>NC_072405.2:96851250-97592500 GCF_028858775.2 Pan troglodytes | reverse complement strand
TCTAAATAAACATAAGGCAATTCAAATAATACAAAACATGATCTTTGGCCAAAATGGAATTAAGTTCAAAGCCATTAAATGAAAAAATGTATAAAAATACAAAATAATTACAAAATTAATAATAACATATAGAAAAATGGTAACTAAATATTTTCAAATAACAATAAAATTTTAAAATTTACTTGAAAATTAATATTTTCAAGTAAACCATGGGCCAACGAGAAATCACTGGAAGGCATTTTGAGTGAGAATGAAAACAAAAAGATAATATATCAAAATGTGTGTATACATCAAAAGCAGTACTTAGAACAGCATTAAATGGCTAGCTTAGAAAATTTTTAAAAAGTCTCAAATCAACAACTTGAGCTACTTCCTTAAGCTACTATAAGAGTGAATTAAACCCCAAACAAACAGAAGAATTTAAATAATAAAAAAGGAGAAATCAATGAAAGAGAAAAGAGAAATCAATGGAGAAAATTAATGAAACCAAGGCTATTTCTTTGAGAAGATAAATAGAACTGATATTTTCTAGTCAGACAGTTCACTCCCACAAAAAAATTTCTTATAACAACCCTCTAAGTATCATTATTATCCCCATTTTACAAAGAAGAAAAATGAGACCTAGAGAAGTTTATGTAATTCATCTAAGGCCTCACAAATAGGACATAATACAACTAGACTTCAAACTTGAGTACTTGTGACTTCTTAAGTCACATTCTAAAATGCATTCCATTATATAATGAATATTTATATAATAATAAATTCATATTGATTAATACTTGTATATAAATAGGAGTTGTAAATAGATATACACTAGATAACGATACACAACTAAAATCAATCTCTACACACATTCTGGCACTTTTTGATTTTTCAGTATGTATTGGAAATCCTTATACGTCTGCTTATGATCTTCCTCATTCTTTTTCATTGACTACAATCTCCCACTGTGTGAATGTTTCATAAGTTATTTAACCTGTGCCTTGATGGCCACTTGTTTCCTATTGCAAAAAAAAAAGTGTAATAGAAATTATTGTACATCTATCTTTGAACCTCTGAACAAACAAGTGTGTTTATATTGGTAGTATAAACTTTTAGACACACACTGTTTTAGTATTCAGATTTTTACTTTTCATAGGTTTGGTTAAATCAGTCCTGAAACATGTTGCATCAATTGACACACCTACCTAAATTACATAAGATTCTTGTTTTCTAACTTCTAGGAAAATTTCATACATTAATAAAATTTCAAAAATTTGCCAGTGTGATAAGCAAAAAATGGAAACTAAATATTTTCAAAATTATAAGTTAAATTGACTTAGGAATTTTTGTTCCTTTTAGAAACTATCTTTTCATTCTCTTAATTCTCTCTATTTCTCTTCACCTCCTTGAGATTTTACTATTCATTGGTAAGAGTCATTTGTATATAAAGAAACAATTTCTTTTTTATGTATGCAACAATATTATCAGCTTGCTGTTTGTATGTTATGACTTTATTTATTAAACCTTTTGCCATGTAGAATACTAATTTTTTATTATTCTTAGATGAATCACTTCTCAGCCTTTTGGCTAAGATCAAGTATATTACTCTGAGATGAATATTTCAATTTATGTTTTTTACCTATTTTATGATTTTTTAATTTTTTATTAATACACAATAATTGTATATATTCATGGGGCACATCATGTGATATTATGATACATGCATAAATTGTGTAATGATCAAATCAAGGTAATTAGGAAATCCATCACCTCAAACATTTATTCTTTTTTGTGATTGGAACATTCCAAATCTTCTCTTCTACCTACTTTAAAACATACAATAAATTATAAGCTATTATCACCCTACTGTGCTATCAAACGCTGAGATATTCCTTCAATCTAACTATATTTTGAAACCATTAAGCAACCTACATTCCCAGCTGCTATGGATATTTTACCCCTCCAAAACTCATGTTGAAATTTGACCTCCAATGTTGAAGGTTGAGCTTAATGGGAAGTTTTTGGGTCATGAGGGCTGATCCCTCATGAATAGATTAATGCCATCCTTCGGGGTAATGCGTGAGTTCTCACTCTGCTAGTTTCCACGTGAGCCTGGCACCTTCCTATTCTTTTGCTTTGTCTCTCACCATGTGATCTCTGGTTCCCTTTTGCCCTCAGTCATGAGTGGAAACAACCTGAGGTCCTCACCAGAAGCCAAGTAGATGCCTGCACCATGCTTCTTGTATGGCCTGCAGAACCATGAGTCAAAAAAAAAAAATCTCTATTTTTAAAATAAATTACCTAGCTTCAAGTATTCCTTTTTAGCAACACAAACAAACAAAGATACCAGAGGTAAGAAAATAAATCTGTCAATTTTTTATAGCAGTCTTATCACAGCTTGTATAGAGCTTTGTGATCCAGCTGGAATATATTCACCTCTATTCACTATTTGTCTAAAACAAAGTATTTGTTACACTATTTTCCCTACTCTCTTTAAATAATATTTTTATTGTATGCCAAATTCTCATTTTTTTCTTTCTTACTTAGTTCTTCAATTAATCTGTCCACTAAAATATTTAATTTATGTTCCAATCTCTCAGTATTTTGAAAGTATTTTCTAAGTACTTTTGCTTGTTAAATTTTCCGTGTAGACATTAGAATCAATATAACAACCAAAAAATCCTACTACTATTTTTTAAAGTTTACATTGGGCTAACGAATTTAGTGATAAAAGACATCTTTGCAGCAAAGCATTTTCCTATCCAAGAACAAGTTCTGTCTGAACTGTCTTATTTTACATCATTTGAGGGTTTTTTGCTTGTTTGTTTCATACAGCACCTTTATATTACTTGGTAACTTTTTTCTAGATATTTAGTATTTGGGGTGCTATCATATATGTAACCTCTTCTTCCTTTAAAATTGACAAAGAGCTATTATAAAATAAATGTGTACATATTCATCTTGCAAGATTTTACCTCACTTAATTTTATATTTCTTAAAAATTTTGTCATTGACTTTCCATAGATAATCAAATCTGATAATATCATGAGAAAAAATAATAATACTGCCTCCCCCTTTAACTATTTCATATTTACTATTTTAGTTAAAAATGTTAGCAAGCTCATCACTTTCATGGCAATGGTTCTGGTGTTTACTGTAAGAATGTAGCTGACTTCTTTTTTTAGATCACTTTATCATATCATGAAAGTTTTCATCTATTCTTATTTTATTAGGAATGTGTGTCAAAAAATAGATGAAACTGTCCTCAAATCCTTTTTAGCTGCCATAAAGATAAGGATATGATTTTCCTCCTTTGACTTATATTTAAGTGAAAAATGGTAATATCTTTTTTTAAAAAAAATGAGATGCTTTATTGAATTCCTAGAATAAATGAACTTTGTTTTGGGTGTGCCATTCTTTAAAGTGCTGCTAGATTATGTTTCCAAATAGAATTTTTAGGATTTTTATATTGATATTCATATTTTAGATCCATAAATAATCTTTTTTTATATTATCTTTGTCAGTTTTAGCTCCCATATCATACTGAATTAGAAAAAAAAAAAGCATTGGCGTCATCTACTTCTTGAAAATGTAATCAGATCAACTAACTTATGCACATGAAAGCATTCATGCTATTATTACATGTGCTTTGGTACTCTGGAGGGATCTCGCCAATATTCCAGAAGAGGCTGCTGTAATCAGCCTTCTAAGATGAACACACAAGGTAAAAACAGTTTGGACTAGAAAATGCAAGGTACAAAATGGGGGTAAACACAATTTTTTGCCTTGGTATACTATTATAAAAATTATTTTTGTTGCTGACATGTTTTCCTTACTGTCATTTATGTAAAAAGAGTAGGTAAAATGTTAAAAAATTAAATGTATATAAGCATTTAATCTTATTTTCTATATCTTTCTATTTAAGAACAAGTAATTGTAAAAGGCTGCATATTTCTTTTTCTTTTCTATCTAGTAAAGGGAACATAAGAACATAGTGTAATGTATCAGATCTTCCTGAGAAGAAGAAAAAACATCACTTTCTTCTCAAAGACTTCCCTTGTTATGCAGGACACAGAATGAGTGGTTGAGACTTTGCTAAATGATATTCTATGGTTCCATGCATTAAAAACTATTGATAGTTCCTTCATTATTGAAGAATTTGTTCAAGTTACATACATTATAGTTCTTCTCTTTGAAACTGTCTTAAATATTTGAGAAATGGCATGAATAAATATGAGACCACAGTACTTCTTGAGTGTAACTGCTTAAGCACATAAAATTGTTCTGTGTAAAATACTTGACTAACTCTCATTGCATTATTCAGACACATGTCATTTCTTCTTGGATAGTAACTCCAATTTGATTTACATTTTACATTCTATGACAAGTATTTTCTCCAAATAAGTCTCTGCAATTCTTTCTAAAACAACGTTTGTCCAACAAATACAAATGGATAAATATTAACGTAGTATGTGCAAAAAGCATCAAACCTTTTCAAGTTCAATATCACTTTATCCTTTCTAAAGCAGAAGTTGGGTATATGGTATTTTAGTAAAAATCCTTGCCCATCTTTCTGAGTGAAGAGTGGATTAATATTAAGTAACATCAGAAAATGGTACTACCCTCACAAAGCAGCCAAAATTACATAATGAAAATAATTCAAAACACTTAAAGTATGTCGTTTGCGAAATTTAGGCAGAACAATATATCACTGAATACTAACTGCATGTAAATGCCCAACTTTTCTGGAAGCAAATACAAATCTCATAGCTCTATCTTCCTAAAAACTCCTGTGAAGTTTGGCAATCTAAGACCAAAAGAGAAATGCAGGTCTTTGACATGGCTGCCCTCTACTGACCCAATATTTCTCTTGTTTTTAGAAAAAAACTTTTATGGAATATTCCTAGCTGAAATTTCTGAGTCTTCTAAAATGCTAGATTTGTTTTTTAAAAAAACACCTCCAAACACTATTTTCATTAAAGCTAAAAAATCAATATATGATATTATGGAAAATTAATTACTCATATGGCTCTTACTTGCATATGGAAGTGCAAAAAAGTTAAAATAGGAAATAAGAATGCTGTATTCAGAAAAGATAGATTGTCTCTAGCAGAGTCTTAGTTTTCTCTCTTTATAAAAGCAATGTCAAACCCCACTATATTTCACAGGATCTGAAGATCAGCTCATTTTTGTCATTAATTCATAGCTTGGGAAGCCTTGAATTAACATGTGTTTGGGACCCAAAATGTATAGAAATGCCACTGACACAAATTCAAGAGTGGCAATATTCAGAGATCAAACTAATCGTGCAGCAATTGCCCCAAGAGAATAGAGAATGTGTGCATATGTAACTCACACACAATAGTTACAAATGGTTAAAATGAAAGCATTGCAACCTTGCAACAAGGAATCATTTTGTTAAAAATAGATTATGTCAAAATATCGATATAGTAGTTTTATTTTTGGGGGGAGGGGAATATATGTTTTATTGGGAAAATTACAATTTGCACCTTTCAGAGGAAAAATGCCTAAATTAGAGATTTTCTTTTTCATAATTTCAACTCTCATTTTAGATTCAGGGGTACATATGCAGGTTTGTTACATAGGTATATCGGGTGATGCTGTGGTTTGGGGTACAATTGATCCTGTCAGCTAGGTACTAAGCATACTATCCAATAGTTAGTTTTTCAATCCTTGTTCCCCTCTCTCCCTCCCCACTCTGGTAGTCCCCATTGTCTACAGTTGGCACCTTTATGTCCATGAGTGTCCAATGTTTAGCTTCCACTTACAAGTGAGAACATGCAGTATTTGGTTTCAGTTCCTGTGTTAATTTGCATAGGTTAATGACTGCCAGCTGCATTCATATTGCTGCAAATGACATGATTTTGCTCTTTTTTATAGCTGCATACTATTTCATGGTATATATGTGCCACATTTTCTTTATCTAATACACTGTTGATGGGGAACTACATTGATTTCGTATATTTGCTATTGTGAATAGTACTGCAATGAACATACAAGTGCATGTGTCCTTTTGCTAAAAGGATTTATTTTATTTTAGATATATACTCAAGAATTGGATTGTTGGGTTTATTAGTAGTTCCATTTTTTCTTTGAAAATTCTGCACACTGCTTTCCACAGTGGCTAAACTAATTTACATTCCCGCCAACTGTGGACAGGCATTTCCTTTTCTCTGCAGCCTCACCAGCATCTGTTGTTTTTTGACTTTTTAATAATAGCCATTCTGACTGGTGGGAGATGGTATCTCCTAGTTGTTTTGATTTGCATTTCTCTGATAATTAGTGATGTTGAGCATTTTTACATGTTTGTTGGCTTCATTTATGTCTTCTTTAAGAAGCATCTGTTTATGTCTTTTGTCTACTTTTTAGGTGAGTTTTTTTGTTTTTTGCTTGTTGAATTGTTTAAGTTTCTTATAGATTCTAGATATCAGAACTTTGTTGGATATATTGTTTGTGAATATTTTCTCCCATTCTGTAGGTTCTGTTTATTCTGTTGATAGTTTCTTTTGTTGTGCAGAAGCTTTTTAGTTTAATTTAGGTCCCACTTGTCAATTTTTGTTTTTGTTGCAATTGCTTTTGAGGATTTATCCATAAATTCTTTCCCAAGGCCAATGTCCACAATACTGTTTCCTAGGTTTTCTCCTAGGGTTCTTATATTTTGAGGTCTTAGGCTTCAGTCTTCTCTCCATCTCGACTTAATTTTTATATATGGTGAAAAGAAGGGGTCCAGTTTTGTCTGCTTATGGCTAGCCAGCTATCCCAGTACCATTGCTTATTTTTGTCAACTTTATCAAAGACTGACAGTTGCAGATGTGTAGCTTATTTTCTAGGTTCTCTATTCTGTTCCATTGGTCCATGTGTCTGTTTTGTACAGTTCCATGCTGTTTCGGTTACTGTAGCCTTATAGTACAGTTTGAAGTCTGGTCATGTGATGCCTCTGGCTTTGTTCTTTTTGCTTAAAATTGCATTGGCTATTTGGGCCCTTTTTTAGCTCCATATAAATTTTAGAATCGCTTATTTCAAATTATGTGAAAAATGACATTGGTCATTTGATAGAAATAGTGTTAAAACTGTAGATTGTTTTGGGCAATATGGCCATTTTAACAATACTGATTCTTCCAAGCTATGAGGGTGGAGTGTTTTTCCATTTGTTTGTGTCATCTATGATTTTCTAAAGTAGTGTTTTGTAGTTTTCCTTATAGAGGTCTTTCTTTCACCTCCTTGGTTAGATGTCTTCCTACGTATTTATTTTTTTGTGTGGATATTGTAAATGGGATTGCATTTTTTTAAGACAGTGTTGTACTCTATCACCCAGGCTGGAGTGCAGTGGCGTGATCACAGCTCAATGCACCCTCTACCTCCTGGGATCAAATGATCTTCCCACCTCAGCTTCCTGAGTGCTGGGACTATAGCATGTGCCACCACACCAAGCTAATTTTTTAAACTTTTTTGTAGAGATGGAGTCTCACTATGTTGCCAGGACTGGTCATACACTCCTGGGCTCAAGTGATCCTCCCACTTTGGCCTCCCAAAATGCTGGAATTATAGGTATGAGCCACCATATCTGTCTGGGATTGCATTCTTGATTTGGTTCTCAGCTTGAACATTATTGGTATATAGAAATGCTACTGATTTTTGTACATTGATTTTTTATCTTGAAACTCTACTGAAGTCATTTATCAGGGACTGGTGGCAAAGTTTTTAGGGGTTTCTAGGTACAGAATCATTTCATCCATGAAGAGAAACAGTTTGACTTCTTCTTTTCCTATTTGGACACCTTTTATTTTATTTTTTTTCTTGCCTGATTGCCCTGGCTAGGACTTCCAATATGGTACTTTTAGAAGAAAGAGGATAACAGAAGTATGACTTGCTTTTGAAAAATGGAAATCACTTACAGGTATCACTCTATCCAGGAGATGATTGATTATATATAGACATAAATACAGATTTATATGTAGATATAGTTATTCATAGGTATAAGTGATAAAGATATAGATACAGACACACAGCTACAGATATACAGATATGAGTTTTGTTTATGGAAGTCTACAAAAACTTTTCTTATCGTAAGTCTTGAGCAGGAGTCAATTTAGGAATTCTAGAAAATTCCCACAGGGAATTATATTTCCCGAAATCATATGAAGACAGTTATAAATAGAAATACACAAAGCAATAGCACTAGAAACATTACTGCCTCTGAGAAATTTGGAGGAAAATCTGTAATTTAAATGTTGACCCGAATAAAAGACAGCTAAAATATTAGGTACCAAGAAATGCAAGAAATGACAGGTATAACTGGGGATACAGTGGCATGGAGAAGCAGAGATGATTTGGTAATAAGAGGAAACCGATTATATTATCCTAGTTTTAATGGCTATTACAAAAAGACAATTAACAAATGCTGATGAGAATGCAGAAAAAGGGGAAGTCTTATACATTGTTGGTAGGAATATAAATAAAGCCATTATTAAAAAATGTATGGAGGTTCCTCAAAATTGAAATTAGAACTATCACATGATCCAGCAATCCTATTACTGACTACTTACCCAAAAGAACGAAAATCAGCATTTCAAAGGGATACCTACACCCTAGTGCTTAAGGTAGCACTATTCACAATAGCCAAGTTATGGAATCTATGTAAATGTCCATCAAGAAATGAATGGATAAAGAAAATGTGGTATGCATACATAATAGAATACTATTGAGGTATAAAAAATAACTAAATGCTGTCATATGCAGCAACATGGATAAAATTAGAGGTCGTTATATTAAATGAAATAAGACAGGCACATAAAGACAAATATTACATGTTCTCACCCATTTGTGGGAGCTAAAAAGGTGGCTCTCATGGAGGTACAGAGTAGAATTATCAATATGAGAGGCTAGGAAGGGTCAGGGGAGAGGGTGAAGAGAGACTGGTTAATGGGTACAAAATTATAGTTACATAAAAGGAACAAATTCTAGTGTTCCAAATCACAGTAAGGTGACTATAGTTAACAACAATATACTGTATATTTCAAAATAGCTGGAAGAGAAGATTTGAAATGTTTCTAACACAAAGAAATAACAAATGTTTGAGATTATGGATATTTTAAATACACTGATTTGATCATGACACATTGTATGCATGTGTCAAAATATCACATGTATCCCATAAATATGTACATTATATATCAACATGAAAGAAGAAATAGAATCACACAAAAAAGACAAAGCATATCCAAGCTCAAAAGGAGACAGTCCTATTAACTAATTCTGACAGCTGCAGGAATATTTTAAAGATTATGAAATGTCTGACTCCCAGCTGGATGAAACATGATTTTTTTGTAAAAATTGCAAGAGACACACCCATCCTCTTGGTAGTCCAGGGTTCCAAGAAGGACTTTACCAATTCCTAGGGGCAGGTCTGTTACCAAGCAATAACTGAACAACAAATTCCATCCCCTGGCCCAAGTAAATTGTTCATTGTGTGCATGTAACCCAACTCCAGCCAGTAAGTCATAACAGATTTTTCCTAGAACAATCAGGAAAAGGGACTTTTTCACAGGGCTATAAAGATAATGTCGCTTGTTGGCTGTAAAGACAATGTAGCTACTTTTGCCATAACATGGGGAAACTTCCTGGAGAAGGAAGCTAATGCAAAGTGAAAAAAGAACAAAGGATTGGAAAATACAATCCTAGTGAGATTAGTTTAATTGTGGATACAGGCATTAGTGAAAGATAAATGCCTGAACTTCCTAGTTGTATAAACCAATAAATTATTTTGTTTATTGTTATTTTTTCTCTTGCTTCATTGAGTTTGACTGCCATCACTTAAAATGGAAAGATATTAGTTTAGAATCCATGAAGTCTTCTTGCAATATCCTTGCTAAGTTATATATATATATATATATATAATTTTTTTTTTTTGAGATGGAGTTTCACTCTTTTGCCCAGGCTGGAATGCAATGGCACAATCTTGGCTCACTGCAACCTCCACCTCTCAGGTTCAAGCGATTCTCCTGCCTCAGCCTCCCAAGTAGCTGGGATTACAGGCATGTGCCTCCATGCCCAGCTAATTTTTGTATTTTTAGTAGAGATGACACTTCGCCATGTTGTCCAGGCTGGTCTTGAAGTCCCAGCCTCAGCTGATCCACCTGCCTCAGCCTCCAAACATGCTGGGATTGCAGGCATGAGCCACTGCACACAGCCCTTCCTAAGTTCTGATCACTTAAGTTTTCAGCAAAAATTTCCTAACCAGATTCCATTTTACAAATCTGCCAAATAACCTGACTCTACAAAGCATGACCCATGCCTATGTCCCATTAAATACCTGTAGCTAGTGCCCTACACTTTAATATCCTCATGTACTTCAATTAATGCCAGTTAAATTGTGTTCTTCACAATAGTTGTGTTCGTTCCAAATTCTGTTTATACAATTTTCGTTTGCATTGTAAGTACATATTTAATCAAACGTTAAAACAACATTTATTTTATGTTCGAGAGGGCTTATGTTTTTATGAAATCTAAGACGAATCTGTTAGAAAGACCTAAACATTGAGTTGCAAAATAATATCTTCTATTTAGATGTAGATAAGAGTCTGGGAAAAACAAAACAAATTTTTACGATTATTTTATTTTTTCCTATCATTTTATTTATTTTTGAGGTTAGGTCATTTATTTATTTCAGATATAGTTATTGAGTACATTTTTTTCTGTTCCCCCATATCCTGGGGTACATTGACTTTTATTTTATTTTCCGTAAATTATTTGGGTACAGGTGGTATTTGGTTATATGATTAAGTTCTTTAGTGGTGATTTGTGAGATTTTGGGGCACCCATGACCCAGGCGGTATACACTGCACCATATTTATAGTCTTCTATCCCTCACCCCCCTCCCACTCTTCCCCCACATCCCCAAAGTCCATTGTGTCATTCTTATGCCTTTGTGTCCTCATAGCTTAGTTCCCACATATCAGTGAGAACATATGATGTTTGGTTTTCCATCCTGAGTTACCTCACTTAGAATAATAGTCTTCAATCTCATCCAGGTCACTACAAATGCTGTTAACTCATTCCTTTTAATGGCTGTGTAGTATTCCATCATATACTACTGTGCAGTATTCCATCATCACAGTTACTTTATCCACTCATTGATTGATGGGCATTTGGATTGGTTCCATGATTTTGCAATTGTGAATCATGCTGCTACAAACATGTGTGTGCAAATATCTTTTTCGAATAATAACTTATTTTCTTCTGAGTAGATACCCAGTAGCAGTATTTCTGGATCAAATGGTAGTTCTACATTTAGTTCTTAAAGGAATCTCCACACTGTTTTCCATAGCAGCTATACTAGTTTACACTCCCACCAGCAGTATAAAAGTGTTCCCTGCAGCCACACCACCATCTACTGTTTTATTGATTTTTTGATTATGGCTACTCTTGCAGGAGTGAGGTGGTATCGCATTGAAGTTTTGATTTGCATTTCCTTTATCATTAGTGATGTTGAGCATCTTTTCATATGTTTGTTGGACATTTGTATATCTTCTTTTGGGAATCATCTATTCATGTCCTTAGACCACTTTTTGATGGTTTTTTTCTTACTGTTGTATTTGAGTTTGTTGTAGATTCTGGATATTAGTCCTTTGTCAGATGTATAGATTGTGAAGATTTTCTCCCACTCTGTGGGTTGTCTGTTTACTCTGCTGACTGTTCCTTTTGCTGTGCAAATGCTCTTTAGTTTAATTAGGTCCGAGCTATTTATCTTTGTTTTTACTGCATTTGCTTTTGGGTTCTTGGTCATGAAATCCTTGTTTAAGCCAATGACTAGAAGGGTTTTCCTGATGTTATCATCTAGAATTTTTATAGTTTCAAGTCTTAGGTTTATGTCTTTAATCCATTTTGAGTTGATTTGTGTATAAGGTGAGAGATGAGGATCCAGTTTAATTCTCCTACATGTGGCTTGCCAATTATCCCAACACCATTTGTGGAAGAGGGTTCCTTTCCCTACTTTATGTTTTCATTTGCTTTGTTGAAGTTCAGTTGGCTGTAAGTACTTGGGTTTATTTCTGTGTTCTCTATTCTGTTCCATGGGTCTATGTGCCTATGCCTATTTTTATATCAATACCATGCTGTTTTGGTGACTATGGCCTTATAGTATAGTTTGAAATCAGGTAGTGTGATGCCTCAGATTTGTTCTTTTTGCTTAATCTTTCTTTGGCTATGTGGGCACTTTTTTGGTTCCACATCAATTTTAGAATTGTTTTTTCTAATTCTCTGAAGAATGATGGTGGTATTTTGATGGGAAGTGCATTGAATTTGTAGATTGTTTTTGGCAATATGGTCATTTTCACAAATATCAGTTCTACCCATCCATGAGCATGGGATTTGTTTCCATTTGTTCATGTCACCTATTATTTCTTTCAGCAGTGTTTGGTAGCTTTCCTTGTAGAGGTCTTTCAACTTCTTGGTTAGGTATATTCTTAAGTATTTTTTCTTTTTTTGCAGCTATTGTAAAAGGTGTTGAGTTCTCGATTTTATTCTTCACTTAGTCATTGTTGGTGTATAGAAGAGCTACTGATTTGTGCACATTAATCTTGTACCCAGAAACTTATGAATTCTTATATCAGTTCTAGGAGCTTTCTGGAGGAATCCTTAGGGTTTTCAAGGTAAACAATCATCTTGTTAGCAAACAGTGGCAGTTTGACTTCCTCTTTACCAATTTACATGCCCTTTATTTCTTTCTCTTGATTGCTCTGATTAGGATTTCCAGTACTATGTTGAAGAGGAGTGGTGGGAGTGGGCATCCTTCTCTTGTTCCAGTTCTCAGAAGGAATGTTTGCAACTTTTTCCCATTCAGTATTGTGTTGGCTGTGGGTTTGTCATACATGGCTTTTATTACATTAAGATATGTCCCTTGTATGCCGACATTGCTGAGAGTTTTAATCATAAAGTAATGCTGGATTTTGTTGAATGCTTTTCCTGCATCTATTGAAATGATTATGTGATTTTATTTATTTATTTATTTTTATTATACTTTAAGTTCTAGGGTACATGTGCACAAGGTGCAGGTTTGTTACATATGTATACATGTGCCATGTTGGTGTGCTGCACCCATTAACTCATCACTTAACATTAGGTATATCTCCTAATGCTATCCCTCCCCCCTCACCCCACCCCACAACAGGCCCTGGTGTGTGATGTTCCCCTTCCTGTGTCCATGTGTTCTCATTGTTCAATTCCCACCTATGAGTGAGAACATGCAGTGTTTGGTTTTTTGTCCTTGTGATAGTTTGCTGAGAATGATGGTTTCCAGCTTCATCCATGTCCCTACAAAGGACATGAACTCATCCTTTTTTATGGCTGCATAGTATTCCATGGTGTATATGTGCCACATTTTCTTAAACCAGTCTATCATTGTTGGACATTTGGGTTGGATCCAAGTCTTTGCTATTGTGAATAGTGCCGCAATAAACATACATGTGCATGTGTCTTGATAGCAGCATGATTTATAGTCCTTTGGGTATATACCCAGTAATGGGATGGCTGGGTCAAATGGTATTTCCAGTTCTAGATCCCTGAGGAATCGCCACACTGACTTCCACAATGGTTGAACTAGTTTACAGTCCCACCAATGTGTAAAAGTGTTCCTATTTCTCCACATCCTCTCCAGCACCTGTTGTTTCCTGACTTTTTAATGATCGACATTCTAACTGGTGTGAGATGATATCTCATTGTGGTTTTGATTTGCATTTCTCTGATGGCCAGTGATGGTGAGCATTTTTTCATGTGTCTTTTGGCTGTTTAATATCTTCTTTTGAGAAGTGTCTGTTCATATCCTTCACCCACTTGTTGATGGGGTTGTTTGTTTTTTTCTTGTAAATTTGTTTGAGTTCATTGTAGATTCTGGATATTAGCCCTTTGTCAGATGAGTAGATTGCAAAAATTTTCTCCCATTCTGTAGGTTGCCTGTTCACTCTGATGGTAGTTTCTTTTGCTGTGCAGAAGCTCTTTACTTTAATTAGATCCCATTTGTCAATTTTGGCTTTTGTTGCCATTGCTTTTTGTGTTTTAGACATGAAGTCCTTGCCCATGCCTATGTCCTGAATGGTATTGCCTAGGTTTTCTTCCAGGGTTTTTATGGTTTTAGGTCTAACATTTAAGTCTTTAATCCATCTTGAATTAATTTTTGTATAAGGTGTAAGGAAGGGATCCAGTTTCAGCTTTCTACATATGGCTAGCCAGTTTTCCCAGCACCATTTATTAAATAGGGAATCCTTTCCCCATTGCTTGTTTTTCTCAGGTTTGTCAAAGATCAGATGTTTGTAGATATGCGGCATTATTTCTGAGGGCTCTGTTCTGTTCCATTGGTCTATATCTCTGTTTTGGTACCAGTACCATGCTGTTTTGGTTACTGTAGCCTTGTAGTATAGTTTGAAGTCAGGTAGCGTGATGCCTCCAGCTTTGTTCTTTTGGCTTAGGATTGACTTGGCAATGCGGGCTCTTTTTTGGTTCCATATGAACTTTAAAGTAGTTTTTTCCAATTCTGTGAAGAAAATCATTGGTAGCTTGATGGGGATGGCATTGAATCTATAAATTACCTTGGGCAGTGTGGCCATTTTCACGATGTTGATTCTTCCTACCCATGAGCATGGAATGTTCTTCCATTTGTTTGTATCCTCTTTTATTTCATTGAGCAGTGGTTTGTAGTTCTCCTTGAAGAGGTCCTTCACATCCCTTATAAGTTGGATTCCTAGGTATTTTATTCTCTTTGAAGCAATTGTGATTGGGAGTTTACTCATGATTTCGCTCTCTGTTTGTCTGTTGCTGGTGTATAAGAATGCTTGTGATTTTTGCACATTGATTTTGTATCCTGAGACTTTGCTGAAGTTGCCTATCAGCTTAAGGAGATTTTGGGCTGAGATGATGGGGTTTTCTAAATATACAATCATGTCATCTGCAAACAGGGACAATTTGACTTCCTCTTTTCCTAATTGAGTACGCTTTATTTCCTTCTCCTGCCTGATTGCCCTGGCCAGAACTTCCAACACTATGTTGAATAGGAGTGGTGAGAGAGGGCATCCCTGTCTTGTGCCAGTTTTCAAAGGGAATGCTTCCAGTTTTTGCCCATTCAGGATATTGGCTGTGGGTTTGTCATAAATAGCTCTTATTATTTTGAGATACGTCCCATCAATACCTAATTTATTGAGAGTTTTTAGCATGAAGGGTTTTTGAATTTTGTCAAAGGCCTTTTCTGCATCTATTGAGATAATCATGTGGTTTTTGTCATTGGTTCTGTTTCTATGCTGGATTACGTTCATTGATTTGCGTATGTTGAACCAGCCTTGCATCCCAGGGATGAAGCCCACTTGATCATGTTGGATAAGCTTTTTGATGTGCCACTGGATTCAGTTTGCCAGTATTTTATTGAGGATTTTTGCTTCGATGTTCATCAGGGATATTGGTCTAAAATTCTCTTTTTTTGTTGTGTCTCTGCCAGGCTTTGGTATCAGGATGATGCTTGCCTCATAAAATGAGTTAGGGAGGATTCCCTCTTCTTCTATTGATTGGAATAGTTTCAGAAGGAATGGTACCAGCTCCTCCTTGTACCTCTGGTAGAATTCGGCTGTGAATCCGTCTGGTCCTGGACTTTTTTTGGTTGGTAAGCTATTAATTACTGCCTCAATTTCAGAGCCTGTTGTTGGTCTATTCAGAGATTCAAATTCTTCCTGGTTTAATCTTGGGCGGGTATATGTGTCGAGGAATTTATCCATTTCTTCTAGATTTTCTGGTTTATTTGCATAGAGGTGTTTATATTATTCTCTGATGGTAGTTTGTATTTCTGTGGGATTGGTGGTGATATCCCCTTTATCATTTTTTATTTCCTCTATTTGATTCTTCTCTCTTTTCTTCATCAGTCTTGCTAGTGGTCTATCAATTTTGTTGATCTTTTCAAAAAATCAGGTCCTGGATTCATTGATTTTTTGAAGGGTTTTTTGTGTCTCTATTTCCTTCAGTTCTGCTCTTAGTTGTGATTTTTGTTTTTAATTCTGTTTATGTGGTGTATCACATTTATTGACTTGCGTTCTGTTTATATGGTGTATCACATTTATTGACTTGCATATGCTAAACTATCCCTGCATCTTTGGTATGAAACCCATGTTATCATGGCAGATTATCTTTTTGATAAGTTGTTGGATTTAGTTAGCAAATATTTTATTAAGGATTTTAGCATCTGTGTTCATCAAGGCTATTGGTCTGTAGTTTTTTTTTTTGGTTATGTCCTTTCCTGGTTTTGGTATTGGGGTGATGCTGGCTTCATAAAATAAATTAAGGAGGGTTCTTTCTTTCTCTATCTTGTGGTATTATTTCAAAAGGATTAGTACCAATTCTTTGAATGTTTGGTAGAATTCTGCTGTGAATCCATCTGGTCCTGGACTTTTTTTGTTGGCAATTTTTAAATTACCATTTCAATCTTGCTGCTTGTTATTAGTCTGTTCAGGGTATCTAATTCTTCCTGATTTAAGCTAGGAGGGTTGTATTTTTTCCAGGAATTTATCCATCTCTTCTAGATCTTCTAGTTTATGTATGTAAAGGTGTTCATAGTAGCCTTGAGTGATCTTCTGTATTTCAGTGGTGTCAGTTGTAATATCTCCTGTTTTGTTTCTTAGTGGGGTTATTTGGATTTTCTCTCTTCTTTTCTTGGTTAATCATGCCAATGGTCTATCAATTTTATTTATTTTTTCAAAGAACCAACATTTTGTTTCATCTTTTGTATTGTACAAAAGAAATTTTTAGTCTTCACAAAAGATTTTATTTGTTGTCCCTCTTTAAATGAATTTATGCTAAAATTCATAAGTACACAAAAAAATTCAGATCTCCAATCAGTGGAACCATACTAAAATAAGAGGCCTTCACCCTCCAAACATTGGAAATAGAATGTGTGTGTGTATGTGTGTGTGTATACACACACATATACATCTAATAATCTTCCCACCTTGGCCTCCTGAGTAGCTGGGACTACAAGCACTATCCATTGTGTCTGACCCCCTGATAAATACTTTCAATTAAAATAAAATGCTTAAGCTATATATGTCATTTTATATGATTTTCTAATGTCTTCAATTAAGTGACCAGCTAGTGGCCCTAACATACCAGTATAGCTACAAAATTTTAGCTTCTTAGAAGTTAGTGTGTCTAGTTTCTACCTGAACAATGCATAACTTTAGATTTTTTTAAGTTTTTCAATATGGATTTTAAAATCAATAGTAACAGGTACTCGTTCTGGTGACTCTCCAGACTTTTGGGGTTTTATATATTGTAAATACTTATTGATTGAGATATAATTCATCGTCATTAGAGCATGCTGTGTCTGTGTCTAATCTCTGTGGCTACATACATGGACACAAATATTTTGTTAAAATAGTTTCCATTTCTGAGAATAAGATTAATAAAATCAATTTGAAAATATTTAAAAATACTTTATAATTCATAAAACTATAATATTGAGTTTTGATATCATATTTATATTTTTTAAACTGCAAGTGATGCTGACTTATGGATAACTGATTTGCATATGTTCTCCACATATTAACATTTGCCTGGTTAAGCCAAGTGTCCAATGGGCTAAGAAAACTCTTCATGTTTCCCTTTCACTATATTATATTTTTCATTTTTTTCTCCATATTTCTAGGCCATTGGCCCTATTTATAATCCAAGCTCAAGTATATGATTTCAGAATGTTATATGTGGAAGGAGAAAGGAACAGAGAGATGGAAGGTCACTGCATATACATGATTTTGCAGGTTGTTCACTGCAAAAGGACACCTGGCTGCAGGGTGTGGTGTGGCTGAAATCCAGCTCATGATCCTACCACTATGTGTTCCCTAGCATAGGGCCACATCTGCCATGAGAAAGTAGTACCTTTTTCTAACATACACCCAGGTGACAAATGATCTCGGACAATTTTCATAGCTATTACTCACTCTGTCTAATATTTGGACTGAGTTTTCAGCCCTCATTCTGGTCTTCTCCAACAAACAAGGAATCCAATTAACTTATCAAATTAACAATCCAAAATCCATTTAATCTATGATTTTCTGGGAAATGCATTTGGATCTAATTCAGGACTGCATGTTCCCAAAGACTTATTTCATTTACATGAAAACTAAGGAAGGTCTATGTGAACAGGAGGAGAAGATGGAATGCTGTGAGGAGCTTTTTAACCATATGTCTATTTCTTTCTGTTTATTACAGCAATAAAAGCTTCTTAAAACACCATTTTGGCATTTTTTTCTGAAAGAGAGAGTGAAGGAAAATCTACAAACCGCATTGTGATCTAAACAAGACCATCGGGACTGGAGAAGCATGGCCAGGAGAAGGGACAGGGGAGAAAATGTGGAAGGAGAGGAAGGAAGGGTAATCCTGAGACTCTCAAAAGCAAATAATTGGAAAAAGTGGAATAGAGAACTGGCTTGAGTTTACAAATGAATAAATAAAACCCAGATTTTTGTACTGACTGGTGTCGTGATACTCTTACCTCTGCAAACCCACAGGTAGTTGCTTCAGACTTTTCCAAACACTAGAAAAACTCTTCAAGAAATTTCATAATGTAACGGAAAGAAGATTTATTTTCACATTTATCAGTTCTGGATTTCAAACATGACATTTACCAAAAGTCTAATCTTGGAATGGTAAACGTTTGAGATTGAGTTTCTGTATTAATAAAGCAAATATACTTTTCTGATAGAGGTTTTGAGAAGTAAATGAGACAATGTGTGTGAAAGTAACTAGAAAGTAGCTGACACAGAGCAGATGTTCAATAAATGCTGATTTTTCCCTTACCCAATCTTCTGGACAAAGCAAAGAAACCAAGGCACATTTGGGCCGGGCACAGTGGTTCACATCTGTAATCCCAGCACTTTGGGAGGCCAAGGAAGGCAAATCACAAGGTCAGGAGTTCGAGACCAGCCTGGCCAACACGGTGAAACCCCATGTCTACTAAAACTACAAAAAATTAGCCGGGCTTCATGGTGGGAGCCTGTAATCCTGGCTACTCAGGAGGCTGAAGCAGGATAATCACTTGAACCCGGGAGGTGAAGGTTGCAGTGAGCCAAGATTGCTCCACTGCACTCCAGCCTGGGCGACAGTGAGAGGCTCCATCTCAAAAAAAAAAAAAAAAAAAAAAAAAAAAAAAAGAGGGAAAAAAGAAACCAAGGCACATTTGAAGCTAAAGGAATATCCATTTATGTTGTTCAATGGGTCAGGGTGTAGCGATCATGGGGTGAGGAGTAGCCCCTCATTTTCAGAAGCAGAGAAGGATACGTTAAGTCTTCCATCGCGCTTTGTCCTGGGAACCTAAGCAGTTAATACTATTTTCTTGAGGGGAGGGGAATACTTTAGATTTCAAATTTATGATACCATGAATCTATATAATTTTTAAACTATAAACATGCATCGTCTATTTGCAAGTGGGGTAAAACTTTGTGGAATATAAAATTACCTTTATAATAAAAAAATAGCAATGTAGTTACAATAACAATAATAAAAATCAGATTTACAAAAAATTTGAAAATTACTTTTTCAAATAATTATTATGTCTGTAAATATTGTTTCCTGATGTATTTAAAATACAGCTCAGCTTATACAAATCTATATTAATAATAAAGCTCTTATTAATATGTTAATGTCTATATTAATAAGGATCTTATTAATATAGATATAGAGATATAGAATATGTAGAGAGAATATATAGAATATAGAATTCTAGATAAAATATAGAATTCTAGATAGAATATAGAGATATAAATATCACTTCATGAGGCCCATTAGCATCCATAAATATTAAGATCTAAGATATTTAATTCATAATAAATCAACAGATTTATTAGTGCAACATAGTTTATTTTAAAATGAAAATTAAAATATTGCAGGTAAATATGTTTTCATTTTCTTGAGATAATCACACACACACACCCCACATTCTCACAAATGCATCTGTAAATGTGTGATTACAGACAAATTAAGGACATTCAAATGTCAGAATAAGAAAAACAAACTTTTATTGACATGGTTCACTCTCTTAGCTCTAGTCACTTTTTAGGAAGTTATTATTAAAATGATTTATAAGATATTTTAAAAAGAAATAATAGTTCATCTTTACACAGATTTAAAAATTCATATCTGTATATCTGTTACGCCAATATTTTTGCCTCTTTTTCTGTTTTACAGTATCAGAAAGAGTATTTCTTGTTCTACGACTGTGCTATCCCATAGGGTAGCTGCTAGCCACATGTAGCTATTGAGCATTTAAAATGCGGCAAGGTCAAATAGAGATACGCTGTAAGTGTACAATAACACTGGATTTTGAAGACTTAATATGAAAACAAAATATGAAAAAGGTATAAAGTGTCTAATTAGTAATTTTTATGTTGGTCACATATTAAATTAGATATGTGTATGTGTTACATAAAATATATTATTTAATTTTTTCCTTTTTTTTTTTTTTTTTTCTTTGAGACGGACCCAGGCTGGACTGCAGTGGCACAATCTTGGCTCACTGCAAGCTCCACCTCTCTGGTTCACGCCTTTCTCCTGCCTCAGCCTCCGGAGTAGCTGGGACTACAGGCACCCGCCACCAAGCCCGGCCAATTTTTGTTTGTATTTTTAGTAGAGAAGGTGTTTCACCATGTTAGCTAGGATGGCCTTGATTTCCCGACCTCGCGATCTGCCCGCCTCGGCCTCCCAAAGTGCTAGGATTACAGGCGTGAGCCACCACGCTGGCCTAATTTTTTACTTTTTAAATGTATGTGCTAGAAAATTTAAAATGATATATGTGGCTTGCATTATATTTCTGTAAGTATCAGCCTAAGATACTTCCTCAAACCATATATTATTACACCATGATACTTTATGAATTATAGCCTGTTTTATGATTTAAAGTCTTATTTCTCTTTTTATAGACATCAGATATACAAAGGAAATGAATTCAGTGATCATTGGTCACGACAGCATTACCAAATTATATAGACACACATATATATGTATATATATACGTGTATATATATACCAAATTATATAGACATATATATAGATACTAATTACTTTTGCAACAGTCAATCCTGCTTCTTTATGTCCTCTTGTTAGACATACTCAAGATGTCACCATTCACAAAGAAACCCTTTGGCCTTATTTACTTTTACACACTAATGACCTGGCCTTAGAATTTGGAAGCAAGTAAGAACCTCTTTTCTATTTTCACTTCTTCCCCCTTTCTCCCTCCCCTACATACCTAACTGACTACTTCTATTATTTTGGGCTCTATCTTTGTTCATTTTATCCCTCCAAATGTGAAGAAACTTTCCATGCAGAAGGCATTCCCAAAAGTATGTATTACCAAAGTTCATGAAAACTGTCAAATCTAAGATGGCAAGGACTTATGCTAATGCACTCCTATGGGTAGAAGACAGGAATGGTGGATCACAACATCCAATACGAATTGCTTCTTTATTAAAAATATTGTTTTAGGTTTTTAGAAATCAAATTGTATTATAATTGTACCTATTTATTTTGCTATAAACATATGTACTTATTATAGAATGTCTAGAATATACAGAAAAACAGGAAAAAAGACAATCAATAGCACCAAGCAGCAATAATCATTGTTAACACTTTGGTTATAAATAATATTCATAGCGAAACATAAGAGTTCGCATTTTTAAAAGTTCTACTTTGGAAATTTTAGTAGAAATTACTTTTATTAAAATGAATAGTATTTATAATTTAGCATTTCTCTAGATTTAAATGTTCACATATTTGGTTTGCTTAGAGAAAAAAGTTTCAAATTTATTTTTATATATTAAGTTTGCTTCAAATGTGAGAAAATGAAATTATGCAATTTTATTTTTTAGGTGAAGAGAAATGCAACTTTCCTTCTAAATGTCAGGAGACACAATACTAAAAGTTAATTGCAATAATAGGAAATATAGTTTATGTTGTGACAAAATAAAGAAGCAATGGTCATTTGTGAGAAGTAGAAAGAGGTAGAGAAAAGAGCTCTATAAAGAGCTTCAATAGTTGCCTGGGTTACTGATGAAAAGCTCCATCTACTCATGGGGAATTTGAATAGATGAGTGTTCCATTATTAAAAGGTGTTTAATTTTATCTTATCTACTTCTGAGGGATTTGAATTAATTAAATAAATTCTTAATTTATTTTAATTTAATTATTATCTAGCAGCTGGATAATTATTTAAATAAGCAGTACTTTAACTTTACATAACTAATATACTGTTCACATTTATCATATTATTAATAAAATCAGAAGGCTAAATTCTGAGTAAGAAATTAAACTATATACTTTCTACAAAGTATGTTTGAAGTATTCTATAGATATAAATATCTTTGTCAAAGTCAAAACTGATTGAAAACAAAATCAGTGATTCTGTAGTGCATTGTTATACTATAACATTATATTTTAATGATATTTCTAGCCATAATAGTTATGAGGTAAATTATTAAAGCTTCTCTGGTAATAATATTAGAAGCTCTTTTCAGAGAATGTAAATGAAATCATTAAATTTTACATAGCCATCACACATTTCTATTACTAATTATTACTCTAGCAAAAAGGTATACTATGAAATCATAAGTAAACAGTTATAAAAAAAGAAGCTTCATGGAAAATAAATTGAAGATTCTTGAATTGTAAAAAAAAAATTCTCACAGAAAAGTCTATGTTGAGATACTGGATTATATTTAAGTAATCTTAATAAATATTATTTAGAAAACAATAAAATACATATATTCTGAATTTGTACCTTTAGATGATCAATATCACCATAAATCCTTTCATAGTAAAAAAATATATATTACAGATAAAGCTGAAAAAAGTGGTAAACAGGCCCATAAGAAGCCTTGGGAACATTTGCAGATGGCAATAGTCAAAGTGCTTGAGTTTTAATGACAAAAGTAAGAGTAAAGGGAAAATAATGTCAATGAAGACTATCAATGAAAATGTGAATTAAAAATATCTTTCCACACATGAAATGAGTCATTCTGGAAACTATCTTCATGCTTGGGCTCTGGGTAAGAAAATAAAAGCAACTCTCCTCTGAACATATATAAATAGTGGCCTGCACTCACAAAAGACTTTGAAGTGGAGACAGTGAGAAATACCAGGAAATGTATGTTCTAATGCTGCAGGTGGTGGGTGAGAGCACAGGTCCCTTTCAACCCATGCTTGAGAATCCGTTCTCAGTGTCTGATGTGTGTTTAAACTGACATCCACAGACATATGCATCTGTGCAGCAACAGAGCACTCTGGTAGAGATCTGAAAAACCAGAACATCCCCAACATGTATAGACTGTCAGCGTTGCAAAGAAGTGGAAATGTATTTGAAAAGATCTATTCTATACAATACTCCCAAATAATGAAAACATTCCTCATATTAATTTATTTCCATTATTACTGTCACCACTACTTCTTATCTCCATTGCCTCTCATCTCTCTGCCTCTGGTACTACCAAAATAGACTCCTAATTGTTCTGGTTTTCTAGTACCTCTCTCCTTTCAACTATCACTCATATTGCTCTGCTATTCCCCTAAAACTTTGACTTTTTCAGGTCTCTTCTGTTATTCAAAACCTTTAATGATGTCACATTATCTGTAAGTTAAAGCCCAAGCATATGAATATGGTATTTAAAATGCCTGAGACTACAGAAAGTCTGACTGATCTCCCAATGTTCATGAATATGCATCTGATTAAATTGGGCTGTTTGATCAACTTTTCTAAAGCAAGATCTGCAAACCATATATTGGCTTATGCTATTTTTCCTGCCTAACATTATCAGTCCTACTTTGGGTTAAACCATATCCAAAAAATCCTCTCTCCTATTCAGTTTCCACTGTGTGTGTTGATATTTATTATGTTAGATAATATATATGTCCATGAGATAGTGAAAATCATTTTAAGACATCATATTTTGATCTATCTCAATTGTTTAAAAATCATACTTTTTGTATTTTTCTAATTATTAAATCTTTGAGATCAACAAACTGTCCTACATAGTAAGGAGTACAGTGTAGTTACTAAAGCATTTGACTTTAAGTGATTTTATTTTATTTTATTTTTTGAGACGGAGTCTTGCTCTGTCACCCAGGCTGGAGTGCAGCAGCACGATCTCGGCTCACTGCAACCTCAGCCTCCTGGTTCAAGAGATTCTCCTGCCTCAGCCTCCTAGGTAGCTGGGATTACAGGCGCCTGCCACTGTGCCTGGCTAATTTTTGTTCTTTTAGCAGAGACGTGGCTTCATCATGTTGTCCAGGCTGGTCTTGAGCTCCTGACCTCAGGTGGTCAGCCCACCTCAGCCTCCCAAAGTGCTGGGATATGGGTGTGAGCCACTGTGTCCGGCCTGATTTTAAGTGATTTAAAAATGTATTTCTTTTCATTGCCACAACAAAAGCAACTAGCATGGTGTTCTGTACACAGATGTTAAAAATATGAAGAGACAAATTTCATATTTCTTATGAAAAAAATTTATTTTTGAAATGAAAAAATGTTGAAAAAACTAGGTATTCACAAAGGAGACCATTGGTAGAATGAACACCCAGTGCACAGCCCTTTGTTCCTAGGTACAGACAGCAGACTCCTGCGATCTAACTTAAATAAAAAGTCGTTTATCAGAGGGTGTTAGGAAGCTCTAGTAGGGCCATAAAACTAGAATTCAATACTATAGAGCAAGAAAATAGAGTAGCCAGCGGAAATGCCCACTCACAACACAGAGCTCTTCTAAAGGAAACCTCACTCCTGCTGCTCTGTGCCACTCATCACGTGTGAAACAGGGGATGAACTTTAGAACCACCATGCTCATCACCATGGTTGCAAGGAGAGCTGCTCCTAACTTCTTCCAAATACTGCAGAGAAATATATACTGGGCAGAATGGAGGCCACAATCAAAATTAAAACTTTTACAAAGGATTCTAGAACATGTAGTCTTTAGCTGTTTTTAGCTTTCACAGGTTGGTTAGAAGTGTTTGGAAGAGGCATTGAGCCATATAATCTACAGTATTCATCATTCACCAACATTTTTTCTTACAGTTGTATTAATAAGAACAATACATATGATGACAAACTTAATAAGAAGGAGGGAAATTATACTTGAATTGCATTTATCAGTGATCATTCCATTTCTCACACCCCATGTAGTAGAAAGCTTGCCGCATGCATACTGAGAATTAAACATGATGACCAAAAATAAAAATTAGTTGATAGATTCTACAAATCTTTTACTCTTGGTGATTCACTGAAGAGAACAGACTTTCAAACTTCTTTAACTATTGTTGTCCTTAATGCCGTGCTAATGTTTTCCTTATTTAACCTCACCTTAAATCCAAATTGCCTTTATTCTCTCAGGATTGTGAGTTTAAGACAGTATAGCCTTTCAGCATTATTAATGGTTGATTTATTGCAACGATGCAATTCTGTAAAACATCTACTCAAAGATAGCAAAGCAACAGATTGTGTTTTAATCAGGAGATTTATCAATAAATGTATTAATATATTTTAAGATTGAATCAATGACAGCATTTTCCTCAAACAGAGAGAATTAATGCCAAATGTTAATACAACCCAGATGTACTGAGCAGCAAAGAGTTAAATTATTTTCTTTTGGAAGAAAAAAGTCATAACTTTGGTCTAAGGGTAAACACTGACGTCAAAATATTCATTCACTCATCAACAATATTTTCAAGGGCTTGCAAATTCTAGATATTTGTTGGGTACTAAAAAATAAGATGGTTCCAGCTTTCTACATATGGCTAGCCAGTTTTCCCAGCACCATTTATTAAATAGGGAATCCTTTCCCCATTGCTTATTTTTCTCAGGTTTGTCAAAGATCAGATAGTTGTAGGTATGCAGCGTTACTTCTGAGGGCTCTGTTCTGTTCCATTGATCTATATCGCTGTTTTGGTTACTGTAGCCTTGTAGTATAGTTTGAAGTCAGGTAGTCTGATGCCTCCAGCTTTGTTCTTTTGGCTTAGGATTGACTTGGCGATGCGGGCTCTTTTTCGGTTCCATATGAACTTTAAAGTAGTTTTTTCCAATTCTGTGAAGAAAGTCATTGGTAGCTTGATGGGGATGGCATTGAATCTGTAAATTACCTTGGGCAGTATGGCCATTTTCATGATATTGATTCTTCCTACCCATGAGCATGGAATGTTCTTCCATTTGTTTGTATCCACTTTTATTTCCTTGAGCAGTGGTTTGTAGTTCTCCTTGAAGAGGTCCTTCACATCCCTTGTAAGTTGGATTCCTAGGTATTTTATTCTCTTTGAAGCAATTGTGAATGGGAGTTCACTCATGATTTGGCTCTCTGTTTGTCTGTTATTGTTGTATAAGAATGCTTGTGATTTTTGTACATTGATTTTGTATCCTGAGACTTTGCTGAAGTTGCTTATCAGCTTAAGGAGATTTTGGGCTGAGACGATGGGGTTTTCTGGATAAACAATCATGTCGTCTGCCAACAGGGACAATTTGACTTCCTCTTTTCCTAATTGAATACCCTTTATTTCCTTCTCCTGCCTGATTGCCCTGGCCAGAACTTCCAACACTATGTTGAATAGGAGCGGTGAGAGAGGGCATCCCTGTCTTGTGCCAGTTTTCAAAGGGAATGCTTCCAGTTTTTGCCCATTCAGTATGATATTGGCTGTGGGTTTGTCAAAGATAGCTCTTATTATTTTGAAATACGTCCCATCAATACCTAATTTATACACCTTATACAAAAATCAATTCAAGATGGATTAAAGATTTAAACGTTAGACCTAAAACCATAAAAACCCTAGAAGAAAACCTAGGCATTACCATTCAGGACATAGGCATGGGCAAGGACTTCATGTCCAAAACACCAAAAGCAATGGCAACAAAAGACAAAATTGACAAATGGGATCTAATTAAACTAAAGAGCTTCTGCACAGCAAAAGAAACTACCATCAGAGTGAACAGGCAACCTACAGAATGGGAGAAAATTTTCGCAACCTACTCATCTGACAAAAGGCTAATATCCAGAATCTACAATGAACTCAAACAAATTTACAAGAAAAAAACTAACAACCCCTTCACAAAGTGGGCGAAGGACATGAACAGACACTTCTCAAAAGAAGACATTTATGCAGCCAAAAAATACATGAAAAAATGCTCATCATCACTGGCCATCAGAGAAATGCAAATCAAAACCACTATGAGATATCATCTCACACCAGTTAGAATGGCAATCATTAAAAAGTCAGGAAACAACAGGTGCTGGAGAGGATGTGGAGAAATAGGAACACTTTTACACTGTTGGTGGGACTGTAAACTAGTTCAACCATTGTGGAAGTCAGTGTGGCGATTCCTCAGGGATCTAGAACTAGAAATACCATTTGACCCAGCCATCCCATTACTGGGTATATACCCAAAGGACTATAAATCATGCTGCTATAAAGACACATGCACAGGTATGTTTATTGCGGCATTATTCACAATAGCAAAGACTTGGAACCAACCCAAATGTCCAACAATGATAGACTGGATTAAGAAAATGTGGCACATATACACCATGGAATACTATGCAGTCATAAAAAATGATGAGTTCATGTCCTTTGTAGGGACATGGATGAAATTGGAAACCATCATTCTCAGTAAACTATCGCAAGAACAAAAAAACCAAACACCGCATATTCTCACTCATAGGTGGGAATTGAACAATGAGATCACATGGACACAGGAAGGGGAATATCACACTCTGGGGACTGTGGTGGGGTGGGGGGAGGGGGGAGGGGTAGCATTGGGAGATATACCTAATGCTAGATGACGAGTTAGTGGGTGCAGCACACCAGCATGGCACATGTATACATATGTAACTAACCTGCACAATGTGCACATGTTCCCTAAAACTTAAAGTATAATAAAAAAATAAAAATAAAATAAGATGGTTCCATTCCAAAGAAATTTTAAGTCTAGTGGACAAACTGACCCTAAGCTATTAATTATGACACAGCATAATGAGTGTTAAGATAATACAAGGAAAGCCAGGCATGGTGGCATGTGCCTTTAGTCTCAGCTACTCGAATGGCTGAGGTTGAATGATCACTTGAACCCAGGAGTTTGAGTCCAGCCTGGATAATATAATGAGACCTTGTCCCCTGTGCCCCCTCACCCCAAAAAATAAGGCAATTAACAAAATAAGATAGGACAGGAGTTGGAAAACTTTAGACCACGGACCAAATCTGACCCAAGGCCCATTTTTTTTATAACACTACAACTAAGGGTGATTCTTACACTGTTAAAGGCATTAAAAAGAAGAAGGAGGCGGATATGTAACAGAGGCACTATATGACCTACAAAGCTAATATTTAGTATCTACTCTTTAGCAGAAAATGTTTCTTGACCCCCAGAGAGACAAAGAGGCATCTCTGCAAGCAAGAAAGACAATAGAATCTCAATTGGTCCAGAAAACATTATCTTAACAATAGTAAATATACTGAAATGAGGGGTAAGTAACTTCTCCAGGAAGAAGGAACAACATGTGTAAAAGCCCTCAATGGCAATAGTGACACTAGAAGAACTAATAAAATCCAGGTTGGCAGAAACATGAACAAAAAGAGAAGAATTATTAAAATTAAAACTTTGAGATATAGGTAGGGCCCAGATACAAATGGCCTTTCAAACTACATTAAAGATTTTGCATTTTACCTGAATAACAATGAGAGGACATAGACTATTTCTAAGTGGGTGAATAACAAGAAAAACTTTAAAACTGATTAGCATAGCTAACAATATATGAGACAGTCAGAAACAGAGAGATTAGTAATAAATAGGGCTATAAAGTATGTGACAGAAAATTCTAGTACTAGGTAAGAAAATAAGCAAACAGACACATTATGGTAAAACTTCTTTAAGCCAAAGACAAGGAGAAAATATTGAAACCAGCAAGCAAAAGCCTTGTCACTTATAAGTGAATCCCAATAAAATTAACAGCTGTCTTCACATCAGAAACAATAGAAGCCAGAAGAAAGTGGGATTGCATTTTTAACTTACACAAAATAACCCAATTTCAGCTTCAAATCCTACACCCTGCAAAGCTGTCTTTCAAAAGTAAAGGAGAAATGAAGAAATTCTCAGTACAAGAAAACCTGGCAGTATTTGTTACTAGCATATACTCCCTCAAAGAAATACTAAAAAAAGTTCTTCAGGCTGCAAACAAGCATCCCAAGATAGTAATTTGAATCCACATGAAAAATCAAAAAGTACCACTAAAGGTAAATGTGTAATTGTAAAAGGTAGGAGAAATGCATATTACTTATCCATTCTCTTACTCATAAAGAGTGATTGTGTGAAATAATATGTGTATAATGTTGTTGGATCTATAACATATAGAAATATAATATATTTGCCAATAGCAGCATAAGAAAGCAGGTGGGAGAAAACTGATACTGAACTAAGGAAAGCATATCAGATGACAACTCAAGTCCACAGGAACAAATAAAAATGACTAGAAATGGTAAATATGATGTCTAATATAATGAACCCTATAAATATATATTTGATCTCTTTTTTCTTTGTTTTTGAGACATAACTTTATATAAAATAATAATGTATTGTTAAATTTGTAACATATGTAGATGCAATATGTATAATAATAACATATAAAGGAGGAAATGGAAATAGAGCTATATGAGTCACATTTAAAACTGGAATTAAGTTAGTAAAAATCTGAAGTAGATTCTGCCAAATTGAAATTTATATGGTAAGACCTAAAGCAACCATAAAAGGTAACAAATATGGTGAAAAATTATTAAAAGAATTAATATGCTACACTAGAAAATATTGTCCAAGACAAAAGAGACCAGTGAAGGATGAATGAAGGAATAAAAAGGCATCACCATCACAGGTACTTGAATCACTGGCACCTCGAGGTATCAAACTGGTTCTGGGATGCTCAAGAGTGTCTCATGGGACTAAGACTTTTGATTCCCTGAAGAGTAAATTGAACTGGAAGAGATTGATGTCAAAAAATTGAAGGGATGTAGAGCCTATGTATTTTGTGACTGAAACACTCCACATTTGGTTTGAGATAACTAGATATAATTTTGACTATTACTGTTATTATTATGATTTTCACATACTTTATCTTTCTGCACTAAATATGTTGCTGTAATTTTTTTAGTTTTTCCAATTAACATGTTTGCTATATCAAATCCTACCTGGAGAAAGATGGGGGCATACTGACATAAGCAAGAAAACAACAAAATATGCATAAATAGTTAAATGTTTGCCAAGTCAGTTTACCATTTTTTCTTATATTCATGATACACATGGGAACAGGTTGATTAGTGACCTAAGCTGGTTGTCGCTTTCAAGTTGGCCACATCTTGAAAGAGTAACAACTGGGAAGACTTTAGCCGATGTGATATAAACTGGACACACCCAAATTATAAGCAACACTGTACATATTCATTATAATAAGGTTCCCTTGGCATATGAAGCAAAAGCAGGAAGATGTAAGAAGTTAACAAAGCAAATAGACTCAGATACAAGCTTTACTTATTTCATTGATTGCCAAGGATTAATCCTAAACTCTATCAAGCTTTTGAATAATTAACTAAAGCCCTCTGAAACTCTATCCACTGTACATTCTTAAAATAAGATCAAAACACACATAATTATGCTTGGAAATCATACTACTGCTAATTTTCAAACCAGATAATAAAAGTGTAATTTGAGCTACATTCTCTACATTCTCTGATAAAAATTCAAACTAAATCTTGACTAAACAGTCAGGAAGTATTATAATCCAATTCCTCTCTTTGATATATCAAGTTTGTCACTACCATAAAAGAAAACTAGATGAATTTGACAGGACTTATTCTTCACGTAGGTATATTTATTTATAAAAACTACAGTCTTTCAGAACTCATAGGGCTTTGATGATTATCAGATGAAATTGTCATTCTTCTCTAAGGAGGATAAATATTTTCTAAAACTATGAAAGTACCACACATTTATATGTTTGGGAATAGGTGAGAAAACAATATTATTTTGACTTATTCAATAGACTCACAGATTGTCCAATGCTATCGGTAGTTTAACAAACACCACCGTTTATTTTTCAAGATATTTACAAAAAAGAACTTGAATTCAATATTAGTCTAGGAAACAGTATGTTAACTGTCTCAGTACCTTTTTAGCTCTTTGATGCAAAATTTTAGTACTTTTGATTGATATTTTAGATCAAGAGACAGATTATTATCATTAGTAATCAAACATATTAAAACACATAATCATTCTCCCCTTTCCAAATTTCAAATTCTTTTGGATCCCCTAATTTAAAATATCTTTATGATGGTCTCTTTCCTCTTTTCTAATCACCTCAAAAATATTAATATAATGACAGATGGGCAAGGATTGGATATTATATTTTTATTAAAAGCATGGAAGAGAGGCGAGGATCAAAATTTGATATTTCTGATACAAAGTGGGAAACCTGTGACAAAACCGTGACAAATCCAAAACAACCATAAAAAATAAAGCAACCATGAAAAATAGCAAATATGGTGAAAAATTATTATAAGAATTAATATGCTACGTTAGAAAATATTGTCCAAAACAAAAGAGACCAGTGAAGGATGAATGAAGGAACAAAAAGGCATCATCATCACAGGTACTTGAATCACTGGCACCTGGAGGTATCAAACTGGTTCTGGGATGCTCATCTGTTTCTATGTAATAAACATGGGGAATTTAGAAATATTCAATTCCCGATTTTTTACAAGTCAGTTTACTACTTGCCTTCCATTTGTACTTTTGGTTAAAAAAATGCCATTTATAACTAATTAGGAAAAAAATGTCATAAACAAAAACATAATATTACAAATATTCAAATTTATGAGCAAAAATAGTTATTTGACTAAACATGGATTAAATGCTACATCTCAAAAACATGATAGATAAAATATAAATGCAAGCAGTAGAAGGAAATTTGGAAGAAATACGAGAAAGGTTTTAGATTCTCACCAAATTTAAGTGGTTTATTAGAGTATCCCTGCTTTTTAAAGCATAAACTTGCCTCTAATGATATTTACTTTTTTTCAGTAAAAGAACTCCTGGTATGCTGAACCTTGTTTTCCTGTGTTACAGTGTTTCCCTCAAAGGATACCTTAGCCAGACTTCATAACTAGTCTGCCATGTTTTTATTATTAAAATAGTTGCTGTCTAGAATTTACCAATCAGATTCATTCGTTTTAGAACTTTAATCTCAAACTTAAATTAAAAATGTCCCTCACTATAATTGTGGCTTTGCAGACTTGGGGTAGAAGTATTTCTTTCAAACACTTCCTCTTCCATTATAATCTAAGCTCTGGCTCCTTCACTGGCTGTGAGGAAAGAGAGGCGAGGTCGCCATCCTCTCTCTGTTATCTGTGGCTGTCTCTCATGTAGCAATTGTGTTTCCTTACCAAAAGAGACCTAAAGCTCTGGCCCATCCTACCACAGTTCCTCTTGGTTTAGCAACCCTTGTTAAATTGGCTTTCATAGATGGACAAATCATGCAAAATGACTCAATACCACCTACACTTTTGTGTACACATAATCCAGGAAATCCGTGCATCCTTGCTATGCTGAATATTGAAAATGTAGGTGCTTCACTGCTGCTTTCTCTTATCTAGGCCTCACTCATTCTCCATAATTATTTTTTTCCACGGCTAATATATGTAGCACAAGTACAGATTAGCAAACTTGCTGCTTAAATAGTTATCCACCCAGGAAAAAGGAAAAGAAAAAAATTGTTTTTTTCCTTTTCTCCTGTGTGAGTGGCTATACCCTCTAGTATTTATCCTTTTCAGTTTGGCCCTTATAGTAACTGTCAGGGTGGAGCAAGTGGGGAACAGTTATACGGAGTAGAGAGAGATGTTAAAAGTAAGGTTAGTCCTGAGACCACACTTCAAGCCAGTACAGTATCATTTTTAATAAAAAGCAGGAAATAATCTAAATGTCCAATTCAAATGTTATTATCAAATAAATTAGAGAATATTTATATGAAGAAATATTGTATAAAATATTACAACTATGAAGAATTTCAATTCCAATAATATAACAGAATGCAAACAAAATGATCTAAATTGCATTAAACTTACCATGACCTGGAGGAAATTTTTTCCATTTAAGGAGTGCAATTAGCTCATATATGGATAAAGTAGGCCATTCCTCATAATAAGGACACATACGGATTAATTTCACCTTTTGCATATTTTCAAGTTTTATTTTTTCCTAAAATAGAATGTCATTATCAAAATTTTAATAACAGGCAATTTAAAATCAAAGAAATAGCAAATAGATAAATGGTGAGAGAAGTAAAATAAAGGCCATATGAATATAAGTTAGTATAGAATACATTTGAATTTTATCTGAGCATCACTCTATGGCCACATAGACATATTAAAATGTTAATCTTCAGATCTACTTACTAAAATTATATTTGCTCACCTTTCATAATTTATTATACTTCTATAAATGTTTTAGAAGTTTTTAAAAACCCTGTCATAGTCAAGATTAAACTAAAAAGTTGTGTTTGATAAAATCAAGTAACTGGTACTGATATTTGGGAAATAAAAACAAAACATAAAGAATTTTTTGTTAAAGCTAGCCACTCTGAAAATCAAAACAAATAAACATCAGGGATTTGGAATAACGTTGAATTCTGAGAGAATTACCTGCACTGCTGACACTGGGACCACTAAATCACAAGAATTCCCCACCACTGGAGACCCAAGAAGATGGATGTCTACTCAACTCCACTCCACATGAGCACTGAACCATGGCTTATGCCAGCTTTCTGCAGGACCTGCACCTGGCTTAAGCTCATTCAAAAAAAGATGAAACAGCAGGATCATGGAAACCTTTGAATCCCATTATTATTTATTTATTTATTTATTTTTGAGATGGAGTTTCACTCTTGTTGCCCAGGCTGGAGTGCAATGGTGCGATCTTTCCTCACCACAAACTCCACTTCCTGGGTTCAAGCAATTCTCCTGCCTCAGCCTCCCGAGTAGCTGGGATTACAGGCATGCACCACCATGTCCGGCTAATTTTGTATTTTCAGTAGAGACAGGGTTTCTCCATGTTGGTCAGGCTGGTCTCCAACTCCCGACCTCAGGTGATCTGCCTGCCTTGGTCTCCTAAAGTGCTGGGATTACAGGGATGTGCCACCAAGCCCGGCTAATTTTGTCTTTTTAGTAGAGAAGGGGTTTCTCCATGTTGGTCAGGCTGGCTCGAACTCCCCACCTCAGGTGATATACCCTCCTTGGCCTCCCAAAGTGCTGAGATTACAGGCATGAGCCACCACCCCTAGCCTCAATCTCATTATTTATACAAACTTCCTCTGATATCCAAAGGAGGAAAAATAGGAGTCAAGAAAAAATTTGGATTTGATTAGAAGAGAATAAATTATTAAACTTTAAGTAAATGAAGTTATCTTAAAAACGCAGAATTAGGGAATCAGAATAAGTTGTTATCACTTATTCATGCAGCTCTGAGTTTGATATCTGTTGTAATTATGAAATATCATGCCAATCACATTCAAGTATTTTTCCTTTTAAAGTAGACTATAGAGACTGGGAAAGCAGCAGTACTATTATCTGTCTTATTATTCTAGTATTCTTAGCATATGACATGCTGCGGACATGCAAAACACATATTTGTTGAATGAATGAGTGAGTGAATGAATGAATAAATTAATGAGTTTAAAATTAATGAAAAGCCAAAGGGTATTTAAAAATTACCTGAAATATATTCATTGAGACCTTTGTTTACACCTCACTTACCTATCGCCAGCACTCTTAAGTGATTTTTGTCAAATAACATTTTTATGGTCTCTAGGTTAAAATAAAATTTAAAAATAAAACAGATATAGCTGTCTTTGTCTAGAGAATCAAAATGTAGCTTGAGTTTATGCCCAATTTTTGTTTATATAAAATATTAGATATCATCTTACCTCCTTTATCTTTGCATATCCCTTTGCTGGGATTTTAAGAATTTCACAATCGTCTTCTGTCACCACCGAGAACATCTGTGTTTCCGATTCATTCTGAGGCATAACTTCCAGAGTCCCAAAGGTACTCCATTTGCTAAGCTGTAAAAATACCAGAGACAAGTTAATGTTTATTACCACTCATCAACATGAAAATGCCAGTGAAGGATTGGATTGTAGGTCAAGCTTTCATTCTATGAAAGAGGGGGTTCTAAACTGTCTCTGCATGGATGGCTCCTACTACTTCTGCTCGATGTCACTTCCCAAGGCAAGAGAAATGGCCATTCTTTTTCACCGACATGAAGAAAATAACATAAAAAATCTTCTGTTTTATTCAGTGATTTAAAGTGCCTATTAGAGTGCTTGGAATATAGCAGCCATTCAATAAATAGTAGTTGAAAGAATGAAGAAATATTGTACACTTATATATATGATCTTCTGTTTGTTTTATTATCACATGTTGGTAGTATTCAGTAATAACAAAAATGAATAAAATGTTAAACAGTATATAAACCATTAATATTTATGGATGATTGCTTAATTTAATATGTAAATGATAAATATTAGGCATGGAAAAATGTTACTACTAGAATACATGTCATGAGTTATTAGGTTATAATGATATTATATATAGTTGCACAGAGAACCTACATTTATATTTACCCAGGAAAAAGTGGAGGGCATGTGAAGGATAAGGAGCGTATTTTTATGAGAGGCTGAGGAGCTTCTTAGGGAAAACATCAGGTCGATATGCCTATCTAAGATGATATGGGAAAACTTCCATTTTTCTACTTCAAATCCATAGACTATTTTTCTTTTTAGCTAAATGCATAACTGAGCTCGAATCTGCAAGTCCAAATATATAGAGGAAATTTAAAATGTCAAACAGTCACAGCTGAGGCCAAAGTGGGCCACAGTCCTATCAAACCCAAATAAGGTCCTGAAGAGCTGAGTTCTGAGGCTTGTTGTACATGTAGGAACAGGAGATGGGACTCAGAGCCATGCAAGGTGAGCTTGGAGGATTGCCCCAGTTGTGAAGTGGGGACAGGAAGAACTACATCCAGTACTTTATGAAAGCCACATAGAAGCTGGCTATCTAGCCATGAAACTGGACAGAATTGTTAGAAAATCAAGAACCTAGGTCTGCAACTTGAATGAGTACAGAGCATACACTTATGCATAGTAGAAGACCCAAAGCTGAAAAATCAATAAAAAGCCTGGTACACAACTAGTAAAACTCCTAGGATCCAGGAAGGTATTATACAAACTTAACCTTATGTAAAAATTCAGAGAGAAAGGAACTCCCACAGAAAGCAATCCTTGCTGATGACAAAATCTTAATAAAAAAAATTACAAGTCACACAAATGAATAAACCCCTATAAAGGGAAGTCCATGAAGAAGGAGAAAAAAATTGAACAACCTAAAAGAAACTACAAATATTTAAAATGTGTAGACTATAAAAATCAGAACACGACATGATGGAAGCAAAAAGAAGTATTTTGGAAAAGAACAAAATAAAACTTCTGTAAATAATGGTCACAATAATTTGTAGATTAAAGATAATTTTAAAAAGAATTCATTACATGGATAATATACAAGAAAATACTCTGGAATAAAATGTAGAAGAAATGGAAATAAGAAGGGGGTTGTAATAGCTACAGAAGATAGATGGAGACCGTTTAGCATATATCTAACAGAAATTCTAGAAGAAACTGAAAAGAATGGGAAAACGGTGATACATAAGTGATAATGGCTGCAAGTTTTCCAGGGCTGAGGGAAGTGAGTTGTCCAAACCAAGCAACACACAAAACTGAAAGATGCATTTGCTTTTATATTCCTGCTCAGGATTTGGTATATTCTCCTAATCTTTCTCCTCTGCTAGATCTCCTATTTACGATCTCATTAGCTAGCAATAATTTCAAGCAGATATTGTCCACTTACATTTTTTCAATTTATCTATTGTTTTAGGGAGTTAGTTGGAATTACCTAATAAGCCATTATGAAAGCAAAAATCATCCATGACTTTGAATAATATTAAAGCTTTCTTTTTCAATTAATTAAAAAATATCATCAGACTCCCTAATATTAATAATTAGGAAATTATAAAACTTCCAATACGCCTTACACACCAATTATTTTAGTTGAAATATTTTTAAAAGTATTAATATTTATAATTTTCCATTTTGTTCTGTAAATATGGTTATCTTAAAAGTGCTCAGGAAAAATAACATTCAACCCAGAATTCTTTATTTACTTGAAATAGCAATTTAGAGTAAGAGTAAAGAAACAAGATAATAATTTTAGACATTATAAGAAACAAATGACTAAAAGATGAATTTCAGCTAGAACAATACTGAATCCAAAATGGAGGGCAAATAATTAGCTAAAAACATTGGTAAATGTAAATAGCATTATTGATATATAATAATTTTAGAATGACTAATATGGTACTCTTTTAAAATAAGAGAGATTTAAATTGCTTTCAAACACTCAGAAGAGACAAGCAGAAAGTTAGAATTAAAATATTTGAGAATCTTTATATTCTTGGGCTAGGAAAGAAAAATATTGTATAGGTTTCCTTCAAATTACAAATTTAATTATATACAAGTTGAAAAAAAGTACAATGACAAAAAAATAAAGTGATGAAGTGAGGGATATTTCCTACAAAAATGGCAAATATAAAGAATAATACCTCAAATATCTAATAAACATCTATAATTTGACTAAAAGAAAATAACCAAAACAAATAGTTATTGAAAAATACCAAAAATATTTTTAGAAGAAAAATTATTTCCAGAAGAGATGAACCAAATGACTCACACACAAAAGAAACCTGCTCAATCTCAGTAGGAGACAGAAAATTGTAATTAATGTCATAATACCACATGGTTTTTATCCACCAGATTGAAAATATTAAAGTCCTCTAACCTATAGGATTAGGGAGATAACTTTCATTTATAACTCTGGAAACTGTAAAAACCTTTAAAAATGAGAAATTATCTGGCAATATCTATTAAAATAAACTAAAAAATGTATGCAGTGTCTTACCCAGAAACGCATCTCCTAAGAATCTACCTTGTAGAAATAAATACATTTTAAGGAATTCAACCAAGTCTAAGTTTTAATATACTGGTAAAAATTAGTTACACACACACACATATATATATATATATATCTTAGCCTAGAAGAATTCTGATGAAAAAAACAAATAGTAGATAGTATATTAAAAATCATTTTTTAAAAAATGAACAGTTAGAAAAACAGTAATCCATATGTGTATGCAGTTGTTTAAATGCCAGCGTCAATTCAGAGGAAGATGTGCAAGCATACATGTCAGGTTGATATGGTTCATATGTTCAGGGGATAGTGATGGAGCTAAACTGGCAGAATATTTATTAAAATTTCCTCCAACCTCCTTGTATTTGTTTCAATGGCCATAAAAAGTATGTATTACATTTGTAAATTTTAGACACTTATTAAAGAAATTTAAAATGTGACTTTGAAACAGAATGCTGAGTTATCTTCCATACATGTGTTGTTTGTTTTGATACCTTTAAAAATATACATAAAATATCTAAATGATATACAGCAGATGATTACAGTTGTTATATCTGAAAACTGCAGGTAATAATCATGGTCTACTTTATATTCTGCATTTTCTGAATTTTTAATAAATATAGCAGTTCTTAAATGAGACAACACTATAAAGCTATTTACTTTATAGCTCAGTCTCTCTCAATTTTTTTGAAAATATCATCTATTAAGGCTACATAGATAATCCTCTTCTGGTGGGGATAGTTGGTAGAGTTGCACAGATGGAATAGTTTCTCATACTTGTAAATTCTCATGTTATTTTACTGAAAAATAAATTGATAACTAAGTTTATTGAGAAATGATGTATTCTCATGCTTTTTTCAACTTCTATAATAATACATAACCCGAACAATCTCCCTCTGAATAAGAATTGGTAAATCTATAAATCTTTCTTTTGAATAAAGTCATAATGTTGAGATTTGTTCTAAACTGCATTTTATAAAAATACAATTTCCTGAAAAACAGAAGTATTTCATAGGTATAATTTTTGTCCTTATTTTTTCCATTGCTTTTAGCCTCCAGGCATTTACACATTAAATAAGATCCATAAGTAAAATTAGAGCTACTATTTTTAAATAGTAGCTTGCTCTAAACTTTGCACAACGTGTTTTTTCTTTTCTAAGGGGCTGATGAAATGGACCAAAAAAAACACAAAGATCAGGCACTCATAATCTCGTCAATAGATGAACTTCTTGAACTTCTAATATATTATTCCATAGTTTGTGATTATTTGTACATCTATTTTTCTTGAATGAGTTTCTATTAGCTTTAATTATATTCTCAAAGTTGTCTAAGTCTCCAAAGAAGAGTAATAAGCACTGCTCCAGATTGAAAAAAATTATTTTTCTCCAAAGATTTAGACTCTAATGGCCTTTATAAAAAGTGCATTCTCAAAACCAAACCATGATAAGAAAAGATTAGAAAGATATTGCATTTTATAATATTTCACATGCTTCGGGAGAATGTGGAACTATACACTGATATCTGGAAGGTAAAGTTGGAACTAACTGAATGTGAGAATCTGATGGGGACCTAACGCATTCCATTGTCTGAGGGATGGGTCTGTATGCTTAAATAGAAATTTTCTGGATAAATTTATTCCAAGCCTATATGCTGAATCAAAGAGGATCACCTTTTCAATTATAGAAAAAAATATCTTTCAGGATAATATGAATATGCACTTTCTAAGTAAAACCTACAAATCAAATCAGTTTGTAAATGTAGCCAATAAATTTCTCTTTAAAAGTTGGCTAAGCATGGCTTCCTATTATGTCCCTCATACGTATATAAATATATTATTTTTCAATCCTTGCCTTTCTGAGAAGTGGAAAAGGTAATATAAAGCATTTCCTTTTTATCTGTGGTTTCACTACACAGATTTAGTTATATTTATACATATAAAAATATATAATCTCTATATAAAACATAAGCATATTTACTTGTATATTTTGAGATAATAATTTTTAGTGCATATACATTTCATACTCATTATGAAATATCTTTATTTTTAATGATGCTCTTGCAATAAAATCTACTTTGCCTACTATAGTACAGCTACTTTGGCCTTCTGGTTAGTATAATCTGGTTTATCTGTTATTTTACTTTGCAACTTTCTGTATCCTTCTAATAAGGTGGGTAATCATACAGGGTATTGCTTTATGCAATATGACAATCTTTGTTTTTTAATGAAAGTATTTAGTCTGTTTACGTTTAATGTATATTTGCTTTTAAATCTGCCATCTTAATATTTGCTATTTTTCTATTTCTTTGTGTCATTTCCTACTTATTGCTAAATTTTGAGCTAATCAAATATTTTTTCTATATTTTATGTTCTCTTTTAACTTATATATTCTTTTATTATCATTTTGTTGATTAGTTATTACCAATGCATCCTTGTCTTACTAAAGTGTACCCTAAATTACAGTGTCCCTCATTATGCATGGAAGATACATTCCAGACTGTTTTTGCATGCAGAAATTGCAGATAATACTGAATCCTATATGTGTTTTTTTCTTTACATATGTATCTATGATAAAGTTTACTTTATAAATTAGGCACAATAAAAGATTAACAAAAATAACTATTAATTAAATAGAAAAATTATAAATTTAGAAAAAAATTTAAACATAATAATGGAATTTTCAGACCAAAGTTGACCTCAGGTTACTGAAACTGGAAAGTGAAACCACAGATAAGAAGGAAGTGCTATATTACCTTTTCCACTTTTCAGAAAGGCAAGGATTGAAAATTTTTTTTACACTATTCTATTGCTGTTTTTGCTACTTCTGATGTATTTTATTTCTATATACATGTAGGAACTTCACAAGGAATAATATTGATTTATACAGTCAGCTAATATTTAGATTTATCCACATATTCACCAAGAAGTTTCTTTGTTCTTCAGTTCTTTCTACTTTTCTGTACTTGAATTCTGGATAACTTTGTTTCTGCCAAAGTTTGTCTCCTTGTCATCCCTTTTACTGTAACTTTTCTTGCAATGAGATCTTTCTTTACTCTTTGTCTGAATACAACGTTATTTTGCCTTCATTCAAAAAGATGGTTTTACTGGTTATAAAAGTCTAGGTCAGAAGTTACTTTTTTTCCTGAATGCTTTAAAAATATATGTTATTGTTGTCTGGCATTCATTATTTGTTACGAGTTCATTAAAATTTACCTTGGAGTGTGTTTCTTTTTTGTCTACTTTGACTTTTAACTACCTTTGATTTACATTAGTTTAATTTTAATGTGTCTAGTTGTGGTTGTTTCACTTGTAATTCATACAGCAACTTAAATCTGTTATTAGATGTCTTTCCACAGTCAGAAAAAAATTTCAATCAGTACTGCTTCAGGCAGGACTAAATATTGTTTCACTATATTTCTTATTTATCCTTGTGTTGGGCTTTTAATTGCATACTTATCAGAATTTTTCATTTCTCATATCTAAGTTATGTTCTTTTCTATCATTCATCTTTTTTCTTCTTCATATTTACTTATGACATGTTCTACTAATCAACTTTCCAGTTTAGTAACTCTCTTCTTCAGTGTCTAATCTGCTAATAACTACATCTATTGAGTTATTAATTTCATTTTACATTTTTAAGTTATGAAGCTTCCATTTTCTTATTTATTGTTCATGATTCTAGTTTCTTTCATTGTCAGATATGATCTTGGAAATATTATTATTATTGTGAACTAATAACTCCAATATCTAAATTACCTGTGTGTTTGTTTCTACTGATTTTTTATTGTTTGTAAAAAATGTTGTCTTGTGTTTTGACATTCCTGGTAACTTTTTAGTCAATGCTGGATGTTGTGTATGAAAACCATTGATTGTTCTAGATATGTCATCTTTCTCTGAGGTACTTTATTTTTCTCACAGTCAATTAGTATAGGAGCAGACTAAATGGCCCCAATCAATAATTGAGGTATTTTGAGACTGGTTTTCAGTCTTTAGGACAGTGTTTTGGTTCTGGGTTTCAACTGATAGACTGACATATTTTTCAGGACCTCTTATACTTGACAGACCCAGGACTCCTAATTTCTGTCTATAAAATACAAGAGACTGGCGAAAGTTCTACTTCTTAAATTTGTAGCTACATATTACTCAAATTCTATGATGGTTCATTTTCTGTGTCAATTTGACTGGATCATGGAGTGTCCAAATATTTGGTCAAACATTTTTCTGTGTGTTTCTCTGGAGATGTCTTTGGATGAGTTCTGATTTAAATTGGTAAAGATTAACATTTAGATATATAGACTGAGTAAATCAGATTGCCCTCCATACTGTGGGTGGGTCTTATCCAAAAAGTTAAAGGCCTGTATAGCATAAAAGGCTGACCTTCCCCTGAATAAGACAGAATTATCCTCCTTGACAGCTTGAGTACAGGTACATTAGCTCTTTCTGGCTCTATAGCAGTTTTCAGCCATCATACTCAAACTTGGACATCACCTCTGCAGATTTTGGACTTGCCAGCCTCCATAATTACCTGAGCTAATTCCTTATAATAAATCTATACATATACATATATGCATATGTATATATATATATATATATAAATGACCCATCATGATTCAGCACTTTCATAAATGTAAGAAGGAACTATTGAATAGTTAATTCAACCAGATGTATATTTCCAAAAAAAAATAATTATTCAAGCTCCATTTTCTCTGGTTCCCTTTTCTCAGTATCTTGGCCCCTCAAGGCCTGACTGCCTGGTAGACTAAACTCAGATTCATGGTGCTCTGGCATTCTAAGGTTCCTGTAAGTTCTATTCACTATTTTCTGCTCATTTGTTTATCCTTATGATGCTTGCAAGTTGTTGGATGTCTCTAAGGAAAAGCAGCAGGACATGTCTGGCTCGAAATAATGTATTTCCCTTCTTTCTTGAATTATAGCCACTCTAATCTTGGTTCCCTTGATTGCTCTTCAAAACCTTCAAACTGTTATTAATTTGGTGTTATTCAGCTTTTATAGTTGTTCTCAGCAAGGGGACTGGTCTGATGCAAGCTACTTCACCATGGTATAAAGCAGACTGACATTCAATAGACTGAAGCAACTGAGCTTCTTTTAAACAAGACCTACTTCCGTTTCTCCATTTCTGTTGTTTGGACTGTTTTTTCTTGCTTACCCTTATCAACGCATTATGAAGTGAGTAACAAAATTATTCAGAACAAGCAACCAGACCATGGCATCCAAGCCTTTTCTCATAAAGGTGGAGATTCTGGTAAAGTAAACCAAAAATTTCTACATAAATTATTGCTTGTAATAGGAAAAAATGTCCTGAAGAGCCTGAATCTCATTTTGATATTTTTTCCCTTAAATAAAATAAAAACTGAAAGAAGGATCAAGATGACAGCATCTTAATAAAAGGAAGGCATTGGTAACATCCAAGGAAAAATAATTTCTACATATAGATAGGAAGACATTAATTGTAGGTGATAAGCAAGCCAACTAATATCAATGTATTAGTAACAAAGACTCTCCAATGCCTATACTATTTATACGTATTAGATAGTAATGAGAGTAATGAATTTACCATTGATTCCTACTGTGAGGGTTATATTTGTCATATGTGTGTGTGTCATTTTTAAAGTTTATTTGTCCTTCAGGTCCCTTGTAAGGTGGATTCCTAGGTTTTTTACTCTCTTTGAAGCAATTGTGAATGGGAGTTCACTCATGATTTGGCTCTCTGTTTGTCTGTTGCTGGTGTATAAGAATGCTTGTGATTTTTGTACATTGATTTTGTATCCTGAGACTTTGCTGAAGTTGATTATCAGCTTAAGGAGATTTTGGGCTGAGACAATGGGGTTTTCTAGATATACAATCATGTCATCTGCAAACAGGGACAATTTGACTTCCTCTTTTCCTAATTGAATACCCTTTATTTCCTTCTCCTGTCTAATTGCCCTGGCCAGAATTTCCAACACTATGTTGAATAGGAGTGGTGAGAGAGGGCATCCCTGTCTTGTGCCAGTTTTCAAAGGGAATGCTTCCAGTTTTTGCCCATTCAGTATGATATTGGCTGTGGGTTTGTCATAGATAGCTCTTATTATTTTGAGATACGTCCCATCAATACCTAATTTATTGAGAGTTTTTAGCATAAAGTGTTGTTGAATTTTGTCAAAGGCCTTTTCTGCATCCATTGGACCTCCTCAAGGAGAACTACAAACCACTGCTCAATGAAATAAAAGAGCATACAAACAAATGGAAGAACATTCCATGCTCATGGGTAGGAAGAATCAATATCGTGAAAATGGCCATACTGCCCAAGGTAATTTACAGATTCAATGCTATCCCCATCAAGCTACCAATGACTTTCTTCATAGAATTGGAAAAAACTACTTTAAAGTTCACATGGAACCAAGAAAGAGCCCACATCGCCAAGTCAATCCTAAGCCAAAAGAACAAAGCTGGAGGCATCACACTACCAGACTTCAAACTATACTACAAGGCTACAGTAACCAAAACAGCATGGTACTGGTACCAAAACAGAGATATAGATCAATGGAACAGAACGGAGCCCTCAGAAATAATGCCGCATATCTACAACTATCTGATCTTTGACAAACCTGAAAAAAACAAGCAATGGGGAAAGGATCCCCTATTTAATAAATGGTGCTGGGAAAACTGGCTAGCCATATGTAGAAAGCTGAAACTGGATCCCTTCCTTACACCTTATACAAAAATCAATTCAAGATGGATTAAAGACTTAAACGTTAGACCTAAAACCATAAAAACCCTAGAAGAAAACCTAGGCATTACCATTCAGGACATAGGCATGGGCAAGGACTTCATGTCTAAAACACCAAAAGCAATGGCAACAAAAGCCAAAATTGACAAATGGGATCTAATTAAACTAAAGAGCTTCTGTACAGCAAAAGAAACTACCATCAGAGTGAACAGGCAACCTACAGAATGGGAGAAAACTTTCGCAATCTACTCATCTGACAAAGGGCTAATATCCAGAATCTACAATGAACTCAAACAAATTTACAAGAAAAAAACAACCCCATCAAAAAGTGGGCGAAGGAGATGAACAGACACTTCTCAAAAGAAGACATTTATGCAGCCAAAAAACACATGAAAAAATGCTCACCATCACTGGCCATCAGAGAAATGCAAATCAAAACCACAATGAGATATAATCTCACACCAGTTAGAATGGCGATCATTAAAAAGTCAGGAAACAACAGGTGCTGGAGAGGATGTGGAAAAATAGGAACACTTTTACACTGTTGGTGGGACTGTAAACTAGTTCAATCACTGTGGAAGTCAGTGTGGCGATTCCTCAGGGATCTAGAACTAGAAATACCATTTGACCCAGCCATCCCATTACTGGGTATATACCCAAAGGACTATAAATCATGCTGCTATAAAGACACATGCACACGTATGTTTATTGCAGCACCATTCACAATAGCAAAGACTTGGAACCAACCCAAATGTCCAACAATGATAGACTGGATTAAGAAAATGTGGCACATATACACTATGGAATACTATGCAGCCATAAAAAATGATGAGCTCATGTCTTTTGTAGGGACATGGATGAAATTGGAAATCATCATTCTCAGTAAACTATCGCAAGAACAAAAAACCAAACACCGCATATTCTCACTCATAGGTGGGAATTGAACAACGAGAACACATGGACACAGGAAGGGGAACATCACTCTGGGGACTGTTGTGGGGTGGGGGGAGGGGGGAGGGATAGCATTGGGAGATATACCTAATGCTAGATGATGAGTTAGTGGGTGCAGCGCACCAGCATGGCACATGAATACATATGTAACTAACCTGCACATTGTGCACATGTACCCTAAAACTTAAAGTATAATAATTAAAAAGAAACTTACTTGTCAATTAAATTATTTCAAAAATCTTTTAAAGAGCTATACACTTACTACTTTATAAAAAGATAAGAGTGCAAGAAAAGGAGTGGATCAGCAAAGAATAACGATATTCATGATAAAGTAACTGGAGAACTTAGAGAAAACAAGTTACTGGGATAAGTGTCACATTACTCACAACATAAAGTCTCCTGAACAGCTCAGGCTGCATCCTATTAGTTCAAGAGCACAGTTTGGCTGATAACCATGAATTGAATCTCAAGTGGATCTCAAGTATTCCTATTTGCATTGGTTTGTTGTTATTTTGAATTTGTTTCAGAGAAACAAAACCTTCAGCATTGACTGGAACAACAGTCTCCCTTTTCTGTTCAGGTAGATTTGGGCTTCTTCTTACTTAATCGTAAAGAGGCAGAACGTTTCTTCTTCCTATGTGCCCAGTTAGTTATTAACTAAATTCCAATAGTCGCCCATCATGATTCAGCATTTTCATGAATTTCAGTAGGAATTATTGAATATTTAATTCAACCAGATATATATTTTAAAAATTAAACCAATTAATAAAATAATTTGAGCTATATTTCATAATTTTCTAAACATTATTGGTTCTCTGTATTGCCGTTACTGTACTACTGTTATATAATCACTACTACAGTACTACTATTATTTGAAATTTTAAAATTTTCCTATTATTAGGGGAAATTGATCCGTCTGATATATAAGGGTAACATCATTCAGTCACTGGAAATAATTATTTCAGCATAACATTTGGTAGAATTGCCCCTCCATACTTGGATGTTACACTGTAAAAAATATAACTATAAGCATATTAACAATTTTCGGAAGAGCGAGCATGAAGAACTAAAAATATTTCTGTGTTATAATGTGAAATTTAGTGTTAAAGATGTTGTTAGTGACTAATTTAAATAATCATAAATTTTTTAAAGTTAGCACATAAGGTTTATTAAAAACTTAATGGAGTGTACATTTAAATGCATACTTTATATGTATTCATACACAACTGCTCACCACATGTTCACTAGCTATTGAAGTTATAAAACCCTTTGGCTTAATGGATTACCATCATTCATTTGTTATATGCTTTATCCATGTATAAATTGACTGCTCTGATATGATCTGAATTTTGTATAAAAGATGATACATTTTGGGAGCTTAATATCACAGACTTTTTCTTGTAATAAACTAGAAACATTGCTCCTGTCTTATTCAAAAGAAAACATTTCTCCCACATAACACTAAATTCAATTGCTCACATTTTCATTTACTCTGAATTTAATATAGTCTTATAAAGAAGATTCAGTTGAATAAGCTGAGATATAAATTGAAATAACTGTGTCAGCCTAACTTCAATGTGAAAATAATTTAAAATTTTTCAATGTGGCATTTATTTATTGATACATATTAGATGTACATATTTTTTAGATACATGTGATGATTTCATACATTTATATAATCAAATCAGAGTAATTGGGATATCCATCACTTTAAATATTTATTTTTTTATCTAGGATCATTCTAATTATTCCCCGCTAACTATTCTGAAATGTGCAATCTATTAATGTTAACTATAATCATCCTACTGATCAAACACCAGGTCTTATTTCTTCTAAGTGTGTATTTGTACCCATTAATCAATCTCTCTTCACCACACATCACCCCCACCCTTCTTGGCCTCTGATAACCACCAGCCTACATTTTATCTTTATGAGATTCACTCTTTCAGCTCCCACATGTGATACCTGTCTTTCTGTGCTTGGATTACTTTACGTTACACAATCACCTCCATTTCCAACCACATTGTTGCAGTTGACATGATTTTATTTTTTTATGGCTGATTAACATTCCATTGTGTATATATACCACATTTTCTTTATTCATTCATCCATTGATGGACACTTAGGTTGCTTCTGTATCTGGGCTACTGTGAATAGTGCTGCAATAAGCATAGGAGTGTGGATATCCCTTTGATATATTAATTTATTTTCTTTTAGGTAAATACCCAGTAGTAGAATTGCGGGAGCATATGTTAGTTTTATTTCTAGTTATCTGAGGAACCTCTGTACTGTTTTCCATAGTGGCTACACTAATTTACATTCTCATCAACAGTGTACAAGGGTTTTTCTTTCTCCACATCCTCAACAGCATCTGTTATTCTCTGAATTTTTTTTATAAAAGCCATTCTAACAAGAGGAACCTCGAAAATTACACAAACCCACAGAAGTTAAACAACATTCTCCTGAATGACCAATAGGTCAATGAATAACTTAAGAAGAAAATTTAAAAATTCCTTGAAACAAATGAAAATTGACATGCAACATATTAACATCTGTGGGATACAGAAAAAGCAGTATTAAGAGATAAGTTCATAGAAGTAAATACCTGTTTCAAAAAGTTGAAAAACTTCAAATAAAGAACCTAATTATGCACATGGAGGAACTAGAAAAGCAAGCAAGAAAGGAAATAACAAAGATCAGAGTAGAAATAAATGAAATTGAGACTGAAAAAAAATATATACAAGATCAACAAAGTGAAATGGTGGTTTTTTGAAAAGATAAACAAAGTAGACAAACATTCAGTTGGATTAATTTAAAAACAAGAGAGAAGACCAAAATTAAATAAGAAATGAAAAAGGAGACATAACAACTGAGATCACAGAGATAAAAAGAATCATTAGAGAGAATTACAAACAACTATACAACGACAAATTCAGAAACCTAGAAAAAAACGGATAAATTCCTGGACACATATAACCTACCAAGATAGAACCATGAAGAAATAGAAAATCTCAACAAACAAATAATGAGTAACAAAATCAAAGCCATAATAAAAAGTCTTCCATCAAACAAAAGCCCAGGACATTACAGCTTCACTGCTGTATTCTAACAAAAATTTAAGGAACTAACTAATATAAACTCTTACGAAATCCTTCCAAAAAGAATGAAGAATAAGAAGAAGAAAAAGAAAAGGGAATACTTACAAACTCATTCTATAAGGTCAGCATTACCCACACAGCAAAACAAGACTAGGACACAGCCAAAAAAATAAATAAATAAAATTTTTAAAAAATAAAGAAACTACAGGCCAATATTCCTGATGAACATTAATGTAAATAGGATGATTTATAATTATTTGGTTATATACCCAGTAATGGGATTGCTGGGTTGAATGGTAGTTCAGTTTTTAGCTCTTTGAGGAATCACCACACTGCTTTCCACAATGGTTGTACTAATTTACACTCCCAACCAAAAGTGTATAAGTGTTCCATTTTTCTCACAATCTTGCCAGAATCTGTTATTTTTTGACTTTTCATAATAGCTATTCTGACTGGCGTGAAATGGTATCTCATTGTTGTTTTGATCTGCATTTCTCTAATGATTAGTAATGTTGAGTTTTTTTTCATATGCTTGTTGGCCACATATATGTCTTCTTTTGAAAAGTGTCTGTTTATGTCCTTTGCCTACTTTTTAATGAGGTTGTTTGTTTTTCCTTGTAAATTTGTTTAAATTCCTCATAAATGCTTCTTGAAGGTTTTTCACATGAAGAAATGTTGAATTTTATCAAAAGCTTTCTCTGCATCTATTGAGATGATCATGTGGTTTTTGTTATTAATTCAATTTATGTGGCGAATCACATTTATTGATTTGTGTATGTTGAGGTAGTCTTGTACCCCAGGAATAAAAGCCTAGTTGATTGTGGTGAATTAACTTTTATATGTGCTGCTGGATTCAATTTGCTAGTATTTTGTTGAGGATCTTTGTATCTATTTCATCAGAAATATTGGCCTGAAGTTTTCTTTATTCATTATAGCTCTGCCAGGATTTGGCATCAAAATGATGCTGGCTTCATACAATCAGGAAGTTCCTCCTCCTTGATTTTGTGGAATAATTTCACTAGGAATGGTACTAGCTCTACTTTATATGTCTGGTAGAATTCAATTATGAATCCATCTGGTCCAGGACTATTTTTGGTTAGTAGGTTTTTTATTGCTGATTCAATTTTGGAACTGGTTATTGGTCTGTTCAGGATTTCAGTTTCTTCCAGTTCAGTCTGGGGAAAGCAATTCCATTTACAATAGCCACAAAGGAATGAAACACATAGGAATGCAGCTTACGAAGGGGGTAAAAGATCTTCACAATGAGAATTACAAAATACTGCTGAAAGAAATCATAGATGACACAAACAAATGGAAAAATATTCCATGCTCGTGGATAGCAAGAATAAATATTGTTAAAATGGCCATACTGCCCAAAGCAATTATAGTCAATGCTATTCCTATGAAACTACCAACATCATTTTTTCACAGAATTAGAAAAAACAATTACAAAATTCATATGAAACCAAAAAATAGCTTGAATTGCCAAACAAATTTTAAGCAAAAAGAACAAAGCTGGAGGCATCACATTATCTAACTTCAAAATATACTATAAGGCTATAGTAACCAAAACAGCATAGTACTAGTACAAAAGAAGATACATAGACCAATGGAACAGGATAGAAAATGCAGAAATAAAGCCATATACCTACAGCCACCATCCTTAACAGAGTTGACAATAACAAACTATAGGGAAAGGACTGCCTATTCAGTAAATGGTGCTGGGATAACTGACTAGTCATATGAAGAAAATGGAAACTGGACCGATTTCTTTTACAATATACAAAAATTAACTCAAGGTGGATTAAAGGCTTAAATGTAAAACCTAAAACAATACAAACCCTAGAGGACAACCTAGAAAATATCATTCTGGATATCAGCCATGGCAAATAATTTATAACTAAGTCCCCAAAGGTAATTGCAACAAAAACAAAACTTGACAAGTAGGACCTAATTAAGCTAAAGAGCTTCTACACAACAAAAGAAACTATCAATGGAGTAAACTGACAACATACAGAATGTGAGAAAATATTCATAAGCTATGCATATGACAAAGATCTAATATTCAGAACCTATATGCAACTTAAATAATTCAACATGCAAAACCCCATTAAAAATGGGCAAAGGACATGAACAGACACTTCTCAAAAGAAGACATACATGTGACCAGTGAATATATTTTAAAATGCTCATTACTAATTATTAGAGAAATGCAAATAAAAATCACAATGAAATACCATCTCACACCAGTCAAAATGGCTATTATTAAAAAGTCATAAAACAACAGATGTTGGTGAGGTTACATTCCCACAATGCTGGTGGGAATGTAAATTAGCCACTGTGGCGAGCAGTGTAGGGATTCCTCAACGAACTTAAAACAGAACCACTATTCAACCCAACCATCCCACTACTGGGTATATACCCAAAGGAAAATAAATTATTCTACCAAAAAGACACATGTACTCATATGTTAATCACAGTACTATTCATAATAGCAAAGACATGGAATCAACCAAGATGCCCATCATGGTGGACTGGATAAAGAAAATGTGGTACATATACACCATGAACTAACACAAAACCATACAAAAGAACAAAATCATGTCCTTTGCAGCAACATGAATGGATCTGTAGGCCATTATCTAAGTAAATTAATGAAGAAACAGAAAACCAAATACTTTATGTTCTTCCTCATAAGTGGGAGCTAAACATTGAATACACATGGACACAAACATGGGACTGATAGACCCTGGGGACTGCTTGAGTGGGTAGGAGGAGGGTGTGGGTTGGAAGGCTACCTATTGTGTACTGTGCTCACTACCTGGGTGATGGGACCATTCATACACCAAGACTCAGCAACATGCAATTTGCCTGTGTTAAACCTACATGTGTATCGCCAGACCCTAAAACATATAAGCAAACAGAATACAACTAAACAAAAATACTAGCAGACTAAACTAAACAATTTTTGTGTATAGTTAAAATAAACACTTTGAATTTTATTTTTGCTCCATATTCATTAAAGAGATTAAGCTTCTTAACTATATGCTCTACTTTTATAATCATATATCCATTGAAAAATAATGATAAAATGAATTACTTTGGGCCCACTATCTGGATAAAGAAACCAAATTTCTCCCATTTAGATAAAGGTAGCATATGCAACCATGTTAATGTTTAATGTAGTCCATTCATTTTCCATTGTTGTATGCTATACTCAAATTACTTATTCATTCTTTTGTTGATGAACCTTTATATTTTTATCAGCATTTAGCTATGAAGCAATTGTGATAGAAGCATTCTTGTACATGTTACCTCATTTGATATATAATAGTATCTCTAAAATATATGACTATGGATACGATTTCTTTGTTATAAGCCATGTTAGCACTAGAGCATCTAATACCAACCCGTTTTCCAAAACACAAATTCTTATACTCATATCAGCAGTAGGAACACCTCCAATGTTTATTTCTTCACAATTTCTCCATCATTATATATTGTCTAATTTTTTTGCATTTGCCAATTTGGTGTAAGAAATAATATTCACTGTACATTTTTGTTATTTACTGAGATTTATTTTTAAATGTACAAATTATTTATGGTACATTTCCTTGATTGCTAAAGTGGTTGAACATACTTGCACTTGCCAATTTATTTCATAGTTTCTGTTCTGTAATAGACCAATTTATATATTTTGTAATTTTCATTATATTGTCCTTTTTGATTTGTTGATCACTATACATTCCAGGTATTAATCCTTTGCCATTTGTGTATGATGCAGATATCTTCACCCAGTGTGTGCCTTGTCTTTTCATTTACTTAGAATATCTCTGGATGAACAAATGGCTGCTGATTTTAAACAAGTATCAATATAGTTTCCTTCTGTAAGTCTGTTATTTAAGGTGTTTTTCTGTTATGATACCATGAAGAAAAGAGCACCTAAAATATTCGAAGTCTTTCCTTTTATCATTAGGCATGTGATGCCTAAATTAAGTTTTATGAATGGTGTAAAGTAGGCATGCAGTTTTATCTTTTCTGTCTGCATAACCAACTGCCCTTACCCAAATGAATGAACCCACATTACTCACTGCTCTTCATGTCACTGTTCTACATCAAGAGTTCTTTTGTGGCTGGGTGCAGTAGCTCACGCCTGTAATCCCAGCACTTTGGGAGACTGAGGTAGGCAGATCACCTGAGGTCGGGAGTTCAAGACTAGCCTGACCAACATGGAGAAACCCCTTCTCTACTAAAAATACAAAATTAGCCGGGGTGGTGGCACACGCCTGTAATCCCAGCTACTTGGGAGGCTGAAGCAGGAGAATCCATTGAACCTGGGAGGCGGAGGTTGCAGTGAGCCGACATAGTGCCATTGCACTGCAGCCTGGGCAGCAAGAGCAAAACTCTGTCTCAAAAAAAAAAAAAAAAAAAAAAAAAGATTTTTTTTTTACGTGGACCTCATTTTTGGAATTGCCTAGATATCAGTGTGCTTACCTACCAGTCGCTAGTGCCCAATATTAATTATTATAGCTTTATTTTGTGTTTTTATACCTAATAGGAAAAGCTCCTCTTTCCCAAGTATCTTCTTTAGGGATATCTAGTGTATTCTTAGCCTTTTGCTCTTTGGTATAGTTCTTAAAATTACCTTTTCAAGTTCCACAAGGAACCTGTTTGGATTTTTTTTCCCAATGGAATTGCATGAAATGTATAAATCATTAGGGGACACTTATCTTTAAGATATTGAATGTTTCTGTTCACGAATGTAATTTAGCTATATTGAACCCTTCTGTGATATCTTTCAAAGAAAATGTATAATGTTCTTCCAAAAGTACTGGCTTACAGTGTACTATATTTTTCTTAAGTGCTCAATCTTTTGTATAGCTACTTAAATAGAATCTTTTAATTAATGATATTATCCAACTGATTATTACCTAAGTTTCTGGGAATTTTTTGTTTTATTGCCAAATCAACAATGTGTTTACAAGAATGTTTTCTAATATTTTACTCATTTCTTCAGTAGTTTCCATTTAGAGAGGTGATCAGCAAACTTCTTCTGTAATAGACAATATAGTACATATTTTCAGTTTTGCAGACCATATAGTTTCTGTCACAATTACTCTACTCTGCTGTTTTAGCAGAAAGCAGTCATAAATGATATATAGTAAATGGATGTGGCTGTGTTCCATAAAAACTTTATTAAGAAAAAGAGACTGCAGCCTAGATTTAGCTCAAAGATTGAAACTGCCATCCTCAAATCTAGAGTTTCATTCATTTGATCAAGTCCCCAGATTATTCCTATTATTTACTTTAATTTTTTAAAAAGTATAAAATTATTATGCCATTATCTTATGTGAAAAATACTTTTTAACATTTAAGCAAAAAACAGCCCACATTGCCAAGTCAATCCTAAGCCAAAAGAACAAAGCTGGAGGCATCACGCTATCTGACTTCAAACTACACTACAAGGCTACAGTAACCAAAACAGCATGGTACTGGTACCAAAACAGAGATATAGACCAGTGGAACAGAACAGAGCCCTCAGAAATAATGCCGCATATCTACAACTATCTGATCTTTGACAAACCTGAGAAAAACAAGCAATGGGGAAAAGATTCCCTATTTAATAAATGGTGCTGGGAAAACTGGCTAGCCATATGTAGAAAGCTGAAACTGGATCCCTTCCTTACACCTTATACAAAAATTAATTCAAGATAGATTAAAGACCTACATGTTAGACCTAAAACCATAAAAACCCTAGAAGAAAACCTAGGCAATACCATTCAGGACATAGGCATGGGCAAGGACTTCATGACTAAGATACCAAAAGCCATGGCAACAAAAGCCAAAATTGACAAATGGGATCTAATTAAGCTAAAGAGCTTCTGCACAGCAAAAGAAACTACCATCAGAGTGAACAGGCAACCTACAGAATGGGAGAAAATTTTTGCAATCTACTCATCTGACAAAGGGCTAATATCCAAAATCTACAAAGAACTTAAACAAATTTACAAGAATAAAACAAACAACCCCATCAAAAAGTGGGCAAAGGATATGAACAGACACTTCTCAAAAGAAGACATTTATGCAGCTGACAGACACAGGAAAAAAATGCTCATCATCACTAGTCATCAGAGAAATGAAAATCAAAACCACAATGAGATATCATCTCACACCAGTTAGAATGGCGATCACTAAAAAGTCAGGAAACAACAGGTGCTGGAGAGGATGTGGAGAAATAGGAACACTTTTACACTGTTAGTGGGACTGTAAACTAGTTCAACCATTGTGGAAGACAGTGTGGCGATTCCTCAGGCATCTAGAACTAGAAATACCATTTGACCCAGCCATCCCATTACTGGGTATATACCCAAAGGATTATAAATCATGCTACTATAAAGACACATGCACATGTATGTTTATTGCGGCACTATTCACAATAGCAAAGACTTGGAACCAACCCAAATGTCCAACAATGATAGACTGGATTAAGAAAATGTGGCACATATACACCATGGAATACTATGCAGCCATAAAAAAGGATGAGTTCATGTCCTTTGTAGGGACATGGATGAAGCTGGAAACCATCATTCTCAGCAAACTATCACAAGGACAAAAAAACCAAACACCGCATGTTCTCACTCATAGGTGGGAATTGAACAAAGAGAACACATGGACACAGGAAGGGGAACATCATGAAGCTGGAAACCATCATTCTCAGCAAACTATCGCAAGGACAAAAAAACCAAACACCGCATGTTCTCACTCATAGGTGGGAATTGAACAAAGAGAACACATGGACACAGGAAGGGGAACATCACACTCCGGGGCCTGTTGTGGGGTGGGGGGAGAGGGGAGGGATAGCATTAGGAGATATACCTAATGTTAAATGACGAGTTAATGGGTGCAGCGCACCAACATGGCACATGTATACATATGTAACAAATCTGCACGTTGTGCACATGTACCCTAAAACTTAAAGTATAATAAAAAAATAAAATAAAATACTTTTAATACTCAACATAAAGTAACAGTGATATTTTATGTAATATATGGTATAAAAGAGTATACTAAGATTTGATATTTGTGAACTGTAAAGTACCTTAAAAATTATAGTATTAGATTTTTAAAAATTGATTAATTTCCTCTTGTTGTATCTTCTCTGTTGCCTGCTAATGTTTTACATTTAATTTTCTTTGGCCTTGGAAATTCGATTTCCAGGCTTGTTATATTTATATGTTGAGTATAAGTAAAATATATTATCCATTAAGCTCTTTTAGGAGTAAAGTACCAAAGGTTAGGAATTTTGTTCGCCTTGGTAAAATTTCATGGTCCTGCTCTAAATAATTTTTGGTTTATTTTCTACTAATAATAGAAGAATAACAGACCTGTGTTCGTTGGATGACATACTATTCTATGTGAATATAATGTAAAAGCTTTGAAAAAAACAATTACTTACCTAATTTTACTGAAAACAATTTTGTTTGTGATTGTGTGTATTTATTTATATGTTGGCTGAGTAACATCTTAGTCACCTCTTTAAGGAACCAAAGCCAGCCAGCATGTCCTGATTTTGAATAATGTATTCAACTAGCTATACATGTTGCCCAATTCAAATTATGCATACCAAGTTCTAAAGGTGGGCAAAAACAATTCATTTAAAAATTATCTGAAAAAAAGCTTAAAAATAGAAAAAATGTTTCAACTGCTAGTATTATTATATACAAATATGCATAGTTTTCACACAAATGACAAGCTTATAAGGAGAAATAAATTGTAGTCATCATAGTTGACAAGGGCACTAAAGTAAATATAAACATTATTTTTAATTGGAAGAATGATCATCAAGGTTGAAACCACTATATATATCATCACAATTTTGATCATTCTTTCCAGGTGACATCTTACAAGGAACACATATAAAAGGAGCTCCACTAACCCTAGGAAGTCTCTCCTCAGCTCTCTAATCTGGGTCTGCTGCTCCAACTTCTTGTGCCCACAATGAACTTTGCTTACTTTAGTCACTCTATTCATAGCATTAAACTGAAGCTATCAGATGCATTTCTACCCATTCCCACTCCATCATCATCTCCAATACAGAAACTATTTTGTATTAATCGCCAAATGAACACATAGTAGATGTTCAAACTGTCTATAAAAGTGAATTGATCATAAGGAAGATACCAGAATACAATCACTTAACAGAACAGATAAGGATCTTTTAAAGTGTTTACATTTTTTGGATGCCTAAGTGGTAAATTTTCATAATTTATCTCAAGTAGCAGAACCAAGCTAAAAGTTTATAATTCCTGCCTTAGACTAGGAATTCTTCAAAGCAGGCATATTAGTCAAGGTTCTCCAGACAAACAGAACCAGGAGCACCGATGTCTGAAGGGCAGGAGATATATGTCTTAGCTCAAACAGAGAGAGCAAATTTACCTTTTCTCTGCCTTTTTGTTTTATTCAGATTATCAGTAGATTGGATGTTGGCTGCCCACATTGGTGAAGGTGATCTTCTTTACTCAGTCTATTTATTTAAATGCTAATCTCTTCTGAAATAACCCTTACAGACACACCTAGAAAAAACAATTCACCAGCTAACTCTGCATCCCTTAGTTCAGTCAAGTTGACACATAAAATTAAACATCACATCAGAAAAGAAAAAGAAACCTGTAATTAGAAAGTAATTCTATCAAAGGAGGAAAGCTTATCCTGAAACTTAATCTTATGTTTTTAACATTCTGCTTCTAGTTTTTATATTTCGACATCTAATAAAAACATAATGTTCAACCATCATTTATATTGTGTTTTTTGTTTTGTTTTGTTTGTGTGTTTTAGACAGGGTCTCAGTCTGTCACCCAGGTTGGAGTGCAGTGGCATGATCCAGGCTCACTGCAGCCCCAACTTCCTGGGTTCAAGTGATCCTCCTGCCTCAGCCCTCAAAGTATCTGGGACTACAGGCATGCACCACCACGTCAGGCTAATTTTTGTATTTTTTTTTTTGTAAAGACAGAGTTTTGCCATGTTGGCCAGACTAGTCTTGAACTCCTGAGCTCAAGCGATCTCCCTGCCTCAGCCTCCCGAAGTGCCGGGATTATAGGTGTGAGCCACTGCACCTGGCCTATGTTGCATTTTAATAAGGAACTTACTAGAAACGCTTAAAGCAAACCAAATATGACCCGAGAAGGACTCTGTACTACTATATTTGAGTCCCTGTGGATGAATTGTAACCTAGCTTAATAGTCAGACAAGACTGAAAATCTAACTTAGAAGTAGGCACCTGTAACAATAACGGAGTCTTGGCCAATCCCAATGGCCATAATTTAACCACCCATAGACTACTAAGTGTTCAAATTCTGTTCAAATAAGGCAAATGCCAACCCGTAACCAATCCAGTTGTTTCTGTACCTCACTGCTGATTTATGTATGTCATTTCTCTTTTTTTTTTTTTTTTGTCTATAAATAAAACTTCTTCCACCATGTGGCTGGGCTGGAGTCTCTGTGAATCCACTGTGATTCTGGGGCTGCTTGATTCATGAATGGTTCATTGCTCAATTAAACTCCTTTAAATTTAATTCAGCTGAAGTTTTTCTTTTAACAGATGGTGTCAGAAGTGGGATCCAAAGTAAAGCTTCTAGCAACCCCCAGGAGCACTGAACCAGCAAGGTACCTGCAGGACCCATTTGTGTCCATTGATCTCTCAGAGCAGCTGGGGATCGTGGGTAAGCTCCCTTTCAGATTTTGGAGCTCCACAGATTTGTGTTTTGAGCTCTCTGAGTTTCTTTGAGCATATTTCTCATCCAAACTGGGTTTGCAAGTCATGATAGAAACTGGACTGGGTCCGGGAACAAATTGTATCTGGGAATTAACTGTCTTGAATTTAGTTAGAGGTCTCTTACCTCTGACTGGGTCAGAAAGGGACTGGTAGGAAGCAGTAATATTGCAGGGGTTATAAAATTTGGCTTTAAAAAATTCACAGGGATTTTTGTGTTCTATCCCTTTGTGTCATTTTTCTTGCATGCTTAGGTAGGAAAAAATCATTGACTAAGTTAATCAAGAAAACCTGAGAGTAAAGCCAATATTTTAGATAAAAAATGGGATCCTCAATTTTTGGAAAACTGAGTTCCTTCTGGCTTATACATTAGGCCTAGGAGGCAGTAAAGTCTTACAGAAATGACAAAATCTTACTAAAGATAACTTATAGTAGAACATTCCAAATGAACAACAACACAGTGAAAAAAAAAAGAAAAAGATTTTCTTCTGTGTTGTGGGTTGGCCTCCATGGCTACGGTATGGTGAGCTGGGTCACTAGGGCTGCTCAAGGAAAGAAAACCTAGAAACCTGGCATCCTGGCAAAAGGGTAAGAGTTTCTTACCAGTCAGATTTCTGGCTTTTCTCTCTCTGTGCAAAAACAGTGGAACGAATGGTAAAAATCACTTTATCCCCCCTGTAAAGTTTTGATTAATGCAAAAAAGAATTCTGAGGCTAGTCTTAAGCTGTAATAAATCTGGTGCATTTTGTGCTATGAATTTGTTTTTCTGTGTCCAGGAGTACCTTAGGAAAAAATACGGGCTTAGGCCCCCATAAGCTCACTGCTCAAGATGACCCAGCAAGATGGTCACTAACAAACTTTGCTGCAGGTCCCTGAAATAAACAAAAAATCTGATGAGGTCTCCATCTTGTTTTATGTCTTTGAGAGCTTAACCTTGTAACCACATGGGGGTACTTTCTCTTGGTCTCTGCCTTCCAGGGTACAGGAATTTTAGGGTTCAGGTCATAATTAGCTCTAAAAATTATCTTGAGTAGTTAAAAGCCTTTGCAATCTCAAAATTAACTACTACAGACTCCAACTGGCAATGGCAATTTAGACCAGCCTGTGCTGTAGCTCAGTAGCTAAGATTTTTTCCCTTTCACAGTGGCAGTCCAGGTTTGATTCTCAGCTTAAAAAATGAGTCTTTTCTGGTTTAATGTCTGTGTATCCTTGTCGATTCTCTTCTTGTCCACGGACTGTCTTAAATTTTCCTTTCTCCGAGCACCTGGAAGGTTACCTTTTGTAAAGTTCAAAAGTGAGAAATATCAGCCATTTGGCCTATCTAAAGTCAGGTAATACTAAATTTTAAAAGGACTTTATTAAAGAGTCCTGTGGTTAAAACTCAGCTTAATTAAAAGCAGTTATTCAAACTCTCACAGTCTGGACTCCTCAGGAAAAACAGGAGGCACCAGAGAGCCTTTCCTGGCTCTGTTCTTCCAAGGACCCCACCCCAAAGCCAATAACCAATTAAGAAACTTAAAAACAGGCAAATGAAAAATCTTACAACTATTGTAGTAATCTCGTTCTGTCTGTCTGTGTAGTTACATATGTGTTGTGTATGTAATGTTTATATAAAAAAGTGCTAATTAATTGGCTTAAACAAAAATAAGCACTTAAATCAAATATTATGAAAGTGAAATAAAAACAGTAATGCCTTTTAGTTGTAACTTTAGTAACCTTTGGGAAATAAGAACAGCTTTAAAGATTATTAGCAAAATAAAAACATTTGGTCTAACTTACGCAGGTCAGATATTAGGTTTGCTAAATGCTTTAAGGTCATAAACTGCTTTAACTTTTGAAAATTGTTCAATTTATTTTGGAGACATTAAATTCTAAATAAGGCCTAGGGATATGTGGAATTAGCCATGCTTCCTTGCTATGCAAAGAAAGTTATAAAGAAAAGATAATTCATATAATTCATGGTAAATTCTTGTCCTAAAATGACGGGTTGTTTAAAAAGAGGGATGTTTAGGACAAGTCAGAAAGTCCAAGGATGTCGTAGATAGCCTGTATAAGTTGTGAAAGGATTTATAAAAGAAAATTTATGCACCAAAAGTGAAAATTGTTAAAAATTACCACTATAACATGTAATTGAGACTACTGAAAAAATAGGTTTACATACAAGGTGTGTAAGGAGAATGAAATGTGTTTTGGTAAGAGATTATTAGAAGGTATGGGAATGTAAATTTTTGCCTAGTTTAGGTTAAAGGATTGTTTTAAATTAAATAAACTAAAGGTTTAAACAAGTTGTAGAAGGTATATAAAAATTAACCTTGTAAAAAAAACTCTGTGTGAAAATATTCACTAAATTTAAAGGGATATTATTTGTTTTTCAGTAAATTGGACATGTAAATAAAAGCACAACAGGGTTTTCTTAAAGCACAAGTTTTCTCTTTAACAAAAATTTGTAAAGGGTTATAAAAGGTTTATAAAAATCTCACCTTATGGTCAAATTGATTAGGATTGGATAGATTTGTATACAAGGTTTATTGAAAATTGGGGTTGACATTAATAGTCCACTAGTGCAAGGGTGAAATTTGGCTTTCTCTCTTCAACAAGATTTTCATGTAATATTAAAAGATAATGAAAAATTTTGGCCTGGCATGGTGGTTCATGCCTGTAAAGCACTTTGGGAGGCTGAGGAGGGCAGATCACTTGAGATTAGGAGTTGCAGTGGTTGCAGTGAGTCGAGATCATACCACTGCACCCTAGCCTGTGCCAGACAGTGAGACTCCATCTTAAAAAAAAAAAAGAAATAAAAAAAAGAAAAATTTTTGTTTGCCTTTTAAATACACTACACACACAAATAAAGAAGGGAAAGACAAAAGACAGACTGCTTGCAAATCTAAGTCTTCCCTTTATCAATGAGTAAAGGTTTTTGCCTTTTAAAAAATTTTTGAGTCATCATTTTGGCTAAATGAATGCTTTATGGTAACCTGGAATTCCAGTTTACAATATCAAGTGTTTTAAACATTTAACATATTTAATAGGTCTCCCAAAATCAAATTTAAGCTTCAAAATGGTCTTTTCTGATCTCTAACTTTGGGATGATACAGAGGGCACTTAAAGCATCCCAAAGACAGGTAAACAGAATTCTTTAACAAGTTAAGTTACATGGGAAGCATTGTCAACATAAAAATAATGTTTAATCTTCAGGTTATATTTTAGTGAATGATATTAAGATATGTTTCAAAATTGTATGAGATTTCTAAAATTCTAATATGTCTGAGTATATGCTGCCAATCATAATTAACGTTATTATGTTATTGTACACCATAGAAGTAACCAAATTTCCTTGTATAAAAATGCTAACCCAAGTAGAACAAAAATTAATTAAATACCAAGAAAATACTTTTACAGATATTCATGTTAAACCAGCTGATACTGAAATTGTTTAGGTGTACAATTCGAACTCCACAGTCTAAGTCAAATTACCTGTGATAACCCCTTAGTTATCAGTGCTATATGCCTAAATTGGAGAATCAACTGGTATTCAAGAGGACATAAATCCAATGTTAAGCATGGACTCATGGAGAACCAGGATGGCTGCCTTGTCCTTCCTGAGTCCTTAAAGCTTCTGCTATTAAAGGTTCTGCATTCCATGACTTATCATGGAAAATATAAAATGATCCAATTTGAATATATTGATGAGGTGACTTATAAATTGCAGAAATAGTTTAAAACCAGTGTGTGGTTCCATATTCCCAGGAAGACAATCAAAGCTTCAGGTACATTTGGCTACCTGATTGGCCACTTAAACATTTATAAAGAAATTTCATTCAATTGTCATTTCCTTTTTTCTTTTTTTTTTTTTTTTTGCGATAGAGTTTTGCTCTTGTTGCCCAGGTTGGAGTGCAATGGCACAATCTCAGCTGACTGCAACCTCCACCTCCTGGATTCAAGCGATTCTCCTGTCTCAGCCTCCCCAGTCGCTGGTATTACAGGTGCCTGCTACCACACTGGCTAATTTTTTGTATTTTTAGTAGAGACAGGTTTCACCATGTTGGCCAGGCTGGTCTCAAACTCCTGACCTCAGGTGATCCACCCACCTCAGTCTCCCAAAGCACTGGGATTACACGCATGAGCCACCATGCCCAGCCCAATTGTCATTTTCAATGAATGTTTTCTGATTGTATAAAAGCTTTCCCATGCAAGAGTGTTGATGTTATAACAGTAGACTATTATGTTACAGTATATTTTCACCAGGTAAAGAAAGCTTTTTATGGTTCACTGAGGACAACCCCTTCACAATCTAGAATCCGAAGATTGGATCTTATGAGAACATCATAGAAAGACTGTCCTTGCCATTCACACTACAGCAAAACTTCAGAACCTTGAACCTTGGATTCATAATCTCACAACTGACAAAGATCTCTTTATACTCTTGGAACTGTACATCCATTGTAAACCTTAAGGTAAAACTAACCAGTACGGTTTCTCCCAAGAAAAGATGACATCCTTGATGTGAACAGCATTTCCCAAGTCATGGATCAAGACTTCTATTATCATGAGACTCTTATCTTTGAATATTTTTTCTTGTTTATCTTCTATGAACAACAGAAGTGAAAAATGTGCACTTATAGGGAATACTTTTATTTGCAAAGGATTTTGCAGCCAACCTCATACATTAATAACCTTATACTTTGACAGATAAAACATGAAGGCCCAATGTAGATGAGAAATTTTAATGGTACATACATTGCCTCATAATCAGTTAAAACTCCTCTTACCCCAAATCATGGGTTAAAGAGAACATTGCCAGAAGGCCTTAACTCTTCTAGAAGGACATCATTTGTTAGGTCCTTTTCCATTGTTTAGAAGAAAAGAGGCAATAATTAGAAATGTATCCTTCATGATAGGCTCTATAGCAGATTCTACAGTAAAGGCTATCGTTACATAACAGACTTTAAATTTGTTTGTGAAAGTTATGCTAAATAATAGAATTGTCTAAACACAAATGTGCCTGTGCAGTTGCTGCCACTTGTGGCCTATGGAGAAATACATCAATGCAGATTATAAAATTTCAGTTGTAGGGGATTAATGAAAAGACCACTCAGTCAAGCAAGTAGACTCTTTATGTAGCTCATTCTTTAATCTATTTAATTTTAGGTGGTTTGGTTTATGGGGACCCTGTATAAGAAGCACACTCCAAACTCTTGGTATTATCCTCCCAACAGTCATAATAATGGTCTCCCTGGTGCACTGTATTCTCTCATAGGTTTTAAATGTTTGCATGCAGCCAGCTCTAGAAAGTCAAATGGTCTCTCTTCAACTGGAATCACAAAAGCTGAAAGAAATATGCAACCATGAGGGCACCATAACCCATGAATAACATGCTAAGAAAGGAAACTCAAAATGATGGTAACTGAGAGTGGTGCTAAGGCCCTATGTTTTGGTCACACTCTCAACTAAGTGAGAACCTGGCCAAAAGGGGGAATTTTTTTTTTTTAAACAAAATGATGGGAGACTATTATTTTGGACTGAGCTCATTCACTAGGCCCCAACAGACCAAACCAAATTAAAATGGAGTCACTCATACTAAATGTGACATAATCAAACTAAGACTTTAAGGAAACACATAGATCCTAGAATAGGCCAGGTTTTTTCTCCTGTAAACAGAATGTTCCAGGATAAAGAGATACCCTCTACTCAGTCCTTGTTCCCTCCTTGCAAAACCCACTGTTCTACTGTTTGCCAGTGGGTTTCAAGACCATATAAGTACGTTTACGATGGTGATAGTGACATCAATGACTAAAGTTTTGGTCAAGCTCTCAAAATTGGGAAAATGACCAAAAGGGGGAAATTGTTCAAACAGACTACATATGGCCTGAGAAGGACTCTGTACTTCTATATTTGGGTCCTTGTGTATGAACTTTAACCTAGCTTAACAGTCAGACAAGACTGAAAACCTAACATAGTAGTATGCACCTGTAACAATAACTGAATCTTGGCCAATCCCAGCAGCCATACTTTAACTACTCATAGACTGTTAAGTGTTCAAACTGTGTTCCAATAAGGCAAATACCAACCTGTAACCAATCCAGCTTTTTCTGTACCTCACTGCTGATTTCTGTGTGTCATTTCCCTTCTATGGTCTATAAATCTTCTTTCACCATGTGGCTGCGCTGGAGTCTCTGTGAATATGCTGTGATTCTGGGGGCTACCTGATTCGCGAATGGTTCATTGCTCAGTTTAACTCTTTTAAATTTAATTCAGCTGAAGTTTTTCTTTTATCAGAACAAACAATAGTTTTTGAACTATTGCTAAATGTACTTAGATTTTCTGCCATCAACAAGTCAGGAAGAAGCATAGGCCCCTGTGATTAACTCCAAACCAAACAGTAACTAATCCATAAGGAACACTTCACTAGTAGTAATTAATCCATAAGAAACACTTCAGTCACCCAGGGAATTTTTTTCGTAGTCAAACCTAGGCATTTGATCTTTGTTTAATATCTATACAGATTATAGACCTATTCATAGAATATCTATACACAGAGAGATACTTTGTGTCTAAATATAGTAAATTTATACACAGATATTCACATAGTATATTAGTAGACATCTCAAATAATTGGTAGTTTAATTCCAAATGCTTCTAAAGTAAGAAATGGTATGGTCAGAAAGCATTACTACACAGAACTTGGGGGCAAATTGAAATGTCAGAGTGCATTCGAATAAAACATTGAGGTTGTTTGTTGCCTGAACAAGTAGAACAAACCAAACAACTCCAAAGGAAAACAACACAATGTGAAAGGCAAGTTGATGGAGGAACTACTAGTAAAAGATTAAGCTACCTTCAAAGCATTTATTATCGTGTATTTTCAGAAGCTGTAAAGAATTTCAGAAGAAAACTTTAAATATTTATGGCACTAGCAAAGAAAAAAAGTGCTGTATAGAATCAAATTAAAAACAAATTTCCCCCAAATCACTGATCTTTAGATATGGGGAGAGAGAATTTTGATACTCAGAATTCATGGCCCAAGAGGGTAGAGAGGGATGGATTTGTTGAAGAAGAAATAAACTACTGGCAATTGTGGAACACCTTCAGCTGCCAGGCACTTCATCTGTATCAGTCTTCACAGCAACCTGGGACTGAGTGAAGCTCTTCACTGCTCAGGTTCCCATAGCTAGGCAATAGGAGAGCCAGCCAGGACACCTGGATTCAATACTTACATACATTCTAAAAAATAATGTAACTTCAAATAATTATTTTTTCCCCTTGATATGAGTACAGTTCTCTTAATTTAAAAGTATATTTTTGGGCCAGGCACAGTGGCTCATACCTGTAATACCAGCACTCTGGGAGGCTGAGATGGGTGGATCACTGAGGCCAGGAGCTCAAGACCACCCTGGCCAACATGAGGAAACACCATCTCTACTAAAAATACAAAAATTAGCTGGGCATGATGGTGTGTGCCTGTAATCCCAGCCACTGGGGAGGCTGAAGCAGGAGAATCGCTTGAACCCAGGAGGTGGAGGTTGCAGTGAGCTGAGATCATACCACTGCACTCCAGCCTGGGTGACAGAGTGAGACCCTGTCTCAAAAAAAAAAAAATATATATATATATATACATACATATATATATATATTTGTAGCTGCAAATCATATGAGTATTTTATATATATATATGAATCTTGCAACATCAGTCTTTTTTGTCTTATTTTATTTAAGGCATAATATGCTTCCTATTAAGCACCATGCTCAAGACTCACTGAATTCTCATAATTACCCTATGAAGTAGTTTGTTAAAATAGTCATTTTAAAAAATAAGAAAAATGAGACCCAGAAGGCTAAGGCACATTCTTAAGGCCACACAGATGGTAAGTGGTAGGGTCAATGTTGGAAGTTAGGCAGTTTGGCTCTAATGTGTCAGCTGACTCAATTCCTGTCCTTTGTTAACTGTGTGAGCTTAGAGTCACATACAGAATGACTGAGGAAAAGATTTGTATTAAATGCTAAAAAATTATAACAACAGATATTTATTTTTAGTATTTTTTAAAAAAAACTGATTATATTTATATAGATTTTTCAAATATTTAAGATTATCAAATCTATATATTAAATGGCAGGTATATGTTAATTTAAATTGTTATATTGTTATTTCTCTGATCTCTTTTCTCAAAAAACTATAATCATTTCTTCTCTTTTTACACCTTAGCTCTACTTTCTTGCACAGGTATCATTTTATCAGGCTATTAACAGTAAGTATAAATTATAACTACTCAGTACATTTTTTTACATGCAGAGAGTTTATTTACTGGACCCTCTACATCTTGTTTCCTGTGGTTCTTTCTCAGTCTTCCATGCCACTCCCTTCCCTGAACACCAATTGTCCCTTGATTCCACAAGTTTCCACAAGTTGTCTCTGTCGACTTTTTTTTGCAAATCCATAAGGTAGATGACATAATCCAACTGAAATGCAAAGGGTCTTAAGTAACCTCGCATTAAGTAATTTTGCATGTAGACAGACTGGTCCTCTACAGAATATCATTACATCATTATGTTCTATAATCAAACCCCTTCTTTGGCACATAGGCCGTACTGAATCCATAAAGATCAGGTAGTAAAAATCTTTTAAAAAAAAAATCAGTGAATAGAGTTTTTATTTAAAACTAGTCACTGAAATATAACCAGGAAAAAAAAAGTATTTTGCTTTTACTTTCTTTTTAATTTAGCAAGCTAAATATTTCAATGACATTCTTCTTGCCCCATTTTCTATTACAGTAGCCTCAAAACAGAGTAAAAGCAAGGAACTGACCTAACGCTAAATAAAAGGAGTGCTGAAAAATAGTTTTAAAAGGTCCAGTGTCTGTTACGGATGGGAGGGATCTGGGTGCTATTGCACTTCACATATTGCTTGAACAGGTGATACGTGAAAACCCACCTGACTTATTTCCTCCAGAAGAACTTGCAAAACAATAATGAATGAGGGTTCCAAATTATCCATATCTTTGTTACAGTGAAGTCATTAGCATCATCCCTCTACATGCATATCTATACTGAGAAAAATATTCAGTTGATGTGAATCCTCTACATTGAAACCAAAACCCAGAGAGGGAAGAGCAGTTGATACCACTTGGATGTGTTGGGCCATCCAAAGAAATAATATTCCTTTTCCTATTTTAATCATGTTATAATACTTATCATGACAAAAATTATATCACAAATTATTGACTATTAAACAGAAATGCTTTGATTGAACCACATGATAAGCTACACAGCACTGAAATAGCCTCTTTATTAATTGTTACCCTATGAGTCCTTTTCCAACTATCTCTCTGGAATTTTTTTCTCAGTTCCTCTTACTGCCTTCTTTTTATTCTCAGGCTTGCTTGGTGGGAGTCTTTTCTAAGGATTTCATCCTCAGGTCTCTGTTCTTCACTTTAGGTGGCTGCGTTGCCTGAGAACACATCAACTCTGATGACATGGTGTCACTACTATTTGGAATATTCCTAAACTGTTCTCCATTTCTGACCTGTTTCTGTAATGCCAGTCACATCTCAAAGTTCTATTATACATTACTCCATGAACATAGGAATGTAATCTAAAACTTGCAATCTAAAATTCTTTTTCTCTCCTCTAATTTAGAGATCTTTATCTTCTATTTTGTGTATGATACTAGAATTTTACTAGTGACTCAAACTTCATCCTATACGTGTTGATTTTTTATGTAACTAAATTCCAATTCCCATCCAATTCTTATATTCTTGAAATCCTCATGACTATTTAGTTTATGTTTAATGTTTTGTTGTTGTTTTTGTTGTTCATCACTTTTGGTCACTAATCAATCTCTCAATGGCAACTGTACTTTCTTTACCTTGATTTGGCACTTAAATGCTCATTTCTGTTGGTTAATTTTCTCCCTAGTTCTAGTTTGTCAATCTATCTATTTCGGCCACAATATTAACCTTCTTAAAACAATTCCTTCATTATTTCCCTCTCTACCAGTCAGGAACCTACCAGAAAAGAGATACCACATGGCACTTGGGTACTATGAGAACGAATGAAGAAACTACTTATTAAGGTTGTAGGCAAATCAGATGGAATATCCTGGGGCTAAGGGCAGGGCACAGGCACCTCCTGTAGGCCTAAATAATGAGAGGTGGACATGCTTTCTAGACCTCACGACCCAGAGGGCTGTGTGGACAGAGCCATCTGACAGGAGCTGCAACCTTCAGCCTTAGATTCAGCCAGCAATTCTGCAGAGGATGCCAGGGAAGAAACACTATGATCTCCACTCTGTTACTTCTTTCTGGTCTCCTGCTCCCTCTCTCCCCGGGCTGACTCTAACTGCAAGCCAGAAGGCAGAAGAGCCCTTAGATGTAATCCTCCGGGCCAGTCTTGGGGTAAAGGGCAAGGCAGAGAAGGGTGGGGAGTGGCCCTGATAAGTGAGTAAAGGGAAAAAGAGAATAGATTCAAACTTTCCATTGGCTTGGCTGTTTAGCTTATTTTTTAAACTACCCTTAGGAATCTGACGTAGTCTGACCTCTGCTTTCTTTCTCTTCTCTCCTTTCTCTCTAGACCTGCCTATTATTCATTGTCCACTGAATTTCCCAAACTTTTCACATACCAGGCATTTACTCATTTCTAAATCATTGTTTAAAACGTGATTCTTTGCAGTAAACGTATGTGCCCTCTCTCCTTTCTACTTAGTCAAGTCCTAGTTTTCCTTTACAGTGCATTACAAGCTCCCCGTTCTCAGCAGGCATTATTTGGCCACGCAGCTCATCCCACCCCTGACATCCTGCAGCATCTGTCCCTGTAATTTAGCACTTCAATTGAGACTAACTCTTCTTGCCACTTACTGTGTATGTTTTCATGTTTTAAGCCCCCAACTAGACTGTAAACTCTTTAGAGGCAAGAAAAAATCCCTCGAGTTTTGGATTCCCCATGACATCTATCAGAACTTTACTAACAATATATACTAGATTTTAAATTTGAAAACAGGATCAAGGTTGCATTCATTTTTGCTTTCCCAGTACTCAGCAGAGCAGTCAGTTTACGGCTCAAGTGCTTCCTTAAGGTTAAGTTAACCATACTAAAATACCAGTGGAAAAATAAATTATGTGTTTTAATTAATTTATTCTCTAAGTAAAATAACTAATTGCTCCTCTGATTATAAAGAAGTTTACAGAGTGTAGATATGAAATTGTCTTTCTTCATGTAAAAATAATTATTGGAATAAAAACGTAATTGATTTTGAATAATATTAAAACTCTCACTGCAATAGGAAAATATTGAGAGTCAATTATCATTGTTTGATATTCAATTGTCAACAAATTTTATGTACTTAGATATGAAGGGAAAGTGCACTTTGCTTCTCATTTAAGTAAACCTAAAAATGGAAAAGACTTTTCCTTTTTCTGATGTAAGATTTAATATATCTTGGACCACTGTTGAACCATATTTATCATAATAATGAATATAATTCTGATTATAACAGAATGGAAAAATAGAAATGAATGTCAGAAGGGTCACCAGGGACTAAGTCTAATTTAAATGTTTTTATATGTTTGTTGTTTCTTCAAAAACACTCAAATTCTTATCAATTTATGTGGGAATAGATGAGTCTGCCCATCAGATATAGTAATCAAGATGGATTCCACAATGATGGGTTTCAAATCTACCTATATCCATCATCTCAGAAAAAAAAAAATACTTTCTTCAAAGAAAGTTTGCTTAGAAGTATATATGTATTTTTTTAAAAAAGATAAATACAGAAGAATTATTCATATAAGAGATGAGTGTCTGAGACCCAGCCAGTGTAAGAAGAATGAAATGTTTTACCTAAACTTCCTATTGCCCATTGTGGCCCTAAAATGACTAAAGAATACAATTAGAAAAATAGCGTGATGAAATATATTTATGGTCATGTAACTCTGAATGGTACCATAGCATTTGGAAGGAATAAATCCTAAATGGTACCTAGACAAAAGTAGTCAATCCAATTTTTCTTCTTTTTTTTTTTCTTTTTTGAGACAGAGTTTCGCTCTTGTTGCACAGGCTGGAGTGCAATGGCGCAATCTTGGCTCACTGCAACCTCTGCCTCCCGGGTTCAAGTGATTCTCCTGCCTCAACCTGTCAAGTAGCTGGGATTACAGGTGCCCACCACCATGCCCAGCTAATTTTTTGTATTTTTAGTAGAGATGGGGTTTCACTATATTGGCCAGACTGGTCTCAAGCTCCTGACCTGAGGCAATCCACCTGCCTTGGCCTCCCAAAGTGCTGGGATTACAGGCATGAGCCAATGTGCCCAGGCCTCAATCCAATTTCTAAGAAAGACTGTTGTATTACTAACATATCAGTCATGTCCAACATTCAGAACGTTAGGAAGAACTAGGGCCCTAAAACATCACAAAAACTAGGGCTCTGAAATTTTACTAATGATCTCAAGGGTCCTGTATTTATAATTTATAATTTTTATTTAATTTTAATTTTTTAATTATTAAGGGTACATAACAGTAATATATATTTATGGGGTACATGTGATGTTTTGATATAGGAATACAATGTACAGAGATCAAATAAGGGTAATTGGGGTATCTATCACCTCAAGCTTTTATTGTTTCTTTGTGTTAGGAACATTGCAATTCCATTCTTTTGGTTATTTGAAAATATGCAATAAACTATTATTGATTATAGTCACCCTATTGTGCCACCAAATACAACATCTTACTTCCTCTATCCCATTGTAGTTTTGTACTTATTAGCCATCTCACTTTATCCCCCAATCCCTGCTATCTTTCTCTGCCTCTGACAAACATCATTCCACTCACTATCTCCATGAGTTCAGTTTTTTTCTTAAGCTCCCACATTTGAGTGCTAACACGCAATATTTCTCTTTCTGTGCCTGGCTTATTTCACTTGATATAATGTCCTCCAGTTCAATCTACGTTGTTGTAAATGATAGGATTTCATTCTTTTTATGGCTAAATAATATCCCATTATGTACATATACCACATTTCTTTATTCATTCACTGGTTGATGGACACTCATGTTGCTTCCATATCTTGGCTATTGTGAATAGTGCTGCAATAAACATGGGAGTGCGGATATATCTTTGATATACTGATTTCATTCCTTTTGGATATATACTCTGTAGTGAGATTTCTGGATCACATGGTAGTTCTGTTTTTATATTTTTGAGGAATTCCCATACTGTTCTCCATAGTGCCTATACTAATTTGCATTCAAACCAACAGTGTACAAGGGTTCCCCTTTTTCCATATCCTGGCCAACATTTGTGATTACCTGTCTTGGATAACAGCCATTTTAATTGGAGTGAGATAATATATCACTGGAGTTTTGATTTGCATTTCTTTGATGATTAATTATGTTGAGCATTCTTTCATATATCTGTTGGCCATTAGTATGCTTTGTTTTGAGAAATGGCTATTCAGATCCTTTGTCCATTTTGTAATTGGATTATTTCATTTTTTGCTATTGAGTTGTTTGAGCTTCTTATAAATTCTGGTTATTAATCCCTTTTAAAATGGGTGGTTTGCAAATATTTTCTCCCATTTGGTGGGTTGTCTCTCCACTTTGTTGATGTTTCATTTGCTGGGCAGAAACTTTTTAGCTTGATGTGATCCCATTTCTCTATTTATGCTTTGGTTGCCTGTGCTTTTGGGGTATTACTCAAGAAATCTTTGTTCAGGCCAATGTCTCAAAGAGTTTCTCCAATGATTTCTTCTAAAAGTTTGAAGTTTTATATTTAAGTTCGAGGGTCCTGTTTTTACAATGAGCCTTTCTAATCTACTGGATGATTAAGTTATCTTGCATACTGTCAAACTAACTCCTGAGAATTTTGCACCAGAAACATACTCATCTGCTCAATAGCACTTCACTCCTGTTTTGCTTGCTAATAGAAGCCTGATTTGGTTAGGAATTAGGCTGCAAAGTGCACATAGATCATGAACCTATTTCTTGGGACTGAATCTTAATTGATTGTTTTAAACTAATAATGTTGATTATATTCACTTTTATCAATTTGCAGTTGAAAGGTAGACCTATAACCTAGTCTGGCCAATGGGATGGAAATGGGAGTCTGTGCCTTCTGTGCATTTTGTGGAAATGTTTTCTCCACAGATAAAGGGGTAAAAACATGATGAAGAAGCATCCTCTACCCTAAGGGTCCCTGACTCCTGGGCCACAGATTTATACTGCTCTGTGGCCTGTTAAGAATCAGGCCACACAGCACAAGCAATGGGCAAGCAGGAAAAGCTTCATCTATGTTTACAGCCATTCCCCATAACTTGTATTACCTCCTGAGGTCTGCCTCCTGTCAGATCAGTAGTGTCACTAGATTCTTATAGGAGCATCAACCCTTTAGTGAACTGTGCATGGGAGGGATCTAGGTTGTGTGCTCCTTATGAGAATCTAATGCCTGATGATCTGATGTGGAGCTGAGGCAGTGATGCTAGTACTGGGGAGCAGCTGCAAATACAGATTCACATTAGCAGAGAGGTTTGACTGCACAGAGACCATAATAAATCAATTGCTTGCAGACTCATAACAAAACCCTATCAGTGAGTGGCAAGTGACAATTAAGCTGCATCTGGTGGCAGGAGTTATAGTAGTGAGTTGATATACTTCAACTGTATTGTTGCATCTGGTGGCAGGCTTTAAGTCAGAATCTGACACTTAGTTTAGTCCATACGTGGCCCTCTCATTATTTTATTTACCACTTCTGTTCACGCCTCTTTCCTGCACTGTGTACTTGTCTCAGTCACAGTTTTGGTAAGCCCACAAGCTAACCATAGCCAAAATGAGTAAAAACCAAATGTCACTGGAAGATTTCTTTGAAAAGGGGGAAAAACCCAATGAGGGGACATCAAAAGACTCTGTGACTGCCAACAAAAGAAAGTTGTATTTAAAAGAAAATACCAAGAATCCTACTTAAATTGCAGATTCACTGCAACAGGTGATTCACATTCTCCAATCCTGCTTTATATAATATGTGGCAACAGGCTATCCAACTAAGCCATGAGACCTTCAAAGCTGCTTCTCCACATGGCGATCAAGCGCCCTGTATTAAAAGACAAGCCTCTGCAGTTTTTCAAAAGAAAAAAATGTGAACACAAAGAATAGAAGCAATTATTGAAGGCCACCACTTTATCAAATGTGTCTGCACTGACAGCATCATTCTTAGTGGCTAACTGCATTGCTAAAGCTAAGAAGTCTTTTACTACTGGTGAAGGTTGATCCTATCTGCTACTAAAAACATCCATTGTGAACTTTTAGGAGAGGCTGCAGTTTAAAAGGTGGCATAAGTTCCTTTTTCAGCTAGCACTATAACCAGATGAATTGATGAAATAGCAGAAGATATTGAGGCACAATTGCTAGAGAGGATTAATGAGTCACCATGGTACACAACCCAGATTGATGAGTCTACCAATGTTGACAACAAGGCAACAATTCTTGGTTTTGTGTGATATATTTTTCAGGAGGATGTGCATGAGAATATGTTATGGGCAATTTTTTGGCCAACCAACAACACCACAGCTGCAGAACGATTAAAGTCTTTGAATGATTACACATCAGGAAAATTGGTCATTTTGTGTAAGTATGCATGGATGAAGTGGCTTCCATGACTAGACAGCTTTCTGGTTTCACCACTCAGGTCAATGAGGTCACTTCTGAATGTGAGTCCATGCACCATGTCACCCATACAGAAATTGTGGCTAGCTGAAAAATGCCATTTCACCTGAACTTAACAACTGAAAAATGTCACCTGAACTTAAAAACATTTTGCAGGATGTGATTAAAAGTATCAACCGCATTAAATGCCCTTAACTCACATCTGTTCACGTAACTCTATGAGGAAATGGATGCAGAGCAAACACGTCTTCTCTTACATACAGAAATGAGAGGGCTTTCTAAAGGTAGATCACTGGCCAGAGTTTTTGAGTTATGAGAGCCACTCCAGAGATTTCTTATAGAAAAAAAATCACCCCTGGCAGCATATTTCAGTGACGCAGAATGGATCGCAAAACTTGCTTACTTGTGTGACACATTCAACATGGTCAAGGAACTTAATCTGTCACTCCAGGGGAGACTGACAACTGTGTTCAAGTCATCAGATAAAGTAATTGCATTCAAAGCCAAACTGGAATTATAGGGCAATGAGTGAACATTGGGATTTCTGACATGTTTCAAATATTAGTAAAGATTTTGAAAGAGACACAGCCAGGGCCGTCTTACTCAGAGCTGGTGCGTGATAACCTCTCTCAGCTTTCAAAAGAGTTGGAGCATTACTTCCAAACCAGAAAAGAACCCTTAACTGGGAAGGAATGGATCTGCAACTCATTTGAGAGTAAGCCAGGTGAATGGACTTTGTCCGTGCTAGAAGAGAATTAACTGCTTGAGATCACAAATGATGGTGGCCTTAAAAGTATGTTTGAGACAAGTTCAAATCCCCATATGTTCTGGATTAAAGTCAAGGTGGAGATTATCCTGAGATTGCCACAAAAGCACTGAAAAGCCTGCTCCTGTTTCCAATATCCTACCTTTGTGAAGCAGAGTTTTCTGTAGTGACAGTAACCAAAACGAGATTATGGAGTAGACTGGACATAGGCAACATAATTCGTGTGTCACTGTCTCCAGTTACCCCCAGATGGGACCATCTAGTTCCAGGAAAACAAGCTCAGGGCTCCCACAGGTTCTACATTATGATGAGTTGTATAATTATTTCATTATATATTACAATATAATAATAATAGAAATAAGGTTCACAATAAGTGTAATGCTCTTAAATCATCCCAAAACCATCCCCCACCCCTAGTCCGTGGAAAAATTGTCTTCTACAAAACTGATCTCTGGTGACAAAAAGGTTGGGGAGCGCTGCTCTCCCATGCCTGGAAGAGTGCTAACAATTGAGGTGCAAATCTGAGGAAGAAATTCAGCATTCTAAAAGTGACAGGATGGAAAGACAGGGGAGCCTCTGTGTCCAGGTAATTTTGTTGTGGTTCTAAATTAATCCCTAAAGTCATCTATCTCAAAGACTTTCTGTGAGATAAAAAATATTCTTATTGTTTAAGTCATTAGCAGTAATTTAGATAACATAAAACCAAAACTCTCTTAACTGATAAAGAGATTAAGACCAAATTCTCTAACCAACTTTCATGAAATGGTTTTCAGTCTCGAGAAGAAATAAAATCTATATTTAAAAGTTGCAGACTATACTCAAAGCTTATGTTGTTGTCAACAATTCTCATAGTTATTGGCATCATCCATTTGGAGTTTTGCAAACCCAAAAGCTTCTCATTCCCAGTCTAATTAATGACAGAAAGAGATAATGGAAATTATGACATGGGAAATGAATATAAATAAGCTTTTTCCAGAAGTAATGGAAAAATTACAGAACAGGTTTGCCAGAGTAAAAATTATAGACCAGGCTTGCCTCATTTTTCATCATTTTGTGTTTGTCAGAAAAATTTAAAAATTAAAGGAGTAAAGAATCCCAAGGCAATTACAAAAAAACACCAAAACTGAAAACAATGGGCTTAAGGCAGTAGTTCTGGAAAATTTTATGAAGATAAAATAGGCACTAAAGTAAAATAAACCAATGGATATGAGATATTAGTCCAAGAACCTGCTGTACTTTAAATGAAATGGGCATATAGTATGTACTCAATTATTACTAGTTTTCTTATCATAAATACTGCTAATAATGGGAAAGCAAACATCAATAAAGAAAAAAACAATATATCCATAATAATAAAAGAATGATAAAGTGAGAATATCAACAATATATTTAAAAATCATATTTGCAACACGTATATTAAAAAATTATATCACTACTATAATCAAAAGTCTTATAAATTAATAGGTAAAAAGACAAAGAAAACAAAAGTAAAACGAGTACACAATATCAGGCACTTCACAGAAGGCATGCAAACATCCATAAACCAGAAACTATACTTATTTTCCTACCTTCAAATATAACACTTATTTTTAATCTTACATAAAGTTGAAATTATTTAATCTCCAAATACAATACTTAATATCATGAGATAAACAACAGCAACCTTGATTATATTTTGATGTCTTCATAAATGTAGTAAAATAAGAAACAGTTATATTAAAAAAATGGGGGGAAGATGTAAAGAAACAAAAGCTTTAATTGTATTTAAGTGTATGTTTCTGAAAGGAAATATCAGAGTTAATGTTTATATGTGAAGTCCTCTTATGATGTTATTAAAAAAGCGTTGGTAAACAGACTTACCATGTACCAATAAACATATCTCTTTTATTGCTCTTATAATACAAGAGTTGTAAAAATTTTACACAAAGTATAATTTTTACTTTTTCTCTAATTTATGTTTAAACAGTAGTAAATTTACTATGACCCAATGTTTGTTTTTAGTTACAGCACACATTTTAACTCTTGATGAAAACAAAAGGCAACTATATGCTGTGATGATTAAGAAATAGCTTCATGTTATAAATATATTACAAGCTATCTGTATTAAATGTTTCGATGATCGGAGAGACAATTAGATGTTAAGTTCCAATTCCATTATTATAGTAAAAATATTTCCTGATTGACATTTTAGTTTTGAACATTTGAATATTCTAATGTTTACATTTTATTTTAAGAATAAAGCAATCACATATATTTTAAACATCAATTTAGATAAAATAAATGTAATAAAACTGAACTTTAATCAATATAGATTAAATCCTCTATCAGTTGCAATTTAGTTGAATCAAAACTCATTTCACAGTTCATCTTTGACATTTTGAAGTCTCTGTCTAATTAAATTTAACTGGATTTAATTTAATTTATTCTTATTGAACACCTTAAAAGCTCCTAGCATACTATACTACGCATTAGAGAAAAATAAGATCCCTGACTTAAAGGAAGCCATCTTAACACTGGGGGTTGGGATATGAGTCAGGGGACATCTAGAAGTAGCAAAGAACCATTTAAATGTCTATGAGTAAGTGGAGGAGGGGCAGATGAAGAGAACTGGGTTAAAGGGTATAAAAATACAGTTACTTAAAAGGGATAAATTCAACATCTGATAAGCAAAGAGGACGATATTGTTAAACAAAAATGTATTATACTCAGGAGATAGACACCCTAAATGCCCTGACTTGATCACTCTCAATTATATACTTATAACAAAATTGCACATGGGTCTGTGAAAAGAAAGTCTTGGAGCTCCAGAATTACTAAGCTAAAGGAAAAAGTCAAGCTGGCAACTTCTCAGGGCCAACCTGCCTCCTATTCTATTCAAAGTTATCCTTCTGCTCATTGAGATAGATGCATAGCTGATTGCCACCTTTGGAAAGGTTTATCAGAAACTCGAAAGAAATGCAGCCATTTGTCCCTCACCTACCAGTGACCTGGAAGCCCCCTCCCTACTTCAGATTGTCCCCGCCTTTCTGGATGGGACCAATGTACTTCTTACATATGTTGATTGATGTCTCATCTCTCCCTAAAATGTGTAAAACCAAGGTGTGCCCTGAACACCCTGGGCAGATATCATCAGGACCACCTGAGGCTGTTCACGGGTGCGCGTGTTTAACTTTGGCAAAATAAACTTTCTAAATTAACTGAGACCTGTCTCAAATTTTCAGGGTTCATATTCCCCATAAATTTATACAAAAGTTTTTTTAATTAAAAAAACAAAACATAAACTTTATACTCCAATCACACATAGATCAATACTAAACAGCAAATCACATTCTGTATCTTTTTTCACTGCATATATATGTTACAAGTTTTGATTCATGGTATTTTTGTTTTGATATGTGACATTTATGTATTTTTGTTTAAGTGAAATAGTTTTGATTTTTTATTGTGACTCCTGTTTTGTGTCATGAATAATTTAGATGTGTTTCTTAAATTGAAAACTTTAGTTTATTTTTCTAGTTGCCGTTCATTTTGTTTTTTATAGTAGTTGTGTTGCATATTAAAAATATGCTCTATAAAACACCACTTTCAAAAATGCCCATGAATAAATGAGGTAAAAGATTTAGGGAACCAGGGTAAGACCATACCAGGAATGAATCTGTGAAGAATGTTGGATAATGAAGAGACAAGTAAAAGAATATGGAGCACTGACCGCAGGGAATGGCGTACTCAGAAAGTCAGGCAGCACCCATTATCAGAAATCTGGAGGCAGCAAAATCAAATAGCTTAAATTCCTTGTCCTTATCAAACATGACTTTGCCTTTACTCTTCCAAGATATCCCAATAGTCGCTTGATGCAGAACTTACAATTAATTGGAATATGTTCTTGTTTGAAACAAATTGGTTGAGTTTTATCCAGGATCTGAAGATGAAATTGCTATTCAACTGCTTTATGAAATGAGATATTCTTTCTTTAGTTGGATCCACCATTTATCAATGCCTTCTGAATTTTCCCTAGATATCTGATAAAACCTCAGATATACTGGGCAGTATGCATAAAATACTCATGGCTTCATTATCCTCAGCTTGAATAATACAGGTTGTGCTGATAACACAGGTTAGAAATATTTTGTATTTGGGAAATGGAAAAGTTAGGATTTGATGGTTTAGTGATTAATTTGTTCAAAATAACTTTACTGTAAATTAAGGAAATATACATACTGGCAGCAGGTTGATTTTACCACATTTCCTCCCTCCACCCTGTCCTTTTTCAGAGGTTTTGTTATTGACAGACTAGCTAGTAATTGATACAAGAAAATAAAGAATATTTTTGAGTTGGGATTTATTCCCATTAAGAATATAAATATCAACAATTAAGTTTATGCCATAAGCAATTAAATTATTGTCTATGAAAAAAGTTAAACTCTGAGATATTTGAAGTGATTTATTCTGAGCCAAATATAAATGACTGTGGCACAAGGCAAAGTCTCAAGAGGTCTTAAGAACATGTGCCCAAGGTGGTTGAACTACAGCTTGGTGTTATACATTTTAAGGAGGCATAAAACCTCAATCATTACATGTAAGATGTGCATTGGTTCTATCTGGAAAGGTGGGACAACTTGAAGAGGGGCCTTCTAAGTCTTAGGTGGATTCAAAGACATTCTGAGTGGCAATTAGTTGAAAGAGTTAAGCTATTATCTAAAGACCCTGAATCAATAGAAGAGGGTTAATTAATATAAAGGGTTAATTAATATAAAGGATGTGCATTAATATAAAGGGTTGTGGCTACCAAGGTTCTTATTATGCAGATGAAGCCTCTAGGTAGCAGGCTTCAGACATAATAGATTGTAAATGTTTCATATCAGACTTAAAAAGGTGCCAGATTCTTAGCTAATTTTCTCTTGTATCAGGAAAAAGACCCGGAAAGGGAAGACGATTTTCTATAGAATATTGATTTTCCCCACAAGAGACAGCTTTTCAGGGCCATTTCAAAATATGTCAAAGAAATATATTTTGGGGTAAAACACTTCAATATCTTCCAGGGCCTGCCATCTGTCATGTTGGCATTTTATGGCTACAAAGAGTGTTTTGTCAGTCTTAAGGTCTCTGTTTTAACATTAATGCTGGTCAGTTGTGCCTGAATACCAAAAGCAAGAGGGTATAATGAGGAATGTCTGACCCCCCTGGCAATTATGTCCTCAACTAGTTTTTCAGGTTAACTTTGTAATGTTCTTGGCTAAGAGGAGGGGTCTATTCAGTTGGCTGGGGGCTTAGAATTTTATTTTTTATTTACATTCTCTACATATGCTTATTATCTCTGGTTCCCCAACTTATACATTTACAAAGAGAGGTAGAACCGTTGCCTTTTCTTATCTTACCAAGAAAATAAATGGTATTATTATAGCTTCCAAAATGATCACAAATAAGTATCATTTTGTTTTAATAGGTATTGATATCCTATATTACTTAAACTATTTTTTTACATAGGCACAAACTAAGAATTTAATCACTGTGTATTCCCTGCCCTTGTAATCTCACTCCTAGACCAAAGTAGTGAACCTATAATTATTTTTCCTGCGTTAGTATGTGACACCCTGCTAGACACTTTCATTGTTATCCATTCAAAAATCTTCCATGGGCGGGGTGCAGTGGCTCACGCCTGTAATCCCAGCACTTTGGGAGGCCAAGGCGGGTGGATCACGAGGTCAGGAGATCAAGACGATCCTGGCTAACACGGTGAAACCCCGTCTCTACTAAAAATACAAAAAAATTAGCCAGGCGTGGTGGCGGGCCCCTGTAGTCCCAGCTACTGGGGAGGCTGAAGCAGGAGAATGGTGTGAACCCGGGAGGCAGAGCTTGCAGTGAGCCGAGATCGCGCCACTGCACTCCAGCCTGGGCGACAGAGCGAGACTCCTCAAAAAAAAAAAAAAAAAAAAAAAAAAAACTTCCAAATACAGATTTTTGTGCTCAATGCTATTTTAAGTATAAGATTCAAAGTCCATAATTTCAACTACTGTCTCAAATGAGTACAAACTCCTTCAACTGTAAATTCAAGATCCTCTTGAGAAATGAGATCAGGAAGTTGGCAGCAAAGATTGAAAGATACCTGCTTCATGACAATTTTTAGAGTCCTGAAATTTTCTTTTTCCTCCACTCCCAGTGACCTCTGGGCTCAGAGTGAGGACACAGCAATTTAGTGGAGTAAACTTGAAACTTTCCCTAGCCCATCAACTGGGGGGACCCACAAAAAGTATCCAGCTAAACTGTATGAAAAGGGGACAACCCTGGAGAACCTCCTGGAGAGATGAATTTTGACCCTAAAAAGCGATTCAAGTGGTCACTGCCTGAAGCCAGGGATCAAGGGTACGGTATTAAAAAGCCCTCTAGGAGGCAACACCGGCTCCAGGGAACTGCAGGAGGGGCAACACCCTGAGAAAACGAGCCTACATTTGGACATCCAATCACATAAGGTCCCGTTACCATTTTGCCTTTAATTCCCAGCCTCCTTCCTTTCCTGACTGGAAAGAGCCAGAAAACCAAGCTAGTGAGTAAAAGAGTATGCAAAGTAAGAAAGGGGAATAGACCAATTTAAACTATTCTTCCCACTGCTGGATTCTATGGCACAGTAAGGCATAAACTGAGTATCAAGCATGAAAGTTTGAAAATTTGATATAAAGACAGGACTGGAATTTGTAAGACCAAAAAGAGTGAGGTTATTCATTAATACCTAGGATCTGATTGAGATGCTAAGATCCAGGTATCATGGAAGAGTAATACTACACCACTTGTTTGAAAACTTTGGTGTAAAAAAAAAATTACTATTTTATAATTTACCCTCACTGGGCCCTGCTTGTTGAATATATTAATATATTTTTATCAGTTTTTTCCACATAATTCCAAGTGTATTTCAAAGAAAACTATTAACAAACTAGAAAGTTCTTTTAATAATTATTGAGAATCAACTTAATAATTTGCTTTTATAATTTTGCTAAATTTAATCATAGCAAAAATAGATTTTAGTAAAATATGTTTAACTGCAGATAGTAATATATGTTGAATATAGAAGTATATAAATATGAAATATAGAAGTGCATGTTTGTGTGTGTGTGTGTATGTATATGTGTGTGTGTGTGTGTGTGTGTGTGTTTTGGCACAGACCATACTATATTTATGCTGACATGTCTCTAAGAAATTTGAATTTATTATTATAATTTTAAAAGTTGTAGGACTAATTGGAAAAATAAAATTAATGAAAGATTTTAAAGCTACTTAGAAGCATTAAGTTGGTGATCTTGTAAATAAATGTGTAATTTTTTATCTCTTTCCTTATATAATCAACTCTAATGAAAAAGCTTTCAGCTTCAATGTGTAAATCTATGTTGAGAAAAGCAAAAAAAAAAATTGTTTCACTGTACGTTTATACTGCACTTATTTTTCGTCCAGTGTGTAGTAAAGAGTTAGAACAGCAGATGCTTGGAGCTTTAACAATTTTTATTCAGAACTATACATTATCTCATGAGAAATAAATTTGATCCTTGGATTAGATGTTTTTCACCTTATGTTTGTTATACTCAAATGATGCCCATTAGTTTACCAAACTGTTGGAGGGTGAAATTGAAGAGTGAAAATGTTATAACTTTTTTCTTCTTCTTAGTTGTTCGGTTCTCTGTTAAAACTCAATATAAAAGCAAATAATGTTTTTTTATAAAGCCAAAAAAAGGAGAAAGAAAAATATAGCCCTTTATGTGTGCAAAACTACAAAACTCTCCTAGACACAAATCTTTGGAAATAGTAATATTTTTATTTGAAAAAGGCCCACTAAGTAAATACACAAAAAGGCAAATTTTTAAAATAGGGAAAGAGCAGCATGTTTCATAACACCAGCTAAACTCATAATTTCTACAGGGGACAGGGTGAGCAAGGATACTTTAAATTTTTAGCAATGTGAAATAAATTTATCAATAATCATATACTTGTCCTTCTGCAAACTTAAACAACAACAAAAACCACAGAGTTGCTGCAAGTTAAAATTGTCTGCCTTGATTTCTATCTTTTCATTTTTTCAAAAAATTTTATTAAAGTAGAAAAAATACTGGATTTAGAGCTTAACTGCCTGCCAGCCAGCTAGCAATACAAATCCATCACTGGAGTACTGGTAGTCTCTGACCAGTTGTATCAGTACCACTGATAAAATTTTAATGATGTTAAGCAGGCATTAGGTACTAGTAGAAGGGAATGTACTGGAAGGTACAATATCTCAGACGTTTGAGATATTGTAGAATGAGTATTTATAAGGACCATGACATAGGATGATTGCTGCTGGGAGCTCTCAGTGCACTAAAGGAATACAATAAAAGGAAGAAGAAAATTAATCACCCATTTAAGATGAATGATCTAATCCCAGGGTTCTTTGGCAGCACATAAAGAAAATCTCATTTTCAACAGCTAGAGGGCAGAAAAATCTGAGAATCTGACTTGGTATATAAATAGGCAGGTAGGTAGGTAGATAATTGGTAGGTAGGTAGGTAGACAGATACATAGATGATAGAGAGATAGATATGCACATAGATATAAATATATTCATATTTATGTTCTCTGGAGCTCTGCTATAGCAGTCTCAACCTCTGCAAGTATTTTTTTATTATTATTTTATGCTAAGGCTAGGGCCCTGATGGAGAAGTGGAGCTGTAAAATTTGAGATAGTGACATTAAAGCCTTGATACATAAAATGTCATCATGGTCACCTGTTACAGAGAATAAATAGGCAGAATTCCTAAAAAGTAAAGTTTTGGTTCAGGTCTGTTTCCCAGTGGCTTTGCTGGGTCCATAAGCCTACCCCACGGGCAATATCCATGGTCCCTAAAAGCAAAATTTAAATGGATACTTGGTAGTGGGTAGAGTTTCCACATTGGTTTCTTGGCCTGTGCAGTAAGAGCTATCACAGTAAAGATTAAGTGGAAGCCTCTGAAACTTCTCTCTACCTTTTTCCCCACTCTGGCCAAGATAGGAAATTGAAAACCATATCACATCTCAGGTGGAATGCCAGAAATTAGTACTGCTCCTACAGACCTAAAGCAGAATGCAAATCTGGTGATTCCCATCATATCCCCATTTAATACATGAATTTGAACATTAAAAAAAAAATGAGTCTTTGAAGCCTGGATTCAACTACTAGAAATTCAATCAAGAAACAGCCCTAATTACAGCTGTTGTGCTAAACGTGGCATATTTGCTACAGCAGACTAAAATAGCATTAGGTCCATTATATGTGGTCACTGACATGGCAAATGCATTGTTTTCCATCCCTAACAAGAAGACAATCAGAAACATCATTCATTCATGTGAGATGAATAATATACTTTTATAGGCTTGTTCATTTTTATCCTTGTCATTCTTTCTGGATATGATCCATGCTTATTTCTCTTGAATGTGATATTAGTTCTGGATTTTTCTGATTGTACCCCATAATGCTAAATAATTTGGTTTTAATTGGTTATTTGACTCTTTTCTACTCTGGACATCTTGATCACCCTAAATTGAGAACCGACTATCAGCCACAATTCTAGTCAATTCAGACCTCTATCCCATGTGGAGTATCCAGAGATTCAGAAAGATATGGAACTTTTAATTTTTGACCAGCTAATAGTCTTGAAATATTATATAGATGCAAAAGATTTTCTTCAATTAAGAATTTCTGATTGTAATGTAATTAACTACTTGATTATCTTAGCATTGCTCTTGAGACAAACATAATAAACATACATTCTTGACTTGATTTAAAGGTCTTTCATAATCAATTAGTCTTCCTGTCTCTCCCTCCTCAAATCACCTATTCCCTCTCACTTATCTGAAACTACTATTATCCTTCTTTCAGGGATCCAGCCACATCAACCTTGTCTGTTATCAAATACACCACACAAACCCTGCCAGTGGTCAGATGCTGTTGAAGGCATCCTTTATCAAAAATGTTTAATCAAATGTCAGTATTAATAATATCATTTATATTTTAAAGGCTATATTATCTTAAATATTTCAGGACTCTAAAGATATTGGATCTTAATGTCTGGAAGAGATAAAGTTTTACAAAAGCCCGTTACCTTGTTGCTTGTGGAAAAAGCAAATACTCATCTCTTACCATTGAGTCATATGAAGGTAGGTACATCTCAGCAAGTGAAAAGTTTTTTAATTCTTCACTCCAAATGAAGCTGTGGAAACTCTGAGGTATGAACGAGTCTGGTGAATCACTTCCTTCAATCAGATTTTTATACACGTTTGTTTGAGGTCGAGCTAGGCCTTTCAGTATTACATAAAATCCATCATTTGCAACCACTGAAAAAGACAAAGCCAAAAAATATATACTGTGTGCTCAGGCTCCTTGATATAGATATGACTAATATATATATTACACTTATGGTACTTTCAACGTATTTCTTTCAGTGTATTCTGTAACAGTGAATTTAATGTAATAGGCATTTTCAAATAGTTTACTCAAGTAACAAGAATAACAAAGGCATGTTTATACATTTGGAGTATTCTTTTCAGACAATTACATATAGTAGCTATCCTCTCACAGAACTGATGGGTTCTAGTGGAAGAAAACATGGTTACATATAATTATTAATAGATTTGAGACATTGTGAGAAAAATGGGACCAGAAAAGCCCTTGAATGTTTTTTTAATGTTTATGACCCTCCCATACACAAAATGCCATTTTTCCTATTTTATATAAATAACAATATATATCTACCCTTAATTTTCATTTATCTTTGCTCTGGACATGATGACAATTACTTATAGAACTTAATAATGGAGACAGTTTGGAGAGGGTGGCTGATTATTACTAGAAAGAAGAGTTTTTCCCATATCTGTCCTACTCCATAACATAAATCCCTAAAAACTGTCATCCAATCCCAATTCCTAACGTTAAACTGTGTGCCTGTAGGTCCGAAAGACATACTCATTTTTTAAATATTTCTAATGCAACTTAAATTAATTCCAGTTCTTCTGAAGCTTTTGAAGAATAAGGGAGTAAGAATGGGACGGTGTCTTTCTCCATTTCTTATTTACATTACTTCAAAAGATTGAAGCAAATTACTCAAGTGCTGTCAGGAGATATTTTCTTACACTTTGCTTATGAACTTGAAAGAAATAGAAACTTTACAAATTGCATTTTCAGAGAATATCATTTTTTTAAATGTCCGAAAAGTCATCAAATGCTTGCCATGTCTGCTTTTTTTGTGAGTGCTTATTAGTGTGACTTTCTTAGTCACAATTCATACACAGTGACCACGGGAGAGTGATTTTCATGCTTCTTTAAAGCAAAGGTTGTTCTTGCTTGGATGTCTGAGCTTAAACTAGACCTCCTTCCAGGCAACACAATACAAGGATATCTTGTTTTACTGTGCTTTGCTTTTCAGTGCTTCACAGATATGGCATTTTTTACACATCAAAGATTTGTGCAACTTTGCATCTAGCAAGTCTATCAGCACCATTTTTCCAATAGCATGTGCTCACTTTGTGTTTCTGTGTCACATTTTGGTAATTCTCACAATATTTCAAACTTTTTCATTATTATTTTATCTGTTGTGGTGATCTGTGATCAGTGATCATTGATGCTACCATTGATGTAATTGTTTTGGGTACCACAAACTATGCACATATAAGATAATGAACTTAATTGGTAAATGTGTGTGTTTGGACTGCCCTATTTAATGGCTGTTTCCCCATCTCTCTCCCAGTCGTCAGGCCTTTCTACTCCCTGAAACACAGCAATGTTAAAATTAAGCCAATTAATAGCTCTAAAATGTCCTCTAAATGTTCAAGTCAAAGGAAGAGTCATGTGTCTCTTACTTTGAATCAACAGCTAGAAGTGATTAACCTCAGTAAGGAAGGCTTGTTGAAAGATGAGATATGCTGAATACTAGGCCTTTTACACCAAATTATAAGCCAAGCTGTGAATGCAAAGGAACAGTTCTTGCAGAAATTTAAAAGTGCTATGCCAGTGAACACACTAAGGAAGAAAAACAGCCTCATTGCTATACTGAGAAAGTTTTAGTGGTCTGGATAGATGAAACCAACCACAACATTCTCTTAAACCAAACCTAATCCAGAGCAAGGCTCTATTTCCATTCAATTTTCATGAAAGCTAAGAGAGGGTGAGGAAGCTCCAGACGAAAAGCTGAGAGCTAGCAGAGTTTGGTTCATGAGGTTTAAAGATAAAAGCCATATCTATAACATAGAAGTGCAAGGTGAAACAGCAAGTGCTGATGTAGAAGTTGCATCAAGTTATCCGGAAGACGAGCTGAGGTCATTGATAAAGGTGGTTACACTAAACAGATTTTCAATGTAGATGAAACAGCATTCCATTGTAAGAAGACGCCATCTAGTACTTTTATAGCTAAAAGAGAGAAGAAGTCAATTCCTGGCTTCAAAGTTTCAAAGGAGAGGTTGATGATGACATACAGCTGGTGATGGTGACATGCAGGTCAGCTGACTGTGACATGCAGCTGGTGACATTAAGTTGAAGCCACTACTCCTTTACCATTCCAAAAATTCTAGGGCCCTTAACAATTATGCTAAATCTACTCTGCCTGTGCTCTATAAATGGAACAACCAAGCCTAGATGACAGCATATATTTTATAGCATTCTATAATGAATATTTGAAGCCCACTGTTGAGATCAACTACTCAGAAAAAGACTCCTTTCAAAATACTACTGCTCATTGACAATGCATCTGGTCACCCAAGAACTCTGATGGAATTATGTAAGTAGATGAATATTGTTTTCCTGCCTGCTAACACAACATTCATTCTGCAACCTATCAATCAAGAGGCAATTTCAACTTTTAAGTTTTATTATTTAAGAAATACATTTCATAAGTCTATAGCTACCATAGACATAATTATTCTGATGGATATGGGCAAAGTAAACTGAAAACCTTCTGGAAAAGATTCATTATTCTACATGCCATTAAGAACATTTGTGATTCGTGAGAGGAGGTCAAAATATCAACACTAACAGGAGTTTGGAAAAGTTGATTCCAACCCTCAAGGATGACTTTGAGGGGTTCAAGGCTTTGGTGGAGGAGGAAACTGCAGATGTGGTGGAAACAGCAAGATAACTAGAATTAAAAGTGGAGCTTACTTACAGATGTGACTGAATTGCTGCAATCTCATGGTAAAACTTAAACCAAATAAGGAGTTGCTTCTTATGGATGAACAAAGAAAGCAGTTTCTTTAGATGAAATCTACTTCTGATGAGTAGGTTGTGAACACTGAATTTTAAAAAAGATTTCGAATGTAACATAAACTTAGTTGATAAAGCAGTTGGCAGGGTTGAGAGAAGTGACTCAAATTTTGAAATGTTTTGTGGGTAAAATGTTATCAAACAGCATTACATGCTACAGATAAGTCTTTTGTAAAAAGAAGAGTCAATTGATGCAGAAAACTTCATTGCCATCTTCTTAAGAAATTGCCACAGCCAAACTGGGCATGGTGTTGTGTGCCTGAAGTCCCAGCTACTTGGGAGACTGAGGTGGGAGAATCACTTGAGCCCAGGAGTTCAAGTTCAGCCTTGGCAAAAACAACAAGACTCTATCTTTAAAAGGAGAGGGAGAGAGAGAGAGAGAAACAGAGAGAGAGAGAATTTGCTGCAACCACCCATATCTTCAGCAACCTCCACCTGAATAGCCAGCAGCCATCAACATTGAGGCAAGACCCTCCATTAGAAAAAGATTAGGATTCACTGAAGGTTCAGATAGTCATTAGTATTTTTTAGCAATTAAGTATTTTAAATTAAGGTATATATATTTTTAAACATAATGCAATCACATGCTTAATAGACTACAGGATAATGCAAACAACTTTTATATGCACTGGGAAACCAAAAAATGTGTGTGACTCACGTTATCGTGATATTCATTTTGTTGCAGTGCTCTGAAACTAAACCTAAAATTTCTCTGAGGAATGCCTGTATAATAGATGGATCAAATGCTAGTCTAGGAGACAAGAGAAGGACTGATTTTTAGTCCCAGTGTTACATTCATTGTGTAATTATGGGAAAATCATATATTCCTAGGATCAACGTCCAGATCAAAGATTGTCATGCTAAGTTATCTACATGTATTTTAAACGTATTATTTTGTCAATTATTCATTGAATATAATAATTTTATGTTGTTGTAGTTACTATTAAAGGGCTTAAATGAATTTTAAAACTAATATACATAACCAAATTTTACCAATGCAAAGATTATCTTAAAAGTTTTGGCCAATTTAAATTTGTGAAATTTTAAACATGTAGATGAAAAAGACTGTATCTAATAATAATAATTAAATTAGTTAACAATAATGTTAAAAACCTCATATTACATACTATTACTTCGGAAAAACTGTGTTTAATTTAAAAAGCACAAATATTCAAATATCTCACATGACTCTTCTCTTTTAGTTTCTTCATCATAGTTCAGATTATTTCTTTCATCATCCAACACATTTCCCTGAAACCATTATCTTTACTCAAGTTGGTTTGGGATACAGTATATTTGCATTTTAATGTAAAGAAGTCCCTGAAATTATATCGCAAGCTACAAGTACTGTAATCATTTACACAACATTGACAAGTATTTATATAATGTTTTTTAGCTAAATTTATTTTTTAATTTTGTAAAATGCTGAATTTATTGCTAACAATGCTTTTACAAAATTAAACTTACTGAAAAGGCACAAGAAAAAATAAGAATCACCCATACTTATACAAATCAGAATTTTTGAATAAGTGCATTTATTTGGAAACAGAAGAGGGAGACTGCAATAGCCAAAAGTTTAAAAACTGAAAGAATCAAATATTGGCATAGATGTGAAACATCTAGAATTCTCACACATTGTTACTGGGAGTATAAATTATACAATTAGTCTGTAAAAATGTCTGGCAGTTTTTTATAAAATGAAACATATGTCTAACCTATGTCCCAGTAATTCATTCTTAGGTATTTGCTCAGGAGGAATGAAAGTAGATGTCCAAAAAGGACTTGTACAAGGATGTTACTAGCAGCTTTATCATAATAGCTGAACTCTATAAAAATCTCAGGTGTCCCTCTGGAAGAAAATGTGTAAAGAAGCTCTTGTATGTCCATGCAATGGAATACTACTCAGCTATGAAAAGGAATGAACTATTGATTCATACAACATGGATAAATCTCAGAAGCATTATGTTGATTGGAATAAAGTTTTCACAAAAGGGTACATGCTGTCTGACTTCATTACAAAGTTTTAAATGATTCATGTGAATTCAATTCATAGTGAGAATTTAAAAAAAGAAATAGAGAGCCATTGCCCCTATGGGACAGACAACAGACTGACTGGGAAGAAATATAAAGAGAACTTTTAGGGTGATAGTAAAGTTCTGTATCTTGCTAAGGATCTGGGATACAGTATTTGTCTAAACACATCAAGTGATACATTTAAGGTATACATATGCACATCACTGTATATAAATTTTGCCTTAAAAAATAAAGTGTCAGAAACAAATATTGAATCCTAGATACACTCTGAAGTGTTTAGAGGTGAAATATCCTGATGCTATGATATGTCAATTAAATGGAAGCTTATGCAAATATAGTGGAGAAAAAAACTAGAGAAAAAAATCAGTGTTCACAAGATGAGAGCAAATATTGTTTGACTTTCTTTGTTTTGAACATTTTATTATATGAGAGACACTATTCTAAACATATTATAACCCTATGAGTCAGGCACTGTGATTGCTTCAACTTTACAACTGAGGAAACTGAAAGCAGGGAAAAATTAAACATCCTTCCCAAGCTTGATGAGCTAGTAGTGGTAGAGCCAGTATTTGAAGACACCCAGTGGCAGTTCCACATGACTATACTAGTCTTTGTAATTTGACATAGAATTCTTTCTTCCCCTCCCCTCTCTGTCTCATTCTTGAAATATATTTCTTAGAGATAGTGTTTCAATTATGATAAAATAAGACTACAATGTGTTATTTAGCATGTGACATTTTCAGTTAAAAATATATTACAAAGTAATATATGTTCACTTAAAAAGTTTAAAATAAAAGTAAATATATGTCTGCCTATGAATACATGTTTATGATATAAACATTATAATACAAAAACAAGTCTAGAAAGAGATTTGGTAGTATTAGTTACTTGTTCATAAGAGAATGACTTATGTGGCACCTCCCCTACTCTCTCTTCCTTCAGCTCTCAGCCATATGAAGTGCTGGCTCCCATTTCACCTTCTGCCATGAATGTAAGTTTCCTGAGACTTTAAAAACAAGTCTCTTTTTAAATACTTATAAAGAAAGACATTGTTAATTATTGAGCAAAATAATAGTTCTTGATTAGAAATCTAAGTATACCTTTCACTAGATATTCTCCATAAAATAGAAGTTAATGTTTTCAGATCTTAATGACAAGTGGGTTGATTGGCTATTCCTAAATAAATGACTCCTTAAGAAGCAACCTCTTAATCTAGATTTCTTAAACCTAGAAACAGCTATTCCTGTTAGTCATAAATACCAAACATGCCATGAAGAGTAAATATCACGTACCAAGCATTAAATATTTGTCATGCACTGTGCTAGGTGTTCTAACACTAATTATTCCAATAACCCAGAAAACCATACATTGTTAGTGCATATTGCAGATGAAGAAACCAAGGCTCAGAATGATAAAATAACTTGTCAAAAGTTACAAAGTACATTAATTTCTGGAAATTTTCAAATGTGTTCTAACATCTGAAGGACACACACACACATACAAACATACATACATATGAGTGCTCTGTGTGTGTGCTGTACGTGCATATTTAAGTAGTGATGTGTATATATAAAATGTATATATAGATAAATATATACGTACAAATGTATGTTGGTTTTATAGATTTTATAAACAACCTCAATGGGAATTAAAATAATTCTTACCATTCGATATGGTTTGGATCTGTGTCGCTGCCCAAATCTCCTGTCGAATTGTAATCCCCAGTGTTGGAGATGAGGCCTCCGTGGGAGGTGACTGGATCATGGGTGTGAATCATTCATGAATGGTTTAGCACCATCCTCTCGATGCTGTTCTAGTGATAGATTTTTCATGAAATCCCATTGTTTAAAACTATGTGGCACCTCCCTCTTCTCTCTGTTCCTCCTGCTCTCAGCTATATAAAGTCTTGGCTCCCATTTTGCCTTCTGCCATGATTGTTAGTTTCCTGAGGCCTCCCCAGAAGTTAAGCAGATGCCAGCATCATGGCTCCTATACAGACTGTGGTACCATGAGGCAATTAAAACTCTTTTCTTTATAAATTACCCAGTCTCAGGTATTCCTTTACAGCAGCGTGAAAATGGACTAATACATTATTTGTAAGAGAGTTCAGAAATTGACCCTCAATTATTTCCTTAAATTAACATAGTTGGCATATTCATAAATCTATCAAAATTATTTGAGAAGAAATTTGAAAATAAAAGTTTTTTTTTAATTTCAGACATATATGCAGAGTGAGATGAAATTTTGGTTCACTTCTGTATAGATGTACTAGGGGAGAATAAAAAAGGAAAATGATCCTTATTCAAACAAAAAATTTAACATTGTAAATGGAGTTAAAATGAAGAGTTCAGAGAAAAGTATAAAATTTGGCTGAAACTGAATTTACAAAAGCTTCTCAAAATAGAATTCAAAGAATATTTGACATAATCCCAAAATTTATAGACAAATTATTTAAATACTATAAAATTGTCTAAAAAAGATTACTATCTAATTAAGGTCTCAAAGAACAATTAAAATATTACTAACAGAGCACGAAGTGGTGTTAAATGTATGAATTGTCAGAAAAGAGACATTTGTTAATAATGCAAGATAAATATAAGCATTTGAAATTTTTAACCTGTGAGAAGAAACAAATAGCATGGATTCCTCATTCAAATATTCAAAATACACAAAACGATTTCACGTATTTAAAAAAAAAAAAAAAAAGCATTTAAGAAAAATCAGCGGGGAGGAGCCAAGATGGCCGAATAGGAACAGCTGGGGTCTACAGCTCCCAGCCTGAGCCACGCAGAAGACGGGTGATTTCTGCATTTCCATCTGAGGTACCGGGTTCATCTCACTAGGGAATGCCACACAGTGGACACAGGTCAGTGGGTGCGCGCACCGTGCAGGAGCCGAAGCAGGGCGAGGCATTGCCTCACTCGGGAAGCACAAGGGGTCAGGGAGTTCCCTTTCCTAATCAAAGAAAGGGGTGACAGAGGGCACCTGGAAAATCGGGAAAATCGGGTAACTCCCACCCGAATACTGCGCTTTTCCGACGGGCTTAAAAAACAGCGCAACACGAGATTATATCCCCCACCTGGCTCGGAGGGTCCTACACCCACAGAGTCTCGCTGATTGCTAGCACAGCAGTCTGAGATCAAACTGCAAGGCGGCAGCGAGGGTGGGGGAGGGGCGCCCACCATTGCCCAGGCTTGCTTAGGTAAACAAAGCAGCTGGGAAGCTCCAACTGGGTGGAGCCCACCACAGCTCAAGGAGGGCTGCCTGCCTCTGTAGGCTCCACCTCTGGGGGCAGGGCACAGACAAACAAAAAGACAGCAGTAACCTCTGCAGACTTAAATGTCCCTGTCTGACAGCTTTGAAGAGAGCAGTGGTTCTCCCAGCACGCAGCTGGAGATCTGAGAACGGGCAGACTGCCTCCTCAAGTGGGTCCCTGACCCCTGACCCCCGAGCAGCCTAACTGGGAGGCACCCTCCAGCAGGGGCACACTGACACCTCACACGGCAGGGTACTCCAACAGACCTGCAGCTGAGGGTCCTCTATGTTAGAAGGAAAACTAACAAACAGAAAGGACATCCACACAAAAACCCATCTGTACATCACCATCATCAAAGACCAAAAGCAGATAAAACCACAAAGATGGGGAAAAACAGAACAGAAAAACTGGAAACTCTAAAAATCAGAGCGCCTCTCCTCCTCCAAAGGAACGCAGCTCCTCACCAGCAACGGAACAAAGCTGGATGGAGAATGACTTTGACGAGCTGAGAGAAGAAGGCTTCAGACGATCAAATTACTCTGAGCTACGGGAGGACATTCAAACCGAGGGCAAAGAAGTTGAAAACTTTGAAAAAAATTTAGAAGAATGTATAACTAGAATAACCAATACAGAGAAGTGCTTAAAGGAGCTGATGGAGCTGAAAACCAAGGCTCGAGAACTATGTGAAGAATGCAGAAGCCTCAGGAGCCGATGCGATCAACTGGAAGAAAGGGTATCAGCGATGGAAGATGAAATGAATGAAATGAAGTGAGAAGGGAAGCTTAGAGAAAAAAGAACAAAAAGAAATGAGCAAAGCCTCCAAGAAATATGGGACTATGTGAAAAGACCAAATCTACGTCTGATTGGTGTACCTGAAAGTGATGAGGAGAATGGAACCAAGTTGGAAAACACTTTGCAGGATATTATCCAGGAGAACTTCCCCAATCTAGCAAGGCAGGCCAACATTCAGATTCAGGAAGTACAGAGAACGCCACAAAGATACTCAAGAAGAGCAACTCCAAGACACATAATTGTCAGATTCACCAAAGTTGAAATGAAGGAAAAAATGTTAAGGGCAGCCAGAGAGAAAAGTCGGGTTACCCTCAAAGGGAAGCCCATCAGACTAACAGCGGATCTCTCGGCAGAAACCCTACAAGCCAGAAGAGAGTGGGGGCCAATATTCAACATTCTTAAAGAAAAGAATTTTCAACCCAGAATTTCATATCCAGCCAAACTAAGCTTCATAAGTGAAGGAGAAATAAAATACTTTACAGACAAGCAAATGCTGAGAGATTTTGTCACCACCAGGCCTGCCCTAAAAGAGCTCCTGAAGGAAGCACTAAACATGGAAAGGAACAACCGGTACCAGCCGCTGCAAAATCATGCCAAAATGTAAAGACCATTGAGACTAGGAAGAAAATGCATCAACTAACGAGCAAAATCACCAGCTAACATCATAATGACAGGATCAAATTCACACATAACACTATTAACTTTAAATGTAAATGGACTAAATGCTCCAATTAAAAGACACAGACTGGCAAATTGGATAAAGAGTCAAGACCCATCAGTGTCCTGTTTTCAGGAAACCCATCTCACGTGCAGAGACACACATAGGCTCAAAATAAAAGGATGGAGGAAGATCTACCAAGCCAATGGAAAACAAAAAAAGGCAGGGGTTGCAATCCTAGTCTCGGATAAAACAGACTTTAAACCAACAAAGATCAAAAGAGACAAAGAAGGCCATTACATAATGGTAAAGGGATCAATTCAACAAGAAGAGCTAACTATCCTAAATATATGTGCACCCAATACAGGAGCACCCAGATTCATAAAGCAAGTCCTGAGTGACCTACAAAGAGACTTAGACTCCCACACATTAATAATGGGAGATTTTAACACCCCACTGTCAACATTAGACAGATCAACGACACAGAAAGTCAACAAGGATACCCAGGAATTGAACTCAGCTCTGCACCAAGCGGACCTAATAGACATCTACAGAACTCTCCACCCCACATCAACAGAATATATATTTTTCTCAGCACCACACCACACCTATTCCAAAATTGACCACATACTTGGAAGTAAAGCTCTCCTCAGCAAATGTAAAAGAACAGAAATTATAACAAACTATCTCTCAGACCACAGTGCAATCAAACTAGAACTCAGGATTAAGAATCTCACTCAAAACTGCTCAACTACATGGAAACTGAACAACCTGCTCCTGAATGACTACTGGGTACATAACGAAATGAAGGCAGAAATAAAAATGTTCTTTGAAACCAACGAGAACAAAGACACAACATACCAGAATCTCTGGGATGCATTCAAAGCAGTGTGTAGAGGGAAATTTATAGCACTAAATGCCCACAAGAGAAAGCAGGAAAGATCCAAAATTGACACCCTAACATCACAATTAAAAGAACTAGAAAAGCAAGAGCAAACACATTCAAAAGCTAGCAGAAGGCAAGAAATAACTAAAATCAGAGCAGAACTGAAGGAAATAGAGACATAAAAAACCCTTCAAAAAATTAATGAATCCAGAAGCTGGTTTTTTGAAAGGATCAACAAAATTGATAGACCGCTAGCAAGACTAATAAAGAAAAAAAGAGAGAAGAATCAAATAGACACAATAAAAAATGATAAAGGGGATATCACCACCAATCCCACAGAAATACAAACTACCATCAGAGAATACTACAAACACCTCTATGCAAATAAACTAGAAAATCTAGAAGAAATGGATAAATTCCTTGACACATACATTCTCCGAAGACTAAACCAGGAAGAAGTTGAATCTCTGAATAGACCAATAACAGGATCTGAAATTGTGGCAATAATCAATAGCTTACCAACCAAAAAGAGTCCAGGACCAGATGGATTCACAGCCGAATTCTACCACAGATACAAGGAGGAACTGGTACCATTCCTTCTGAAACTATTCCAATCAATAGAAAAAGAGGGAATCCTCCCTAACTCATTTTATGAGGCCAGCATCATTCTGATACCAAAGCCGGGCAGAGACACAACCAAAAAAGAGAATTTTAGACCAATATCCTTGATGAACATTGATGCAAAAATCCTCAATAAAATACTGGCAAACCGAATCCAGCAGCACATCAAAAAGCTTATTCACCATGATCAAGTGGGCTTCATCCCTGGGATGCAAAGCTGGTTCAATGTACGCAAATGAATAAATGTAATCCAGCATATAAACAGAGCCAAAGACAAAAACCACATGATTATCTCAATAGATGCAGAAAAGGCCTTTGACAAAATTCAACAACACTTCATGCTAAAAACTCTCAATAAATTAGGTATTGATGGGACATATTTCAAAATAATAAGAGCTGTCTATGACAAACCCACAGCCAATATCATACTGAATGGGCAAAAACTGGAAGCATTCCCTTTGAAAACTGGCACAAGACAGGGATGCCCTCTCTCACCACTCCTATTCAACATAGTGTTGGAAGTTCTGGCCAGGGCAATTAGGCAGGAGAAGGAAATAAAGGGCATTCAATTAGGAAAAGAGGAAATCACATTGTCCCTGTTTGCAGACGACATGATTGTATATCTAGAAAACCCCATCGTCTCAGCCCAAAATCTCCTTAAGCTGATAAGCAACTTCAGCAAAGTCTCAGGAAACAAAATCAATGTGCAAAAATCACAAGCATTCCTATACACCAACAACAGACAAACAGAGAGCCAAATCATGAGTGAACTCCCATTCACAATTGCTTCAAAGAGAATAAAATACCTAGGAATCCAACTTACAAGGGATGTGAAGGACCTCTTCAAGGAGAACTACAAACCACTGCTCAAGGAAATAAAAGAGGATACAAACAAATGGAAGAACATTCCATGCTCATGGGTAGGAAGAATCAATATCGTGAAAACGGCCATACTGCCCAAGGTAATTTACAGATTCAATGCTATCCCCATCAAGCTACCAATGCCTTTCTTCACAGAATTGGAAAAAACTACTTTAAAGTTCATATGGAACCAAAAAAGAGCCCGCATCGCCAAGTCAATCCTAAGCCAAAAGAACAAAGCTGGAGGCATCACACTACCTGACTTCAAACTATACTACAAGGCTACAGTAACCAAAACAGCATGGTACTGGTACCAAAACAGAGATATAGATCAATGGAACAGAATAGAGCCCTCAGAAATAATGCCACGTATCTACAACTATCTGATCTTTGACAAACCTGAGAAAAACAAGCAATGGGGAAAGGATTCCCTATTTAATAAATGGTGCTGGGAAAACTGGCTAGCCATATGTAGAAAGCTGAAACTGGATCCCTTCCTTACACCTTATACAAAAATCAATTCAAGATGGATTAAAGACTTAAATGTTAGACCTAAAACCATAAAAACCCTAGAAGAAAACCTAGGCAGTACCATTCAAGACATAGACATGGGCAAGGACTTCATGTCTAAAACACCAAAAGCAATGGCAACAAAAGACAAAATTGACAAATGGGATCTAATTAAACTAAAGAGGTTCTGCACAGCAAAAGAAACTACCATCAGAGTGAACAGGCAACCTACAAAATGGGAGAAAATGTTCGCAACCTACTTATCTGACAAAGGGCTAATATCCAGAATCTACAATGAACTCAAACAAATTTACAAGGAAAAAACAAACAACCCCATCAAAAAGTAGGCAAAGGACATGAACAGACACTTCTCAAAAGAAGACATTTATGCAGCCAAAAAACACATGAAAAAATGCTCACCATCACTGGCCATCAGAGAAATGCAAATGAAAACCACAATGAGAAACCATCTCACACCAGTTAGAATGGCAATCATTAAAAAGTCAGGAAACAACAGGTGCTGGAGAGGATGTAGAGAAATAGGAACACTTTTACACTGTTGGTGGGACTGTAAACTAGTTCAACCATTGTGGAAGTCAGTGTGGCGATTCCTCAGGGATCTAGAACTAGAAATACCATTTGACCCAGCCATCCCATTACTGGGTATATACCCAAAGGACTATAAATCATGCTGCTATAAAGACATATGCACACGTATGTTAATTGTGGCATTATTCACAATAGCAAAGACTTGGAACCAACCCAAATGTCCAACAATGATAGACTGGATTAAGAAAATGTGGCACATATACACCATGGAATACTATGCAGCCATAAAAAATGATGAGGTCATGTCCTTTGTAGGGACATGGATGAAACTGGAAGCCATCATTCTCAGTAAACTATCGCAAGAACAAAAAACCAAACACCGCATATTCTCACTCATAGGTGGGAATTGAACAATGAGATCACATGGACACAGGAAGGGGAACATCACACTCTGGGGACTGTGGTGGGGCGGGGGGAGGGGGGAGGGATAGCATTGGGAGATATACCTAATGCTAGATGACGAGTTAGTGGGTGCAGCACAGCAGCATGGCACATGTATACGTATGTAACTAACCTGCACAATGTGCACATGTACCCTAAAACTTAAAGTATAATAATAAGAAAAATAAATTAAAAAAAACAAAAACAAAAACAAAAAAAACCTTCAGCCAAAAAGCAAAAAGGTGGGGAGGTAAAGGGAGGATTGATTAAATACGTATGGCAAACTTGATGGCTATTGAAACTGGTTGATGGGGTCATAGGGGTTTTTATGTAAGTCTGGAAATTTTTATAATAAAAGTGATTTGTTTGTTTAAAAAAAAAAAAAGAAAAATCAGACAATAAGGAAACAATAGTGATTTCCAGCCCATTAAATAATGATTCCCAGACTTTGCAAAAGTAAAGGAATTTATCAAAATCAAGTTGGTTAGGAATAAGTTTCATAAAAGTATTTATATACCTAGTTTCTATTACATGAAAAATCAAAGAACCATTCTCATGAGGACTTAAGAAACCCCTAATGCAGGACCCCATATTTGAAAATAGCTCTTAACTATACTTCTATTAATGAACAAAAGGCATTAAAAAGAATTAAAAATACTAGTTAGAGAAAGTTTAATTAATCATTTTGATAGTGACTTTTTGAAAGTTTAAAGGCCAATTACAAAGTCTGATTAAAGCAAACATGATTGTGAATCTTCCTAAACATTTCCCACTCTCTGGTACAAAGACCTTCAGCTAAAATCAGCCATTCTAGAAGGACTTAAAAGTTTCAAGGAACTGTAATTGGATGAATAAGGTCATATTGTCAGTGGTGAATCCCTCCTTGCCCTATAAAATTTAGTTTAAGTGTTATCTACCTACCAGGGAAGCCTTTTCTGATCTCAGCCCTGCCCCCATCCAGCCTAATTAAGAGGCCTCCTCTGGGATCTTTCTTCACAGAATTTTTGCCATGGCACTCTTTGTTTTCAGTCTCTGCCAGTAGACTGTAACCTCTTGAGAGAAGAAACTGACTGCTCTGTGTATCTCCAGCTCATATCACACAGCCTAGATAATTTTAGGCATTTAGCAAAAACACTCGTCGAACAAATGAAAGCTTAATTAATGATTCCCTACAGTATTTCTCTCCAAAGAATTTTATGAAATATTTGAAGATCAACTCTTTTTTTTCCTTAGAATTCTATTGAGGAATAAGATAAAACTCTATGATGGTCAATTTTCTTCTCAGGCCCTTAGATGGAAGCCTAGGAAAAATATAAGAAAGTTATATAAATTTCAAGCCAGATGGATTAATTTATGGAATCTCTTTATATAAGGTCTAAATGATTGCAGAGATAAGATAACAAAGCAATAAAATGGCCTGTTCATAGCTTTTATTATATTAAAGAATCTTTGGAAATGGGATTATTTCGCATAGGTTCAATTTTTCCTCTTCTAAGGTACCAGGAGTAGTTATTTTAAGACACAAGTCTAATAACCTCGCTTAGAATAATGCAATAACTTGTAGAAGACAGTAGGCAAATAAAACTGGATATTTATTTTGAGATTAAAAAAGCAAATATGTAAATATTACACAGCTAACTGGAAGGGATGTAAAGAAATTTATTTCATTTTATTTTGAGCTCAGAGCGTCTACTGAAATAGCCTTCAAATATTGATACTCTCTTTTCCAAAATAAAAATAAATACTCTTCTGGTATTGTGAAAATTACAAAGTATATAATTATAAGAGGCAATACAAGGCAAACATCCCTAAATGAGTACATAAAATGATATGAAGGTCTGGAGAAGAAATAAATTGTGTCTGGTGGGAAATACATGGAATGACTTTATGAAAAAGAAGCATTTATGATGGATCTTGAAATGTAGATACAATTTTGATTGACAGATATGGAAGGAAAAATATTTGTATAGTAGGAAATCAAATGAACAAGACCAGAAGCAGGTAACATGGAGTACTTGATGGACTTCAATCAAGCTAGGAAGGTTGATAAAGAACAGTGAATTACCCAGTTTGTCAGAAGCACAGTACAGGAAAAAGTATTTTAAAGAATTCACTTAAAAGCAGGTTAGGACACACTTAGGAGAGCACTGGAAATTGGAATTATGTTTTAAATAACCAATTACACAATGTTCACTTAGAATAAAAGTAGTGCTAATTTTTAAAATGAAGTATGACTGGTTTAAGATGGCTGACTAGAAGCATCTCATAGACAACTTATCCACTTATAAGAACCAAAATAATGTATGAGAAAACCATACCTCAAATACATTATCCAAGAGAGAACACCGGAGTTTAACAGAAAAGTGACAAGAAACACCAAAAATAAGGATGGAGAAAGAAAAGGGGCAGCCTGCTTGGCCAGGACAGCCACAGTCAGGAGTGACTCTCAAATATGGGGAGAGGGTGATTTTTCAACATTTAAATTACCAAAGCCTTAAAATTTAGAATGCAGCAATAGTGGCATTCTCATGTAACACTGGGATGATACATTTCTGATCACTTGTAGACAACTATCAAGAGATATTAAAATATACCCACATTTTGATTCATTACTTTTAACTTTAGAAATCTGTCATAAATAAATAATCCAAAATACAAGTAAAAGATACTGTAAGTATGTATTCAGGACCACAGTATTCATGATAGGAAAATATGTACAACCTTTTTAAAAAGATTGATCAAGTATAACATATCTGTATGACAAAAATATGCAGTTATTCAAAAGTGGTGTTTGCAGAAATATTAGCAGTTCAATTATGTGAATGTTGAGCTGAGGTAAGGTCTAAAAACCTATGAATTTGAAAATCAGAAGCATATACATTAAAGTTGAATCACAGCAATGAATTAAAGCTCTCATCAAAAAAATGAAAAAAAAAAACCTTGGACAGTTAGGGGAGGTTCCAGGAGGACTCTTGAAAGGGACAGAAAGAAAGTGAAGTTGCAGAGACAAGAATGAATCAAATTGTTCATAAAGGACCTTTGTCAGATGCTGGTCTTCTTCTGGACTTGCTCTCCCTAAAAGGATATCACTAAATCATCCTGGCTGGAGGTGACTGGTCAGAGGACTATTGGTAAGGCAAACTACCAACATTGCAAACTTTTAAAATCGACCCTCTCAATGAAGCCAATTGCAGAGGGAATAAACACGGAAATGAGAATTCATCATATTCATAGCATTAAGTGAATTCATCATATTCATAGCATTAAGTTACTTTAAAAATAGTTAAATATGAAAATGTCCCTGTCTGACAGCTTTGAAGAGAGCAGTGGTTCTCCCAGCATGCAGCTGGAGATCTGAGAACGGGCAGACTGCCTCCTCAAGTGGGTCCCTGACCCCTGACCCCCGAGCAGCCTAACTGGGAGGCACCCTCCAGCAGGGGCACACTGACACCTCACACGGCAGGGTACTCCAACAGACCTGCAGCTGAGGGTCCTCTATGTTAGAAGGAAAACTAACAAACAGAAAGGACATCCACACCAAAAACCCATCTGTACATCACCATCATCAAAGACCAAAAGTAGATAAAACCACAAAGATAGGGAAAAAACAGAACAGAAAAACTGGAAACTCTAAAAAGCAGAGCGCCTCTTCTCCACCAAAGGAACGCAGCTCCTCACCAGCAACGGAACAAAGCTGGACGGAGAATGACTTTGACGAGCTAAGAGAAGAAGGCTTCAGACGATCAAATTACTCTGAGCTACGGGAGGACATTCAAACCAAGGGCAAAGAAGTTGAAAACTTTGAAAAAAATTTAGAAGAATGTATAACTAGAATAACCAATACAGAGAAGTGCTTAAAGGAGCTGATGGAGCTGAAAACCAAGGCTCGAGAACCATGTGAAGAATGCAGAAGCCTCGGGAGCCGATGCGATCAACTGGAAGAAAGGGTATCAGCAATGGAAGATGAAATGAATGAAATGAAGCGAGAAGAGAAGTTTAGAGGAAAAAGAATAAAAAGAAATGAGCAAAGCCTCCAAGAAATATGGGACTATGTGAAAAGACCAAATCTACATCTGATTGGTGTACCTGAAAGTGATGGGGAGAATGGAACCAAGTTGGAAAACACTCTGCAGGATATTATCCAGGAGAACTTCCCCAATCTAGCAAGGCAGGCCAACATTCAGATTCAGGAAGTACAGAGAATGCCACAAAGATACTCAAGAAGAGCAACTCCAAGACACATAATTGTCAGATTCACCAAAGTTGAAATGAAGGAAAAAATGTTAAGGGCAATCAGAGAGAAAGGTCGGGTTACCCTCAAAGGGAAGCCATCAGGCTAACAGCGGATCTCTCGGCAGAAACCCTACAAGCCAGAAGAGAGTGGGGGCCAATATTCAACATTCTTAAAGAAAAGAATTTTCAACCCAGAATTTCATATCCAGCCAAACTAAGCTTCATAAGTGAAGGAGAAATAAAATACTTTACAGACAAGCAAATGCTGAGAGATTTTGTCACCACCAGGCCTGCCTTACAAGAGCTCCTGAAGGAAGCACTAAACATGGAAAGGAACAACTGGTACCAGCCGCTGCAAAATCATGCCAAAATGTAAAGACCATCGAGACTAGGAAGAAACTGCATCAACTAACGAGCAAAATAACCAGCTAACATCATAATGACAGGGTCAAATTCACACATAACAATATTAACCTTAAATGTAAATGGACTAAATGCTCCAATTAAAAGACACAGACTGGCAAATTGGATAAAGACTCAAGACCCATCAGTGTGCTGTATTCAGGAAACCTGTCTCACGTGCAGAGACACACATAGGCTCAAAATAAAAGGATGGAGGAAGATCTACCAAGCAAATGGAAAACAAAAAAAGGCAGGGGTTGCGATCCTAGTCTCTGATAAAACAGACTTTAAACCAACAAAGATCAAAAGAGACAAAGAAGGCCATTACATAATGGTAAAGGGATCAATTCAGCAAGAAGAACTAACTATCCTAAATATATATGCACCCAATACCGGAGGACCAAGATTCATAAAGCAAGTCCTGAGTGACCTACAAAGAGACTTAGACTCCCACACATTAATAATGGGAGACTTTAACACCCCACTGTCAACATTAGACAGATCAACGAGACAGAAAGTCAACAAGGATACCCAGGAATTGAACTCAGCTCTGCACCAAGCGGACAAAAAAAAAAAAAAAAAAAAAAATAGTTAAATATTATTGGCAATTGCATAAAGGAATAATTTATAATTTTATAATACACAAATGATTGTAATAACCTATTAATTATTAATCCTTTAAAAAATTACTAAAACATTTTCAAAAATGTTATTTTGCTTAACTTTAAAAGTTTATTCCCAAAGTTTATAGGAATTTATGATAATCAAACCTTTTTATTGCCTATTATTTTTTAGTATAATAATATGAATTTTTTAGACTTGTAAAATATATGAACTAGTGAATGGACATCTATTAAGATACTAATGAGTCAAAATATTAAGAAGTATGTGAAGGGTACCCAAAATATAGTTAACTCTTATTATTCCCATAAGTGATTGTATAAGCATGTGACTATTTTAACATTGTTTGGTTCAAAACTAATGTAGATATGCCTGATTCCAAACAGTAAGCATGAACAATAAATATTGAACAGTTTAGAAACTGTTTCTTATTTAATATAATTATGAATTTCAGTTGTTCATGACTTGTCCATCCAACTGTTCAGCTAAGCTCCAAGTCTGTATTTAGTATTTTATCACTTGCTGATCATCACTGTGTACTTAGAGTTACTATAGGAGTATTCTGGCTATATATATGCATATATATTCTGGCTATATATACATATATATGGTCTTTAGACATCCTGTCATTAGGATGTATTCATTGATTTGTGGTTAAGCTGAAGGTATAATTTGTCTTGAAGGGTATTTAAGTATTTCAAGACCACACTGTTATCAGTAAGACTTTACACATCTCTGTGTAATCACGTCCACATGTAGAGGACCTATGTGCTGATGAGAGTCTGTTTTCATTTATGTCCCTCATTTTCTTCAAGTTCAGTCACATTCATCCTTACCTTTTATAATACTTATTGTAGTTTTCAAGTTATTCTTCCAAGATTTGAAGTACTTACTGAATTTGTGTTTTTATAGTCTAAGTAATGAAAATGCTTTTTGATTTATATTTAGATATTTAAGACAGTTATCAAATGACACACGTATGTCTAAGCCTCATGTATCAATTTGAAGTCAGATTTAAAAATATATACAGATTGTTATTTTTTATAATTTCTTCAAATATTTTGTTTACATTAAAAATTTCCAGAGAAGGAAAACCGTTTCTTATTATGCATAACAATACATATTAAAATCAAAGCCTTTGACTTTTTTTCAGTAAAGGATTTCATTTGTTATCTAAAAGGATTTATCTTGTGAGTGTACAAAAATACAGATAATATTGTTTAAAAAGTTAATGAAATACAATGAAGATAAACATAGGAAAAACTGATGAAGGCAAGAATAATATTAAATTACAAAACATATTCTGTGAAATTCTATATATTTTCAAGGAGGTAATACTGGATACAGGGACAATTTTAGCTCAATTTTCCTTACTTTTAAAACATTTCAATCTTTTAAAATTTATATCAAAACAATATCATATCTATTTAAAATCAAATAGTTTTTAAAGGCTTTCTAATAGCCAACATATAAGAGGAAATATGATCAGTTACAGGATTTAGTAACTATAAAAATTCTCAATAACATTGAATATATTTCTCCCAAAAGTTTACACTTTAGTATAAACATAACTAAGATTTTCACAAAAGTAATTAATAGAATACTCTTTACCAGGCATAATAGACTATTTCTAAGAATTTAAAAATCACTTTTACATGGGAAGGTCAAAAGAATGGCACCGTGATATGTGGCCATAGAATTCAGCATTATAATTGAATGATAATCATTAGTTTATCTGGAAGAATGCATGAACTACATCTATTTCAGATTATCATCTAGCAATAAATATTTTGTTCCTGAATGAACTTTAGATCAGTATTGTGTATTAAAGTTTACATTGTTGGAAATTACCTCCAATGCTAGTTAATGCATAGATTCACCTATCAACTATTTTTTGAGTAACTATTATGTCTAACCACTGCAGATTAAGTTATGTTTCAGATCAAGAGCATGTGTGTGTTAGAGTCAGCCCTGCCAGGAGTGGGGAGGAACAAATAGCTTTGGGATATTGAAGAAGCCCCCACATGCCTGAAAAAAGTATTATGGTTCTTACATCCATAGGTATTCGGGTGGAAGAGCTAAGAATTTTTTTACCTCTAAAAATAAATCAAAGCACCTACACCACCAAAAGAAGGTGTTTTTTCTGACTCCAAGTTATATACCATCAAGCTTTTAAAATTTGCTATGAAACGCCCTTCTACTAAAACAAACAAAAATCTCAGAAAGGTCTTTTAAAATTTGTTTAAATACCAATTCTTAATAAATATAAAGTTCAGATGGTTTCTCCACTTTTTACGGATTTTAAAATATATCCCTGGATAACCAGATGAATTGGCTTTTCAAGATTTCTAGTATAAGCCAGTCAATCTTGAGAATAATCTACAAAAACAATAATATGAGCTTTAGAATTGGTTTCTTCAGTCATTCTTTCTGATAATAAATATCATGAATAGTTGACTATTAAAGTCAAACTTTTTTCTCTCCAGTGAAAAAGTTATTTTAACTTACTTCAGACATTAACATTTAACAGTCCCTGTGGCTATTTAAAAAAAAAAGCTTAATTAAAAAATATCTACCTTAAAATTCACCAATAATTGTTATGCAATCTTATTTTTTCCATGTTTGTTGTCTAGATTAGATTTTGATTGAAGTACATAATGACTCACAATATTTTTCTGTAATCCTCATTCTGATTCTAATATTAAGTCATACCACATTTTAATCCTAAATGTATCAATTTTACTAAATCTCCAATTTCATGGGGATAAAACTGTATCCCCTTATGGGTACAAAACTGAGTGATGATTTGATTCATTTTCCCATAAAATACAAGATTTTTAGCCAATACATCTTATTAGAAGTTTATTTTACATCTTCTTTTGACTTTTGGTCTATTTATAATGTGCCATATAATCACATTTTTCAATGCTCTATTTTAAGTTTTAAAATAAACACATATTTATTATTTTCCTTTGCCATTAAAAATCATCTTAACTCTCTTATTGGTGTCACTTTCATAAAAAAGAGTTTATTTTGCAGACATTTAAAAGATTAAAATTTACATTGAACATTAAATTCAGGCCAGTGACATAAAAAGGACATATTACATCAAGAGCCATTCTCCTGACAACAGATAACAGGGAGAGAATTAGCATCACCATGCAAGACTATTCTCACACTAGAAAAGATCATAAAAGCAATGGCACTGATTTCTATAAGCCAGTATTTCAGCAAAGATATTTTAGATTACCCATCAAAACCTGTATCAATTAATGTCACATATTATTCTAGTGAAGGCTCTTTGATGATGCATGTTAACAAACATGTTTCCTTGATACTGTAGTTTAATTTTATTCATGGAAAAATGTAATTCATGGAAAAGGGTAAAATAAAGCTAAAGGCTGGCTTCAGAAGACCCAGACTCAAAAGGCTTGGTTCTACCCTTCACTGGTGTAGAACTAGTAAGATTTTGAAACTCAGAGTCCTCACACATAAGAAAGGGACAGTGAGCTCTATCCTGCACAGCTAAGAGGATTGTCTATCAAAGGATTAATGGTAGTAAAAGGAATGTACACATCATAAAATACTGTTACTCTAATATAAGAGATTATAGAAAATCTATAAGAAATAAATTTCTTTCTCATATGACAGAATTCCACACAGTATGTTATGCAAAGGTGCTTTCTGAGGGGAGTGGGAAAACACAGGTAAATCATATTTCTGAAGTTGTGTAGTGTACGTGTATGATATATTCAATGTATAGTGGCATACTGATGTCTCTGATATGCTAATTTTTCATTTTACTTAACTTGGTTTAAATCATTTCACAGAAAGAGTTTGTCTCAGCTAACCCATTTCTAGTGGATTTTTAAAATTTCTTTTGTATTTCTCTTTTCATATTAAACAAATTTATTAAAAGAAATTGATTTCAATCACAGGGATCTCTAGGAGCTGGCTTGCATTATTGGTGTCCATTGGTCTCCAATTGATTTTTTAAAAGCATTTTAAAAATAGCTTACATAAGAGGATATCATTCAGCTATTAAAGGAACAATTAACAGCTCATGAGGTACAATGAAGTACATAATGCAATGCAGATAAACCATGAAAACACTATGTTAAGCGAAAGAACTCAACACAAAAGGTCACGTATTCTATGATTCCATTCATGCAAAATGTTCAGAATAAATAAAACCATAGAAATAGAGAACAGGCTAGTGGCTACCAGGGTTTAGGGGAATGGTAAGTGATTGCTTAATGGGCATGGGGTTCCATTTTAGGATGATAGAAATTTTGGGGGAACTGGATGCTGTGATGGTTCCAAAATATTTTTAATGTGCTAAATGTCACTGAATTGTACACTCTAAAAGATTAACATTATCCCAATTTTTTAAAAGGCTTAAAGATACAATTCAATGAAATTCACCCTTTTAAAATATACAATTCCATTGAATTTTACTATATGTAAAGATATGTTGAATCTCATCACAATCTAATGTTAGAATACTTTTATCACTCCCAAAAGAAACTCTTTTTTTTTTTTTTTTTTTTTTTGAGAAGGAGTCTCACTCTGTCGCCCAGGCTGGAGTGCAGTGGCGCCATCTCGGCTTACCGCAAGCTCCGCCTCCCGGGTTCACACCATTCTCCTGCCTCAGCCTCCGGAGTAGCTGGGACTACAGGCATCCGCCACCACGCCCGGCTAATTTTTTTGAATTTTTTTAGTAGAGACAGGGTTTCACCGTGTTAGCCAGGATGATCTCGATCTCCTGACCTCGTGATCCACCCACCTTATGCATCAGCAATAATGTCCCTTACCTCATATCCCAAAGGTGGCAACCACTATGTTACTTGATGTCCAAATGAATTGGCCTATTCTGGAGATTTCATATAAAAGCAGTCATAAACATGTGGCCTTTTGTGACTGGCTTCTTTATCATAATGGTTTCAAGGTCTACACAAGTTTTGGCATGTATTAGTAGTTCATCACTTTTTTCACCCCAAAATTTTCTATTATAATGATATGCACATATTTTTTAAAAGTTTCTTCACTCATTGATGTAAATTTGGTCTTTTTCCACATAATGGCTACTGTGAATAATACTGCTATAAACATTTGTATATAAGTTTGGCATTAATGTATATTTTCATTTCTTAGATGTGTATTTAGGAGTGGAATTCTGGGGTGATATGGTTTAACTGTGTCCTCACCCAAATCTCATCTTGAATTGTAGCTCCCATAATTCCCAAGTGCTGTGGGAGGGACCAGGTAGGAGATAACTGAATCATGGGGGCAGTTTCCCCCATACTGTTCTCATGGTAGTAAGTCTCACAAGAGCTGATGGTTTTAGAAGGGGTTTCCATTTTCGCTTGGCTCTCATTCTCTGTTGCCTGCTGCCATGTGTGATGTGTCTTGCTTCAACTTTGCCCTCTGCCATGATTGTGAGGCCTCCCTAGTCACATGGAACCATAAGTTTATTAAATCTCTTTCTTTTATAAATTACCCAGTCTCAGACATGCCTTTATTAGCAGCTTAAGAACAGACTAATAAAGTAAATTGATACTGGTAGAGTGGGGTGCTGTTGTAAAGATACCCGAAAATGTGGAAATGATTTTGAAACTGGGTAACAGGTAGAGATTGGAACAGTTTGGAGGGCTCAGAAGAAGACAGGAAAATGTGGAAAAGTTTGGAACCAAAATGCTGAGAGTGATATGGACAATAAAATCCAGGCTAAGGTGGTCTCAGATGGAGATAAAGAACTTGTTGGGAACTGGAGAAAAGGTGACTCTTGCTATGTTTTAGCAGAGACTGGCAGCATTTTGCCCCCGCCCTAGAGGACTGTGGAACTTTGAGCTTGAGGAAGATGATTTAGGGTAACAGCAAAGCATTCAAGAGGTGACTTGGGTGCTGTTAAAAGCATTCAGTTTTAAAAGGAAAACAGAGCATAACAATTCAAAAAATTTGCATTCTGATGATGTGACAGAAAAGAACAACTGCAGACACTCAACACTAGCCCATGAAAGTAGCTGGGATCCTGCAAAAGTAGCAGGGGTGGAGCTGCCCAAGATATGGGAACCCACCTCTTGTATCAGTGTGACCTGGATGTGAGACATGGAGTTAAAGGAGATCATTTTGAAGCTTTAAGATTTGACTGCCCAGCTGCATTTTGGACTTGCATGGGGCCTTTAGCTCCTTGGTTTTGGCCAATTTCTCCCATTTGGAACAGCTGTATTTACCTAATGCCTGTACACTGATTGTATCTAGGAAGGAAGAAATTTGCTTTTGATTTTACATTCTCACAGGTGGACGGGACTTGCTTTGTCTCAGATGAGACTTTGGACTGTGGACTTTTGCATTAATGCTGAAATGAGTTAAGACTTTGGGAGATTGTTGGGAAGACATGATTGGTTTTGAAAAGTGAGGACATGAGATTTGGGAGGGGCCAGGAGTGAAATGGTATGGTTTGACTGTGTCCCCGCCTAAATTGTATCTTGAATTGTAGCTCCCGTAATTCCCATGTGTTGTGGGAGGGACTCAGTGTGAGATAATTGAATCATGGGGTGGTTTCTCCCATACTGTTGTCATGGTAGTGAATAAGTCTCATGAGATCTGATGGTTTCATAACGGGTTTCTCCTTTCACTTGGCTCTCATTCTCTCTTGTCTGCCACCACGTAAGACGTGTCTTGCTTCCCCTTCGCTCTCCACCATGATTTTGAGGCTTCCCCAACCATGTGGAACTGTGAGTCCATTAAACTTCTTTCCTTTATAAATTATCCAGTCTCAGGTATGTCTTTATTAGGAGCGTGAGAACAGACTAACACATGGGGCAAATGTAACATTATGGTTAATATTTGAGGAATTGCCAAACTGTTTTACAAAGTGGCTTCATCTTACAATCCCAAGAGAAATGTATGAGTTCCAACTTCTCTACATCCATACCAACGCTTAATACTTTCTTTTATATTTTAATCATGTTAGTGGGGATGGAGTAGTATGCCATTGTAGTTTTTATTTGGAATTGCTTAATGACAATAATGTTGGACATTTTTATGTGCTTATTGGCTATTTTTATATCTTCTCTGAAAATGTATCTATTCAGCTAATATACTCATTTTCAAAATTGGGTTAATTGTCTTCTTGTTACTGAGGTTTATAAGTTATTCATATTCTGGACATGAGACCCTTATTAGATATATGATTTGCAAGTACTGTGTTCCATTTCAAGGGCTGCATTTTTGCCTTATTGATTCTATTCTTTGAAGCTCAAAATATTTTAATTTTTATAAGGTCCAAATTATTCAATTTTTTCTTTGTCTCTTGTACTGTCAGTGTTATGTGTAAAAACACATGGCTTAACCTGTGATTATGAAGATTCTTAAGTTTTTCTTCTAAAAGTTTTATAGTTTTAATTATTACCTTTATATCCTTGATTCATGTTTGGTATTTTTTTGTGTATGTTGTAAATTAGGGGTCTACCTTCATTATTTAGCATCTTGATATTTAGGTCTCCAAGCATAATTTGTTGAAAAGAGTTTTCTTTCCACCACTGAATTGTCTTAGTAACCTTGTCTAAAACCAATAGACCATCAAGTTAAAACATTATTTCTGGACTCAATCTGTTCCATTGATCTCTCTATATATTTATGCCAATATCACACTTTTATGTTACTATAGGTTTGTAGTAAGTTTTGAAATAGAGAAGTATGAGTCCTTCAACTTTATCATTTGTTTTCAATATATTGTGGCTGTTTTGCATCTCCTAAATTTCTATATGAATTTTAGGATCAATTTATTAACTTCTGCAAAAAAAGACAATTGGTATTTCTGTTAGGGATTGTGTTGAATCTGTAGATCAATATAAATAGTATTGCTATCTTATCAATATTAATTATGTAGATCAATGAATATTGGATTACTTTCTATTTAATTTCTTTCAACAATGTTTTATAGTTTTCAATGTACAAGTCTTGCACTTCATTTGTACAATTTATTCCTAAGCAGGTTATATTTTTGATGTTATTGGCAAATTGAACTGAATTTCTTAATTTCATTTTTATAAATTAATTTTTATTCTTAACTGTTCATTTCTTGTGCTCTAAATTCTCCTTTAAGTACTAGATAGACTTCATTATTAATCCATGTGGGTCAGGGATTTTCTTTGCGAGAATATTAAGTTACCAATTTAATACATTAATTTATTTTAGTTATCCTTCTTCAAGTTATCCTTCTTTTGAGTCAATTATGATAGTTTGTATCTGAACTTGTTCATTATATCTAAGTTATATGAGTTTCTATAATATAGCATGTGTTAGGTCATTCATGCATTGCTATAAAGAAACACATGAGACTGGGTCATTTATAAAGAAAAGAGGTTTAATTGGCTCATGGCTCTGCAGGCTGCATAAGCATGGCAGGTGCTGGTATCTGCTCAGCTTCTGGGGAAGCCTCAAGGAGATTTTACTCATAGTAGAAGGTAAAATGGAAGCAGACGCATCACATGGAGAGAGAAGGAGCAGGAGAGAGAATAAGGGGAGGTGCCATACACATTTAAACAACCAGATCTTGTGAGAACTCACTCACTATCATGAGGACAGTACCAAGTCACAAGGGACCCACCCCCAAGAACCAGAAACCTTGCACAAGGCCACATCTCCAACACTAGGGATTATATCTCAACATGAGATTTGGAGGGGATGTCCAAATTATATCATTCTGCCCCTGGCCCCCAAATCTCATATTCTTCTCACATTCCAAAATAAAATTATCCCATCTCAATAGTCCCCAAAAGTCTTAACTTGCTCCATCATTAACTCAAAAGTCCCAAGTCCAAGGTCTTATCTGAGTTTGAATCCATGTTCCTCCCACCTATGAGCCTATAAAATCAAAACGTACTATTTACTTCCAAGACACAATGGGGAAACAGGCAATGGAAAAACATTCCCATTCCAAAAGGGATAAATTGACCAAAAGAAAGAGGCTATAGGCCTCAAGCAAATCTGAAGCCCAGCAAGGCTTAAGTCTTAAAACTCAAAATTAACTTCCTTTGACTCTGTGTCCCAAATCTGGAGCACACTGGTACAAGTGGTGGGCTCCCAAGGCCTTGAATAGCTCTGACCCCATGTCTCTGCAGGGTATGGCCCCTGAGGTTGCTCTCAGGGGTAGGAGTTGAGTAGCTGCAGCTTTTCCAGGTGCAGAGTGCAAGCTGCCAGTAGATCTAACATGCTGGGGTCTAGAGAACAGTAGTGCCCTTCCCATAGGTCCAACTAGGTAGTGCCTTAGTGAGGACTCTGTGTAGGACCTTCAATCCCACATTTCCCTTTTGCATAACCCTAGTAGAGGTTCTCTGTGAGGGCTCTACTCCTGTAGCAGGCTTCTGCCTGGGCATCTAGGTTTTCTCATACACCCATTGAAATCTTGGCAGAGGCTGCCAAGCCTTCTTCACTGTTGCAGTCTACATGCCCACAGGCTTAACACTACATGGAAACCACCAAAGCTTATGGCTTGTACCCTCCAGAGGGGCATCCCAAGCTAAATATGGGCCCCTTTGAGTTGCAGCTGGAGTGGCTGGCATGTAAGGAGCAGCATCCTGAGGCTATGCAGGGCAGCAGGGTTCTGTGCCAGGCCCACAAAACCATTGTTTCATCCTTAGCCTCTGGGCCTATCATAGGAGTGTCTACCTAGGAAATCTCTGAAATGCCTTTGAAGCCTTTTTCCCACTGTCTTGGCTATCAGCACCTAGCTCTTTTTTAGCCACACAAATATTTCTAACAAGTGGTTGCTCCACAGCCTTCTTAGATTCTTCCACCCAGAAAAGCTTTTTTGTTCTTGTTGTTGATGTTATATGGGTAGGCTACAAATTTTCCAAACTCTCATGCTCTGCTTTCCCTTTAAAGAGAACTTCCAACTTTAAGTCATTTCTTTGCTCCCTTATCTGAACATAGGATGTTAGAAATAGCCAGACCATATCTTGATCACTTTGTTGCTTAGAAATTTCTTCTACAGATACTGTAAGTCATCACTCATAAATTCAAACACCATTTATCTCCAACACCATTTATTAAAGAGACTGTCCTTTCTCTGTTGAGTGTTTTTAGCACCTTTGTCAAAAATCAAGTAAAGTGGGAAGAGCGCCTTATAAAACCATCAGATCCCATGAGAACTCACTCAGTATCATGAGAACTGCATGGGGGTGACTGCCCTCATGATTTAGTTACCTCCACCTGGTTTCTCCCTGAACACGTGGGGATTTGGGAAGATTATGGGCAATGCAATTCAAGATAAGATTTGGGTGAGGACACAAAGCCTTATCATATCAACATATCTGTTTTTATGCCATTGCCTTGTGTTTTTATTATAATCACTTTTCAGTGTATTTTGAAATCAGAGAGTGTGATGCCTCTAGCTTTGTTCTTTTTGCTCGAAATTGTTTTGGCCATTTGGGTTCTTTTGTGGTTCCATATGAATTTAAGAATTGTTTTTCTATTTCTGTGAAAAATGTCATGGAATTTTGATAGGGAATGCACTGAATCTATAGATCAATTTGACTAGTATGAGCATTTTAACAATATTAATTTTTTCAACCCATGAGCATAGAAAGCACAGCTTTCTAATTATTACTATTTTTCTCAATTTCTTTTATCAATATTTTCTAGTTTACAGTTTACAGTTTGCAGGTCTTTCACTTCCTTGATTAGATTTATACCTAAGTAATTTTTTATTGTTATTCATAAATGGAATTGTTTGCTTATTTTCCTTTTTGAATATTTTATTAGTAGAGAAACACTACTAATTTTTGTATGTTGATTTTGTATCCTGCAATTTTACTGAATTCATTTATCTTGTCTGCCTTTAGTGTCAGGGTAATGCTGACCTCATAAAATTAGTCTGGGAATATACCCTGCTATTCAATTTTTGGAAGAGTGTCAGAATAATTGATATTAATTCTTTTTAAAATATTTGGTAAAATTCAGCAGTGAAGCCTTCCTTTCCTGGGTTTCTCTTGGATCTCCTTTTTTTCTTGATGAGTCTACATAAAGACTGGATTTATACTAAATCTCAGCTAAAGATTTTATTTCTTCTATTATAAGAATAAATTATTTGAATTATGGTTAATTTATGTCTAGAAAAGATGCCCACTACAAATTTCATGAGATTTAGCTACCATATTTTTAGTTGTTAAATAAAATATAAACCACAACAGAAAATAAAATCTATGCAGGTTAAAGAAATGTTAGAACTTTAGTAATATAAAAATATTTTCAGCATTAAAAGTAAATATACAATTTAATGAAAATGAGGAATTATGGAGTTTTTGAGATACAATCTCATAAAAGTGGGTTACAGAATGAAATAAAGTGAAAGAAATAGAAGAGAAATAATACTGTAAGACAAAGGACTACACAAAGAAAACAGTCAAGGTGACACAGACATAAAAGAGAAAAACATTATTTTATAGAAATGGGTTTTAATATTAACATAAAGCTAGATAATAAAAGTTTGATCTGGGATATTGTTACAGGTTAGTAACTAAACTGGCAATTCTTTTAGTTTTCATGAGCTTTAGGTTATCAATCATAAAAATGTCCCTTGTTCAGGCCATAAAAATGTGATCTAATGAAAAATTCTTCCATTTGACTTCAGTAAATTATATCTACGTACACATGTATATAGAGAGATGACTATATGTAAAATACATTACATACAGTAATTTAAATATAAGTACTCATATATAGTAATATTAATATAGTCAGTAAATAATATAATAATATAGTAATCATTTTTGTAGCATTTTAACTTAGACGCACATAATGTGTTTTATTCACTACTTAGAAATATAATATTGTTTTCCTATTACTGTTTGATTATTTATAAAACCTGAATGAGCAAGAGGCTTAGTGAATAATGGTAAGTTTAGGAAGCTTTATTAAATAATGAGGCTTTAAGAACTAGTGGCCAGAAAAGAGACCAGAAGGTACAAACAGCTGTGTGGAATTGCACCAGAGAAATGGAAGCCCCAGCAGCAGATTGAAAGTCAGCAGCCTGGTGATGAGGGGCTACTAGAGGGAATAGTTTAAATAATAGCAGAGGGAGGGAAACACATACATGAATAAAGAAAAAGGAGAGAGACAGACACCTAGTTGGGCCTTTTTACTAAATTGGATGAACAAAGAAATCTACAAAGGTCATATATTTAATGAGTTGACTTCTTTGGTAGTGAAACAGATCTGAGCTGTCGGAACTAAATGCTTTAAAAACTTGAGAGGGATTTTGACACAGGTAGGTGTAAACACAGAGACTCCTAATTGTAAGTGTTGAAAGTACACCCTATTGAAATGCAAGTTGGAATGCCTGACACTTGTGAAAGATTGAAAATTCATATTTTAATCGTCAATCACGTGAGTTAAGGTGCCATCAGAATTAAATGTTTGTTTCTAATTTTAATTTTAGAAAATGTTTGAAAAAAATAAATGTATAATTACAAATATTAACAAATAAATAAACACTTATTGTGAGAGAATAAAACCAACTCAAATATATGTAGAAGAAAGAGTTAATTTTAGCCCTTTATCACCCCTCAATTTCACTCCCCTCCTCTAAGGCAACAATTTTTAAAAATATGTATTTTTGGAAGTCCTTCTGGACCCACTTGTATAGTTTAAAAAGATATATGTTTATGTGTGTGTGTGTGTGTCTATGTGCATAAATTTAGATTTTTTCATAAATGTGTTATTAATATAATTTGCAATTATTCTATTTACTCTTTAATGTTTCCATATCAATATATATAAATCTAGTTCATTCTTTTTAATCACTGTCTAGAATTCTATAGAATAGATATATCAAAATATGTGTAGCCAATCTTCTATTCAAGGACATTTAGGTTGTTCCCATATTTTTTACTGTTACAAATATGTTTTCGGTGATTTATAAAACAAATTAAGTTTTAATTACTATCCTCAATCTAATAGCAAAGCATGTTGAATGTTTGTCCTTCATTCCCTTTCAAAATTATTTTATCCCCTTTAAAATTCCTTTGATTTATTTTTCATTGCTTGATCACAGATTAAATGGAACTAATTATGAGAGAAGACCATGGAGGGAAAACTCTGGAAATATGTAAATTTTTTCAATAGACACATGTTCTTTAAAATTCCAGCTAAGTTTTAAATGTCATGATCTTGATAAACCAGTTTGTACTAACAGTGACATAATACACAGAGAACAAGTTTAGAATTAGGCTGAAGTGTGTTTGAAACTCGATTCTAAGCAAGAATGCTCTGTGTGATATTTGTGCCTCAGGGGTCCTCATCTGTGGAGAATAATAATAGCAATATCTTCCTTCATTTGTTTTTCTGAGGAACAAAAAGGGATGCTTCTGACACAAAGAATGTATTAAATTATATGCCTAGCCCCCATAATTAAAATATAACAAGTCTATTAATATATCCACTAAATCCTTCATGAAGGGACCAAAAGCTAAAATTGGGAAATGAAAATCTATCTAGAGAGGCTTTTTTCCCTATATCTGGGTTAGTATCTGACTTAGTCAAATAATCATGTTGACTATCTTCTGTTTTACCTATGAAAATCAACACTATATTGTTACTAAATGTGTATCTCATATATTGGTTCCACAAGTGTGGTCCCTGCACTGGTGGCATCACCTGAGGTATTATAAATGAAATGGAGGCCTCATCCTATACCTACTGAACCAGAAATTCTGATGTTTAAACCCAACAATATGGGTCTCAATGTGATCACTGGGTAATTCTGAGTCATGCTCCAGGCAGCGAAACACAAGTATATATCTTAAACTCTAAGTACTAAAATGTGAGATGTTACTCATTTCACTACTTATAAATTTACAAATGAAACACACCCAAATAGTACATTTTTACCATGTCAACTGAAATTGTTAAGTGAAATTATAAGCATTATAATGATAAAGAACTCGAAACAGTGGCCTGCATTTTATCTCGCCAAATTTATCCCACATTAGTCTATTACCTGTGCTGCCTTTCAACCAGGTTTCTGAAAAGACAGTCTTACTAAGTGTTTTCAGATGCTTATCATTTAGCTGAAAGGTTAAATCTGGAATTGTTTTCAGGAACTTCCACACAGTTTTGTGTTCATATGGCGTCCTGTGAATGGGCCTCAAAAAAAAAAAAAAATACAAATTCAGAGACCATGGCATAAATGCAAAGAAACAAACAGATCCTTAATTTTTAAGTTTCCAAATTTGTATTTTCTGTTTAGTTAAGGGTTTTTAAAAAAGAACTGTGATGCTATTCTATTTTTTCTTACTAATCAACTTTAGGATTTGTTACCCTTCCAACATTAAGATGCGCTTTCACAATACTTCAAACTTTAGGAAATTACACAATGCCTTTTTAAATAGAAAATTTCTTTTTAAATAGAAAACTTCTTTTTAAATAGAAAACTCAGTACTCCTATTGTAAAGTTGCATCTCTTATCAGTAGTTATTATAATAGTAATAAAGACCTCTTTTAGATATTAAAAAGATTAATGTTGTTTCCACTGTTTATTCTTAATTCTTTTAAGTACTATTAAAGTTAGATCAAATGGAAATATACTTTAACACTTAAGGGTATAAATCATTAAGTGAAAAGATACATATGTACTTTTAAATGAAATATGATTATCATATAATACATGGTATTTATTATTTATTTTTAATCATTAAAACTCTTCAATAAATGTAACACTAAATCAGGATATAAAATTCCTATCAATCTGATGTCTCAAAGGACCTAGCTGTCATAAATACCATTTCAAAATACTCAGCAGTTGGCCAGGCGTGGTGGCTCACGCCTGTAATCCTAGCACTTTGGGAGGCCGAGGCGGGTGGATCACGAGGTCAGGAGATCAAGACTATCCTGGCCAACATGGTGAAACCCTGTCTCTACTAAAAATACAAAATGCTCAGCAGTTTTCAAGCAAATTTTTAAAATTTCATGTGAAAAACCAATTTAGCATCATAAAGGGAATTTCAGATACCCATACCACACATATGGGTTTGACAGTAATAGTCCCAGTTTAGATATGACATAGTGTTGGCCCATCTGGTATCCATGTGTATGCATACAGGTTTATGTCTGTGTGTGTTTATTGAATGATATAAATTGTGTTTTTTGTTTTGGGTTGTAGCAAAAAAAAAAAGTTTAAAAATACTAGCTTAGTATACAGTCTTGAGAAATAGTTTTGAGAAAACTGGCTCCCTACCTAATGTCATTTACAAATTTGTTCTTCAGATGCAATAAGAAATAATTCGTATTAGAAATGGCATGATATCATAACCAAAACCTAAAATATGTGCCATTGACTTAGCAGCCAAACAGGAGGTGGCAAGGAAATAATATCACAGGCTGTAAAGACAGAGGTTTTTCTTTTTTTGTTTATTTTAGTGGTAATACATTTATTAGTTGCCTGCAATCATTTGTAAGGCAGATTAAGTGCCTAGAAAACTTGCTACTTCATAGAAAGTAGCTGGAAAGAGCCAGAAAGTTATTCTGTTTTGTTTGCTTAGTTCTGCTTGTTTGTAGTAATGTATTATTAACTGATTCAAGTTTGATCAGTTTTCAAGTATAAATGAAAGGGAATAGAGAGGCTCTAGAAAAGTGGGACATGGTTATAAAAAGCCCAGTACTTCCTCATCCCATGTAGCAAGAAAAGACTTGAAAGTCTTCTCAGTTAAATAAAGGCGCTTAACCCTATGGCAAAGGTCTGATGAAATAGTTTGGCCTTCCCATCCAAGCCTACCTTTGCAGAAGGCCTTAAAGTAGCCTCCATTAAGAGAGAGATGGGCACAAGGAATAAGCACAGAAATTAGAAACAACTTAAAAACAATGTCTACAACATAACCTTGGCTTTGGCTGCTGCCTCATAGAAGATACTGAAAACAAATAGATACAAATTCTGTTATGTTTTTGAAGCATCTGTACCACTGAAATACCTAATATTATGCTCCAAAAAAAGTTTTGACTCATTGAACTTGCAAACCAAAAGAAATTGTGCCACACTCCTCATCCTTCAAAGGGAACATGATCTCCAGTGTTCTTACATTTGTCCAACAGGTCAAAAGATAAGAGAAAACCTCCCAGGTAGTGGAGCCAGGTGTTCCTCCCAAAAAACAGATCTAAGGTCTAATTTTTAAAACTTCCAGTACTGTTAGGGTGGAGGATTTTACAATACTAGCCCAGCAAAACAGCAATGTTGCTCTGAATCAATGACTGTAATGTGTTTCCATTTCTTCCTTTTTTCTTAGTGTGAGTTTTTATTGTAATAGCCTATTCCTGGCTCTGCTATTGTGTATCGTGTAAGGGGATAGCAACAAATAATCATATTTCTGGTTTTTATGTTAGCAGACCAGAAATATACATATTCATTCTTGATGGGGAGGAGGGTATGTCCTCTAAAATTCTGGACTTTGAAATGCGTAACTAGTGAAACTTTCTGTTTTTTCTTTTGGTGAAAGAGTTAATATATGTGTTGAAAAAGGGTATGCATAGTAGTTGGCAACTAGAAAGAGGCAAACTACAGAAGAGATGCTAACTGTTCAAAAATGGGTTCCTTCTATCTCTAGTTACACAGCTAGAATGCATTTCAGAATCATTCTGTTGTCACCATGTGACTGAATTCTAGCCAATGGGAAGTGAATTGACACAGAGATAAAGTGCAGCATATCAAATGGCCAAATTTTGTAAATATTTCATTTAAATCTGAAAGAATGTGTATGTGCATTTGTTAGGTACAAAAATCATTTGTTTGTGTAAGTGTGTACATATATAAACACATATACAATAAAAATGTATAATAGTATGTATGTACATCAGACATATTCATAATATAGATATGCATGGATACATGTGTGTTTGTGCCTATGTATGCATATAAACAAGTGCTAACAAATTTATAACACTATGTGTCTGATATTCTTTCTGTAGATAAAGTATATTATATCAGTATACTTCCTTTACCAAGCGTATTCCCATTCAACGAATAGAAAAACTCATGCACAGAATTGTTAAATAACTTACTCAAGATCTCATGTCTAGTCAGTGACAGAACTAAGTGGCAGGGTTCAGTTTGGCCTTGAATTGTATGTTTGAGAGTTTCAGCCCATGGTCAAAAATTTTTTGTGATTTTTCAGGTACAACCACAAGCAATTATAATGGCTTTAGCTGGCAGGCCTTATGGGGGAAAGCTGCCCTCCCCACACCAGACTGGCTACACAGCCAGTGCACTGCAGTCTCTGACGGGAATTGCAGTCAAGAACTCAGCTTCCTGGCCAGCCATGCTCTCATGCTCATCTGCATTCCTAGTCGAGGCCTTCCATTTGGAATTCTCCTTGTTGGAGGATCTTGAAAACACTTTCTGCATTCGGACTCATTCAGTACTCAGGCATTTTCCACTTCTAGCCTTGCCCCAGACCTCACCCCAACCCCCCGGTCTATAAAACTGCAAAAGTCTTTGCTCAGAGCTCCCTCAACAGTCAGACAGCCATTATGTTAGTACTAATCTACCCGACCCGTAATTGGTGCATACGCTCATGGGGCAGGTGGATGTAACATGAGGTCAGTGCTACCTCCAGTTTGAGATTCTTGCTTATTCCTTCACAGTAAGTGATTAAAGACTTGACTATTACTTGCATTTGGGCTTGTTGTTTTATCAGCTATTCTGATACTTGCTGCTCCACGTTCTCTCTCTCCAGCTCTTCTAAGTTCCTGACAATGTTTTAAACCATGATCCATATTATAATTTATTACTGGTTATTATTCTAATCTTCTGTATCTTTCCTTGTATTGTATGTTTTCTATCAATTTGGTCTATATATTTCTGAGGTATTTGGATTAATATTGCTATTATGGACTTATCTATTGCTCCCCAGAATTCAGTCAGTTACTGTGTTAACATATTTTAAACTGATGTTATTTGATGAAAATAATCGTTGCTTTTACCAGTACATAAAGTCTGTCTTCATTCCTTCTGAAAATTTTCCTTCAATTTTATCTTGTCAGCTACTGGGTTTGCATATTCCAGCTTCTCTTGGCTTATATATTTGCCTACATATATTTGTTATTACATTTTCAAAATGATGTCTATTTTGTATTTTAAATGCTGAACTTCTATCAAACAAACTATGTTGGATGTCTGTTACCAATATTAAGTTTTTTCCCTTTTCTCTATTAAAAATACAAAAACTAGCTAGGTGTGGTGGCAGGCTCCTGTAAACCCAGTTACTCAGGAGGCTGAGGCAGGAGAATGGCTTGAACCTGGGAGACAGTGAGCCAAGATTGTGTCACTGCACTCCAGCCTGGGCGACAGAATGAGACTCCATCTCAAAAAATAAATAATTTTTTTAAAAAATTAAGTTTTTCAACCTCTGAACATATCTTTTCATTTACTTGGACCGTCTTTACCTTCAACAATGTTTTATTAGTGTACAAGTCTTGTACATTTTTCTTAAATTCATTTCTAAGTATTTTATGTCTTTGAGGGTATTCTAAATGGTTTTGTTTTCTGCATTTCATTTTTGGATTTTTCATTGATGGTGTGTAGATTTGATATTTGTATATTGATCTTGTATCCTGAAACACTGCTGAAGGTATTTATTATTTAAATTGAATCCACTAGATTCTTTTGGATTTTCTATATGCAAAATCATGTCATTTGCAAACAGAGATAGTTTTAGTTTCCTTTTCCATTCTGATGACTTTTACTTCTTTCTCATGAATGACTGTCTTAACTAGAACATTCACTATAATGTTACATATAAGTGGCCAGAGTAGATATCTTTGTATTTTCCTGCTATTCAACAGAAATCATTCAGTCTTTCTTCAGGTTAGCTGTGAGTTTTCCACTGATGCTGTTTATTAGATTAAGGAAGTTCTCTTCTGTTCTTATTATGTTGAGTACTTTTTTTCATCATGAATGGGTGTTGGATTTTGTCAGTTTTTTCATATTTATAAAGAAAATCATGTAGTTTTTTAAATTCTAATAATATGGTATATTACATTTGTTGATTATTAGATGTTAGAGCGACGCTGCATTACTGGAATAAATTCCATTTGGTCCTGATGGAATGTTTTTTATATGTTTCTGGATTTAGTTTGCTACTATTTTGTTGAGAATATTTGCATCAATATTCATAAGGGACATTGGCTTGTAGTTTTGTTTTCTTCTGATCCCTTTATTTGGTTTTGGTATCAGGCTAGCTTCATAGAACGAGTTGGGATGTGTTTCTCCCTTTTCTATTTTTTGAAAGATTTTGTGAAGAATTGTTTTTAGTTCCTTAAGAGTTTGGCAGAAATTACCAGTGAAACCATCTAGGACTGGCATTTGCTTTGTGAGAACTGTTCTTTACTTGGCAATTTAATCTTTGTTATAGGTTACTTTGGAGTTCATTTTTATTCTTGAGTCAATTTTGGTAATTTGTTTATTTCTAGAAATGTTTCCTTTAATTCTAGGTTACATCATTGTTAGCATACAGTTTATTACAGGATTCCTGTATAATCTTTTTTATTTCTGCAGGATAATTAGAGATGTCCTCTATTTCATTACTCATTTTAGTCATTTGAGTCTTCTCTTTGTTTTTTTCTTAGTCAGCCTAGGTAAATTTTTCTATTTTGTTGATCTTTTTAAAGAACTAATTGTTTTTTCTTATTCATTTTTTATTCTCTATTTCATTTATTTCTTTTAGCACTTCAAATATGTTATGAAAATTCGTTCCAATTTTGTGAGCATTCATTTCACAGCATGAGTTATTTTCTCTTGCTGCTTTCAGTAGTCTATGTTTCTTCTAATTTGAACACTGACTGTGATGTTTTTAGGTATGGAGCTTTTTGTGTTTCTACTACTCGGAGTTCACTGATTTCTTCTGTGAGTAGATTAACAGTTTCCCTCAGGTTGGGAGGTTTTGAGCCATTCTTGCTTTAAATATTCTCTGCTCTTTTTTCTCTCCTATTCATCTGGGATTCCCATTATCTTTGTGCTGGTAAAATGGATGGTAGCCCACAGGTCTCTGAGGCTGTATTCACATTTTGTATTGTTTTTATTTTTTTTATTTTAAAAACCATTTTATTGGGATATGACTGACATACAAAAAGCTGTACATATTTAAGGTAGACAACTTGATGAATTTGGAGGTAAGTATACACTCGTGCAACCATTACCAAAATCTATGATCAGAGTGTCTCTCCAAAGTTAACAGCATCTGAGAGCCACTAGTTTTCATCTTGGTCATTTTTATTATAAGTGTTATTTACATTAATTATTTTAAAAAATAAAACAATACAGGTATATGTAAAGTTAAAATGGAAGGTACACCTACTGACGGAACACCCACCAAATCTTCACCAAGAAATACTCATTGTTGACAATTTGGTGTGTAAAACCCCTGCTCTAAAATGAGGGGAATCTTGTGAGGAGAAGGAAACAGAAAGTTATTTGTCAAAAGGTACAAATTTTCAGTTACGTAAGATGAAGAAATTCTAGCAATCTACTGTACAGCATAGTGCCTACAGTTAACAATACAGTATTGTGTACTTTAAACATTGGCTAAGAGGGCAGATTTTATGTTAAGTGTTCTTATCACAAAAAAATAATAATAAAGAACATAAGAAGAAACTATTGCAGGTGATGGATATGTACATAGCATAGATTTTGGTAATGGTTGCAAGAGTGTATACTTACCTCCAAATTTGTATTGTTTTTCTTTCTATTCTTCTGACTAGATAATCTTAACTGATGTATCTTCGAGCTTACTGAACCTTCCTTTTGGCAACTCAAATCTGTTGTTGAACTCCACTAGTAGTTTTTTGTTTTAATTTTAGTTACTTACTTTTCAATTCCAGAATCTCTGTTTGTCGCTTTTTAATTTTGTGGCACTTTCTCTCATTCTGTACGTGTTGAGACACCATTGCCATTGATGTAGTTTGGATATTTGTCCCTGCCCAAATCTCATGTTGAAATGTCATCCCCGCGAGGTGTTTGGATCCTGGGAGTGGATTCCTCACAAATGGCTTGGGCCATGCTCTCAGTGGTAAGTGAGCTTTCCTTCTGAGTTCACATGAGATCTGGTCATTTAAGAGTGTGGGGCACCTCCCCCCCTACATTTTCGCTTGCTCCTGCTTTCACCCTGTGACATGCCTATTGCACTTTCACCTTGCACGATGATTGTAACCTTCCTGAGGCTTCCCTAGAAGCTGAGCAGATGCCCGCACCAGGCTTCCTGTAAAGCCTGCAGAACTGTAAGCCAATTAAACCCCTTTTCTTTATAAATTATCCAGTCTCAGGTATTTATTTATGGCAATGCAAGACTGGCCTAATACAGTCATACTTTCCTCTAATTCTGTAAAGTCCGTATTGCCTGCAGTGTATAGCCACAGAAATATCCACTAATTTATCTCACTTGTCATCTAATAATTGTTCAAATATTTCTGTAAACGCTTCAAATATTTCTATAAAAACTTTTGCTGATGGGCAAAAGTTGTGTGTTGTCATGCTTTTCTTGAACTCTTTGGACATGGTTTCCTTTATTTACTTGTTTCTAATCATAATAGTTGATTTAAAATCTTTGTTAAGTTCAGCATTTGAATGTCCTCGGGATATTGTTTGCTGTTAACTGCTTTTTTTTTGTTTGTTTCTATATATGGGATACCTTTGCTGTTTCTTTGCATGTATCATAATTTTTGTTGAAAACTAAACATTTTGAATAATATAATAGTGGAACTCTGGAAATAAGCTTTTCCCTCCTTCCCAGGGCCAAATAACAACAACGCCCTGTGAATGGGGTTTTTCCATGGAGCTGGTAGACAAGTCACATTGTGGTATGCTCTCAGAGTGGAGCTTTGTGAGGAGTTCCTCACCAGCTGTCTCCTCCAGTGGCTGCAAGCCTGCTGGTTTTCATAGCTGCTATGATTCAAGGCTATCACATAATTGGAAAAAGGAAGATTAAAACAAGTCAATATGAAAATGTTCTGCTTTTCTTACCTAGGCTCTGCTACTTTTGTTGAATAAATGTATATTGTTGCAAACATTTGACTAATTTCCAGGTTTTGAAAAAGTTTATTTTGACAATTTTTTCTAGCATTTCATTGCTTTCATAAAGGAACAGTTTCACAGAGGTTTTCACTCCACCATTCTCAAAGTCCTGCACTCAACATTGACTCTTGAGTCTCTCCGATCTACAGCAATACCTACAATTTTCTCCCACAGATAAAGGTCAACCTGTATCTCAAGCACCTAATGACAAGGGATTAGGGAAGTGCACATGAAACCTGAGGGAGGGACAATAAAAATATTTGATAAACACTATTGACTAACAGAAAAGATTAAAGTCACTCAAAAGTTACAGCTCTTTATCATTTTGATGAATGGGCTTGTAATTTACATATTCTAACTCAGAAATAAAAAATATTATTTTATATAACTACTATAATCTTTTTCTGGAAATATCATTCCTGATCAATTTCTATTTTTCACCTTCCTTCTGACTTTCTACATGAGTATCCAAGAACGTATTTAGAATGCCTGATTTGGGCCATGGAGAAACAGAAGTGCTAGAAACACCCATTTCACCTCCTGTTACCACCTTTCTCCCTTGTTTGTATTAACCTATTTGGCACTGGTCTTAAGGCTTTCCCAGGCTACACTCTGGTAAATGATCAGCAGCAACTCTGCAAGTCTGAAATTAAACCTCTTGAGTCTAACATACACCCCTGTGTGTATCATCCTTGGGAGGATAAATAAAAACATTCAGGTATGAAAAATTGGCTTTCACTTCTCTAAATTTGGCCTTCACATCTCTCTTAACCTCTAGTCTTCTAAATTGTCAGGAACACCTTTTACACACATTGTACCCATTCCTTTCTTACCAGTGCTTCCTGGCACACTCTTACTGTAGGAAATACTTCAGTGAATAAAACTAGATTAGCAAAAAGTCATACATTGAGAGGTGTTTCATAAACTGCAGTCCCCAAGGTATTACTAACAGTAGCTCTTTCTTCAATTGTGTCATTATTAAAATTATCCTTATTATGAGTTATCAGACCACATACAGTGGTGTATAAAAAATACTATTGCCTTTATATTTTCATTAATTCACCTTTCTATCTATTTCTAGACCCAATTACAGCTGAGGGCCAAAAGCAAAATTTTAGTGTATTCCAGAGATTTCAGGCATTTCAGTGGGAAACAAAATAATTTCAGGTTGTCGTTTCTTCTCTTTCCTCTCCCAGTGATCACCTCAAACCTAGGGGCTTATAGTCATACCAAGTGGGTATCTGGCTTCTGATCATTAGTATCCATGTGGGGTGGCATCTGCTGAGCTGTAATTATCATGTATAGCCTTTGGCATCTGTGCTGACATCCACTGAATTGCTCAGTGTTCCCAGTTGTAGGTACTCATGACCTTGGTGTTCTAAAGCTCTTGCAAATCTGTTGACTTTTCACTCTCAGGCAATTCTTCACACTTCTTGCTGATAAGAAGAGACTTTGACTACTTTAGTGAACATCTGTGAGGCCATGAAAAATTGCTTAGGACTCTCTTAAGGTTTCTATACCCCTAATACTAATTACTCACATTTACTCAGATGTACAAAGGAAAGGGAGCTTTTGCATTTTTCTGCAACTTATCTAATCTTTCTAACAATCTCTAATCTGCTCAGTTGAAGAGTAACCCAAAACAAAACCAAAAAAAATTTGCACTTGTCTCTTAAAAATATCATATCTTCTGATACAAACAATTTCTGTTCAATTTAAATGTTGAGACTAACACAAAGTTTAGTTCCCCCTCCTAGCTGATTTATATGGCCTTTCTTAAGGGCTTAGGCTCTTAGTAAAGATGCTTAGTCTTCCAGAGTTACTCCACCCCAAATTTTTCTACCTGTGAGGGAGTGTAAGTGTTCAAAAGGATTGATTATGTCCTGTGGCAGTGGGTAGAGAATAACTGATTTTAATATGCTCAAAATTCTGAAGTAACATAATCAATTTATATTACAGAACACATAAAAATAGCCATTAACTTGGGTAGGATGCTTGCCAAAAAAAAAGCAGTAAATCAGAACACTCAGGTACAAGCAAGGGAAGAAATCAGCGAAGAAGTATGCTATAAGAAAGCAATATTTAAGTCGGGCGTGGTAGCTCATGCCTGTAATCCCAGCACTTTGGGAGGCCAAAGCAGGCAGATCACTTGAGGTCAGGAGTTCGAGACCAGTGTGGCCAACATGGTGAAACCCTGTCGCTACTAACAATACAAAAATTAGCAGGTGTGGTGGTGCATACCTGTAGTCCCAGCTACTCAGGAGGCTAAGGCAGGAGAATTGCTGGAACCCAAGAGGCAGAGGTCACAGTGAGCCGAGATTGCACCATTGCACTCTAGCCTGGGCAACAGAGCAAGACTCTGTCTCAAAAATAAAAATTAAAAAAAAAAACAAAACAATATTTAAACTGAGGATCAAAAAGTCAATATTCGGCTGGGCATGGTGACTTACGCCTGTAATCCCAGCACTTTGGGAGGCCAAGGTGGGTGGATCACTTGAGGTCAGGAGTTCAAGACCAGCCTGGCCAACATGGTGAAACCCTGTCTCTACTAAAACTACAAAATTAGCCAGGTGTGATGGCATGCACCTGTAATCACAGTTATTTGGGAGGCTGAGGCAGAAGAATCACTCGAACCTGGGAGGTGGAGGTTGCAGACAGCCAAGATTGTGCCACTGCCCTCCAGCCTGTGTGACAGAGTGAGACTCCATCTCAGAAAAAAAAAAATCAATTTTCTCAAAGAAATTAAAACACTAAAAAATACTAAACGGGCCGGGCGTGGTGGCTCATGCCTGTAATCCCAGGACTTTGGGATGCTGAGGTGGGTGGATCATGAGGTCAGGAGTTCGAAACCAGCCCAGCCAACGTGGTGAAACCCTGTCTCTACTAAAAATATAAAAAATTAGTTGGGTGTGGTGGAAGGTGCCTGTAATCCCAGCTACTCGGGAGGCTGAGGCAAGAGAATTGCTTGAACCCAGGAGGCGGAGGTTGCAGTGAGTCGAGATTGAGCCATTGCACTCCAGCCTGGATGACAGGGTGCGACTCTGTCTCAACAAAACAAACAAACAAACAAAAAAACAAAAAACAAACCAAAAAAAGACACTACATGAAGAACAAATCATGTTGCAAATGCACATACATACATATGCACACAAAACACACATACACAAAACCTGAATGTAAATCAAATAACTCCAGTCCCTCAGGATAAATTAGTGAACTACGGAATAAGGAGGGGAAACATACAATTTACTCATTTAAAATGGAATCAAAATATTCTATGTAGAAAGATACACATATTAACATTAGTCAAAATATTAAAAATTAAAAATAAGTATTCAGTAATAAAGAAATGGTTAAAGCCTTATATTTTCCAAAGGGGATATTGGTTAGTTTATTGTAGAATCAGGCATATAATGCAGAATTTTAGGTGGCAACAGAAATCTACAATATTGGTGACATATTATTAGGCATTTGGTTACATAATTAAGAATATATCCAAAATACCTATCCTAGGGCCAAGATTATAAGTGATTCTTAATGATCTATTTTTACAACTGAAAAATGCCATAATTAAAATGTTCACTTTAGACACTCAGCTTTACAAGTCTTAATGATTCAAAACTCACTGCCTTCTTAAACATTGTTCCCCTTAACTACCTGCTTTTCAAGTGTCAATTTATCGCACCAGTTATTTCTATTGCCTGGTTTCTTCTTCTTTCAAAACAAGAGAACTGTACACTAGGCCATTGTTCTCCAACCTTTTTGATACTAGGGACTGGTTTAGTGGAGACCATTTTTTGGGATGATTCAAGCGCATTAATCATTAGATTCTCATAAGGCACACATAGCCTAGATCCCTTATGTAAGCAGTTCACAATAAGGTTCATGCTCCCATGAAAATCTAATTTGCCAACTTGACAGGAGGCGGAGCTCAGCTTCCCTCCCTTGCTGGTATTCACCTCCTGCTGTGTGGCCCTGTTCCTTAGGAGACACTGTATCAGCCTATGGCCCAGGGTTAGGGACCCCTGCACTAGGATATACATGAAATAGTAACTATTGCTTATTTTATTTTACCCGTTAAACTCTTATTCTAAATTACTGGGTATAGCTTAGCAAAGGAGCTGAACATTCTATTTATTTATTTATTTATTTATTTATTACACTTAGTTTTAAGACATCAAATTTGTTTAATTTGAAGGAATATCTGACCACCTAGGTATTAGAAATTCTGTTAAGACAGTTCCCTGTTCTTACGCAGACAAATATAAAAGAAAAAAATTAATAAAACAGGAATATCCTGATTACAAGAAAGACTTCATTCATGGAAAATTGCCAGAAGGCTTGGGTCTCTATAAGTGAAAGGAAATTTCAGAGATGCTGATTATTGTTACTTCTCAATGACATGTAAGAATCAAAGAAAATATCTCTATGTCCTGTCATAAAACAATCAACTTTTAATTGGAAGTGAATTTATTTGGGGATGGAACTGATTCATTCATTTGAAAAGCTGTCAAATTAAAGATGGACTAAGATTATTCTGTCTGGCAATTATGAGTAGAAATTATTAAAATGTGATTTTTTTCTAATTAAAAAGTACAATTAAAAATACTAAATCAATAAAGCAAGTCTTTGGGGAGCTATACATAAAATGCCACTGTTAGCTCTTTATCCAAGTCCTCCTGCTGTTTGAGTTTACACATTCTTTTAATATTGGTCAAATATAAATAACCAAATATTAACATGAGGTTCAGTCCCATATGCTATGGGAAACTTGATAATCCTTTAATATCCCTGAGAATTTGGGGAAGCTTATGTTTCTCTCAATCACTTCTTGTTAATTTTCTATTTTCATTGAATGCTTAATCTCTGATCTAGAAGGAAGAATTTTCTGTGGTTATTTTGTTTTATTTTAAATAAAAACATATCCTTCCTACATATAAGATTGAAGTCAAATAGAGAAGAGATTACCACTTATTTTCTGTTTGTAATATTTTCACTAATGTTATCACATAATTCTTGTGATAGAAGGATTGGGCAAGGGCAGTTGTATTCAAATACACACATGAACACACATATACAGACACAGAGCACCTTGTTCAAACTAAAGCTTAGAGTGTAAATGAAGTTAATAAAAGCGGGACTATGCTAGTTAAAAGAATGGACAGGTAGGTCAGTTGCCACACTAGACTTCTTCTTACCCTACACATACCTGAAAGAACAATTAGGAATCCATAGGGCTGATGTGAAATTACAGGGAATCCAAGGTTTTCAACATGCATACTAATTTTAATTAGTTGGTTACTCACTATGTTTCATGTTACTATCACACAGTTATAAAGAGCATCAAGGAATTACGCTTTCTAATCCAGTCTCCTTCTTTTTAAATGAGAAAGCTAAGGTTTAGATATGCTGAGTAACTTGCCCAAGGTCACAGAATAATAAATTATGGAGCAAGAATTTTTATCTCAGGGAGTCTCATTCCAGAGCGTAGATTTCCATCCACTTTAGCCCCTACATTAAATCAAATTTTTATTATAGTGATTTCCACTTATTTTGAGTTATTGGGGCTAATTGAGTTAGGGCAGGAGATGTTCTAGGTTTATTGGATCTGACATACAATAAATTAAAAAGAATACAAATTTATAAATTACAAATTTGGTGCAAATGTGAATAATTATTTAGAAAAAGAAGAAAGCACAACAAATCACAAAGTTTGAAAAGCTGGATAATTTTAAAACATCATCAAATCTAGAAAAAAATTATAATTTTATGAATTAGTTGTCTATGTCACTCCATTCTACTTATTTTTCTTACTTTTTAAATTGCACTTAAAAAATATTTTCACCCCTTTGTATGACAACAATTTTTTATCATTTTGATAGAACAGACTCTTCCCTCTAGCTTGGTTGATATATTTTTTTAATTATTCTCAATAACATAGAAATATTTCCTTTAGATTCACAACCAATTATCAGTAATGTTATATAAATTTTTAGAATTCTTGTCAAATTTAGGAAAATCTCTCTGAATTTCTTTCATATATGCGCTAGGAGATTTAGAAAGGTTTTCCACAGATTTTGATTCTCTCTCCACTTTTAAAAGTATATGCCACTTCTGTGCCCAAACGCTTCTGGTGCCAGGTAGCTATAAGCCCTGTTGCTTCGTGTCAAGATGCTGCTGGGTCCATACAGTGGGCAGTCGGGGTGTTTCTTGATAGGCATTTCTACACTAGCACAGCTAACAATAATTGCACATACAGCAATGACTACGAACTAAAAATTATATCCCACTAGACTCAAATGAAATGTATCTCTAACTTAACTTTCCCTAAACTGGATCCTTAAAATGCTCAAGCCAACTCCAACACCAGGTGCCATGAAAACTGAGTGTAAGAAAAATAGTTGACAGGTGTGATGGTTAATATTAGGTGTCAACTTGACTGCATCAAGCAATGCCTAGATGGCTGGCAATGTATTGTTTCTGGGGGTGTCTGTGAAGGTGTTACCAGAGAAGACTGACATTTGAGTTGGTGGAATGGGAGAGGAAGACCCACCCTCAATTTGGGTGGGCACCATCCTATCTGCTGCCAGTGCAGCTAGAACAAAGCTGGTGGAAGAATGGGGATAATTTTGCTTGCTGATTCCCCTAGTTCTCTCTGTCTTTGCATGCCTGATGCTTCCTTCCACTTCTCCTGCCCTTGAACCTCAGATTCCCAGTCTTTGGCCTTTGGACTCTGGGACTTGCACCAGCATCTTCCTGGGGACTCTTGGGCCTTCTGCTATAGACTGAAGTCTACACTGTTGGCTTTCCTGGTTTTGAGGTTTTCAGATTTGGACTGAGCCACTACTGGCTTTTTCTTTCCCCAGCTTACAGATGGCACATGGTAGGGCTTTGCTGTATAATAGTGAAAGCTAATTCTCCTTAATAAACTATAACAGAGTTTATTAAGGAGAAATAGCTTTCATTAGATACATATATATATGTATCTTTCATACAGATACACATATATGTATCTATATCTATATCTACATATAGATACATGTATCTATATCTAAATAGATATAGATATATGTATCCATATCTACCTATGTATCTCCTATTGGTTCTGTACCTCTGGAGAATCCTGACTAATAAAGCAGGCAAAGGAAAAACACATGATTACAGTGAAAATGTCTTACTCTTACAAATATTACAGAAACTTACAAGCATGTGAATATATTTCTAGAGCCTCTTTAAGGGCCTTCAAAGTGACACATGCAAATTAAATGGCAAGCCTAAAGCTTAAGCGTCATTACCTTCAGGGTAAATCTACCTCTGAGTTAAGATCAAGTTATTACACAAAAGAAACAGTAAGAAAATAGACCCATTAATGAAGCTGGATTAAAAATATGTAAGACTTTGAACTCGGAGCGAAAGAGGGTAGTAATGGACAAAAAAGAATATGGAATAAGGCACACAGAGAATGGTAAAATTATGAGCTTGAATCAGATGGCATGGAGGAATCAGCTCAGATTTACAACCTGGAAAAATAATGGTAGAAATGAAAATTTAGGTCATCAGCTGGGAACAGAACAACTGGGAGTCTCCTACATTTGGATATATATGTCCCTAGAAAATGTATCCTGCACACCCAGCCATGTGAGTTCCTCAAGGATCCAAAAAACTTGCTGAAATTTGATAGCATATGTTTGGGGGTACATGAACATATTCAGAAATTGTACAGCTAAAATCCCTGGGCCTTAGCAAGTATGTGACATTTGACCAAATGTTCTATGAGCCACAGATTAATGGGATAGAAAAATCCACCTGAAAAGTTCATTTTAATTAAAGGATGCACACAGGCAAGCTCTTGGACCTTCTTAATAGTTTTAGAAGCAGCATTGTGGCTGTTATGAAATTATTTAAAACTGTTAAAATGTGACTTTCTCCTCAAATGTCATTTTTTTCTATGTATCCCTTTTTCCTGCATGTTTTCAAGCAACCTACTGTAAAATTCTTTTCCTGGAATATAGTGTGTACTTGAAGTATTTCTTGAATAATTAATCATTAATATGCACATCACCTTCTGTCTGACTTTCCATTTGAATTCCCTAATCAGTCAAGGATGAATGAACAGAATAACAATTGATTTTATTTGATCATCCAAATTCATATGACAAATGCTGATCATTATCAGTTTTTCCAGAAATTGGGTTTGGTCATTCGCGGAGTGCACACATCAGAGGCACAGCATGCTTTTGGTTCTCTCTGCTATTCCTATACACCATTGAAAATTGAAAGATTAATGCCAACATATTTAACTCTTCTTTTCAAGCTTAAAAAACCTCTTATAATTAGAAAATAGATTACTAATTTTTTTACATGCTTCCTTTTGTTGTTTGGGGAGGATGGCTGGGCTTTTTCTTGTAGAGAGAGAGAGGAATTAAAGGACATGGTATACCCACCAGAATACTATAGTAGCATATTTCCTTTCACTTCAGCAGAAGAAAATTGAAGAAAATAATAAGCTTGTCTGCCAACTGCACAGTTTTTAAAGGGGGGTTGGGTCATAAAACATGCTTATTTTATCTACATGTTTATAGTTCCGATGCCAAACTTGAAAATTATGAAAATCCTTAGGCAAGGTACTTCATCAAAGAGCACTTCCTTAGCAACCATCACAAACTCGGTTCATAAGATCTGAGTGGTTAACAATAGCCACACAAAAAAGGGTATAAGTAAGTTCTCAAAACACTTCAAAAGTCACCTGTAATCTCACTTCCTGAACACACTCAGCAGCCATAAACACAATAATCACAGATTACTGAAATACACAGATGCTTTGAACTAATTTTATTGAAGGTTTTCTACATCTTTTGTACTTAGACATTTGAAGAAGCTGCTTCTACTACACACAAAAAATTGATAAGCTGCATTTCTCTGTGAAAAAAAACGAACACCATTCTGTTGGAAATCTTAATTATTCTTCATATAATCACACTATTTATCTTTTTCTTGTGCTCAGAAGTTTACAATAACTACATGTCAGGTTCAGAAGTCAAACAATAGCTTCTACCTACATGTTAGATGTTTTAAATCAACCAAAAAAAAGATGCTTTACTGTCTGTTCATTCCTTCATTTATTTATTTACTTATTTATTTATTTTTTTTTTATTTTTTTTTTGAGATGGAGTCTCTCTGTTGCCCAGGCTGGAGTGCAGTGGCATGATCATCGTGATCTTGTAGTGGCATAATCTCGGCTCACTGCAACCTCCACCTCCCTAGTTCAGGTGATTCTCTTACCTTGGTCTCCCAAGTAGCTGGGATTACAGGCACCTGCTACCACGCCTGTCTGATTTTTGTATTTTTAGTAGAGATGGGGTTTCGCCATGTTGGCCAGGCTGGTCTCGAACTTGTGACCTCAGGTGATCCACACACCTTGGCCTCTGAAAGTGCTGGGATTGCTGGTGTGAGCCAACGCACCAAGCCTCCTTCATTTATTTATTCAGCAAATAGTTTTGTGCAATTGTTAATTTTCAGGTAATAATCCAAACACTGGCATATAACAAAGACAGAGACAGATCTTGTCCTTGCCTCACACAATTTAAAATTCAAAAGGGAAGTCAGACATTAAACACAACTTATGCATGTGGAAGTGATATAAAAGGCAGAGTACTATGTGTCATGGAAAGTAGTGGAGAGACGTAGTCTAGTCTAGGGGAGCAGGGACATTTGCAAATGTTTCCCAGAGATCGTGGTGTATAAACTGACATCTGAAGAATAAGTTGGCAGTGGGGAAAGAGAGGATATATCAGTGTTTCAGGAATAAAAAATTCCTTGTACAAAGATCCAGAGTCAAGTATTCAAGAAACACTTGGGAATGAAAGTTCAGTGTGGTTGGAGCAGAGAGAGCAATGAGGAAATTGGACATAAATTGAAGCTAAGATGATAGGCAGGGCAAAATCCTAGAAGGCATTATAAACCTTGTTAAGAATTTTAGACGTTGTCATTAGGAAAAATAAAGTCATCCAAGGATTTTATTAAGAGGAATTACTGGGCAGATTTACATTTTGAAAGTTCAGTCTGGCTACAGAGAGGAGGATGGATTAGGGTATTGTAAAACCAATGTGCTGAAATCAGTTAGAGAGATATTATAATGAATTATGTAATTAGCAACTCCAGATCAGGTTATTAAAATTAGTTTGGAATATATTTAGTGAACTTAAGGGTCAAGAAAAAGGCAGTGCAATTCAAAGTTAGGCAAGCAATTTGTCCTTCCATAGGAGTTAACACTGGTGTCATTGCTATTACAAACAATGATGACTTGAGGGGCTTTCTTTGTCAGGATTGCTGACTGATAATGCTGGTTTGAAATTTTTCCAGTCCAAAATAATCTGTTATGTTTGGTGTCTTAAACTGGTGACAATATTTAGTTACTGTCAAAATGCTAGCCAAAAAAAAAAAAAGAGAAGGTTATATGAAATTTATTCCCTCTTTAGCATATATTTTAAGATATGCTCTATCCTCATATAAAGTTAGAACCATGGTAATTTGCAAACATAAACTTCAATAACTCTTACTCTTCCATCATTTATGGGAAAATATCTGCATAGCAAAGACAAAAAAATCACATGGATCAGATGGATAGATAGGTAGACAGATATAGGAATAAATATATACATAATTTAAATATTTATATAGCTATGTTTTAATATTTGGTATATAGATATGTGCAGATATATATTGAGATATAGCTATATAAATCTTTTAATTTTTCAATATAAAAATGTTGCCTTTTTGGAGATTGATTTTTAAAATGGCAATATAGGGAAAATGCCTTAGATACTGAGTAAAAGAGAAAAACAAATATGTTGCATAATATTGTCAAATATGTACTTCAATATTTTCTTCTTGGCAGGAAAAATTGATACTTGAAGAATTGATTTATCAATTCAATGATAATTAATCCACTTCTATTGCTTTTGGGATGCCCAAAAATCTCTAAGCTAAATTTACTGCTACGACAGATCAGCTAGGTCAGCTAAGGTGGTTAGTATATCTCCCTTCCTTTTGTCCATAACTTTTGCTTCCTTGTTTCCATTTTAACAACCTTGCCATATGCATGCATTTGTAGTAGTCCCTCAAACCATTTTTAAAAAATTACTTACACTATATATTTCAATAATAAATTTAAAATGGGAATTTTTATTTAAATAAATAAGTTAAAATAAGAATTCAAAAATTTAAAATAGGAATTAAATTTTTAATAAATTATAAGTAGGTACATTATATTGTGGTTCATTGATTAAAATACGATATAAAGAGCTGCTTATATTTAGTTTCTCCCAGCAGTGTATACAACTGTCTTTAGAAGAATTCTCTCATTTATTTTTGTTGTTTGTTTGTTTATTGTTTCTTTTAACTTTGGAGAAGTTTGAAGTAGATATGGAAAAGGATAATAACTAGGAATAGGGTAGAGAATGGAGCTGGAATGATGGTTGTAAATTCAGGAGATGGTCAAGAAATATTTTTGGTGCTTGATTAGATTGGCTAAAGAGAGAAGAAATCTTTGAAGACTGCCAGTTTACTGGTTTATGAAATTATAAATATGCAGAATTTATTGAGATGAGGAGGCTGCAGAAGAAAAACTTTAGTAGAATGAACAAGAGTTCAGCTTTAGATATGGAAAGTGAGATATACCAAGTAAGAATATCAAATAGGTATTTAATTATATGTCAATCCAAATTACTATAGAAAAAAATTAAAATTAGAATAAATACATTTTGGCGTAGGTTTCTGTTAAATATGGATTAACAAGTATAGATTTAAATACCCGCTGGAAACATCTAAAAAAGAGACAACATATGCAAAATAATTGTTTTGCAGATATTGAACATCAGGCAAAGACAAACAGTAAACCTTGGAAACGAGGAACAAATAAAGTTAAAAACTATGATTTATCTAGTATACAGAAGAGAGAAAATTTCTATGATAAAGAATGGGACGAGGGAATCCAGACAGTTTCCTTAATTGAGGAGACATAACTGAGGAGACAGTCAAAGGAACTTACGTGGGTCAGAGTTCCCAGAGAAAATTATTGTAGAGGAGAAAAATGCAGAGAGGGAGAGAGAGCACCAGAGATTTTCAAAAAGAATCTGTTGAATTATTAATGAGTATTTATCATTGCTCACATGTGAAGAAACTATCATGGACCGGAAACTGAAGCACCTAAAAAGATTAGAGGGAACAATATCTGGAGCTCACACAGACCTGGGAATAGTTCTTGTTTCTAAAAAGCAGAGTAGAAACCTTATAATTCACAGGAAATAGGATAGACCACATATGAGTTTTACCTATGCATTAGGAAAAAAATGTGCCATAGACTAAATGCTGTGCTGATCCTGCCTAACAATATCTAAAAGCAAGATTTGAAAGTATCAGTGTGTTTCCAATAAACTTAACTAATTTTGGAAAAAAGTTCACACTATGTATGATGATATAAACATGTTCAGCAGCCACCAAGGTAAAATTAAAATAACTGGCACCCAATAAAAAATTACTATGCATACAAAGAAGTAAATACTAATAGAACTGCAGAGAGAAATGGAAAAAATATGCAAATGTAGTCAAATTTCAACATCATTTTTCAAGATTTGATAGAAAAATAGAAAAACAGTAAGGTTATAGAAAGCTTGAATTTAATCTCATTGATATTTATAAAACAATCACCTCAAAAAAGAGCAGAATATACATTCTTTTTGATTGTATGTGGAACATTTATCAATACTGTATTATATACCATAAAAACAAACCTCAGTATATTTGTAAAAATCACACAAAGTATATCCTTAGAACACAATATAATTAATTTAGAAATCGGTAACAAAGTTCTCTGAAAATTTCCCAAATATATTCGGAAAATAACATATTTATGAAAATCCAGAAGTCAAATAAAAAACTCAAAAGATAATTTTAAAATACTTTAAAATAAATTAAAATGAAAATGCAACATATTAAAACTTGGAGATGCAACTAAAATAGTAGCTATAAGAAAATATACAAGGAAATAGCCAAGATGGCTGATAGACACAGCCAGGAAGAGCTTCTCCTACTGAGAGAGACCATGCCATCAAGTACACCAGCAGACTCTGAATAGATCTTCAGAAAGCAGGTGTTGGGAGGGGATATAGGGAGGATGTAGACCCGGAGGCTGAAAGGGGAGGAAGTTAGGTTGCCAAGCACCAGACTCATTCCTGGCCCCCAGTGGCTTCTAGGGAAGGGGTGAGTGAAATAAGCATGGAGCAGCCCACTCTAGCCATAGACCTCCAGGATCCTAGCTGCAGGAGACCCCATGACCCCCATGGACATTTGAGTTGCAGGGAAAACTGCCAGGAGAGATGGACAAGATAGAACTCCAGTCTGCATGAAGCCCAGAGGGTTTGGCATGGGAAAGGCTGGAGAGGAGCACTGTCATGGGTGTCCACAACTAAGGCTTGCCATACTCCTCCTCTAGGTGGCTTTAGCCTTTATTAGCAGCTGGGCCTGCAGAGAGCAGGGCTGTCTTTCCCATGTGGTCAGTCTGATCTGAATGGTCCTCTGTCTGCTGGTGTCTTCCAAGGTCCTGCCTGGCCAAACCCATTTGCCACCCAGCCTCAGCTGCCCCACTAAAAAGTTTGCCATCAGCCATGGTGCTAGCTCTTTTGCTCACTGCCTATTACATTCCTATCAGAGCATTTTTGCAGACGAATCCCTGCTGGCACAAACCTGCCTGCAGCATTCTCCCACTGGTGCACACTACCCCCAACAGCCAGCCCGTGAGCACATGCATGCAGCCCCCTCTGTCACCCCACTGGCCACAATCATCTGTGGCCCCCGCCACCCCAGTGGTGAGCACAGACCCATTACCTCTGCTGCAGTGCACACGTGTATGGCACTCTCTGCCATTCTACTGCAGTGCTTTGCTGGCAGCCCTTATTGGAGTGTTGTTGCCAGTGAACTGGGAATGCCCCAGGCTCTCTAGTGTAGCAGGTGTTTGACCCCAAAGGGCCACAGAACAAAGTGATAGGCCTGGTCCTAGTGCCCCCAGGGTTAGAGCATACAGCCCAGCAATGCTGAACTGAGCTTTGTCCCCCTGAAATCATCCAGAAATGAAACCAATCAACTAAACCCAACATGTACCACAATCAAACCCTCAAGAGTATCATGGAATACAAAAGCAAAAAGCCCTACCTAAAGGACAGCAACTTCAAAGATTAAAGGACTATCAGCCCATACAGATGAAAAAGAACTAGTACAAGAATTCTGGCAACTCTAAAAGCCAGAGTGTCTTCTTACCTCTAGATGACCACATTAGCTCCCCAGCAATGATCCTAAACCAGATTGAAATGGCTGGAACAACAGACATAGAATTCAGAATCTGGATGGCAAGAAAACTCATCGAGATACAAGAGGAGTCTGAAACTCAATCCAAAGAAAGTGGTAAAACAATACAAATGTGGGAAAATAATATAGCCATCATTAGCAAAAAAAAACAAACAACAGCAAAAAAAAACAAAAACAAAAACAAAAAAAAAAAACAAAGATGAAGGTATCACACTACCTGATTTCAAACTACACTACAAGCCTACAGCAACCAAAACAGCATGGTACTGATACAAAAACAGACACATATACCTATAAAAGAGACTAGAAAGCCCAGACATAAAGCTGTGCACCTACAACCATCTGTTCTTTGACAAAGTCAACAAAAATAAGCAGTAGGGAAAAGACTCACTATTCAATAAATGGTGCTGGGATAACTGTCTAGCTACGTAAGTTAGACTAAAACTGGACCCTGTCCTTTCACCATATTCAAAAATCAACTCAAAATGAATTAAAGACTTAAATGTAAGACCCTAAATTATAAGAACCCTAGAAAAAACTAGGAAATGACATTCTGAACATAGGACTTAGCAAAAATGTCATGTCAAAGTCTCCAAAAGCAATTGTAACAAAACAAAAATACATAAGTGTGACCTAATTAAACCAAAGAGGTTCTGCACGGGACAAAGAAAGAAAGAAATTATCAGCTGAATAGGCAGAAAACCTACTAAATGGGAGAAAATATTTGCAAACTATGCTTCAGACAAAGTTCTAATATCCAGAAACTATTAGGTACTTAAACAATTCAACAAGCAAAAGCAAACAACCCCATTTAAAAATGGGCAGAAGACATGAACAGACACTTCTCAAAAGAAGACATACATTCAGGCAGCAAACATATGAAAAAATGCTCAACATCACCAGCTATTAGAGAAATGCAAATCAAAACCACGATGAGATACCATCTCGTATCAGTCAGAATGGCTATCATTAAAAAGTCAAAAAATAACAAATGCTGGCAAGGTTGTGGAGAAAAGGGAATTCTTGCACCCTGTTGGTGCGAATGTAATTATTTCAGCTATTGTGTAAAATGGTTTGGTAATATCTGAAAGAAACTAAAACAGAATTATCATTCAACCCAGTAATTCCATTATTAGATATATACCCAAAGGAATATAAATAATTCTACCATAAAGACATGCACACATATGTCTATCACAGTGCTGTTTACAGTAGCAAAGACATGGAATCAACCTAAATACCCATCAATGGTAAACTGGATAAAGAAAATATGGTATATATACACCATGGAATACTATGCAGCCATAAAAAAGAATGAGATCATGTCCTTTGCAGTAACATGGATATAGGTGAAGGCCATTATCCTAAGTGAACTAACATAGGATCAGAAATCCAAATACCACAGTTCTCATTTATAAATGGGAACTAAATATTGAGTACACATGAACACAAAGATGGGAAAAATAGACACTGGGGCATACTTCAAGTGAGATGTTAGGAGCAGGGTGAGGGTCAAAAAACTACCTATCAGATACTATGCTCACTACCTGGGTGACAAAATCATGTGTACAACAAACGCTAGTAACACACAATGTACTCATGGAAAAAACCTGCACATGTATCCCCTGAATCTGAAATAAAAGTTGAGAAAAAATAAATACCATGTAAACCAATTTACACATGAAAAGGAAAAATATACCACAAAATGCCTATATCAGAAAGAAGAAAGTTCTAAGAATCAAGGACCTCAGCTTTCACCTGTAACCCTAGATAAAGAAGAAAAATTAAATCTAAATTAAGCAAAATAAACAGAGTGTTAAGTATCAGAGTAGAAATCAAGGAAAAAACCTCAGAAATCAACAGATTTTAATGAAAGCATAAGTTGGTTTTTTGAAGATCAATAATTTTGAAAAACCTGTAGCCACACTGAGAAGACATACAGTAGTAAAAACACAATTACTAACATTAGGAGTGAGGGAGGTGACAGCTTTACAGACTATTTGGATATCAAAATATTAACCAGTGAATATTGTGAACAACTTTATGCCAATAAATTCAATGAAATGGACAGAATTATTGACAAACTTCTGAGTCTCACCCAAGAAGACAGATAATTTGCAGGGCCATATTTCTAATAAAGAAATAAAATTTGAAATTGTAGAGATGCACAAGGAATCTTTGTGAGGAGATGGAGCTGTTATTTGTATATTATATACTATCTCAATTGTAACTATGGTTTCACAGATGTGTACACATGTCAAATGTATTAAGTTGCATACTGTATATATGTGCAGTTATTGTGTATTCATAACTTAAGAAAATATATTTTTAAAAAGGAATAGATGCTTTTGATTCAACCTGCAGACATAGATCTGTTAATCACTCTCCTCTCAAAATGACTCTTTAAAATGATGATAGAAATATAAAAATAATGATAAAAACATCAAGGAGGTAAGGGAGGACGTTATCAGTTGATGAGTGTGCAGCACGTTTCTGGGGGAAGAAAGTGAATAGAAGAGCATAGACAGATTGCAGAGTGGAGAAATTCAAAGCCCAGAGCAGGATTAGGAGAGGCAGCTGCAGCAGAGATGATGGCCCATCTGCTTTGTGGAACCCCAAAGACCCTCGATACTTGTTTACAGCAAATAAAATCAATAAAAAATAGGAGTGGAGCTGCAAACAATATTGTTAGTTGAAGTGCACTATTCTGCAAAATTACATCCTAACTTCCTTCCCCATTCCCTAGTACATAAAATATGGACTGCCTGAGAGTCAAACACACACTCCTCCCTCATTCCCATTCCTTCCTTCTTTTTTAGTCCAGGTGGAATAAGGGGTAGGTTTCTTTGCTAAAAAATTCTAAGTTTGAATTGGTACAGGTTCATCTTTACATTATCAAATACGTGATTAAATTATAGGTATTGTTTTAAATTGTATATTCTTTAATATATAACAAAATATGTAAATTTCAGGCTCACACCACCTCCGGAGTTACTTTTTGACACATCCAAATATTTATCTTAGTCATTGTACAGGTGAGAGCATGAAATGCTATGATATATTGTTTTATCTAAAGTTAAAACTGGAGTATGCCAATAATAGGTGAGAAAATAATACAAGACAACACACAGTAACGTATTAGGCTTATTTTGGTGAAACTACTTTCAGAAATGATACAAAGTCATAATTGAGTAAAAGGTGATAAAAATATACAATATGTATTTTCCAAAATACATGGAAAATATGTTTATAGAATATATTTATTCATGATTTCTGCAAACAACCAATTCATGCTTAAAATATAATGAATAGTTTCAGTTTTTCTCCACACTAACTTTTCTAATATTTGCAGGAAATATAGTAATCATGGCTTGGGTATTTTTTTTTCTACATGCATTTCCTGGGCAGTCTCTTGTGTATCTTGGCTTCTATTTGCAGACAAGCAATTCAGAAATTTAAGTTTTCACTTCGTGCTTCCTTCTTTGAACTCTTTTATACCGTTTTCTATTTACATGTCTCACTCTTCATACAAAAAATAAATCCTTTACATTAACTACTGATAACCTACAGATCATATCTGGCAAGCTTCCAAATTAGCCCTCCTGGGAAATGTCTTGTGATTCATGGCGACATCCTGTTTGTTAGTAAATAATCTTATCGGAGTTCCTCAAGTTTTTGACATACTGATTAGTGTATGAAATCCTGACATTAAAAACGATGCTGATTTTATTTTTTGCATCATGAAATTTTACTGATTATCTTGTATGTAGACATTTTAGCCTATATGTTGCAATCTGTAGCGAATGATTATAAACTCTATATTGCACCTTCAGTGTAAAAGGACAACTCTAATATAAGGAGTCCTGTTTCTTCTCTTAAACTTTAAAAAAACCCTTCCAACTTGTAGCCAACTCTGGGTCATGCCAAGACTTGTTGCTATGCCTTCCTGGATCAATCCTTACATTTGGCTTCCATTAAACATTTATCAAGTTATTTCTGCTTCAACAGCCTTAATTTCAGTTGATACTCTGAATTCCTTATTTTAGAGGGCATTTAACCATGTTTTCCTTTTATTTATACTGAGTAGAAGATCTACATTTAGACTCTTCTTTAAGAGAGCAAAAATTAGCCATTTAAAATAATACCTTCAAGATAATTCTTTAAAGTCATAATCATATTTAAATGGTACTTATATCTAATGTTTTAAAACTGCAGTTTTTAAAGCGAATTCTATACATTATTTTATGAATATCTTGTATCTCCAATTAACTCCAAATATGATAAAAATGTTTCTTTGAAGTTTCCTGCATATTTTTACTCCATTATTCAATTGAAGTCTTTAAATCCTTCTGTTTTATAAAAACTATTTTGGGAGGCCAAGGCGGGTGGATCACGAGGTCAAGAGATCGAGACTATCCTGGCCAACATGGTGAAACCCCATCTCTACTAAAAATACAAAAATTAGCTGGGCATGGTGGCACGCACCTGTAGTCTCAGCTGCTACTTGGGAGGCTGAGGCAGGAGAATCGCTTGAACCCAGGAGGCAGAGGTTGCGGTGAGCCGAGATCACGTCATTGCACTCCAGCCTGGGCAACAAGGGCGAGACTCCGTCTCAAACAAACAAACAAACAAACAAGCAAAAGCTATTCAGGGATTCAGTTACTTTTCTGTAGAAGAAATGTTCAAGATCTTGGTTCTAGGTATCTATTGCCATCAAGGTGAAACTCTACCTTTGGGTTCTGTGAAAGCCCTGTGTATTCTGGACATATTTTGAAGGTAGCATCAAGGGAATATTACCACTTTTCATCCTGCTACTATTACAAGCCTAGTTCAATCCTCATTGTTTACCTGGATTAGTGTAGTACTCTCTTAAATATTCCCTCTGTTTACACCTTTGCTCAATACTGTACTATGCCAGGCAGTGGAAGTCAGGTTTGTCGCTAGATTCCATCAAACTCCAAGTAAAAATGGCTGAGGTTTTACAATGGGCCAAACTATCTCTCCGACTGCATCTAAAGCTTTCCCACTTTTCCATTTCCATTTAGTCATCATGTTGGCCTTCTTTCCATCCCTCTCATATACCAAGCAAACTCTCGACTTGGGATTTTTGCATTTCCAATTTTGTCTGCTTCAAATATTCTTTCTCCAGATATCTGCATTGCATGCCCCCTCTCCTCCTTCATGTTTCTGCTCAAATGTCAACTTCTCATTGAGGCTTTCTCAGAGTATTTCTAAATACAACTGAATTATCCACCTCTACTCTTATCAGGACTCATCCCTGAACTCATTCATAACACTAATCACGTTCCAATACATTACGTATTTTCCTCTTTGTATTGTCAGTTACCTCCCACTGGAATAAACACAGAATGAAGATGGTCTGTATTAAGTTCTGTACTATGAAGAGTGTCTGGCATTTAGAACGTGCTCAATAGATTTTTATTGAAGGAATTATTATTTCACCTTTTTTCTTAAGATAGTTCCACTTGCTAGTAAGTTCCTCCACATTGCTTTTAAGCTTCATGACAATTTGCTCAAAGCAAGTAAATTGTACTTTAATGTCTGTTCATACAACATTACATTATATATCTTCTCTATGTACCTTTCCACAACTACCCACACTCATGCCAGGCAAAGCCAAACCTACTATTTGTTAAAATTCTCCTCATAGCTTTCTTCTTTCTAATATGTTAGAAAACTATGATTATTTTACAATTCATGCAATTCTTCTACATTAAAACATTAAAAAAAATTTATTTAATGTAACATTATCAATTAATAAGAACTTAATTGCATCTATCTCATAAGTACTAGTTAAAATGCAATTAAAACAAAAAGAACTTCTGGGTAAAAATAAAATTTATCTTGAGTGCTTTGTGTTTTATTTATCATAAAAATGTGTGAAAAACAATTTATAAGCAGCACTGTGTTAATCTCTGTGTCAGTGGTTTTAGGAAAATAAAAGACATTTTTGAGCAGATGCTGATGTGCATTATCAATGCTCGATTTGTTCAGTAATGTGTAGAATTTAGAACTATGCAATTGTGCTAATAAAAAAACTTCAGTATTAAAATTCTTGAAGAAAAATACTTTCATCACTTAGAGGATGAAATTCTCCATCTCCCAATTTTTTTCCATATTGGAACAATTATTTTATAAATTAGTTTTCAACATTGTGAGATTCCTTGGGAATAAAACCACTGATATAGCAAGAGTCTATTCTTGGGAAGTGGCAAAACTATCTATACAATTGCAATTGGATCATGATGATTTCTTCCAAAAGGTTGCCTTTTACATTTTTCTTCCACTTTATATCCCTTTAATTTTCTCTATTTGCTCCAAGGGAAAAAAATGAATACATAAAACAATAAAAATAATTAACATTTGAATAACCTTTAAATTTTTCAGTGCAGGTTTACTTACATTGCCTCATTTAACCTTAGTAACAACTCTGTACATTTATATAGTTGGTATTTTCTTATTATTTAGTTAAAGAACATGAGCCTCAGATTTCAAGATCATACTGGCAGTATCAGACATGGCTTAAACCTGGTTCTAGATATCATTTTCTTCCTAATCCTGTCATTCTCTCTAAGGAAGATCATAAAAGATAATGTATTTTTAAAGTAGTCTATTTAAATGACTATTGTTTATAGTTATCTTGATTTACTTTCATAAAATATGAAGCCAGAAATAATAAGAATAAACAAAAAGTATCCTTTGTATTAAAAATACTAGCAAAGCCAGGCACGGTGGCTCATGCCTGTAATCCCAGCACTTTGGAAGGCTGAGGCGGGCAGATCACCTGAGGTTGGGAGTTTGAGCAGCCTGGCCAACATGGAGAAACCTCTTCTCTAATGAAAAAAAAAAAAAAAAAAAAAAATTTAGCCGGGCGTGGTGGGCCACGCCTGTAATCCCAGCTAGTCGGGAGGCTGAGGCAGCAGAATTGCTTGAACCCGGGATGCAGAGGGTTGCAGTGAGCCGAGATTGTGCCACTGCACTCCAGCCTGGGTAAGAAGAGTGAAACTCCATCTCAAAAAAAAAAATACTAACTTAAAACTGAAAAGTGAGGAAATATCCCTAGTAAGAATTATGAAAAATCAGTTTCATTCTGAGTTAACAACTGACATATTCCTTGGCAGATGATATTGAATGCAAATATGATTTAATTAAGCCTATTACTGGGTTTGTTATTTGAATTCAACACTAAAGAACATAATAAAGATATACAGAGTGGGGAGAGCAAGATGGCCCCACCAATCATCCCCACTGCAGGAGCACCAAACTCAACAACTATCTATACAAAAAAGCACCTTCATGAGAACCAAAATCAGGTGAGCACTCACAGTACCTGGTTTTAACATCATATTGTTCAAAGAACCACAGAAGAGGGTAGAAAAGACAGTCTTGAATTGTCAATGCCAACCCCTCCCATCACCCACCCTGCCCCTGCAGTGGTCACGTGGCATCACTGCACTTGGGAGAGGTACAGTGCAGTGATTGTGAGACCTTGCATTAAACTCAGTGCTGCCCTATCACAGCAGAAGACAAAACTGGGCTGAACTCAGCTGACCCCCACCAATGGAGGGGGTATTCAGACCAGCCCTAGCCAGAGGAGAATCACCCATCCCAGCAGTCAGAACTTGAGTTCCAGTGAGCCTGGCCACCATAGACTGAAATGCTCTAGGACTCTAAATAAACTTGAAACACAGTCTAGGCCACAAGGACTAAAATTCCAATTACTGACCTTGGCTTGGAGCCAGCGAGCTTGGGGGGCAGGCAATAACTGAGACACCCAGAAGGCAGCTAAAAGAGTGCATGCACCACTGCTGTGGCCAACCCCAGGCAATACAACTGATGGCTCCAAAAGAGACCCCTTCCTTCAGCCTGAGAAGAGGAAAGGGAAGAATAAAGAAGACTATTGTCTTGCTTCTTGATGGCCACTCAGGGGGCAGAGCTACAAAGCTCCCATTCAAGGCCTTAGCTCTTGGATGACATTTCTAGACAAACCCTGGGCCAGAAGGGAACTTCTTGCCTCGAAGGGAGTGACCTAGTCCTGGCAGGATTCATCACTTGCTGACTGAAGAGAGCTTGGGTCCTGAATAACTGCAGCAATAATACCCAGGCAGTACACTATGGGTCTTAGGTGAGACTCTGAGATGTGCTGACTTCAGATAAGACCCAGCATATGCCCAGCTGTGGTGACTCTGGAGAGAGACTCCTTCTGCTTAAGAAAAGCAGAAGATAAAGTAAAGGAGACTTTGCTTGCACCTTAGATACCAGCTTGGCCACAGTGAGACAGAGCACCAAGGAGGCACTTGTGGTCCCCAGTTCAAGGCCTTGGCTCAACAAAGCCTGGGGAAACTCAACACCCTGAAGCGAAGGAAACAAGCCTAGTTGGCTTTACCACCTGAGACTGTAGAGACATAGGGCCTTGAGCAAACACAGGCAGTAGCCAGGGTGTGTTATCAGAGGGCCTTGAGTGAGACCTAGTACTGTGCTGGCTTCAGGCCTGACCCAGTGCAATCCTAGTGTTAGTGGCCACAGGGTTGCTTGGGTCACTCTAGTCTCCACACCAGGCAGCTCAGCACAGAGAGGAAGACTTCACTGATTTGGGAGAAATTATGGAAGAGAACAAGAGTCTGCCTGGGAATCCAGAGAATTCTTCCTGAACTTATCCATGACCACCAAGGCAGTACCTCTATGAGTCTGCAAGAACCACAGCATTACTGGGCTTGGGGTTCCCCTAATGAAGGCATGGCTTAGATCACAACACCCAAGTCCTTTTGAATACCTGAAAAGGCTTCCAAATAAGGACAAGTTAAAACAAGAAGCCCAGATTGCAAAGACTACAATAAATACCCAACTCTTTAATGCCCAGACACCAACAAATATCAACAGGCATCAAGACCATCCAGGATAAGATGACCTGACAGAACTAAAAAAGGCACCAGGGACCAATCTCAGAAATACAGAGATATGTGACCTTTCAGACAAAGAATTCAAAATAGCTGATTTGAGGAAACTTAAAGAAATTAAAGATAACACAGAGAAGGAATTCAGAATTCTATCAGATACATTTAACAGAGATTGAAATAATTAAAGAGAATCAAGAAGAAATTTTAGAGTTAAACAATACAACTGGCATACTGAAGAATGCATCAGAAATCTATTAATAACAGAATTTATCAGCCAAAGAAAGAATTAGTGAGCTTGAACACAGGTTATTTGAAAATACACAGAGAAGACAAAAGAAAAAAGAATAAAAAAGAGGCCAGGCGTGGTGGCTCACGTCTGTAATCCTGACACTTTGGGAGGCCGAGGCGGGCAGACAACGAGGTCAAGAGATCGAGACCATCCAGGCCAACATGGTGAAACCCCATCTCTACTAAAAAATACAAAAATTAGCTGGGCCTGGTTGTGTGCGCCTATAGTCCCAGCCACTCGGGAGGCTGAGGCAGGAGAATTGCTTGAACCTAGGAGGTGGAGGTTGCAGTGAGCCGAGATCGTGCCACTGCACTCCAGCCTGGCGACAGAGTGAGGACTCCATCAAAAATAATAATAATAATAAATAAATAAATAAAAAGAAACAAGCATGCCTACAAGATTTATAAGATAGAATCAAAAGATCAAATCTAAGAGTTATTGGCCCCGAAGAGAAGGCAGAGAAAGAGATAATGATAGAAAGCTTACTCGAAGAAATAATAACAGAAACTTTCCAAACCTAGAGAAAGTTATCAATATCCATGTACAAGAAGGTTATAGAACACCACGCAGATTTTACCGAAAGAAGATTAATTAAAGGCATTTAATAATCAAACTCCCAAAGGTAGAGAAAGGATACTAAAAGCAACGAAAAAAAAAATAACATATAATGGAGCTCCAATAGGTCTGGCAGCAGACATTTCAGTGGAAACCTTATAGGTATCACATATTGAAAATGCCGAAGGAAAAAACTTTTTACCCTAGAATAGTATATTCAGCGAAAATATCCTTCAAACATGACAGAGAAATAAAGACTTTCTCACGCAAACAAAAGCTGAGGGATTTTATCAACATCAGACCTATGCTACAAGAAATGCTAAAGGGAGTACTTCAATCAGAAAGAAAAGAAAGTTAATGAGCAATAAGAAATCATCTGAAGGTATAAAACTCATTGGCAATAGTAAGTACACAGAAAAACACAGAATATTATAACACCGTAATTGTGGTGTGTGAACTCCTCTTATTTTAAGTAGTAAAACCAAATGATGAACCAATCAAAAACAACTACAACAACTTCTCAAGACATAGACATTACAATGAGATATAAATAGAAATAACAAAAAGTTAAAAAGTGGGAAGACCGAGATAAGTGTAGTGTTTTTTACTTTTCTTTTTGCTTCATAGTTAATTTGTATGTTTATCCAAGCAATGTTAAGTTGTTACCAGTTTAAAATAATGGTTATAAGGTAGTATTTACAATCCTGATGGTAACCTCAAGTAAAAAATATACAACAAATTCACAAAAATATAAGGCAAAAAATTAAATCATATGACCAGAGAAAAATCACCTTCACTAAAAGGGAGAAAAGAAAGAAGGTAGAGAAAGGCCACAAAATAACCGGAAAACAAATAACAAAATGGCAGGAATTAGATCCTTACTTATCAATAATAACATTGAATGTAAATGAACTATATACTCTAATAAAAATACATAGAATGTCTGAATGGATAGTAAAAAGAAAAACCCAATCTGTTGCCTACAAGAAACACACTTCAATTATAAAGATACACACAGACTGAAAATAAAGGAATGGAAAAAGATATTCTATGCCAATGGAAATGAAAAAAAGAACAGGAGTAGTTATACTTATATCAGACAAAATAAATTTTAAGACAAAAAATACAAGAGAAAAAGAAGATCATTATATAATGATAAACAGGTCAATTCAGCAAGAATATACAATAATTGTAAATATATATACACCTAACATTGTAGAACCAAGATATATAAAGCAAATATTATTAGAGCTAAAGAGAGAGAGAGAGAGACCTCAAACAACAATACCTGGAGACTTCAACACCCACTTTCAGCATTGAACAGATCTTCCAGACAGAAAATCAACAAAGAAAGATCGGGTTTAATCTGCACTATAGACCAAAGAGACCCAGTAGATATTTACAGAGCATTTCATCCAATAGCTGTAGAATAAACATTATTTACCTCAAGACATGGATTATTCTTGACATGTGACCATATGTAGGTCACAAAACCAGTCTTAAAACATTCAGAAAACTTGAAATAATTTCAAGCATCTTCTTCGACCACAATGAAAGAAAGCCAGACATTAATAACAAGAAGAATTTTGGAAACTATACAAACACATGGAAATTAAACGATATGCTCCTGAATGTCCATTGAATCATTGAAGAAATTAAGAAGAAAATTGAAGAATTTCATGAAACAAATGATAATGGAAACACAACACACAAAACCTTTGGGATACAATGAAAGTAGTACCAAGAAGGAAGTGTATAGCTGTAAGTCAAAAGCGAAGAAAATCTTCAGCCCAGGCGCAGTGGCTCATGCCTATAATCCCAGCACTTTGGGAGGCCAAAGCAGGTGGATCACGAGGTCAGGAGTTCAAGATCAGCCTGGCCAAGATGGTGAAACCCCATTTCTAGCAAAAAAAGAAAAATTAGCCAGGCGTGGTGGTGGGCACCTATAATCCCAGCTACTTGGGAGGCTGAGGCAGAGAACTGCTTGAACCCAGGAGATGAAGGTTTCAGTGAGCTGAGATCATGTCACTGCACTCCAGCCCGGGAGACAGAGCTAGACTCTGTCTCAAAAAAGAAAAAAAAAGAAAGAAAAAGAAAAACTTCAAATAAACAACCTAGTGATGTATCTTAAAGAACTAGAAAAGCAAGAACAAACAAAACCCAAAATTAATAGAAAAAAAGAAATAAGAAAAATTGGAGCAGAGATAAATAAAATTGAACCAAGGAAACAATATAAAAGATCAACAAAACAAAAAGTTGTTTTTTTTTAAAGAGAAAATGGACAAACCTTTGGCCAGACTAAGAAAAAAAGAGAGAAGACCCAAATAAAATCAAAGATAAAAAGGAGATATTATAACCAATACCACAGAAATTCAAAGCATCAGTAGTGGCTACTCTGAGGAACTATATGCCACCAATATATTGCAAAATCTAGAAGACATGACAAAATTCCTAGAGACACACAACCTACCAAGATTGAACCAGGAATAAATCAAAAAGCTGTACAGAACAAAAAGTAATGAAATCAAAGCCATATTAAAATGTCTCCCAGCAAAGAAAAGCCTGAGACCTGATATCTTCACTGCTGAATTCTATTAATGCTAAACAATTAAAGAAGCACTAATACCAATCCTACTCAAACTATTACAAAAAATAGAGGAGGATGGAATACTTCTAAACTCATTCTGTGAAGCCAGTATCACCCAGATACCAAAACCAGACAAAGACACGTCACATACACAAAAAAACCTACAGACCAATATCTCCGATGAATATTGGTGCAAAATCGTCAAGTAAATACTAGCAAACCAAATTCAACAACACCGTAAGAAGATCATTCATCGTGACCAAGTGGGATTTATCCAGGGATGCAAGGATGGTTAAACATATGCAAAAATAAATCAATGTAATATATCATATCAACAGAATGATGGGAAAAAACATGTGATCATTTCAATCGATGCTGAAAAAGCATTTGATAAAATTCAACATCCCTCCAAGATAGGTATACTCAAAAAACTGGGTATACAAGGAAACTGGGTATAGAAAGAACATGCCTCGACATAACAAAAACCAAAAAACTAGGTGTAGAAGGAACATGCCTCAACATAATGAAAGCCACGTATGACAGACCCATAGCTAGTATCATACTGAATGGGGAAAAACTGCAAGCCTTTCCTCCAAGATTGGGAAAAACTGCAAGCCTTTCCTCCAAGATTGGGAACATAACAAGAATCCCCACTTTCACCACTGTTTTTCAACATAGTAGTGGAAGTACTAGCTAGAGCAATCAGATAAGAGAAAGTTTATTAAGGGTATCCAAATTGAAAAGGAAGAATTCAAATTATCTTTGTTTGCAGATGATATAATCTTATATTTGGAATATATATAATCTTATATAAAGACTCTGCCAAAAAACTATTAGAACTGATAAACAAATTTAGTAAAGTTGCAGGTTATAAAATCAACACACACAAATCAGTAGCATTTCTATATGCTAACAGAGAACAGTCTGAAAAAGAAATCCAGAAAATAATCATATTTACAATAGCTACAAATAAAGTTAAAATATACCTAGGAATTAACTAAAGAAGTGAAAGTTCTGTACAATGAAAACTGTAAAACATTGATAAAAGAAATTTAAGAGGCCAAAAAATTGAAATATATTCCATGTTGGATTAGAAGAATCAAAATTGTTAAAATGTCCATAAATACACAAAGCAATCTACATCTACAAACTCAATACATTCCCTATCAAAATACTAATGACATTATTCACAGAAACAGGAAAAACAATTCTTAAATTTATATGGAACCACAAAAAGACCTACAATAGCCAAAGCTATCCTAAGCAAAAAGAACAAAACTGGAAGAATCACATTACCTGATTTCAAGTTATACTACAGAATTATAGTAACCAAAATGGCATGTTACTGGCATAAAATCAAACACATAGACCAATGTAACAGAGTAGAGAACCCAAAAAGAAATCCACACATCTACAGTAAATTCATAATCAATAAAGGTGTCAAGAACATACATTAGGGAAAGGACAGTCTCTTCAATAAATGGTGTTGGGAAAACTGGATATCCATATGCAGAAAAATGAAATTAGACTCCTAAATCTCACTGTATACAAAAGTAAAATCAAAATAGGTTGAAGACTTAACTCTAAGACCTCAAGCTATAAAACTACTACAAGAAAACATTGGTGAAAATCTCGAGGAGCTTAGGGTGGGCGAAGATTTCTTGAGTAATACCCCACGAGGACAGTCAACCAAAGCAAAAGTGGACAAATGGAATCACATCAAGTTAAAACGCTTTTGCACAGCAAAGGAAACAATGAACAAAAAGAAGTATCAACCCAAAGAATGGGAGAAAATATCTGCAGGGGATTAATAACCAGAATATATAAGCTCAAACAATTCTGTAAGTAAAAACCTAATAATCTGATTAAAAATGGTCAAAAGATCTGAATAGATATTTCTCAATATCTGAAGACATACAAACAGAAAATGTGTATGAAAAGGCCCTCAACATCAGTGATCATCAGAGAAATGCAAATCAAAACTACAATGACATATCACCTCACCCCAGTTAAAATGGCTTTTATCCAAAAGCAGTAAGAAATGCTGGTGAGGACATGAAGAAAAGGGAACCCTGTTATGCTGTTAATGGGAATGTAAAGTAGTACAACCACTATGGAGAGTGGTTTGGAGGTTTTTCAAAAAGCTAAAAAGGGTGCTACTACACAATCCAGCGACCCCACTCCTGGGTATATACCTAAAAGAAAGAAAATCAGTATATTGAAGAGATATCTGTATGCCCATGTTTATTGCAGTACTATTTACAATAGCCAAGATTAGGGAGCAACTGAAGTGTCCATCAACAGATGAATTTAAAAAATGTGGCACATATACACAGTGGAGTACTATTCATCCATAAAAAAAGAATGAGATCCTGTCATTTTCAACAACATGGATGGAACTGGAGGTCATTATGTTAAGTGAAATAAGGGAGGCACAGAAAGACAAACTGCATGTTATCACTTATTTGTGGGAGCTAAAAATCAAAACAATTGAACTCATGGAGATAGAGAATAGAAGGATGGTTACCAAAGGCTGGGAAGGGTAGCAGAGGGAGTCGGGGGTGGGGAAGTAGGGATGGTTAATGGGTCTACAAAAATGGAAAGGATAAATAAGGCCTAGTATTTGATAGCACAACAGGGTGATTATAGTCAAAAATAATTTAATGGTGCATTTAAAAATAACTGAAAGAGTATATTGGATTGTTCGTAACACAAAGGATAAATGCTTGAGGTGATGGATACATTATTTACCCTGATGTGATTATTATGTGTTGCATGCCTGTGTCAAAATATGTCATTTAACCCATAAATACATTCTTTTACTATGAACCCATAAAATAAAAATAAAAAACTAATTTAAATAGATACGCAATCATACTTTATGGATGTTTAAATATGTTCATATATTTATTCTTCTAGCAGTGCCATGTGGATCCATAGCAATGCCAGTGTGGATCCAGAAGGCAAACTGAAGCAAAAATAAAACTGTGCATACATATACAGTCATGCACATGCACTGCATAACAACATTTTGGTCAATGATGGGATACACATATAGCAGTGATCCCATGAGTTTATAATACCATATTTTACTGTATCTTTTCTATGTTTAGATACATAAATACTTACCATTGTGTTACAATAACCTATAGTAACATACTGGAGAGATTTGCAATCTAGGAGCAATAGCTATGTTATATAGCCTAGGTATGTATTAGGCTGTATTATCAGGTTTGTGTAAAGTATACCCTATGACACTGGCACAGTAATAATGCCAATAAAATGGCACAATAAAAATGCACCTAATAATTCATTTCTCAGAATTATTCCTGTTAAGTGACACATGACTATATTTACTTACCAAATATCCTCCCATATTTTGATCCAAGTGGAAAATAAAACCTTTTAATAAAAATTATATAATAAAAAAACATGAGTATGTATAAAGCCCTGCATTGTCCAATTGGTTCACATACCATTGTCAACTTTTATAAATCCACCTTGCAAGAACCAGACCACCAGGTGGTTCAGAAAGCATGGGATGCTAGGAAGTTAAACTCACTGAAAAAAAATGCAGTGTCATAAAAATTCTATTTAAAATTTTGATATTTGGTGCACTCGAGCCTGGGTGACAGAGCGAGACTCCATCTAAAAGCAAAACAACAACAACAAAAAATGTTCTAGTGTTCTATACACTGAAGGATGTATAGAATGATCATAACAACAATTTACTGTATAATTGAAGGATGATCATAACAACAATTTACTGTATAATTTCAAATAGCTAGAAAGCAGATTTTGAATGTTTCTGACACAAAAAAATGATCAATGTTTGAGGTGTTCGATATACTAAGTACCCTGATTTGATCACTGCAGATTATAGACATGTGTCAAAGAAATGTCCATAGAAACAAAGAATGTTTGTTATAACCTCAATTATGTAAGTATAAATGTGCTTGATTGAATATAAAAATAAAAATTTGAAAGGGTAGGCACAGAGGTGTTAATGGTTACAATATCAAAGTTGTGGGATTTAAGGTAAATATTACTTTATCCTAATATTTCCATGTATTTTTTACTTTCTTTTTCAATAAACATATTATTTCTACAATCAAAAATGTAAAATATTTTATATGGTCACATTGCTATCTACATTCATTTTGGTTAAGCTTCAGCAATAACTTTGAAAACTGTTCAAAATGACAGAACGAGCATAGGATATAATTCCCTTTGTAATAAAAGAATTAAATATATAGTTACATACTATACTGGAAAATAGAACAATTATGAGTTTGTGGTGGGGTTGCAGAATGCCTGACATAGGGTGTTCATAGCAGGCTTCTCTCAGAGAAATGCAAGGGTAAACAAAAGTATGCAACGGAGGCTATCATAAAATTTTGTAACAAGCCTAGTTAGGAAAGAACTGTCCAAATAGAAACAAACATGTGCAAATATCAGAAAACCTGAGGAACAAAGAGGAACAGACAAGAAAGTGAAAGAGCCAGAGAACTGTGAGAAGGGCTGGACTTTGGAAATAATGAACATTGAGAAACTGAGCTGGGCCAGATCCTTCAGGCCATGTGTAACATCGTTAAGGAGTTTAGATTCTATTTGAAGAGCAATGCTAAGTCAATAAACAGATTAACGGGGCAACAAATGAAATCAGTTTGTGTTTTGAAAAGAGCATTTCAGCAGCTATATAAATACTAGGCTGGCATGCAGAAGTAGTGGAAGATACAAACCTGCCAAGGAGGCTATTGAAGTATCAAAGTGAGAAGCTATGGTGACCTGGAGACAAGCGACATCAGTAAAAATGGAACCAAGCAGACAGATCCAAGATATATATTGGAGATAGACCTGAAAAGACTTACTGATACAGTGGTGTAAAAGGGACAGGATGTATGAGCATCAAGTATGATGCTTAGGTTTGTCACTTACTCATCTGGATAGTTCCTAGTCTCATTTATTGAGAGAGAGGAAGGGAAAAGGAACAGTTTAAGAGTTTTTATTAGTGGGACAGATCAGCAGAGGAAACCAAGAGTTAGTTTTATTTCAGATATGGTAGAAGATGCCCTTATAAGGCCTTCAAAATGACAATTCAATACGTGAATGTAGATCTCAGAGTCACAGTTTATTCATTTTTATAATTTCACAATGCCTAGAAACTGTATTTTGCTCCACAAGTTCATATCCTCTGACTTTGAAATTTTACTTCTAAAGAGATATATTTAGGACATAAAAATGTAGACAAAAAATTTGTTTATAATAATGCTTTATATATGACAGCAAATAAACAATAGGTGAATGTCCATAAATAAAAACAAAGTGGTAATGCAAAAAAATAAAAAAGGTTAGACAGAATTTAGTGACTTATTCATTGTGAGTGCTAGGGAAAAGAAGGAGTTATGAATGAGTCTTGGTACACAGAGTGGCTGATGCATAAAACACGAGATCCAACTATATGCGCCTACTAGAAAATCACTTTAGCTTTAAGGACACATAGGCTGAAAGCGAAGGGATGGAAAAACCTACTCAATGCAAATCCTAACCAAAAGAAAGCAAGGGTGGCTGCGCTTGTATCAAGCAAGATAGATTTTAAGTCAGAAACTGTCACAAGAGACAAACAAGATCATTTTATAATAACAAAAGTGTCGATCCATTGAGAGGACATAATTGTAAATATATATTCACCCAACATCAGAACACCTAAGTATATAAAGCAAATATTAACAACTGAAAGAAGAATTGGACAGCAATATAATAACAGCAGGGGACTATAATACCCCATTTTCACTATTAGATAGGTCTTTCAGGCAGAAAATCAATAAAGAAACAGCAGATTTGAACATTACAGACCAAATGGAGTTACAGACATACACAGAACATTCCATTTAATAGCAGCAGAATACATGTTTTTCTTAAGTGCACACAGAGCATTGTTCAGAATAAATCATACGTTAGGCCACAAACAATTATGAACAAATTTAAGGAGACTGAATTTAATCAAGTATCTTTTCAGATCATGATGGGACGAAAATAGGAAAAAATGGAAAATTCACAATATGTGGAAATAAACAGCACACTCCTGAACAACGAATGGGTAAAAGAAAATATTAAAAGAGAAGTCAAAAAAAAAATCTTGTGACATATGAAAATGGAAACACAAAATATCAAACTTATAAGATGCAGCAAAAGTAGATCTAAGAAAAAAAATCGTAGCTATCAATGCATACATTAAGTAAAACAAAAGATCTCAAATAAATAAACTACCTTCATACCTCAAGGAATGTGGAAAGGAAAAAACTGAGCCCAAAGTTAGCAGAAGGAAGAAAGTAATAAATATTAGAGCATATGTAAATGACACAGAGACTAGCAAAACAACAGAAAAAAGCAATGAAAGTAGGAGATTTTTTAACAAGATAAACAAAATTTATGAAACTTTAGATGGACTAAAGAAAAAGAAGATTCAAATAAAATTATAAATTAAGGAGGAGACATTACAACTGATACCACAGAAATACAAAAGATCATAAAAAACTACTGTAAACAATTATATGCCAACAAATTGTATAAGCTACAAGAATGGATACATTTCTAGAAAAATAGAACCTACCAGAACTGATGCATGGAGAAATAGAAAATCTAAGGAGATCAATCAATGAGTAAAGAAATTGACTCAGTAATTAAACACCTCCCAACAAAAAGGAAAAAACATCTAGGATCAAATGACTTCACTGGTGAATTTTACCAACCATTAAAAAAAATTAATACCAATCTTTCTCAACTGCTTTCAAACAATTGAAGAGACAACACTTCCAAACTTATTTGAGGAGGCCAGCATTACCCTGATAGCAAAGACAGACAAAGACTTTACAAAAAAATAAAATTACAGGCCATTACCACTAATAAACATGGATGCAAAAAAACTCAATGAAATATCAGCAAACCATATTCAATAGCATATTAAAAAGATCACAAAACATAATTAAGTGGGATTTATTCCTGAGGTGCAAAGATGATTCAATATATGCAAATCAACAATGTAATATACCACAGTAACAGAATAAAGGATAAAAATAATATGATCAATTCAATAAATGCTGAAAAAGCATTTTACAAAACTAGGCATTCTTTCAAAAATAGAAATTCTCAACAAATTAGGTACAGAAGGAAAGTATCTCAACACAATAAAGACCATATATCACACGACCACCGCTAACTTTAGACTCAGCAGTAAAATGTGGAAAACTTTTCCTCTAAGATCAAAAACAATACAAGGATGCTCACTTGTCTTCAACGTAATAGTAAAAGTTTTAATGAGAGCAATTATACAAGAAAAAGAAATTAAAGACATCCAAATAAGAAAGTAAAATTATCTTTTTACAGATGACATAATCTTATATTTTAAAAAACCCTAAAGACGCCAACAAAAAAACTGTTAGAACTAATAAGCAAATTCAATAAATTTGCAGGAAACAAAATCAACCTACAAATATCAGTTGCATTTTCATACACTAACAAAATATCTGAAAAAAGAAATTTTAAAAAATGTCAATTACAACAGCAACAAAAAAAATTTAATATTTTAAATACTTAGGAATAAATTTAACCAAGGAGGTGAGAAAGCTGTAGACATTGAATAGGAAATTGAAGAAGACACAAATAAATGGAAAGATACCTTGTATTCATGGGTTGAAGAAATTAATGTTAAATTGTTCATATGACCTGAAGTGATCTGCAGATTCAATGTAATCTCTATCAAAATTCTAATTTTTTTTTTACAGAAATGGAAAAAAACAATTCTAAAATTCATATGGAAGCAGAAAATATCCTGAATAGGCAAAGCAATCTTGAGCAAGAAAAACAAAGCTGGGGGCATCACACTTCCTGATTTCAAATTATGTTACAAAGCTTATCTCAGAAATGAGATGTTATTAATACCAAAATATTGTACATTTGTTAGTTCAATCTACTTTTTCATCTTTCTAATCAAGAAAACATCTGTCTTAGTTCATTTGTGCTGCTATAACAAAATATTAATACCTAAGACTGTGTACTTTGGTATGTGGTGAAGGCTGCTCTCTCTGCCCCCAAAATGGTGCTTTGAAAGCTACATCTTTTGGAGGACAGGAATGCTGGGCCCCACATGGTGCAGAAAGCAGAAAGGAAAAATGAGACAAACTCTTTCTATCAAGTCTTTTCATAAGGGGACCTAATCCAATTCAGGACGGAAGGAGTCCTTGTGACCTAATTACCTCTTAAAGGTCTCTCTTCTTACTACCATCACGTTGGCAACACCTGAATTCTGGAGGCAACACATTCAAACCATAGCACTTCCCTCCCTTTTGCCCTTCTGCCTTCTGTCACATGAAGACAGCATTCCTTTTGTCCAAAGGAAGCAGCATCAAGACACACAATTTTGGGAGCAGAGAGATCAGGCCTTCACCAGGCAGCACCTTAATCTGGGCTTTCCAGCTTACATAGCTGTGGAAAAATTAATTTATGTTTTTTACAAATTATCCAGTTATGGTATTTTGTTATAGCAGCACAAATGGATTCAGACAGCATCTGTCTCTTATTAAATCCAAAACCTCTATGCTTTTATCAATTTATGATCAACAGGGAAAACAACTGCCACAAAATTATCATCAGCATCATTTTAAAATTAAAAAATAAACTTTATGCTAGTTAATATTTCTCCAACTTATGCAGATACTTAAAGCAGACATTTTCAAATATTTAAAATGGTGAGAGCAGCAAGAAAATAAACCTTAGTGATTAAATACAATTTTACCATCACAAAGCTTTAATAAATTGAATAATTAAATGGTGAAACACTATTAGCTGCAATTTACAATCATTTATCATTTTCTGTTTCAACATATTCTGAGTATTAATTATATCTAAGCATTTTTATCCAAATTTAGAAAAATTCTTCTATGCTCTCTTTATTTAGTTTTTTCTTGATTTTAAATTTCTAATTCATGCAAAAAGAGAAGCAGGCAAAAAATATTAATCTAAGATTATGTTTTAGAAATACTTTGCATGTGTTTGAAGACTCCCAGTATCTCTGGACTCCATGAAGAGTCCCTGTTCAGAGTAATTCTCCCACACCAAGACCTAAGTTTGAAATTGTTTCATAATCTAATGAAATCGTATTATCATCATATTTTTGTCTTTAGTTTTACTCTCAATTTTACATTTCTAATTGATGCAAAAGAAGTAGGCAAAAAATAAGAATCTAAGATTGTGTTTTAGAAAGACCTTTTTTGTTCAAGAGCTTTACCATGTTGAATAAACTAGTGAAATGTGTACTCTGTTTTAACAACATGACATTATTTTCTTCAGTACTTAGATGTGGATATGTGCTTACATAAGTTGAATTACTTTTGTAAGGCATATCTGACAAAATACATTGTCTGAATAAGTTATACTGAGTACTGTAGAAATTGGTTTAAAATTCTCAGGGAATTCTTCAGTCAACCTAAAACTCATCAAATTTATTATTTCTAACAATTCAAGATCTCTATCTTTCCTATTTTTTAAACTTTAGACTGATTTTATGTGTACTTAATTGTTCTGTTTAATAATTTTGCTGTCCATGTTCTCTATTTGTTTTATTAAACAGGTCATCCATATTTTATAATTTTGTTAGTCCTTTTTGATATTCTTCAACCTTGCTTTGTTATTAAGAAGTGTAGAACAGATTGTGAAGTATCAGTCTTCCTTTCATAATTTTTGCGGTAGAACTATCTGCAAGTGTTAGCTGTGCCATAGCTGCTTCCCTTCCAGCTGGTTGCATCTACAATTGTAAGTTCTTGCCAAACCACTAAATGAAGGTGATGTGGGTAACTTCCATATTATATGCATAAAGGGTAAACTGTTTTCCTTTCACTTCCACTCTTTCTTTTTTGCTTGCAGGCTAGAAAACATATGTGAAGGTAACCTGTCATTCTCCCTTGACTCCAGGACCATATCCCAGGAAATGACAGAGCAACATAATGGAAGCAAATTTAGTCCTTGAATATCCTCATGAAGAATTGGCTCCCTCCAGCTCAAACCTCTTTTCTCTAATCTGTCACACAAGAGAAAAATAAAGTCTAGATGATGATGATGATGATAACAATGAAGACAACATTGATGATGCCACTTCATTTTAAGACCTTTTTGTTAGAACAGTTAAGCCAATTCCTTAACACGAGATGTTTGTGTCATAGAAAATACACCCTGTTGTAGTTCCAAAATGTGTAATCCACTTTCACGTTTACATAGCCAATCATCAAAGAGTGTTCTCCACTATAATATGTCCTAGAGTTTGTAATTGGCATGGGGCACTGTGTCTGGTTACGGTATTTTCTGTTTTTTTAAAAAAATAGTATAAATAAAGTTTCATGTACTTCAAGAATCCTCCCCCTATCCCTTATTTGTTCAAGACTCAGTGCCTTTTGATTCTACCATGCAGATAGGATTACAGATTTTTATTTTGACTTTTAAAGGTATTTCCTTAGAGAAAGTCTTCCTCAAAGACTATCTTTAAAGCAGATTATGAAATTATTAATAATTTTAAAACATCCTATTGTTTTATGTTGTTGCCAAAATTTTTCTGGAAGAATATATTGATAATGCAAGGGCTTAGTCAATGTTGACCTTTATGTCAAATGCTACTCTGAAACAAACGAAGTCATAGAGGATTTCTATATACCAGTTTTTCTTTTTCAGTACTAGTTTTAGATAGTGTTGATGGGCTTTGTTTTATGATAAAATGATATTATAGACTACAGCCAAAGAAAAATGTATCATAAAAAGCAGATAAAAGCTTTGTGCTTTTTCCATTTTTTAATAATCTATACCTGTGACAGACATATTTTAACATATTTTATAACATATTTCAGAAAAATATAGTTTTTAAAAATAAAATTAAAATACATAAGAATTTGTTCATATAAGTTGCATTAAGAAATAAGTTTTTTCAAAATACTATTTCCATAAAAGTAACTTACAGTGAAAAGCACTTCAAATGATATGATAATCATCTTCCAAATATTTATTAAAAATTATAGTTTACTTGATAATTTACTCATACAAAAACACATCTGTGTATATATATCTAGGAATGACATTTTTCTGGACTTAAACATCAGATATGAGGCTTCATCCTAATGGAGAGCCTTGTTGTCATTGTCTGTATTGGTTGGTGTGTATGGTTGTTTCTGGAAAAAAAAAAGCTATGTATATCTGTTAAAATATTAAAAATATATCCACCCCCTTTAAATATAAATGCTACTATATCATTAGTTGAAATGACACCTTGTGCAGTGGTCTGATGAGAAGCAGCTCCCAACAGCCAGGAATAAGTGCACAAGCAATTTTGGAAGCAGAAATGCAGACCCAAGAACTGGCAGCCCTGACACAGCCAGGATGCTTTCCAGGGGTAGACCTCTTGCCTTAGGTTGGCTGCAGAGGTGCTACTCAGATAACATCAGAAACTGAGTCCAAAAGAGCAATTTCCACACCAGCAGTCCAACTATAGCAGATGTGATACTGGTCATCCAGCATCACTACCTTAAAAGGTGGGACACAGATTTATCATGCCCCAAAAGTGAAGAAAGACATCTAAGTGCAAAAGCTTCCCCTCCCATCCTATCCCACCCCAGGCACAGAGAGCCCTCCAAGACAAAGGAGCTATCGCAAGAGCTCTACTCTCCATTGCACAATGTTGTATTTCATTAATTATAACTTTATTGTTTTAATTTTACTTTCCATAAGAGCTAGAAGAATATCTGAATCAGCCCCATTCTCTTTTTATATCCCATAAAAACTCCTAGAAATTATATGAGGGGTTCAGTTTTAGGGCTGAACTAAAACAATGTTTCTCTGCTTCATTTAAATCAAGAAAGGCCACTGGTGTTTATATAGCCTGAAGGATTATGCACTAGCAAGGATGATGGCAGGTGCTAATAGAAACTGATTCTGCACTGATTTGAAATTCAGTATTAACCTTTTATAATCTAATGCAAATAAGTATCCATCAAAATTCAACAAGTAAAATGATATACTCAGATTTTACTAAGAAAACTAAATGTTTGGCAGCTCATTAACTACAAAAAATATTACTTAGATCTTACAAAAAAATGAAATAAATAATGGATTCCATAAGCCTTCCTCAAATTGTATAAAAACAGATTTATAGCTTGATCCTGCCAAATGATAACTGGAAGACCATTAAATTGCTTGGAAAATGAGATATGTTATTTTCTGCATGATGTCGCTTGCATTAACAATAAAAAGTGTGCATTAAAAATGGTTCTGTTTTAGTTCTTGCTTGCTGTCTTTGTAGTTTATATAAACCCTTGGATGGATAGCATGCTCACGTTCTTTATGTAGGACTGTGAACTAATTAGACTAAGCAGTGGACTCAGTGTAAAAAGTCCATAAACACAGTACCAGAGCATCCATTACTTTGCTGTAAGACCACAGACATGTCTGTCTCTGGATTTAAACTCCCATCTCCCCCAGGCTCAGAGGGGTATCTACTGCATAAAGTTGATGAGATCATTAAAATTATGTTGATCTTCACATTTCAAAGCACTAGACAAAGTTCAAATGTAATGAACAGAGTTCAAAAGTAATGAGGAAAGGAAAGTGAACCCTTAAAAATGAACACATTTGCTGTTTAGCACAAGCTCCTTGGATAGAAATCAAGTTTTCATTATAGTTTTCCATTATATCTTTGACAGCACTGCATGCTGATAGTAATTTTTATATAATCAATTTCATCAAAAACATTTATTAAGATTTTACTATGTCTAGCACTGTTCTAAGAGCTTTATGTAGTAACTCACTTAATCTTCTCATGAACTTACACAGTAGACCCTATTATGAATCCCTCTTAGCAAACAAGGAAATGGAGGCAGAGAAATGTTATATAACTTAGCAAAAGTCATAGCTGCTAGGTATGGAGTCCAGACTTTATCCCAGGTAGTTGGACTCAAGACAGCTCAACTCTAAGGGAGACTCCCTTTATTGAGTGTCTTCTGAGGATTAGACACTGTCTTATGCACTTTGTACACAATAACTCCTTATATTTTTCATGAATATATACTAAACATTATTAACTCAATTTTAGACATTAAAAAAAGAATCAGTAGTATAGTAACTTGCTCATACTCATATGAGCAATAAACAGTAAATCTAGAATTAGTCGCCTGACTCCAAAGCCCATGCTACTGACAAGAATATATGGGTTCTCTTTGGTAAACTCTAACATTGCAAGATTTATCAGAGAGAGAAATCACAGCTATTTATCCATGCCAAACATTCTTTTGCATTTCAGAAATTAAACAGACTGTTTTACTGTTTTGAACAATAAAAGAAAAAATAGACAAATGTGCTAGGAATGAAAACAGATAAATTATTCAGACTCCAAATTCACAACCAAGTCCTCAGGATTTTGAGACCCCTCTGCCCTGCCTGAGCTTGTTTGGCAGGAGGAGCCCTGGGAAATCCCCAGGCAAAGCCCCTGTGTATAGGCACTTCAAAAGGGGATGGAGAAGGGCAGAGGGAGGAACATAAATGTTTTTTTATATCTGCCAAGCTTATTCTGCTGCATTCTGCTGAATGCAAAAGAATACCAGATGTGTCCCTATGTTTAGTCAGTTGTCAACGACTCCAAGTAACAGGACAGTCATAATGCAAGGTACTATATATCTCTTAACCGGATCAAGATGGTCACCTTATCCCTATTACTTTTGGCCTGCATTCTGCAGTTCTACATTAACTCTGCCATTGATGTTAAGATTTCTCTTCCTTGTTTCCCATTGTGTAAGCTCCATATTTATTGTTACAATATCATTTTTCTACTGTTTTCAGAAGGAACACACAGACACAAAATCTTATAGCATAAATTAGTCAGCCAGACCAATGATAAAAAAGTGGATTATAAAAGAAAGTGCATTGTTAATCAACGTTAAATCTAGAAATCAAATGGTATGTAAACAATTGCTGATAAAACTACAATATTATCTTGTTTTTTGGAGAGGATTGCTTCTTAAAATAATGTTCATCTGCTTGTACATCTGCTTCATTAAAACTCATGCATGCAGAGACTTGTTCTAAGATTTAGCATCCTAATAACTCCCTCAATGTACAGGGTCATAAGCTCATTTAGCTCTGTGCCTTAGAAGTTTTGATTGGTGCTAATTTATTTAATAATCAATCTGACTCTAAGGTAGGTGATTTTCATCAAATTCTAGGTCATCAACCATGTCTCTTCCCCCAAATGCATATAGAATTCTCCTTTTTTTCTATTTACTTTCTGAGGAGAATTCTAACAGGGAACTGAGTTTCTGACGAATAATTGCTATTGTACACTATGCTCCTGAATTTGACCCTTAATAGAAGAAACAATAAGAGAATGAGAGCCCTGTGGTTTTCTGTTCTTTAATCCCATAGCAGGCTTAATCCCCAACCCTGAATAAAGTTAAATTCGTCAAAGAGCATTGCATAGCAAAACTCTCTGAATATACGTCCCCTGTAAAAAGTAATTAAAATAGCAAACCACAAAGACCATCTGTGTATGCTACTGAATACAAGTGTATTTTATCAAGTATTTTTAAAGTATCATGGGAGGCCAGGTGCGGTGGCTCACGGCTGTAAATCCATCATTTTGGGAGGCCAAGGTGGGCTAATCACTTGAGGTCAGGGGTTGAGACCAGCCTGGCCAACGTGGCAAAATCCGTTTCTACTAAAAATAAAAAAAATTTAGCCGGGTATGATGGTACGTGCCTGTAATTCCAGCTACGTGGAAGGCTGAGGCACGAGAATCATTTGAACTCAGAAGGCAGAGGTTGCAGTAAGTAGAGATCAAAGCAGTGCACTCCAGCCTGGGTGACAGAGTGAAACTCTGTCTCAAAAAAAAAAATAAATAAATAAAAAAATATATATATACACACACACACACACACACATATGTGTGTGTGTATATATATATGTATCATGGGAAGGTTTATGAACACAATAAATATGATTCCTAGTTGCCAAATCAAGTGGAAACTCTTCAGCTTCTATTTCACATCTATGAAGTATTTGAAATTGTTGACCAGTTCTTCTTTTATTTCAGCACCATGCTTCATGTTAAAAGTTTTCTCTTCAACCACTTTTTCTTTTCTTATTGTTAGTTTCTTCCCTTCAACTGCCCCGTAAATGTTAGTTTTTCTAGGATGCCATTTCTAGTCCGTCTGTTTTCCCAAGTTTCATTTGGAAAGTGATGATAATAGTGTAATAGTGCTCACCTTAAAAAGTTTTCATGAGAATTAAATGAGAGCATGTGTGTAAAGTGTTTAATGTAATGCTGGTACATAGTGGGCATGTAATAAGTATTCAGTATTGATACTGGGTAGTATTCTTGTTCCACACACCCTCCTAAAGAACCTGATTGATGTCATGACATTGAGTACCACGAATTAATGAACAACTGCCATGTCTGTATTTCTAGACTATAAATGCCTCTGGAATGCAGACAGATATATACCACAAACACCTAGACATCTCCAGTTGGATTCCTAAGGCATGCCCACTCAGTCTGCTAGAACTACAGTTTTTCATTTCCACCAAAATTAGTGCAAACCAGCTCTATTCAGAAATCTGAGAGTTGTCCTAGATTGTCTCTCTGAAATATCATACATCTAATCAGTCTCCTAATTCTGTTCATTCAACCTCCTATGTGTATTCCATATTCATCCCCTTCTCCAATGAATTACTACCATTGATGTAGTTCAAGATCTGATTAATTCTTGTCTGGATTACTGCTGTCCTTTTAGATTGGTTTCTCAGACTCTATTTATTCCTCCTTTAATATATCTTCTACACTGCTACCTAAGCCGTCAAATGCAAATCTGGCAATGTCACTCCTCCGTTAAAATACTTTAGTGGTTCCCAATTATCTACAAGATAAAGACAAAATCCTCAATATCTGGATCTCATGAAGGTCAACACATATCACCTCCTTGCCTATAAAAAATTTTGAAGAGATTGAGAAATAAAACAATGAATGAGGAATGGCTAACTAAGACATCTCCCTTATTGCCAATGAAACTATGTTGGAAATATTGTTTATTCTTGCAGTCAAGTGCACCTCTTAATATTGAATCCCAAAAGAGGAAAATTGCCCTCCCAGACCCAGGTGGTGCTGAACTAGAGCAAACCTTCCCACCTGGAGCAGGTGCTCCCAGCTGGCAGCACACTCCAAGAGGAGGAATGGTACAGCTATGATACTCTCATTTAACTCCTTCTAAATTTACCCTTCATATGAATCACTCCCCACAACCCCATTAGCGTGGAGTGAGTAAAGTTGGATGTGCCACATCAACGGAGTACCTTTCACCTGGAAGGAAATGGGTGGGTTCTACTCTAACGATCTGCCTGGCAGACCAAGGTCTTCATGATCTGACCTTCTGTAGCCCCATCCTCTGACCTCCTCCACCACCCAGTCTAGGTTCTAATATCAACTTCAAGGTGTATTTAATGGATGTTAATAGGTTTTAAACTAAAAGAAGACAGTAGAGGAAATTCTGTGGTCAAATTGTTCTGAAAAACACCATATGAAATAAAGTTAAACAGCACTCCTCACTGTGGGTATTTTCAGATCCCTTACTGTGCTAATAGGCATTGTAACTTTCCAAGAAGTACACAGAGTGTCTCCAGATCCTCTTGCAGATTGTTTACTGAGGCACACTTTGAAAAATGCTACTGTAATAAAAGCATTCCCCTTGCAGTTCTGAACAAATCTTGTTCCTTGTGCTTCTAAGGCACCGGACACGTCGGTACTACTGCCTTAACTGTCCTTCCCTCCTCTGCTTCACCAGCTTCCGATGGCCTTTAAGACTCAACCCAAGAATCACCTCTTAAGTCTTTCTCAGGCTCTAGACCTACCTCCTGACTTTCCTTCTTCTGTTTCTTTAGCAGCTTCTGGCTTTTACATTCATATCACTTTTTACTCTGTATTACTGTCATCCTTTTATTTCACTTTCTATTACACCAAATTGGAGATGCTATAGGTTAAAAAATCGTTCTTTTTTAATCTTTGTATCTTAAACAGCTTGAAAAAATGTAGGCATTTGATAAATAATCATAGAAAGAAGAATGCACTTGGACTTATTTGGGTGTCAGTTGTAATTTAACAGGTTGTACAAGGCCTGCTGCCTGCCGCCTGCCTGGCTCTCCACTGTTGTCTCAACACTTGCCATATTCTAGCCATCCTGAACTTCCTTCAGTTCCATGCTACTACTTGTCTCTCTGGCCTTCCCATATAATTTTACCTCTTTCTAATGCTCCCTAAACCTTCTCCTTACTTAACCACCTTACTTATTTTTCATGCATTTTTGTTCTACGGTCTCCCAAAAAGAAATGAGATGCTCTTGTACAGCTCTCAAAGTATAGTCTACAAATGTTATCACCATTGATTATTTCATTTTCTATCCTAAGTAAGTGCAGAAGCCACATCTACTCTGCTCACTCATGTATCTCCATTGCACAGCACAGTGTCTGACCCCATTATAGTTGAGCTATAAGTAGCCATTGAATGGATAAACAATTAGTTATGTTTCTCATATAGGCTTTAAGTATTGGTCTATTTGAAATTTCGTGACATTTATTAAATCAACATCCCGTTACATGTCCACTTTTAGGTAGTGTGATGAGTGTGGATTTTTCTTTTCTTTTCTGATCTGCATTGCCTCGGTCCACGATTTGTTACTCTGCATGCGTTACACGACTTACAAATCAATCTCTAACTCTTTTGTGTCATGCTGTTGTCTTTCTCTACAAATTATAGCTTAAAGGTCCCTCAGGTTAACTAGAGCACAGAAAAGGCAGAGAAACACTACAAGAGCTTGTTTCTGTTGACATTAAAATAATGGGTCACACGATATCCAGAAAATTAATGTAGAAATGGCAGTCTGATATATTTCTTCAGAGAGCAAAATAATTACAGATACAATATGCAATTTTCTTTCCCAAGAGACTAGTAAAGTGCTTTTTCTCCATCACCTTTCAATATTTTATATTGTGGTGGGTAACTATAGCTTTTCTATTCAATTAGGAAAGTCATCAACAAGCAGAAAAGTAAATAGCTAACTGGTCAATTAAAAGACATATGCGAGCATACAGCCACATTACCACTGTTTTTCAAAGTTGATCATTTGTAGAAGGAAGGCTATGGAGCCTCCTTTCTCAACAAATTTGAAGGAAATCATACTAATATAATTATTTCCTTGCACCTAGTGTTTATTTACTGGAAATTGTTTTGATATTATTTAAAAAGAGGAATTTCTGGGTTAAAAGCCTTAATGGAGGTGAAACTAATATAACACAACTTCCTAAAACTACAATGGCTCCCCTACAGCAAAAGTATAGTATTTCAATCAACTTGCAGACCTTTGTTTTTCAACTATTTCCTTTTGTTTTTAAAACTGATAAATTTTTACTATAATTTGCAAAATAAATGTATAAAAATAATAGAAATCCCACTGTAAAAATGTGAAACACATGTGAGGATGGAGTTCATCCATATAGGCATTTGGAATTTGGGGATGATGGACAGCTCAGTATTAAGAGGGCTTCGGAGTTTTCAATCTGGAGCCTTCTCACTCAGGAATATAAGGTTGGTTCGATACCAGCCTTGTCCAGCCCACAGCCTGTGGGCCACATGCAGCCCAGGACGACTTTAACTACGGCCCAACACAAATTTGTAAACTTTCTTAAAATGTTATGAGATTTTTTTGAGATTTTTTTTTTTTTAGCTCATCAGCTATCATTATTGTTAATGTATTTTATGTGTGGCCAAAGACAATTCTTCTTCCAATGTGGCCCATAAAAGCCAAAAGATTGGACACCCCTGTTACAGAAGTGTGAGTTAAATGAAATATTGGTTATCACTCTTTCCAAAATGTCTCCTTAGCCTTTCTCTTTAGCAAAGCCCTAATATTTCCTTCCCTCTGTAACTATACTCATGTCTCCCTCCATCAATACCATAGTCAACTCCAGGTCCTCCCCAAATCATTCCACCCTGGGTGTAACTTACAGGTTTTTTTATTTTTTTCAAAATAAATATTACAATGCCAGTCTTCACATTAAACACGTTCATTTTTCTCTTATTGTCAAAACTTTAATGTGCATACTAGGTCTTTTATATTCTAGCCTCAACTTCCCTAGACTCATTTTTGAGGTTTTAAATAAGATGATAAAAAAGAAAGTGCTTAGTACTAAAAATGATTATTATCATAATAATGATGATGATGATTAAGTTATATAAGAAGCTAAACTTTTAAAGTATAAAAAATTTTCTAATTATCAAGGTAAAAATAATATGCCCATTGATGAAAATGTACAAAATATGAAAAAGTATAGACCAAAATATGACCCATAACCTTCCAATCAACTAAATTAGTAAACCAATACTAGTATGTTATAATATAGCCTTTCAAAATATTTTTAATATGCATTTAATTATCCTAAATTAAGACAGTTAATTTGCAAATTAATGGTAAATAATGAGGCTGTATAGTATAGAAATAGAAGTTAAAAGGGTGTAACATACACCAATTTGGTTATTTCCCCATGTCATAAGTGTTGTCTCATACCTAGCAATTGCCCAGAGAATGTGCATAGAATAGCCCCAGAGTGGCTAGGGGTCCATACATTGGACTGTAAACATTGTAGGTGTGGTATATTCCCCTTCCTTGCTTTAATTTTCTTTGCAAAACTTAACATCATCTACATACTATATACTTGTATTACTTGCAAAACTTAACACCATCTACATGCTATATACTTGTATTATTACTTTGGTTACTATATGTTGCTTTCCCACTAGAATGTGAGTTTCATTAGTATGGAGAATTTTGAACATTTTGTTCACTGATGAACATATCCCTAGTGCTTAGAACAGTATCTGGTAGATTGTAGATGCTTGATATTTGTCAAATGAATGAATGAATATGTACGCACCCCATCTAAATTGGGTCAAAGGATGCTCCTGGTAATTTTCAAAGGACAGAAAACGACATCTTGATGGTGTATTGGGGAAAACATACAGACTTCTGGCCACCAAGGTACCTACAGTCTTTCTGCTTCCTGCCATTCTGAAGTTTGGTTGGCAACACCTTTTAGATCTGTGAATTACTCTGGTAATTGAACAAGACAGCATTAACCTTAAAGTTACCTCAGCTTAGGCAAACTTTAGATAGGCTTCTTCCTGAAGATAGGCCCCGACCTTCTTTTTCCTAAAGCATTTATTTTAGAACACTTACAACTGTGAAGTCTTTCTCTGCTTCTTGAGATGTAATTTTTTTCCCCAGGATCTTTGTTATTTTACAACCCAGATATGTCCTTCTCAAGCACCCAAGAGCTATCTCTTTGAAATATAATCATCAAGAAAGACAGAGCCCCTATCTGCTAGTCTCTATTTGGGAGTAGGGGCCTAACTTCAAAAAGTATCAATTAGCAAACACAAATGGGCTAATCACATTGACAACCTCCCCACAACATTCTCTAGTACTTTTCCATTAGCTCACCCCAGAGCTTAAAAACCCACCTGCCTTTTGTTTCAAAGGAGTTGAGTTCAATCTCCATTACTGCAATAACTTTGACCTCTATTACAATTGAATAAAACCTTCCTTGCCTGTCATTCTATCCAATGCACTTTTTCTTTGACAAAATCTTTAAATAAATTGTGGGTTTAAATTAAGCAATTCAGATTTAGTTCTCTTTCTTGAGAGGAAAGGAATATTAGCTCATTCAAAAAGAAACAAAGAATATTAATCTAATATGGTTTAGCTTCACAGGAACTGGTACTGAAACACTATTTAGGATTCAATGAACTCTATAGACTTCAACAGCAGTGAAAAGCCAAATAGACCTACACTCTATTGCACGGTCATTTTCTGTAACTAAGTGTTTCTCTATTCCTAATGATATGGGCTTTGTTAATCAAATACCTGCCTTGTTCTTTTCCATTCTACAAAGCTGTTTTCTACCTGATTTTTTTGTTGTTGCTGTTTTTTTTTTTTTTTTTTTTTTTTTTTTTGACAGAGTCTCGCTCTGTCACCCAGGCTGGAATGCAGTGGCGCCATCTCGGCTGGCTGCAAGCTCCGCCTCCTGGGTTCACGCCATTCTCCTGCCTCAGCCTCCCCAGTAGGTGGCACTACAGGTGCCCGCCACCACACCAGGCTAATTTTATGTATTTTTTTAGTAAAGACGTGGTTTCACCATGTTAGCCAGGATGGTCTCGCTCTGCTGACCTCATGATCCGCCCTCCTCTGCCTCCCAAAGTGCTGGGATTACAGGCATGAGCCACCGCGCCCAGCCTCTACCTGATTATTTTTCCTTATTAATTATCTTCTTTTTCCTCATGATTTGGGATGACCAATGGCCATTGATCCTTATTCCATAAATCTGCTCCACAATTTCACCTTCTATTCCCATTACAGCCTGATTTAAACTATTTTTTTTTCTAGTTCGAATTGCTAAGAGAAAGACACATCATATCCCTTTACAAGAGTCCACGTCATGCTCTGTAGGTCAGTCTATGAACTCCCTACCTTAGACCAAGGTCTCATCCCCAAGTCCAATTATATATGCTCAAGAGAGTCAAGATACCTGAAATTTAAACCTGTTTATCCGCAGCCACCAACTGAATCAGGATAGGGGGCAGCATGTGAAAATGGCAGACACTATGATGGATATTCTACCCTTGGATTTCAAACACACATACATTTCTTCCTGTGCACAGAGTGCCAAGGATGCCTCTTATTTAACATCACCTTCCTATTTGGATTCACTATAAATGCATCTTCACCACTTCCAATCAAGTGACAACACAAAATTATGCAACCCTTCATCTCGAAAAAAATGTCATAACGCCATTTCAAAAAATTCTTGCCAATACTCCGGCTATAATCCTCAATCCAGGGGAGGCCCATCTCTCCTCTAGTACAGTGACAAACCACCCAGGTATTCTTTTTTTCCTTTCTGAAATCAGTAGACTCAATGTTAAATGTGATCACCATCAATACACACTATATATTTAGCAGTAATAACAAAGAAATAACATATCCTACCTAAGTACAGAAAGAAAGAAAAGACATTTCAACCTCTAGATTTCTGAGCCTAGGTATTCAGGTTGTGTGCCCCATTGATTCAAAGCATGTAAGAGAATCTGTAGACCACCACCTTTGTGATATGAATTCTCATGACTGTGGTGGGAATGGTGAGAAAACTGGGACCTCATTCCTTTTGCAGTGAAATGAATTGCTTCATCAGATAGGGAGATTGCCTGAGTTTTTTGTTTGTTTGTTTGTTCTTTTCTTGGCAACAAATCCCCTATGAGTAGTAGCAGCTGTAGTATCATAACAGTCATAACTTATCACCTAGCTTACAGAGACTTCTGAAAATATAGGCTCAAATTTATTTGTTTTTATCCTTTATACTCAGGTCTGAATATGTGACTAAGGCTCCTACCATATTATTTTGAGTCGGATCCAGATCCCTCTTCATCAGGGCAGGGGAATTTTGGCAGCACATGACTCACAAAAGCTTGGTGGGTTGCCTGTCAGTGCTCTCCCCAGGAGCTCTGTGTTCCATAGTTAAATTAAACATCACAGCATGTTAGTCTATGCCTGTTTCTAGATTAGTATTCCCCTTCTCTGCCACAGAACAGCCTGAATTCAAATCTAATTCTGCCTCTTCATAGTTATATCTTGCCAGAAAAGTCATTAACCCATTTGAATCTCTGTTCTGTAAAATAAATAATGACAACAATATTAATAAATCTACTTCATAGGATTTGCCATGGTAAATCACCAAATTTAAAAGTATAATTTTGTATACATGTTTACGATCAAGTTCAACATATAGTAGTTCCAATTAATTTAATGACAAATCACTCCATCTCTAAGGCAAGAAAGTTTTTGAAAAATGTAAATGCCTTTATAAAGACTACTACCTAAGATGAAACCGAAAGGAAACAGAAAAAGAGAATACTTTAAATCCTGACAAGGTTGAAGGTAAAAAATCTGAATCATTTATATGAATTTAATTTGTAAAAGCACCATTCAGAAAAATATTTTTCTACAGTACTTATTCAGAAGTTCAACTGATTGCTATTGGAATGCATATATGAATATCTCATATTTGACAGTGTATTTTCTTCAATACATAAACTTTTTAAAAAACTCTAATTTAACATGCTGAAAGAAAAATACATTGCCTAGAAATTTTAAAGAGACCCTTTTCAGAAAGGTATCTTGGATAAAGAAAGATAATTTATACTAAAGATATGAAAACCTGTAACAAATACTCCCAAAAAATAGAAAGTCAAAGAGTTAGAAACAGAATTAATGTAGCTTTAAAACCACAACCCAATCAGTCCTTCATTGCAGGGGAATTCACTAAAAACTAGATCAGTGCTGACAGTTTCCTTTTTTTTGGCTAGGGTGCTGAAAATTAAAATTTATTATTCTTGAAGTTATGAAGCATCCATGTACTAAAGAAATAGGCTAAATCATGTCATATTCAAACAATTTTGGACTAGACAGAAATAAATTACTATTCATGTGCAGGTTTTAGAAGCTCTCAAAGTTCAACCAATTTAGTAGAAATTACTCTGAGCATTATTTCAAGAAGGTTTAAGTTAATTTAAATATTGAATAAGACATTTACAAATGTAGTCAGAAATATATATATTTTAAATTCTTGGATGATAAGACCACTAGCCATTATCGATATGCAATCACATTAACAAAATTTGCTACATAAGTAAAAAAAAAAAAAAAAAGTATTAATTCAAAACAGTGGAAAAGTATGTCCTTCATGTATACAAGAGATATTTAATGAGCACCATCAAAAGCCCAGGTAGTATTCTAATGGCTTGTGTGAAAAATAGTGATGAGGTTGCTGCTGCTCTCATGGATGTTATATTCTGGAAATTAGGGGGTATTACATAGATGATAGAGAGATATACAGAGATAAAAATAAATAATAACATATCACATTGAGAAAAAATAAGGCATTTAGTACAGAGTGACTAGGTAACTCTAGTAGTCAGAAAAGCCTCTAAGAAATTACATTAGTCTGAGATCTTAATGACAAGAGGGTCAGTCTTAAAAAGATGAGGGAGAGAATTGCAAGAAGGAACAGCTAGCACTGATGGCATGGTGGTGATGGAGGAAATGGTATGGAAGGGAGGATTTTGCAGACAAGCAACTGATTCCAATTTTATTTTAAGTATCATAGAAAGCCACTGGCAGATTTAAAGCAGATAATGAACATAATTTGATTTGTGTCTTTAATGTATTTTTAAATCATAGAGATATATATATACACATACCTTGGTTAAAAAATAAATGATTGAGGAAAGCCTAAGTAGAAGCAGAGAAATCAGTAGGAGGTTATTACAGTGAGCTAGGTGACAGATGATAGTGTTTTGCACTAAGGTAGTCATAATAAGATGGAAAACTTAAAAGATTCAAGACATTGTTTGAATGCATACTTAATAGGACTTGCTAATGTGGACAGATAAGAGAAAAAGAGGAACCATGGAAAACTCCTATGCTGTGGCTGGAATAAGTAGGATAATGGCTCAGCACTGCTCACCAAATGGAGAGGTCAGTACTACAGGATGGGTAGGGGAGGGGAATTCAAGTGTATGCCTTTTATGTTTACCAGCATAAAGATGATATTTAAAGCCATAGGGCTCAATGAATTACTAAACAAAATAAATTAAGTTGAGAGCACAATTTGACACTTAGGACTAAAGACTTTGGAGAAACGACTTAGAAATATCCATTTCATTGGTGTTCTCAAGGCAAGTGTCATAACACATATTATGCAGTTGAAAAAGTAAAGGTATAGACACAAATATGTAACTGGGTTACCAGTTCTAGTATAGATAATTTGATTAACATTTTTAAAATAATTCCAACAGTCATAACAATTTTATTTGTATGCAAATATATTATAATTTTAGGAGAGTAAGCACTAGCAAGACATTTTATCTCACTTGGAAGAAAGAAAAGTCTATAATTATAATTGTAAAACTTATGTAATTCTAAAATGAACAGAGGACACTGAGCACTATTAAGTTTTAGCAACATAGAATCTAAACACCATTTATATTGAAAAAGAATTCGAAAATATTTGGAGACAGGACTTCACCTTCCAATGCAGAGGCAAAGAAGGAATGAAAATAAGTCCAAATCTCTAAATTTTTATCCCGAGATATAAAATACAACCAATATTTTTCTATAATAATGATAATATAGCTGAGGTAGCCAAAAGTAGAAAGTAAAATATGATCCTGCAGACTGTTAACTTCTGTTGAACACACCAGTTAAGTATAAATTGGGACTGTTAAATGGGAAAGTCTGGTACACCATGAACTGAAATAGGGATAAAAGGATCCCCAAAGGTCGACAACCCAGAAATCCTCAACCCTTCTCTATAGTGTTCTGTTCTTTCTTGTTGCAGATATGTTAATATTTTGGTTTAACACATTTAAAGTCAAGAAGGATCATAAACCCTCTCACAAATAGTAAAAGGATTTTCCAACACTTGAAATCTAATCAACCCCATCTTATATACTATGGTTTTTCATTATTCTCTTTCCTTTTGTATTTAATTAAAAATAATTGTTCTGATACTTATCATTATTACTTTATACAAACAGTATTTTATTTACATTATTTTATCTAGATTATTTGCCTATGATTTTTGTTTTGTATCTCAAACCTGGGTTCTGGGGTTATTTCATTTCTTCCCAAAATACGTATTTTAAAAGTTTCTTTGGTTAACATGTGTTAAATGTTGCATATCTCAAAATATATTTATTTTGCCTTCATCCATGAAAGATATTTTTGACAGGTACAAATTCTAAAGTTGACATTAATTTTTCTTCATATTTGAAAGATTATTAATCTATTGTTCTTTAGTTTTCATTTTACTCTTGAGCTATCCACTCCCAATCTATTTGTCATTCTTTTGTAATTGATGTGTATTTTCTCACTGGCTGCTTTGACAATTTTCATTCTGTCTTTGTTCTTCAAACTTACTAAAAAGCACCTAAATAAAAATTTCTTTTGACACCTTAATAGCATATGCTATAAATTTTTTTGTTACTTCTGGAATATCATCACCCATTATATTTGCAAATATTGCCATTCTGCCATTTTCTTTATTCTGTCCTCTAGAACTCCACTTAGATATTTGTTACTGTTCCTTTTAGCATACATATTTCTTAACCACTCTTTTATATTCTACTTCCTTTTATATTTTGTATTACATTCTGGTTAGCTCCCAAAACTCTATCATCCATTTTCCTATCTCTCTACTAAACTTTATCTATCTTTTTCACTCAAGTATTTTTTTTTTTTTTTTTGAGACATAGTTTCGCTCTCCTTGCCCAGGCTGGAGCGCAATGGCGCAATTTGGCTCACTGCAACCTCTGCCTCCTGGATTCAAGCCATTCTCCTTCCTCAGCCTCCCAAGTAGCTGGGATTACAGGTGCGTGCCATCATGCCTGTCTAATTTTGTATTTTTAGTAGAGATGGTGTTTCTCCATGTTGGTCATACTGGTCTTGAACTCCTGACCTCAGGTGATCCACCTGCCTCGGCCTCCCGAAGTGCTGGGATTCTACAATTACATTTTTTTGTATCTAAAATTTCTATTGGGATAGTTTTTAAACCTACCAAGACATTATTGATTGTTTCCTGTAATTATATCAGTTCCATTTTATTTTTATCCCTTTATATGTTTCAAAGTAATTTATATCTTAAATTTGATCATTCCAATATCTGAAGCCATTGGGGGAAATAAATCTATTGTTGTTTCCCTATATCTCAACCATGGTGACTTATTCTCTGCCATGCTTAGTAATTGTGTTTCCTAAAGTAAACTCATTTTAAAATATAATCTGTGAGATTGGTTTGGAACTAAATGAAAGATGTTTTCTCTTGAATTTGAATTTGCATTTGCCCTTTCTGGTTTTAGAAGGTTTTATCAACCGGAGAACACTTTTGTCCCTTCAAGGTTCCCAGCTTAATGTAGGAATTTCAAATTCAGCTTCTCTATATTGCTGGACTCCCATGGATTTATCTTTCCATCACACCACTGAAATATGCACTTTCCTTCAGAACAAACTGCTTTATTTTATCATTTCATTTTATTTTAGGCACCTTTAAGATTTAACTTATTTTAGCAATTCTTGAAGTGCAGTAAACTTTGTATTTGTCATAATTTACCCAGGACGCAGTGTTATTTTATCATAGGGACCCTTTTAACAGTTGTTTTATCAGAATTTATTCTGCAGCACTGCAAAAAGTAAAACTAAGGTTTTGTCTTAAAATAATGTTTTTTTAAAATTACATATAAAAGATTTTATTCTCCATGTAACAAACAAGACAGTGAACTCCCAATAGAGATGATGTAGTTCTGGCCATCGGAAAACATTACTATTTCACATACTAAGATCACTCACAGTCCTGATTCAACACAGGTTTGGATATTTAATTGCTTTGTACAATAATTAAAAATCTATTTTTTAAATGCTCTGATTCCTTGATAATAAATATAAATTTTATAAGACAAATAAGTATATTCATCAAAAAGAATCAATAGCCTTGTGAAGTTATTGTAATACTCATTTGACATTTTCAGGATTACTTTACATTCTTTAAATAATGTCTAAAATAACCACATATGGAAGTAAATTATTTTGATCAGACTGATATAAATGGAAATCTGTGCATGTTTAATAACAAACACTACAGCATATTTGTACATATTGAGTTTGAGGGGACCTGAGTGAACTAAATGTGTTGATGTAGGTGCCCTTAGCAGACAATCTGCCGGCTTGAAAAGCTCACTACATTCATAATGGTATGGTGGGTTAGTTAGCCCTAACTTAGAACCAATGTCATGCCCACTTCAAAGAATTAAGGTTTCAGACATCCCTTGGCATATTGTAGAGAAAAGAATATGAAGACTTGATGTTAGGAATTAAAGGTTAGCTATACCATAGCTACAAAAGCAGGTTAACATGCTGTAATTCAATTGAGTTGCCTGTTTCTAGTGGAGCTAGGATGACCCCAGGTGCAAAGGCCAAGTAAAAGCTATTAACTATAATAAACAAGGTACCCAAGTAATTAAATGGTTTGACTTGTAAGTGATTAATTAGTTACAGAGCCCCTAATTTAGAATCAGATCCTAAGATTGAGAACAGACACTAGGTTTGTTTTGTTCACAACTATATTCAGGATGTCTAGAACTATGCCTGCTACCTAACAGAAACTCAATAAACATTTGTTGAATGAATGCATACACAGACACACGAAAATCTCACGAACAACGAGCACAACAAAAAAACTCCAGGTTTGTTAAAAACTGGCCAAACAGCCAAGACTGTGAAAATGTTCACCAGAAGCCGACATTTTAGTGTATCTACAGAAGCCTATTCATTTTTAATCTAAAGTTCTTCAAAATTAATGATTGATTTGAAGCAAAAAGTAAGATATCACAAACTGATTAATTCTGTATAATTATGAATGTAGGAGAGAGACACAATGTACACTTTTGCATATGTAGATAAATATGGCACTATGTAAGATTTAGTACCAATTTAATGTAATTTTTATGTTTTATGTTTTATTTCTAAACATTCTCATAACCTTATGAAGAGTTAAATGTATTTAGCCTAATTACACTATAGTTTAGTTATATATTGTAATGTTAAAACAAGCCTGTCTTCATGTAATTCTATATCCACCTTAAATCTCGTAACTAAATATTTCAACCAAACGGTCCCCAATCCTACCCTTCACAGGTTATCTGTGGAAAAACCTGCAGTTCATTTTATCTGCTCTTACTTGAAGCTTTTGGAAAAATACATAAAATTGTGGCAAAGGACTTCATTACTGATTATTCCCAACCTCACTTTTCTTCACAGAATTTTACTCATCTCCAAATAGCAGTCTTTCTTATTTGCCATAATCACTCTTCCAAATTTTCACACCTCTCCCAAACACAACCTTCTTTTCATAACGTTCCCTGGTAACCTTGTTTGTTATCCTTTTTCTCTCTTCTCTAGTTTCACCAAATAGATTTCAAAAATTTCTTGAAAAATAAATTAATAAACAGACACATTCAAGTGAAAGACTAGTGCCGTAATAACTGAATGTGAATGTTCCAATGTATTTTATGCAATGAATTCTGTTTCACAGTTAAGGAGTCTCTTTAAAACCACTGCCACTGGTTGAGTCTACTCAATTTTAAAGAAATAATTACAGTATAAATTTAATTTTTGCACATGAATAATATGAAAACATATGAAAGATTTAGTATAGGCCCTGAGTGCTATAAAATTTTAAAACAGATTGTTTTCATTCTTTCAGAATATAAAATACAATTGGACAAAAGGCTAGATGAAAACTTTTATGAGTGCTCCTATAGGACCTTTTCTAATTTATCCTGTCCATTTTATATGTTATGTTAATAATACGTCTGCTGCTCTTCATTTGCTTAATATTATTACAAATCTTTTATATCTTCACCCTTTGGAGTTATTGTTATTTGAAAATATTACACATAGAGACCAATGAAAAATCAACCACTGAAATAAGCTGTACTTAAGAGGACTTGGAAAATTCCTAAACCCAGAAAATATTAAAAATGGTTGGAAAAACAGCTGTCTTAAATGGACATTGCCTATAGTTAGGAGAATTGGCTGTGTGCTGTGATTTGCTGATAATTTAGAATATAGGTCTGCACAGTAACTGAACTAACCTTTTATAATATTCTGTCAACATATATATTGACAGTGTAAGAACATATATGTTTACACAGTCTCTTCCTCTTCATGGAACATAGAAATCAACATCAAATGCAACTCTTATACTTCCATTAAGTTAGTAACAACAGCATTGACTTCTACATCATATCACTGGAAATATAGAATGTTGAAATAAGTCACCATAGGATTTTATAAGAGAATAATCAATTTTTATGTGGTACTTATATAGCTAAATGAAAATTAGATGACTTATTTACAAACTAAGGGTATTTCTACTAAGTAAATTGATTCTACAGAATCCAATAGTAAATACCATGTGTGAACTGCACAACCTTTAGATGTTTAAAAATAAAAATAATTAACAATGTTGACAGAATATTTTATTAATGTTCAGAAGTAAAAACTTTAGGAAACATGTTCCTTTTATGGTCTTTTTTTACAACTTAATATTCGCTAAAGAAAACAAAAGATTTAGGAGACCCAAAAAAGTCACTTTGTATTATTTAATGACAGGAAGACAAGGGACTGGAATGTGTGGCATCCTGCAGAGGAATGTGGTAATGACACCACACATACTGTCACCAGTTATGCCTACTCTAGGGCTTCTTGCCATTTCATCTTTTGATAAACTATTTTTCTTATTAAAGTTTGCGATTCTACATGCTTGACAACTGAAATGGCTGAATCTTTGAATTTTTAATACTTCGAACTGAATCTTGATATATTACTGTAATTTAAAAAATTGAACTTAAAAAATTTATAACACAATGCCTTCTTTCTCTAGATAAAAATTCAATACCCCATTGTACTCTCTCCTGCCATCTCATGACTTCAATAAATAACAATATTATAATAAATCAATCTTTTTACTATTAACAGATTACTTAAGCCATCAAGGCTCTTTTCCATTCACTGTTTTGTAGAAGTCATCTGCAAGCTGACGGTTTTATCATTTGCCAGCAATTAGTAAGAAAAAAGTAACAAGGTTATGTTTGAGGAAGTATCAATTCTTTCAGGTCACAATAATAAATGAGAAGTACAAAATCTCTGAAGGGACATAGACCTCAATCTATAACCTATCTCTGCAATTTATTTTGTGGCTTTGATCGAATACATAACATTTTCACATTATTTGTTATTTAAGTAAGGTGAGCTATATTGTACAAGGTGTGTGTGTATGAGAGACAGAGAGAGAGAGAGAGAAGAGAGACAGAGACAGAAATTTAATATACACAGTATAAAGTGCTGAAATAACATGTTGTTGGCAATAAATGGGAAAATATGTTTGTCAGCATTAATGGACTATTCTGTGTGGGACACAGAAGATGAATCCCCAACTTGAAGTTATTACAATTTTTTTTTTCCTTTTCATTTTAGAGAACTGGATCTTGGTGAAACTAATATAATGAGTAAGATAATGTCACACTAAGAAGTCAGAACTGCAAATGTAACTTTTGATCTCTCTGAAAATTATTCTGTAATTCAAGCTTCCATTCCAAATAAAAGTAGATAGCATCAAGTCAATACTGTTCATCATAGTCAGTTGAGGTACAAGTTAAAGCTGCACAGTTTCCTTGATCTTTTCTCAGGGGAAGCTTTGACATTCACTGTCTACAGAGGAGAGGCTGTCTTACAACATCAACAACTTGTGGAGGAGGCCTTTGACCCCTAGTCTTTGCTGGCATCAATTTTTCCTCCCATTTCTTCCGGTCCTTCGGCTTGGTTGTGCTATCATTTGTGGCTGCCTCTTCCATCTACCATGAGACACCTTCAAGCCAAGCCCTCCAACTCAACTAAAAACCTCACCTGCTCCCTGACACCACTCTAGGCAGCAGCAATCTAGGTGGCTGTTCCCAAGTTCTCTCTGCCCATACATGCCAATTAGTCAGTGTATTCCTCTGCTATCAAACCTTGATCACATGGCACAGGGAAATATGAAACGAGGACTGCACTGGCTTCCTGGGTTCTCTTTCTTACCTCAGATCCCTAAATAAGTCTGAAGATTTGTTTGTGTGGTTAGAACTCAGTGTAATAGAAATAGAAACAGATTCCTTCCTGAGACACAATTGTTTCACAATACCTACTCTAGTCAGTTGTTATCCTTTCTTCAACCAGTCCTATGAGAGAGTTTATTATCTATTTTTGTGATGTAATAAGAGTAATAAAACCTAAGACTTTTTCTGTTTTACTTGGAATTTCTGCTATCACCTTCCTTTCCATGGCAGGGCTTTAAAGCCAAGGCCTAGTTTGAAAATAAAGAACTAAGAAATAAACAAAGGAATTGCAGGGATTATAAAAATAAAGGGTGTACACCTTCACAATATCATCCTTTCACAACAAGAACAAGAATTTGAATGAAAAATTATGATAAAAGAGGCCACTATGCCAACCAATACCTGCTAAATTATCTCCTCTTCTCTAACCTGTTAATTTAAAAATTGTTATTCAAATGATGCATTCATGGGAAAGCTCAATCACTTTTACTCAATAAAGCCTCCTAAAATATATCATAGTTAATTTGCCTTTTAAGTACATCATTTATTGAAATTCATTTGTTGATTCATTCACCAGGGCTTTATCGTGAATCCTTTATTGCCCAGGATCAATCCTGGATGACGGAAATCCAAAAGTGAAGACATATTCCCTGACCTTATACAATTTATAGTTCAGTGGACAACAGTCCCCAAGACAGATAGTTATAAACACGTTATGTTAGTGTTTCCATGGGAACACCCGAGAGGAGCACCTGGCCAAAACCAAGGAGTCAGGGAAGATTTCCTGAAAGACGTGCCACCTTGTCTCACTAAATGTTAAAGGAGGAGCAGTGGTTAACTCAGAAGAGATTGAGAAAACACTATTTCCACTAAACAGCAGGAGCAGATAAAGACCACTGCGTTTGTGCAGTAAGTTTATCTGTGACACAGGGATGGTAAGAAGTGATGCTTGCAAACAGAGAAGTTACCCATAAATGAATTTGCCTTGTTTCTTTTCGGTTGCTGACAAGGATCTTTGACAGGAATTCAGCAGGAGGACAGCAAATGGTCACCACTGCCCACTGAATGAGGCATCTGGGTAGAGAGCTTAGATTACAACTGGACTCCCACATTCCTGAATTCTTGTGCATCAAAGTTCTCAAATTGTACTGCACTCAGTTGGTAACCTCCTTCACTATATTCAGTGTAATAGTAGGAACTCCAGTTCTAAATGAAAGTTGTTGATTCAAAAATTGAACAAATAGGAAGACAAAAATTCTCCCTCTGTGTTCTTGGATTGATGAGAGACCAAGAAAAACAGGACTTTTGTGCCTTTCCTCATTCTCTGGGTCAACTAACCTATCTGGTAACTATCAGGGAAAAGAATTGACATTTTAAGAAATAATCCAAATTAGATATTTTAGGGTTTTTTGTAATGAGGTTAAATTTGAAACATAATAGAGATTATGCTTCTCCTTTTTTCCCCCCAAGGGCTTCAAGAACAAAATGAAGAATCATAACCATAATTATGGCAGAAACTCTGAAAAGTTCTTCATTCCACTACCTCATGGAAGACACACAGGTCCTAAGTAGTTTTCCCTCTTATTATTTCATAGCTTCTCTCTGGAGCAGAGATCCTTCTACATCCCATCCTTATAACTGTTTTGAATCAAACTTTTCCCGTTCATATGCTTTCCCATTCCAATTCACTATAATGCTTTAATTTGATATTTCTTGTTAAATAAGTAAAAAAATCAATAATAATAAATCAATAACCACTGCTCCTCCTTTAACATTTAGCGAGACAAGGTGGCACGTCTTTCAGGAAATCTTCCCTGACTCCTTGGTTTTGGCCAGGTGCTCCTCTCGGGTGTTCCCATGGAAACACTAACATAACGTGTTTATAACGTGTTATAAGTTTGTTTTCAAGATTAAAATTGGAATCTGGCCAGGCGCGGTGGCTCACGCCTGTAATCCCAGCACTTTGGGAGGCTGAGGCGGGCGGATCACGAAGTCAGGAGGTGGAGATCATCCTGGCTAACACAGTGAAACCCATCTCTACTAAAAAAAAAAATTCAAAAATATTAGCCAGGCATGGTGGCTGGCGCCTGTAGTCCCACCTACTCGGGAGGCTGAGGCAGGAGAATGGTGTGAACCCAGGAGGCGGAGCTTGCAGTTAGCCAAGACAGAGCCACTGCACTCCAGCCTGGGCAACACAGCGAGACTCCATCTCAAAAAAAAAAAAAAAAAAAAAAAAAAAAAGGTAATCTAATTAACAAAGGTGAATCTGAATTTTAAAAGGCAATTACAATAAGTTCTGAACAATTAAAAAAGTTTTCTGAAATTCTTTTAGAATTTCCTTTTGATTCTTTCCCTGAAGAATACTGTCAAATTAGAAATGCAGAACTTAACAATAGAAGTTATATTAAGAAACAAAGCAACTGAAAGAACATATATTGGTGTACACTATTTACTCTTTTTTGTTGCTAATGACATTTTATGAAACTGGAAATTTTTTTCCTAAAACATCAATCTGTACTGATCTCCTCCCCTTTCCAAAGTCACAGCTTTCTGATTTTATAACTAATTTGGTATCCATGTTAACTATTGTGCATTGATGAATAATATTAATCAGTAATCATCAATTTGACAGTCAATAATTACATTCAAATACTTTGCATTTACATTTTAAACAAATTAGTCACACAGTTCACACTAAATTGCACAGTTAGTAGCCCTTTTCCAATATATTTTATGAACACATTTAAAAGTAAATATGCTTTTTCCAATAACAAGTTTATATGTTTCGAATTCAAACACTGTAATGTTTGGTATTCCTAAGCCAATTTTAACACCAATCAATGGAAGTATAAAGCAGAAACTGAAGTGTTTTATTAGACAGCAATTTTGAGATAGGAACTAAACCAAATACTTCTGAGTGCTCTACCATTAGAGCCTCCAGGGAAAATATGAGTCAAAAGGTTAAATTACACGCAACAAATAGCTTCCCCGTTCTCTCAATATACAAGATCAAACATTTCCTAATTATCAGAATTGAAGTCCAATGAGTTTTGATTGCCTCAATCAACATAATTATATAGCTCATTCATAAAAAAATTTTTAAATCCACTCCTCTGTGCAATATGTATTTTTTTTTTACTTTAAAAGAGGTTCTATAATAATCAATAAGAAGGCAAATATTTCAGGCTATTAATCAGTGCAAGCACCCCACCTAGTAGAAAATGAACATGAACCCACAGAAGGGCCCGAAGGGAAGAGAAAACTTGAGTGAAGGGAACAACCCAGGAGAGTGGCCCATGCTTTGTCTTTTCCATGATGGGGGATAATTATACCTACCTCATGGTAATTTATTGTAGCAGCTCAAACTGACTGATACACATAGCTAAGGCTAAAACACCAATCAGAGCTTTCAGTTTCTGCTACTACAGGAAAGATGGAGTTTAGAGTGTGAGTCAAAGGTTAATATTTTAGAAACAAAGGCAAATGACTCCAGTGACTTCACAATGTTGAGGATATAAGTCAAAGTTATTAGATATGTGAGGAACAGAAAAAATGACTCATACACAAGAGAAAAGACAACATACATTGATACTAAGATGTCACAGATGCTGGAAATGGCAGAAAGGAATTTTTAAAGTAGGAAGTATGACCATTGTCAAAAACTATTTAAAAAATGGTTATAATTAATGAAAAAAAAGGAATCTTAGCAGAAAAATGGAAGATATAAAAATCAATCAAATAACAATTATAGAACTAAAAAGTATAAGATCATTTTTTAAAATATACTTCCTTTAGGGATTAGAAGTCAATTAGATTTACAGAAGAAAAAAACAGTGGGCTTGAAGAGAGCTCAATAAATATTGTTCAATTTAGAGAAAGCAGAAAAAAGATTGAGAATGATTTCATAGAACCTGAGTGACTTGTAGGACTTTATCAAAACCATGTCTTTCATGTAATTTGAGTCCCAAAATGAGAGAAGAGAGGAAATGGAACTATATATATATATATATGCAAATTGAACGATATATATATTTCCATATATATGCAAATGAACCTGTATATAATTCCATATATATGCAAATATATAAATGAAACTATATATGATATATATAAGATATATTATATATATTAGATATATATCTTACATATATCATATATTACATTATATATTATACATAAATATATATCTTGATATATAAGAAATAGTGGTGAGAAATTTCCAAAATTTTGTGGAAGACATAATTCACAGTTTTAAGAATCTCAGCAAGCCCCAAACAGGGTAAATAAAAAAAATTATGTCCAAGCATATCGGAGTCAAACCACTGAACTTCCAAAATGGCATAAAAATCTTTTTCTTTTCTCTGTCTTATAAATTTAATCTTTTTCACAAAGAAATATTCATTTTATTAACTCAAAGTCAAATGAATTAACAAGGCTTTCTAGACACACATTAGGTATTATCACAATTAGTAATATGTTAACACAATTAGTAATGTCCCAAGAGATATCAAACTTACTAAAATGTTGTTATGGTTATTTTAAAAGTTATTAGTGCCATTAATTATATGTATTATATATTGTTAGTTTTTTAAACTTATATGAAGCAAGGTATAATATGGAAACAAATATTAATTATGTAGTAATTAATTTTAGGTGTTGAAAAAATGGCATTAAAAATCTTAAAAGCAGTGCTCCAAGACACATTACCTACATATAAAAACAAGGCAAACAAAAAATAGAGGCCAGAAGAAACTGTAGCAATGTTTAAAGTGCTACAACATAAAACTGAGAACTAAGAATTATAAATCCAGTGAAAATATCCTACAAGAATGAAGGGAAACAAAGTCAGTCTTGAAACAAACTAGCACAAAGAATATTCATCCTTAGCAGACTAACACTATAAGGAATCATGAAGAAAGTCTTTTTTCAATGAAGAGAGGTGATACCAAATGAAATCTCAGGTCTTATAGAGAAAATAAGAGCATCAGAAGTTGAGTTGAGGTGGTTAAACACAACTATTTTTTTTCATAATTTGATAACACATCACTATTTACAACAAAAATTATTGTGTGTATGTGTGTTCCAATGTTTTAAAACAAAAACAAAAAAAAACTATGGATCAAAAAGATGTACGAATCAAAGAAACTCTCAAGAGAGATGCAAAATGTTTTATATTGAATTATAAAAAATAGCATATTACAAATAATGAGATACAACTACAGCAATGTTTATAAGGAAATAGCTTTAAATGCTTAATGAGAAAAGTAAAAACATGTAAATCTGACATATACAAGTATATCATGTATAGATGTACTATATATGACAATGATAGCCAAAATGGAGTGAGAAAAAATGACCTATATGATTGCAAGGTTTTTACATTTCCCAGTGGGGTGTGAAAAGTTAAAAATGTGTATTTTATGCCTTGGAGCAACCATTTTAAATGTTCCAAAGTAGTATAATTTTAAAGCAAATAGATAAATTAGAGTAAAATATTTTTGTAAAAATGCAATTAACTCAAAAAAGTCAGAAAACAAACACCAGAGAAATAAAAAGTAGTAAAAATATAAAACAAGTAGTGAAGTGGTAGACAAAAATCCAAGCATATGAAAATTTCATTGAATGCAAATGAACTAAGGATTCCAATTAGGAATGCAGATTTTTTTTAATATTTGGAAAAGCAAGACATAACTATTCTGCAAGAGGTACAGTTTAAATTTTAAAATACAGATAGATTAAAAGGAAAAGAACGGACAGATACATATTATGTAAACCGGGTAAGAAGGCTGGAGTTGTTATATTAATAATATATAGCAACTTAAGGCAAGGAAGAACATTTCATAATGATAAAATAGTGATTTCACAAGACATAAAATCATAGATATGCACATATCTAACAGAGCCCCAAAATACATAAACAGAAAATTGACAAAATTAATAAAAAGAGAGCTAGACAAATTTACAATCATATTTGGATAGTTGAATTATCCTTTCTCAGGAATTTTTTTTTTTTTTGAGACAGGATCTTGCTCTGTGGCCTGAGCTACAGTGCAGTAAGGCGATCTCAGCTCATTGCAACCTCTGCCTCCCAGGCTCAAGCAATCCTCCCACCTCAGCCTCCCGAGTAACTGGGAACACAGGTGCATACCACCATACCCAGCCATTTTGTTGTATTTTTTGTAAAGATGGTGTCTCACCATGTTGCCCAAGCTGGTCTTGACCTCCTGGGCTCAATTAATTCACCTATCTTGGCCTCCCAAAGTGCTAGAATTAGAGGTGTGAACCACCACACCCAGCCTGTCAGGCATTTTTAAAAGACAACCAGAAAAAAATGAGAAAGGACAAAGAAGGGCCGAATAACATTATTATCCACTATGACTTGGCTGAAAATTATACAACACTATACTCAAAGCCTTCAGAGTACACATTCTTTTCAAGAGCAGATGGAAAATTCATCAAGATGCACTGTATGTTGAACCATAAAATAAGTCTCAGTATATTTTGAAATACTGGAATTGCACAAAATATGTGATCTAACCATAATGGGATTATTGAGAAATCAAGAATAATAATGTAGCTAAGATAAAAATCAAATATTTAACAATTTTTGAAAATCACTGATATGGTTTGGCTGTGTCCCCACCAAATCTCGTCTTGAATTCCCATGTGTTGTGGGAGGGAACTGGTGGGAGGTAATTGAATCATGGGGGCAGGCCTTTCCTGTGCTGCTCTCATGATAGTGAACAGGTCTCATGAGATCTGATGATTATATAAGGGGGAGCTCCCCTGCACAAGTTCTCTCTCTGCCTGCTGCCATCCATTTAAGACATGACTTGCTCCTCCTTGCCTTCCACCATGATTGTGAGGCTTACCCAGCCACGTGAAACTGTAGGTCAATTAAACCTCTTTCTTTTCTAAATTTCCCCAGTCTTGGGTATGTCTTTATCAGCAGTGTGAGAATGGACTAATACAATAACACTTTCACAAAATATCCACGGGTCAAAAAAACAAAAAAGAGAGAGAGAAATGTTTAAATATGTGAGACTGAATAAAAATAACAACATGACCTAAATTACGGATAGAGCTAAAACAGTGCTTAGAAAGAAATAGATATCTTTAAACGCTTACATTAAAAAAGTAAAGTCTAAATCCAATGACCTAAAGCTACATCTTGAAAAACAAAAAGGAAAAAAATGATCAGAGGAAAAACTAATAAAATAGAAAACAGATAACCTAAAGAGAAAATTAAGAAAACCAAAAGTTGAGTCTTAGAAAAGACCAACAAATTTAATAAACCTCTCAGCAGATTGATCAAGAACAAATGAGACAACTGAGTAAAAAAGACGATTTCTTAAAAGACACAGAGTACCAAAATTCAATCCAGAAAAAAATCAATAACCTGCATAATGATTGATAACAGAGAGATAAATAGGTAGATAGATACACATAGATATATAGATGAAATGTAACTTGTAGCTAAAGATCTTCCCACAAAGACGACTTTTGGCCCAGATGGCTTTCTGGTAAACCCTACCAACATTTTAGGAAGAAGTAGTATTAATTTTACTAAAATTATTTCAGGACATTGAAAAGGAGGGAATATTTTCAACACACTCTGTGAAACTAGAATTATTCTGATACCATCCACAAAGATATTACCAAAAAAGAAAATTACAGATTCATATCCTTCTGAAGGTAGCAAAATTCTTTTTTTTTTTTTTTTTTTTTTTTAGGCAGAGTCTTGCTCTGTGGCTCAGGCTGGAGTACAGTGGGGCGATCTCGGCTCACTGCAACCTCAGCCTCCCAGGCTCAAGCCTCCTGAGTAGCTGGGACTACAGGTGCATGCCACCAATCCCGGCTAATTTTTTTTTTTTTTATTTTTTTTTTTAGTAGAGACGGGATTTCACCATGTTGGCCAGGATGGTCTGGATTTCCTGACCTCGTGATCCACCCACCTCAGCCTCCCAAAGTGCTAGGATTAAAGGCATGAGCCACTGCACCCGGATGAACATAGCAAAATTCTTAACACCATATTAGGAAAGCAAATCCAACAATATTTAAAAAGACAATATACTGTGACCAGGTGGGGTTTTTCCCAAGGATACAAAGTGGTTTAATATTTGAAAATCAATCAGCGTAATTCACCAAATTAACAAACTAAAGAATAGAGACTATACGATTATCTTCATAGAAACAGAAAAGGTATTTGTCAAATCCATTATCCATCACAGTTCAAAACTCTCAACAAACTAGCAAAAGAAAAGAATTCTACCTTAACTTGATAAAGGGGATCTGTGAAAAACCTGTGAAATAGGAGAGTTCCCTGACGTCCCTCACAGAACTTGCAACAGGGGTGTGGCTCATCTGTTTGGCCACCATGCCCTGCTCAAACCCCCTTCACGAGAGGGAGCATGCAGGAGGGCAGGTGCCGGAGCTAAGGTGTGTGCCCCTGAGCTCCAGCCCTATGGCAGCATCCAGGGTTGAGTGTCTGCAACTCCCAAAGCCCAAGTGGGCCTGTGTTACAGTACCCTCTTTTAGCCTTGCCATCCGGGATGGCTTAAGTGTTAACCAGCTCAGTGCCTTCTTGGTACCCAGGTACTTGTTCGGCTTCCAGGAAGAATCAGGTCACACACATACTTGAAGGATGAATGCAGGGGTTTTATTGAGTGGTGGAGGTGGCTCTCAGCGGGATGGATAGGGAGCTGGAAATGTAATGGAGTGGGAAGATTATCTTCCCCTGGCTATCCCCAGCCAAACTCCTCTCAACATTCAGACACTCCTTCTCTTCTCTTTATCGTGCCATTCTGCCATTCTTCTGCTCTTCTGTTTGTTTCCTCGTGGAGCCGGGGGTTTGGGGTTTATATGGGTACAGGATAGGCGGGCATGGCAGACCAAAAGGCAACTTTGGGACATGAAAAGATAAATGTCTGTTCCCATTTAGGGCTGTGGGTTTCCAGGATTTAGGGTGGGGCCTTTGCTGGGGAACCACCCTCTTCTACCCAGTATTTATCTGCCTCCTGTCCATATCACCTACAGCTGAAATACTTAATGATAAAAGATTGTATGCTTTTCCATTAATATCAGGATATAGGAAAAAAATGTCTGTTCTCATCACTCTTATTAAACATTGCAGTGGAGGTTCTAGCTAAGACATAAAGTCAAGAAAAAGTGATGTAGAGACGGTAAAGAAGAAATAAATTTGTCTTTATTCGCAGACAACACAATTGTCCATGGAGAAAATCCAAAGAAACCTATAAAAAAAATCCACTGGAATTAATATGTGATTTTGGTATGGTTGTAGAATTCAAGATTAATACACATAAATCAATTTTATTTCTATACTGTGACAATGAACGTCCAGATAGTGAAAATTTTTAATACAATTTAAAGTAGCATAAAATTTATAAAATACTTAGGGATAAATCTGACAAAAGATGTACAAGACTTAAACATTAAAAACTAAAAACATTGCTGACAGAAATTAGAGAGGACCTAAAATAAATGGAGAGCTATATTGTGTTCGTATGTTGGAAATCTCCACAGTATTAATATTTCAATTCTCCCAAAATTGGTCTACAAATTGAATGCACCTCCAATCAAAATACCAGCAGGATTTCTAGCAGTTGACAACCTAATTCTAACATACATATGGAAATTCAAAGGACCTAAAATATCCAAAATGATTTTGAAAAATAAGAGCAATTTTGGAGGACAAACATTACTTATTTATTATAAAGCTATGGTAAGCAAGCCAGTGTAGTCTTGTTGTAAAGACAGGGGAATAGATGAGTTTGCGTCACTATTTGTTTCACTCATCTATTACCCTGTCTTCACAACAAGACCCCCAAAATTGACTCAATCATTTATGAACAACAAATTTTCTACAAAGATGCAAAGGCAATTCAGTAGAGAAAATAATAGTTTTTCAATAAATAGTTCTGGAACCACTGGATATCTATATACAAAATAATAAACTTCAACCCACAGCTCACACCATATAAAAATTAACTCAAAATAGATTATAAACCTAACTGGAATGCCTAAAACTATAAAACTTCTAGAATAATATATTGGAGAAATTCCTTGTGTCTTTGAGTTAGGCAAAAATTGCTATGATAAAATGCAAATGTACAATCCATAAAAAAACTGTTAAATGTCATCAAAATTTAAAACTTCTATTCTTCAAAAATGATTGTATTTAGAGAATGAACATATAGGTCATACTGGGAGAAGATATTTGCAAATTACTTATTTGATAAAGGAGATATAGCCATAATATATAAAAATTTATCAGAACTCAGTAATTTAAAAAACAGTTTAAAAAACAAATGGACATAAGATTTGAACCAACAAAGATTTGTACAAGTGAAAGGTTCAGATGGGAAATGAATACACTGAAAGATGCTCAACACCAGTTATCACTAGGAAAATGCAAATTCAAACCACAAAGGGATATCACAAGAATGGCTATATTCAAAAAGACTAAGGATGTGGAGAGACCAGAGTTTTTATATACTGCCTTCTGGAATGTAAAGTGGTACAACCACTTTGGAAAGCTCTTTGGCAAATTCTTAAATAGTTAAACATACACTTGCCATAGGAGAAACTATTCCACACCTAGGTATTTACTCCAGAGAAATGAAAGCATATGTCTTTAAATAGACTTGTTCATGAATGTTCAGAACACTTTATGTGTAATAGCCAGAAACTATAAACAATTGAAATGCCCACCCACAATATGTTGGATAGACAAATGGTGATGTATTCATACAATAGAATATTGCTCAGAAATAAAAAGGAAGGAACAAATGATACATGCAGCAACATATATAAATCTCATAATAATTTTGCTGAGTAAAAGAAATCAAACAAAAGAATAATATATGATTCCTTTATATAAATTTTAGGAAATGGAAACTGATCTATAGCAATAGAAATGAGATTAGGCTTTGTCTAGAAAAAGGAGTAGTATTGGGACAGTTAGGACGGAGGGATTAAAAAGAGATATGAGGAAATGAGGAAGTGATGGGAATGTTCATTACCTGAATTGTAGTGTTCATTTATCATATATCTCAACACTTATTAAACTATATATTTTTAATATGAACAGTCTATTGTTTGGTTATTATACCTGAACAAGCTATTTTAAAAGGAAAGAATGAGAGACAACACAAATTTTTAATAATCAGGAAAGAGGAACTTCAGTAATTTAAAAAATAAGAAATTTGTGAATAACATTTTTGTAGTGAATTTGACTATTCAGATGGAATGGTCAAATTAATGAAAAATGTAGCCATCAAAACTGACACAAAAATATTTTGACTATAAATGCATGGGCATATTTATGGGTTTTGGATACTGTTTTATTGGCCGATATGCCTGTTTGTATGCAGGCGCCATGCTATTTTGATTATAAGTTCTTTATAATATGGTTTGAAATCAGGAAGTGTGATGCCTCCACTTTGTTCTTTTTGCTCAAGATTGTTTTGGGTATTTGTGGTGTTTCCATACAAATTTAAGATTGATTTTTTTATTACTGTGAAAAATGATATTGGCATTTTGATAGAGATTGCATCAAATTTATAAATCACTTTGGGTAGTACAGACATTTTCACAATATTAATTTTTATATATCATGAACACAGGATATCTTTCAATTTATTTGTGTCTTCTTTAACTTTTTCGTCAGTGTTTTTGGTGTACAGGACTTTTACTTCCTTTGCTGAATTTAGAACTAAGTATTTAATTTTTGTTGCTATTGTAAATGGAACTGTTTGCCTAACTTCCTTTTTGGATAATTTGTTATTAGTATATACAAACACTATTAATTTTGTGTAATAATATTGTATCCTGTAACTTTACTTAATTCAATTTTAATTCTAACAGATTCTTTAGGGGTATCTTTAGGGTTTTCTATATATAAGATCATGTCATCAACAAATACAGACAATTTTACTTCTTTCTTCCCTACTCGGATGCTTGTATTTCTTTCTCTTGCCTAATTGCTCTGGCTAGGACCTCCAGTACTATAACGAATACAGGTGGTGAGAGTGGGCATCCTTATGTTATTTCTGACATTGAAGGAAAAACTTTTAACTTCTCACCATTGAGAATGATGCTACCTACAAATTTGTCATATATGGCCTTTATTGGGTTGAGGTACACTCCCTCTATATCTAAGCTGTTGAAAACTTTTTCCATAAAAAGGTGTTGAATTTTGTCAAATGATTTTTCTATGTCCATTAATGGTCATATAATTTTCATCTTTCATTTTATTAATGTTGTGTATCACATTTACTGATCTGCATATGTTGAGCCATCTTTGTATTCCAATGACAAATACCACTTGATTGTGGTAATTATTAATTTCCACATATTTATGTATTTTCCAAGATTTTTCTTGTTATTGATTTCTAGTTTCATACCATTGCCACACACAGAGACACTTGATATAATTTGAATCTTCTTAAATTTATTAAGATTTGTCTTGCAACCTAACATATGTCTGGAGAATGTGCTGTGTGCACTTGAAAATGAGTCTTTGAAGTAATGTGTTTGAGTTCAATTCTCAAACTGAACTCAAGTTGAGAATAAGTTGCATTACTTCATCAGAAATAATTGCCTATAAATATTTTTCTTGTAGTGTCCTTGTCTGACTTTTTTGTCAGTGTAATTCCAGCCTCATAAAAAGAATTTAGAAGTATTCCCTCCATTTCATTTTTTTGGAAATTTTCAATAATTGGCATCAGATCTTCTTTGAATGTGTGAGTGAATTTAGCAGTGAAGCCATCCAATCAAGGATGTTTTCTTTTAATTGAAGAATTCTTATTACTGACTCATTCTTATTTTACATTGTTCTCAGATTTTCTATTTCTTCAGGTTTCAGTCTTGGTAGGGTCCATGTGTCTAGAAATTTATCAATTTCTTCTAGATTATCCAATTAGTTATTATTTAATTGTTCATAATTGTTCCTGTAATATCAGTTATAATGTGTGCTCTTATATTTCCAATTTTATTTAGTTGAGTCATCTTTCTTCCCTACTTAATCTAACAATTTGCCCATATTGTTTACCTTTTCAAAAAACCAACTCTTCATTTTGTTGATTTTTGTATTGTTTCCTAGTCTCTATTTCATTTGGATCTGCTCTGGTTTTTACTATTTCCTTGTTTTTGCTAATTATGGACTTGGTTTTTTCATCTTTTTCTAGTTTCCTGAGGCTTAACATTAGATTATTTATTTGAGATCTTTCTTTTTTGATATAAGCATTTAATGCTATAAATGTCCTTATTAGGACTGCTTTTGCTGCATTCCATAATTTTGGGATGTGTTATGTTTATGTTCACGTTTCCATTTGTCTCAAGATATTTATTTCCTTTTTGATTACTTCTGTGACCTACAGGTTGTTTAGGAGCATCGTGTTTAATTTCCACATATTTGCGTATTTTTCCAAGATTTTTCTTGTTACTGATTTCTAGTTTCATACCATTGCCACACTTGATATAATTTAAATACTTTTAAATTTGTTAAAATTTGTCTTCTGACCTAACATATATATGCCTGGAGAATGTTCTGTGTGCACTTGAGAAGAAAGTATATTATGGTATATTATGCTACTGTTGAGTGGAATATTCTTTATGTGTGTTGGGTATATTTGGTCTAAAGTGTAATTCAAGTTCATACTGCCCAAAGTGATTTATAAATTCAATGCATTCTCTGTCAAAATTCCAATGCATTTCTTCAAAGAAATAGAAAATACAATCCTAAAGTTTGTATGGAATCACAAAAGGTCCTGAAGTCAAAGCAATCTTGACCCAAAAGAACAAAGCTGGAAGCATCACATTACTAGATTTGAAAACAAATTACAAAGCTATAGTAATCAAAACAGCATAACACAGCTACATCATCAGTCAAATAGGACAGTGAGCCTAGAAACAAGCCCATACATCTATGGTTAATTGATTTTCAACAAAGGTGCCGAGAGTACAAAATGGGGAAAAACACTGTCTTCAGTTTATGCTCTTTGGAAAGCTGAATATCCACATGCAAAGGAATGAAATTGGACCTTTATCTCACCCCTTATATAAAAGTCAACTCAAAATGGATTAATGACTTAAATATAGGTCCTGAAATTGTAAAACTACTCGAATAAAATAGGGGGAATGCTAAACGACATTGGCCTGGAATGCTAAATGACATTGGTCTGGGCAACAGTTTTTTTGGCTATGACTCCTAAAACACAGGCAATGAAAGCACAAATTGACGAAAGTGATGGCATCAAACTAAAAAGATCTGCACAAAATAAAAATAATTAACAGACTGAAGAGGCAATCCACAGAATTAGAGAAAATATTTATAAACCATACACCTGGTAAGTTAATATCCAAAGTATGTAATAAACTCAACTCAATACCAATAAAGCCAATTTTAAAATGGACAAAGTTCCTGAACAGAAATTTCTCAAAGAAGACATACAAATTTCCACCAGATGCATGAAAAAATGTTCAGCATCACTATAGAAAAATGCAAATTAAAAACGAGATATTATCTCACGCCTTTAGAATGGCTTTTATCAAAAAGATGAAAGATAAGGTTTGGTGAGAATACAGAGAAAAGGGAACTCTTGAACACCGTTGGTGGGAATGTAAATTAAAAGAAATGTTATGAAAAATGGTATGGAGGTTCCGCAAAAAGCTAAAAATAGAACTACCATATGACCCAGTAATTCCACTTCTGAGTATACACCCAAAGGAACCAAAATCAATACATTAAAGAGATACCAGCATTCCCATGTTCACTGCAAAATGATTCACAACAGCCAAGATATAGGAACAACCTAAGTGTTCATCAGCAGATGAAAGGATAAAGTATCTGTCATATATATATATATGACAATAAATTACATGTCATATGTGTGTGTATATATATATATATATATATATACACACACACACAATACTATACAGACTTAAAAAGGGTGGGGGTCCCCTGTTATTTGTGACATTTGAATTAATCTGGAAGACATTATTATAAATGAAATATGACAGGCACAGAAAGACAGATACCACATTATCTTACTTATATGTGAAATCTAAGAAAGTTGAACTCATAGAAGTAGAGAATAGAATGGTAGTTACCAAGAGCTGATTGGGAGTACAGGGAGGGAACAAATGGGTAATTGCTGATCAAAGGGTACAAAGTTTTAGATGAATGGGGGGTTTGTGATATACTGCACAGCAGGGTGACAATAGTCAATAATAATGTATATTTCAAAATAACTAGAAGAGTAAATTACAAGTTTAATTTCCCCATAAAAAATGATAGGTTTGCAAGTTGACTAATATGTCAATTGGCTTGAATTAATTATCCTACATTGCATACATATATCAAAACATCACATTGTACCTCATAAATGTATAAAATTATGACCTGTCAATAAAAATAATTTTAATAAATACATTTTTATTTAAGAGTGCTAAATACACTCTTATTTCCTAATACAATTTTGTAGTCTAATTTTATTTTTTCTAATATTTATATAGATGTATATATTTCCTTAGTATTTGCACAAAATTTATTTCATGATTTGACTGATTTCATGGAAATAACTTGTAGTTTGGGTTTTTAATATTTAGCCTTTCAAGTTTGGTCTTTTAACTGTAGGGCCTTTTACAACTGGTTAAATTACTATAATATCTGAAAGAAAATAAAACTTGAAACTAGATTAAATAAAAAATCTGAATAAATCTGTATGTATTAATCAAATTGAATTTAATATAAAAACCTCCCCACAATGAAAGTACATGCCCAGATAGTAAAATATTATTAACATTTAAGGGAAACAACACAAATCTTATAACAAGTGCTTTCAGAAAATTAGAGGAAACACTTGCCAACTGATGTATGTGCCCAGCACAAATCTGATGCTAAAACCTGACAAAATATCTACAAAACAAAAACAAAAATAGAGACTAATAGCTCTCATTTACATAGACAGATACATTCCTAATAAAATAACCATCAAATGTTATTCAACATAAGAAATTACTTTAAACAAATGAAAACAGCATAACAAAACCTGTGAGATACAGCAAAAACAGTGCTAAGAGGGAAGTTTATAGCAATAAATACCTATATCAAAAAAGCAAAAAGATTGGGGCAAACGAACAATCTAACACTGTACCACAAGGAACTAGAAAAGCAAGAACAAACCAAACCCAAAATTAGCAGAAGGAAAGAAATAACAGAAATCAGAGCAAAACTGAACAAAATAGACTACAAATCAATACTCAAGAAAATAAAAAGTTATTTCTTCAACAAGATGTACATTAACACTAGCTAGACTAACCAAGAGAGAAGAGAGAAGATGCAAATAAACAATATCAGAAAGGAAAAAGGAGACATTTCAACTGATACCACAGAAATACAAAAGATCATCAGAGACTGTCATGAACAACTATACACTGACAAAATGGAAAACCTTGAGGAAATGGATAGATTCCTTGAAACACACAGCCTACCACGATTGAATCAGGAAGTAATAGAAAATCTGAACAGACCAATAACGAGTAGCAAGATTGAATCAGTAACAGCCTCTCAAAAAAGAAAAGCCCAGAACCAGATGGAATCACAGACAAATTCTAACAAATACACAAAGAACTAATACTAATTCTCCTGAAACTATTTTAAAATTATCAAAAAGGAGGTAATTTTCCCTAACTCATTTTATGAGGCCAGCATTATCCTGATACCAAATTCAGATGAGAACACAACAACAAAAAAGAAAACTATGGGCCAATATTCCTGATGAACTTAAACACAAAGATTCTCAACAAAATACCAGCAAACCACTAACAGTACATCAAAAAGATAACACACCATGATCAGGTGGTATTTATGCCAGGGATGCAAGGATAGTTCAACATATGCAAATAAATAAATATGATATATCACATCAACAAAATGGACAAAAACCATATGATGATCTCAATAGATACAGAAAAAGCATTTGAAAAATTTCAACATCCCTTCACTATAAAAACTCTCAACAAACTAGACATAGAAGGAACATACCTTGAAATAATAAAGGTCATATATGACAAATCTCTAGCTAACATCATATTTAGTGGAAAAGGACTGAAATTATTTCCTCTAAGGACTGGAACAAGACAACAATGTCCACCTTCACCACTCCTATTTGATGTAATTCTGGGAGTCCTAGCAAGAGCAATCAGGCAAGAGAAAAAAATAAAAGGCATCCAATTTGGAGAAGAGGACATCCAATTGTCCCACTTTGCTGATGATATGACCTTATATCTACAAAAATCCAAAGACTCCACCAAAAAGACTCTTAGGTTTGATAAGTGAAGTGAGTAAAGTTGCAGTATAAAAAATCAATGTACAAAAATCAGTACCATTTCTACACACCAATAATTATCTAGACAAGAAAAAATCAAGCAAGCTATCCCACTTACAATAGCTACCAAAAAAAAAAAAAAACCTAAGAATTAATTTAACCCAAGAAGTAAAAGGTCTCTACAAGAAAAACTACAGAAAAGTGATGAAAGAAATTGAAGATGATGCAAAGAAACAGAAAGACATCCGATGCTCATGGATCAGAAGAATTAATATGACCATATTTCTCAAAGAAATCTACAGATTTGATTCAGTCTCTATGAAAATACCGCTGTCATTTTTCATAAAATTAGAAAAAAACAATCTTAAAATTCATATGGAACCAAAAAAGGCCTGTGTTCTCACATATACATTTGACAGTACTTGGCATACAGTAGGTGCTGAATACATGTTTGTTAAATGAAAGTGCATAAATGATAGAGCTTATGGATAATTGTGTGAGTTTAGATGTAAAAGATAAAAATGAAACTGTGTAAGTCTATGCCTGAGGCTTTTACCTACTTCTCTGAATAAAGTTTCAAAGAATTTCGATGAAAATAAAGTATAAAGAAAAATATGTAGGGCCTTCTGCCAAATATTAGGTCAGGAAATTAATGAAGCATATAATTGTGCCTTTCCCAGGTGTGTTAAATTATAAAGTGTAAATGTGAAGGCAAAAGTGACAAGAGATCTTTCCAATATTAGCCAGTGGAACCACTAAGAGGAGAATATATAACGAACGTTCATTTGATCCCAAATCATGCCAAGGTACCTTCACTTAGCACAAAAAAACAAGGTACTTATACCTTATCTCTATGATCCCATGTCCTGTTCACTGTATTCCAGCTACCTACTACCCTCTTTGCTCTTGCTAGAAACTGACTAAACCTGCTCTTGCCTTTGAATTTCTCTACTGATTGTGCCTTCTGCCAGGTGGATTAATTTCTCAGTTATCAGCACAGTTCACTCCTTCAAATTTTCTCAAATAATATTTTCTCAGTGAAATTCACCCTGACCTTCCTATTTACATACATGAACCATGCACCTCCACCTACAATACCAGCGGTATTCTCATATACCGTTGTACCGCTCTATTTTTTTTTTTTTTTTTTTGAGACAGAGTCTCGCTCTGTTGCCCAGGCTGGAGGGCAGTTGTGCAATCTTGGCTCACTGCAACCTCCGCCTCCTGAGTTCAAGCAATTCTCCTGCCTCAGCCTCCTGAGTAACTGAGTCTACAGGTGCATGCCACCATGCCTGGCTAATTTTTTGTATTTTTAGTAGAGTTGGGGTTTCACCATGTTGGCCAGGCTGGTCTCAGTCTCCTGACCTCATGATCCACCTGCCTCGGCCTCCCAAAGTGCTGAGATTACAGGTGTGAGGCACCGTGCCCAGCCATACTGCTCTATTTTTTAAATTATGCTTAACATATTCTAACATATTTTATGGTTTATTATTGTCTTTACCCCAGAATATAAATACCACTAGGGCAGAAAACTTTGTTTTGTTCATTGATGATATATCCTAAGTTCTTATTACATGGTAGGTCCTCAATAAATATTTTTAAATAAATAGAATGTGATTTATAATTTGACTTAAACACTTCAAATGAATTAAGTAACCCAAATATATTTGCAAAATTTTAGCCAAATATTTGGAGTACCTTTTGTCTCCAATTCACCAGGCTGTATTCTTTTAGCTAGCTGTCCAAGGTCTATACTAATAGTTGAGTCTTTGCAATTTATCTTAGTTCTCACTCCTTATCTTGTTTTCTAACTCTGCCAGTAAAACATTGTTCTTCCCTGTACTTTGTGAAGCATATAATGAAAGACCAGCAGTAAATAAAAAGAGGAAACTGATCAGTCATGCTTGTCTTTTTGGAAATAAGATGTCCCTAGACTGAGGCTGCTCTCAGTTTCTCTTGGCTACTCTTTTGTAGTCAATAACTAATAAGTGTCTCTCAACATGTCCAACTATCCTAGGTTCATTATCCATATCTGATGTGTTCTCAGTTCTTTTTGTTTTTTTTTGAGACGGAATCTTGCTCTGTTGCTCAGGCTGGAGTGCAGTGGCACGGTCTCGGCTCACTGCAACCTCTGCCTCCTGGGTTCAAGCAATTCTCGTCCCTCAGCCTCCCGAGTAGCTGGGATTATAGGCGCCTGCCACCACATCCAGCTAATTTTTGCATTTTTTTAGTAGAGATGAGGTTTCACCATGTTGGCCAGGCTGGTCTCGAACTCCTGACCTCGTGATCCACCCACCTTGGCCTCCCAAAGTGCTGAGATTACAGGCGTGAGCCACCACACCTGGCCCCAGTGGTTCTTATAAATGATGTTCAAGTAGATATAAGATGGTTAATTCGCCATTCATTCAAAGCTATTTATTTCGTGATGTTTATGTGCCATACACTGTGGTAGGGGATGAAGACAAATAGCCAAAAGACAGATTGTCTGCCCTCAAAAGTTCTGGTAAGAAAAACAGAAAGAGTAAGTAAATAAGAAATATAATAATAGACTTAATAAGAACTGTTAAGAAAATAGGGGCCCTGAAGAGGTAAAGGGGAGTGTGTGTGTATTGTTCTGAGGTGGGAGATGTTGAAAGGGTGTTATTTTGAGTAGTGTTAATATAGAACTCTCCTGGCACATTGCAGTTGACCTCAGGCCTAACCAGCTTAGACATGAAGAAAAGTAAATCTCAAATATCATCCTCTGTTTTCTATTTCAAGCCTTCAGATTAATGTCATTTACTGAAATTGGAGGACTAGGTGGGGAGGAGATGAGGAACACAGATTTGACTGACAGAGGATGAAATTGAACCTGTTAATTCTGAAATATGTGAGATATCCAAATCAACGTGACAATAAAAAGCAATTAAATACATAACTCTGGTAACTTAAAAAAAGATTATATAAGACATGAGCACCAGGTGCAGTGGCTTATGCCTATAATCCCAACACTATGGGAGGCTGAGGCGGGAGAATCACTTGAGCCCAGGAGTTCAAGACCAGCCTGGGCAACACAGTGAGACTCCATCTTTACCAAAAAGACTTTAAAAACCACAAAAATTAGCCAGGTGTGGTGGTGCATGCCTGTAGTCCCAGCTAGTCAAGAGCATGAGCTGAGAGGATCACTTGAGCCCAGGATCTTGAGGCTGTAGTGAGTCATGTTTATGCCCCTGTACTCCAGCCTAGGTGACGAAGCAAGACTCTGTCTCAAAAAAAAAAAAAAAAAAAGACATGAGAATAGAATAAAATAGCAAAGGAATATAGACAGACAGACAGAGAAGAGAAGGAGACCAGGATAAAATTTGTAGGTTTAATAGAGAAAAAACAAAGTCATCAAAAGAGGCTAAAATTTTAAAAATGGCCAGTGAGTTAGGAAAATGCACAGAAGCAAGTGAAGAGGGTGTTCCAAGGGAAGAGATAGTGGATTCACTCAGAGTTTGAGTTTCATAGGTTAGGATGATCTAAGGATTGTACTGGCATTGAAGGTATTTGTAATGATGAGCTGGATATAAAGGGAAACAATGACAGAAGGCCCGATGCACAGTGAGAAGGTAAACGGATTGATTAATCAAAAGCAGTGTGAATATGGAGACTTGGGAAGAGGTAGCTTCCAGAGGGCTTATGCAGTATCTTTGACCTTTTAGAGATATGAGAGATACGAGGTACGGAAAACATGAGAAAAGATAGTACTCAGTAGGTGAAACCTGCTCTTATCATACCATCTTTTTTAGGCTCTTGATTCTAAGTGTCTACACCACAAGCTCTCTAGTGTGAACTTCAACCTTAAGAACTATTTCCCATGTCATAACACTATGTATTTGTGCCTTGTCATTGATTGCCACTCCATAAACGTGTCCAGCTATATTTCCACATGTCTATCAGGTATGGACTCCTCATTGCACTACTCTTTTGGATGAAAATAGAAATAGTGAGCAATTTGAAAATCTGCACATTTTCATTCTTATTTATGTAATTATAGGACAAACATAATGAAAATGATTGCAAAATGATTAATATTAACATAAAATATGGTAAATACCTTAATCTACACAACAAATGGAGACAAGCTTAGACATATATTCCCAAAAAATTCACATTACTGTTGCAAATGGTTTTAAAAATAGAGATACTGATTTAATTGTGAAAAGTACTGCATGTATCTCAGTTTTTAAATTGTTGCTATTGTCTAAAGTAATTGTTTAAGTGAAAAAAGGTTATTTGCCTGAGATGAATGTGGTTTTGCAAAGCAAATGTTTACAGATTCAGTTTCTATCTCCATCTATTGATGGCTCAATATATTAGCTGTTGCATATCATCTCTGGTAAAGCAGGTTAAGTTGATTAAATTGCCATTAAGGACCAATATTCTCCAAAAGTAATCTCATTATGCAGCTTAACTTTATAATTGCTTCATTCTGTGGTACCATATTAGCCTATGACATTCTATTGAGTTGGCTGTATATTTATTTCATATTTGATAAGCATAAAAGAAATATGCTTACCTAGAAGGCAACCTCCTAAAGGGAAGTAGTTAACAATAGGAATCATGCCCCTGATGAATGTGAACATGTGTGTTCTTGTGTCAAAGAGACACAAGTAGTAGTTATAAAGGGTATACCAAAGCAATTAAGTAAATCAGTGTCATTCACTAAATGCAAACGCCCTCAGAATTAAATGAAGAAACCCAAGAACAGCAGATACAGTACTTGCAAAGGTTCACCTACCAAAAGGAATTAGATAAATAAGAATCAACAGACAAATGTCAATCATTGGCAGCTGGGAGCAATGGGTCATGCCTGTAATCCCAGCAATTTGGGAGGCCACATTGGGCGGATCACCTGAGGTCAGGAGTTCAAGACCAGCCGGGCCAACATGGTGAAACCCCATCTCTACTAAAAATAAAAAAATTAGCCGAGTGTGGTGGCATGTGCCTGTAAACCCAGCTACCTGGAAAGCTGAGGCAGGAGAATCACTGGAACCTGGGAGGCGGAGGTTGTAGTGAGACAAGATCAAGCCACTGCACTCTAGCCTGGGCAACAGAGTGAGACTCCGTCTCAAAAAAACAAAAAAATTAGTCAATCTTCAGGAGATGAAATGACAACAAAAGAAGAGAAAAATAGTCAAGAAGCAATCATTGTATACTCTAATGTAATTTACTGAATCACTTATGTTCAGCAAATGCTGGGCCAATTGTGCCAATATATATCTGAATGTATAGAGATATTTATTTGTGTGTGAGCAATTTCATTTAATGCACATGTATCATTTAATCAATAACCTTTTCAAAAATTACTGAGTAGTGTGTTGAAAGGAAATTCTAATAGTAGCTCACTTTCTCTGAATATTAATCATATTGATTAATGCATATATAATACCTCTTTATTTTAAATATTATACTTTTATTCTTACATGTGAGATTAATACAGCATTATTATGACTTATTAATTTATTTTGCAAATGAACTAAGAGGCATAGTGCCATCATTTCTATTTTTTTTTTTTTTTTTTTTTTGAGACAGAGTCTCACTGTCTCCCATGTTGAAGTACAGTGGCGCGATCTCGGCTCACTGCAAGCTCCACCTCCCAGGTTCAAGCCATTCTCCTGCCTCAGCCTCCCGAGTAGCTGGGACTACCATGCCCGGCTAACTTTTTTGTATTTTTAGTAAAGACGGAGTTTCACTGTGTTAGCCAGGATGGTCTCGATCTCCTGACCTCGTGATCCACCCACCTCGGCCTCCCAAAGTGCTGGGATTACAGGCGTGAGCTACCGCTCCTGGCTTTTTTTTTTTTTTTTTAAAGATGTTGGAGTCTTGCTCTGGCGCCCAGGCTGGAGTGCAGTGGTGCAATCTCGGCTGACTGCAAGCTCCGCCTCCTGGGTTCTCACCATTCTCCTGCCTCGGCCTCCCGAGTAGCTGGGACTACAGGCGCCCGCCACCACACCTGGCTAATTTTTTGTATTTTTAGTAGAGACGGGGTCTCACCATGTTAGCCAGGATGGTCTAGATCTCCTGACCTCATGATCCGCCCACCTGGGCCTCCCAAAGTGCTGGGATTACAGGCGTGAGTCACCATGCCCGGCCCATCATTTCTTTTTGAGGTAAGTAAAAGATATCAATTAGCTTTCTGTGTTAAATAGAATTAGATAAACATACATATTATTTTCTTGGTAAATAACCAAGTTCTACTTTCTTTGTCAACATAATAACATTAATTTAGCACCTATTATAAAGCAAGTACTCTACTGGAGACTTCACAAATTCATCCTCGCTTAAACCCTTTCAAATTTAAGCTGAGTTATTATTCCTGTTTTACTGTAGAGGAAACAGTCAGAAAGGTTAATTATCTTGCCCAAATGAATGCAGGTCTGTAAAACTCCAAAAGCTGACCTACTAATAGTAATTTATTTTTCAGTATTCTAACATGAGGTGACGTGTAGCAGATGCTATAGGTGTCCCCATCCAATCCCTCTTAACGGCTGCTTATGCATCCCCTACCTACTGCCCATGGCTCACACTGGAACTCTTCTCTGAAGAATTGCCCTTGACTGGCATTAGCCTCTTGCCCAGGGATGCCCAGGTGATCCTGCATCCACCCTCTGCCTGTGGGCTGCCCTTGGCTGATGACTGACTGATGCCCAGATCTTTTGCTTCTGGAGAGGACAGTCTCTATGATGCAATTTATACTTCAGAGCTCCCTATGGGATCAGGTTGAACTGTACTTCTCTTGAGACCATATCATGTCCTAGCTTCTTCCCCCATCCTGATCTTCCCTTACTTCTTTACAGGTTGTTTTCTGAGAACCCTGCCTCACAAAGGAATCCCTTCATCAAGCCCCCCTGCTAGGAAACCTGACATAAGACAGCTAGTGCCAGGAGTACCTTAGGAAGTAGACTCTTTAAGGATGGGATTCTAAAATTGAATTTCTCAGTAGCCAGATGCAATAAAGTCCCCACCACTGGATAAAGGTGTCATCTGATAGTCCCTGGCATGATGAAGCAGGACAGTTGCTGAAATGTTCACCTGTGATGGATGATACAAGATATAGGTTACAGATGCACCAGTGTATGTGTTATCATTGGTGTTTGAAAGATAAGGGGAAAAAATAGGAACTGCAAAATTAGTGTGCAGTTGAGTGACTATTCCTGAGAGCAACTTATGCTTTAGAGAGAGAAACGACAGGCTCCAATCACTAATCAACCATATGAAGCAAAGTGTGGAAATCTGAGGGCTTCTCTGTTAGGGTTTAGAGAAACCCTCATCTACCACACTTGAAGGGCTAATCAAGCTGAACACCAAGACTAGGACTTAATTGTGAAAGTTACAGAACATTAGAGAAGGCAGGATTCACAGCTTAGACAATGCTCACATGACAAAATCAAGGCCTTATTAGATAGGGGAACTGGATAGGTGAAAGGTTGGCAAAAACAGGGCACTATCCCATGACTCAAAATTGAATGCCCTGGCAATGATGCTTAGAGATGCACTAAAAACAATGCTCCATAAGAAGCTCAGAGAAGACAATGGCCCACATTAAATATGGGAGAGATTCAAGAGTGAGCAGGCAGATGATGGAAGAAAGAATCAAAAGCACAGAGAAGTGGACAGGCTAGAGTCAATCCATTATGAGACTGAAAGACCCTCCACCTGACTCAGTTCTGCAGAAGTGTCCAGGAGACAATCTGTTTAAAATCTGTTTACGGAAACAATAAGGGAGGTCTTGGTGATGGAGGTACCAACATTTTTGAAAACTCTGTAGTTGTAGGTGCTCTGTAGGTAGGAGATAAAGTTGCAGAACTGAGCTCCCTGGTAGTAATGGAGATAATGGCTTCCCCAAATACCAGAGACATGTAACAGTACTTAATTGTCAGCAGCAAGGTGGGAGTAATTACTGTAACAAGTGCAAAGTCTTAATGGCAGGATGCGGGGGGCGGGAGGGGGGGGGTGTCCTAACCCACAGGGATCCATGGAAATGCTCATAGACTATGGTGTTCCTAGAGAAAGGATACATGAGCACTGAACGAGAGTACTGCTTACTATATAACCCAAAGAGATCACGAATAAATAAACAAAAGGCTGACCAGCTTCCTCAATGGAAAGTCAATCCCTTTCCCAGTTCTCAACCCTGAGCCAGTTCTCAAACCAAGGCTGCATCAACTGAGAGAGGTCAGATCTATTTGAGGAATAACTGCAATTCCCTGGCAGGTACATACAGAAGTGACTCCCCAAGTCCATCTCCAAAGAGGCTGTGCAACAAGGTAAGTACACACTGAGAAAAGGGGAATACCTACATATTTTAAAGGTTGTGGATAGGATACAGGATTTGAGCAGATAATGACATTATGAGATCAGATAATAACCAGAGTGCTGGCCACGGTTTTCCATTAGGTTTTTCTCAGTTCTAAGTTTTTTAAAATTTTCTGCTGGGTACATGGGCCTACTTGGTTGTCCTTTCCCGAGTCCCTGAATGTACAGATGGGATGGACATACTTAACAGCTGTCAGAACCCTCACACTGATTCTTTGTCCAGTGGTATAAAGGTTATTGTTACAGGAAAAGCCAAGTGGAAGTCCCTGAAACAGACCACGTTAGTAAATCAAAAAGTATAACATCCTAGGGTTAATTGCAGAGATTAGTTTTAGCCTCTTAGGTGCAGAAGTGATAGTTCTCATTATATCTCAATTTATTTTACCAGTCTGTCACCTGCGAAAAATATATATAAAATACAGATAGGTCATGGCAAGTGAAAATGGGCCACTAAAAATATGGTAGCTCTAATGCAGATGACATACCAGATGTGGTATCTTTACTAGAATGGATTCCCATAATCTCTGGTATGTTACATGAAGCTATTGATCTGACAAATGCATCCTTTTCCATATCCATTAGGAAGGGGAATCAAAAACAGTTTACATTCACATGTGGTGGATAATAAATACATTTGTTGATTTGCCCCAGGGCTTAGTTTAACCTTCTATCACAAGATAGTCTAAAAGGACCTGAATACTCCAAAGAACATCAAATAAGTCCATTATGTTGATGATATTTTGTAAATTATACTTGATGAACAGAAGTGGCATGTACTCGGGATGCCCTTGGTCAGCAACATGCTCCAGAGGGCAGGGGATATTTGCCATATGCATAAACTTTTCAGAGGTTCACTGGCCTGGGGCTTGCTGAGACAACTCCTCCAATGTAAATGACAAGCTATTACACCCGTGCCACCCATCACAAAGAAAGAATCTCAACATCTTGTAGGCCTCTTCGGATGTTGGAGGCAGCGTATATTATTGCTCTGACCCATTCATTAGGTGATGCAGAAGGTCATTTTTGGGTGGGGTCCAGAGCAAGAAAGGGTATGGTAGCAGGCCCAGGCTGCCAATATGCTTAGGCCACACAGCAGTAGATTCAATGTGTAGAGGTCACTTATGTATAATTCAGTGTGGAATCTTTGCAGGCCCCAATAGGACACTTAAAGGGAGGAACCCTAGCATTATAAAGCAAGTGCATGCCATTTGTAGCAGAAATGATACACCTTTTGAAAGCACTGTTTCTGCATCATAGCCTCACTCAGGGTGCCCCTGAGGACAACTGTGAGGGATAATCCTCCCGATGGGCTGAGCTTCAGTCCATCAGGTCATTCACTGTGTGTGGGAAGAAAAGTGGCCAAGATAAGAATATGCACAGACTCACTGGCAGTGGCAAATGGTTTAGCTGTTTTCTCAGATGCCTGAAAGAAGCAAAATTGGAATATCAGGAAAAAGAAGGCCTGGGGAAGAGGCAAACTATAAACAAATTGCAGGACAGTGATATTTTTGTTCATTTCCATTACGAATTATCTTCAAGCCTATGTAGCTCAGTATTCTGTGTACAAAAAACTCTGACTTGGCTGGGCGCGGTGGCTCACACCTGTAATCCCAGCACTTTGGGAGGCTGAGGCAGGCAGATCACAAGGTCAGGAGATCAAGACCATCCTGGCTAACACGGTGAGACCCCGTCTCTACTAAAAATACAAAAAATTAGCTGGGTGTGGTGGCGGGTGCCTGTAGCCCCAGCTACTCAGGAGGCTGAGGCAGGAGAATGGCGTGAACCCAGGAGGCGGAGCATGCAGTGAGCCAAGATCAAGCCATTTTACTCCAGCCTGGGCGACAGAGTGAGACTCTGCCTCAAAAAAAAAAAAAAAACAAAACAAAAAAAGAAAGAAAGAAACAAACAAACCCTGACTTTTAAATTTTCCAAGTAGTTCAGGTTACTAACAGAGTTCTATATAATGATAATAGTTATATGAGTTGAATTATGGTAACTATTTTTATGCCATCAGGTATTAATAAATATATATTATTTCTGTATCTTAGCCAAAGGGTGCCAAAGCTGCCTCACACAAAAATATTATCCATCTGGTGCATAAATACTGATGTCAAAGGTCAAGGAAAGGGACCCTCTGAGTGCTAAATTTAAAGACAAAATAGTCCTATGAATTAGAAGAACTGCCCCCTACCGGCTGGATACACTTAGGGTTTAATCTCAGCCTTTATTTTTTTCCCTCAATAAGAAACAATATAAAATTATTTCCAGGTGGTGAGATGTCATAAAATTCATCTTAACCTCTTTTATATTTTCCTATATTCCAAATTTTCCTGCAATTAAATCTAGTTCTGATTATGTATTTGGATAAACTGAATATATTAACTTTCTCAGTCAGTTAAAAATAATAGTATATAAGCAGAACAAAGTCAAGGGCAAATTAGAATAACATTTTATCAGCTGTATAAATAACTTTTACCAAATGCTATTTTTGTTATTCACGAAGGACTACATTTTGTTCCAGTAGAGGCCATGAGAGTTGTTTGGCCATAATATAGACCAAGAGATTAAAGGAACTGAAATACAAGAATATTTCATTATAAACCAAGGTAAGTTATAAAGCATTCCCCAACAAGAAAGCCATTATTATCATGACTATAGGTCTAGATTCCAGGTAAAGAAAAGGTAAGTAACCTGAAAATTCCAGATATGTAAAGTAAGATAGGAAAATAAAATTATCACATTTCCCAAATTAGGACTTCCTTGACATTCACATAGTGAAAAGCCTTAAAACCCCTTCCTCCAACACACCTTCTTTTAATTCATGGATTTGGAAAATTTCAAGAGCAAATTCCCTGAATGTTGGTTCTTAAGAGATGTGTATTAGAGCCACCTGTGAAGCTTTTAAACAATGCATAAATATCATGTCACAATGCAGATTCACTAATTTATAATCTCCCACATTGGACCTAGTAACTTGTATACTTTAAAAGCTCCATGAATGATTCTGTTATATACCTGCCTGAGAACTACTGACTGCTGGAATGAATGTAATATATTGTACATCCAAATTTGACTTCAGATCCCTATTTTTTATATAATACCAAACATTATAACATTATAAATAATATATTGTTTGAAATTGTAGTATTACGATTTCACTTTAAGAATATTCAATAGGCTTTAAGAACTAGCTTGAGGACTAGATGAGAAGCCTAATAACCACATATATTATATAACTTTTATGGGAAATATGAGTGTAATGTCACTCTACCCACAAATAAACTCTTGATATACAGCTGTCAGGAACTATCTATTTTCAAAACTATCATGTCATTAATGGAGAGAAGGAGAATCCCTCTGCCAATTAGGAAACTAATTATTTATGAGTACTATATAATACTATAAAGATTATGATTGTATTTCATTTCTAAATGAAACAAACAAATAGAGGGATAGGTAAGCATACTATTTGAAGAGATAGATACACATGCAGTTTAAAATGAATTGATAACAGGTAGACTTTAAGGGGATTCAAACTGATCAGGCCCTATGGGTATGCTGCTGGGTATAGGTTGAAATATGCTGTTGCCAGGCAGAGTTTTGGGCCTTCCCAGGAGATCAGTTCTAAGTCTAGACTAGTGCCATTTGTCAGATACTTCACTGAGGCTAATGCCACAGTATACATAGACAACTAAAAGGGAGTGATTTTAACAAAAGAAATTCTTAAGATGCAGTCATTCAAATATTTATTGTATATTCACCAGGCACTAAATTAGGTAATAGGGATACAAGGATATACTAGAGCAATGTGATTCTACCTTTCTGAAACATATTCTCATAGATAAAACAAAATAATTGCAAACTAGAGTCATTAGTACTGTTAAGAAACAAAGGATGTTGAAATAGAGACTAATGGGTGTGTGAGTTGATAAATGTGGATGAGTAGTTGGAATAGGCTCTCTGAGGATGTCTTATTTAAGATGAGACCTAAAGAAGGAGCATGGTGAGCAAAGAGTTCAGGATGGACAGTGTCCTGAAGTATTAATGTGCTTCCTAATGTTCAAGAAATGAACAAAGGTTAACGTTACTAGAACCTACGGAGCAAGTGGAAAGTTGGAAGGAAACAGGAGAGGTGGCAGCAGAGACATTATATGCCTTCTTGTAGGCAGGTGTTAAGAGATTTACTCTCTAAGTACAAGCACAATCTAGATTTTGGGAATAAAACCAAGAGTTTAGTTCTGGACATGCTACTTTTAAGACATCAGTGAAAAGTATATAAAAACATAAAAACAGGCCGGGCGCGGTGGCTCACGTCTGTAATCCCGGCACTTTGGGAGGCTGAGGCAGGTGGATCACAAGGTCAGGAGTTCAAGATCAACCTGGCCAAGATGGTGAAGCCCCATCTATACTAAAAATACAAAAAATTAGCCGGGCACGGTGGTGGGTGCCTGTAATCCCAGCTACTCGGGAGGCTGAGGCAGAGAACTGCTTGAACTTGGGAGGTGGAGGTTGCAGTAAGCCGAAATCACACCACTGCACTCCAGCCTGGGTGACAGAGAGAAACCTGGTCTCAAAATAAAAAATAAATAAATAAATAAACAGAAGCAGCCCAGGATGGAGTAGTGGAGAACACCTACATTAAAAGTATGTGTTTAGGATAAAAGCCAACAATGAAAACCAGGAGAACATCCAGTGAGGTTGGGGAAAACATAGTTAAGTGTGGTTTGTATTCTTATCATGGAAGCTCAAAGATAGGAAGGAGAGAACCAAAAAAGGGTAGAGAAGCACATGGATACAGAAGTTTAATTAAAATAGTGAAAAGTTCAAGATGGCTCTAGAATATCAGAAAAATTAATAATCATTATTTGATTATAAAGTAACTGAATTATCTATAGAAACATCGAATATTGTCTGAGTGCAGTGGCTCATGCCTGTAATTCCCGCACTTGAGGAGGCTGAGGCAGGTGGATCACTTGAAGTCAGGAGTTCCAGACCAGCCTGTCCTGCTTGGTGAAACCCCAGCTCTACAAAAATACAAAAATTAGCTGGGCATGGTGGCAGGTGCCTGTAACCAGCTATTCTGGTGGCTGAGACATGAGAATCACTTGAACCCAGGAGGGAGAGGTTTCAGTGAGATGAGATGATGCCAATGTGCTCCTGCCTGGGCAACAGAGTAAGACTCTGCCAAAGAAAGAAAAGAAAGAAAAGAAAAGAAAAAAAAGGAAAGGAAAGGAAAGGAATGGAATGGAATGGAAAGGAATGGAAAGGAAGAAAAAAGAAGAAAAGAAAGGAAAGAAAGAAAAAGAAAATATCTAATATTCATCTCCAATACTAAAAGTAGAAATCACTCACAGCTAACTCTGATGTAGAGTTTGATAAGGGAACACTGGAATAAGAACTGTTTTCCCTGTAATTTATTTTGTAGGATGATGACTTGTCAAGGGTCAGCGTTATCAAAGATATGGTTTGCCTGTGGTCCCAATTGCTAAATCAAATTCTGTAACTATGTGGCAAAGAAAATCCCCAAATGACAAAAATCACAAAATGTGCACTGACAATGACTGCTCAGCTGTGAAGATACCGAGACCTCCTCTCAGGATCAGGAAAAAAGGGAAGCAAACTGGGCCTGAGCATCATTAGAGTTAGAACTGACAACTAAAATAAGTCCAAGAAACTTAATCTATAATGTCCAAGATCCAATCCAAAAAAAAAAGGCTTCGCCTAAATACATAATTGGTAGAATGAAGGCACAGCAGCTATACTCTTTGTCAGGTGGGAGGCCATGCTTTTTTCCCAGTGAATACCATCTTCGGACTGAGAAAGCCCATGTCTTTTCCAGGTGACAGAGGGGCAACCATGTGCTTTCAAACAGAAGGGTTTATCAAGGGCTGAAAAAGCTGTGAAGACCTTGGTGAAAAAGTATGACATCCAGGATATGGAAGAAAGTGCCACAAAGCTTGGACAAAGATATGGGATAATTTCATATTTATAGCATTCCTACCTACCCTAAGATCATACCATTATCCCAACACATTTCCATGTCTTCTATATTTTGTGTCCAATAAAGTGAAAGCCTGCATTTATGACTCTTTCACTAATATCTATTTTAATTTTAAGAGAAGTTTCACATGACTATTTGAAATAGTCATCTATTCTCAAAAATTACATGTGGTTTTAAAAAGAAGTGTATTAATTACTTTCATCATTTTCAAAGATGATAAAGTTATCCTAAGCTAACTGGTATTTCACAATTTTGATATAGCCAAAACCCTGTGTATTTGCCTTTAAATAAAAAAAAACCCATCTCCTCATCAAAAGTATTTGAAAATGGTCGTGTTTTCTGAGACATTCTGTTGTATAATTAAAACTGTTTAGATCCTTAAAATCAAATAAAACCTACATTCACCTGTTGTACCTCTAACATAAAAAACTATATAAAATTTCATACCATGAAATAAAAATTATTAAACTACATTTATTGGATGACAATTCTTTCCTTTGCATCACACCTTTAAGTTGTTTCATAACATATAATTACAGAATTATTTAGTAAGGCATACAGTTCATAATGATTTCTATTTTGTAAATCAAGCACATATTAGTTCCCTTGGGAGAAAATTCTGCTTCACTCTATGGCACATGATAGTGTTTATATTTATAAAAAGATAAATGAAAAGTCATATAAATATATACAAAGAAAAGACCAGACTGAAACAATAGTTCTGTTTTCTTCAGTTCTTACTATGGACCAGATACCAAGGTGAGGAGGTGGGCTTAGTACTCTCCACACTAGCTCTTTTAGACCATCAGTCCTTTACTCTCCCATAAAAGCCTCTTTTCTTTGGAAATGGGGCACAGATCTTTATTCCACCTCATTGGTCTCATCAACCAACTTATTCTGCCTCCACCTCAATCACTGAATATTTGTCTCCTCCTCCCAGTTTTGTCTCCATACCAAGTCCTGCCAGAATCTGGCATTTCTGATCCCTGGAAGCAAGTAATTCAGTAGACTATCTATGCATGTCTTTGACATCCTCATTTCCTGTTGCTTTTACTTCTATTTATTCTCACAGCCATTCTTGGAATTTGCCATCATTCAGAAGTGCTCCAGTTTTAAAATATTAAATGCAAAGACCCTGCTTCAGATAGCAACTTCCAAATATCTTGACTCTTTTGTTCAGCAACTGCCATTAAACTTGCCTTTTAAACTTGCTAGGACCTGCAGTCCATGACAACATTTTTATATTCTTATTAGCTTTTTCTGTTTTTACCTTTCAACATAGTTTATTACCTCATCCGATTCTTTGCCAAAGTCCATATTCCCACTGTGTCTTTTTCATTTGGTTACATGCTTAGGAAAACATCAATCATGGCTGACCATGACCATCATGGTCTCTATAATAAACAGGGCCTATAGTATGTCTCATCAATCTGTCTCATCTTCTAGCACCCACAGCAATTAAACTGCATATTTAAATTCTCATTTCCCTTGACTCTTGTATCACAGCAATTTCCTCTTACTCTCAGCAGAGGACCTGGTCTCCTTCTTCAAACTGTCTGTGACTTCAGGGTCATCATACTCTTGTAATGTTCCTTTTACTTTCAGATCCATTTTGTCTACATTTTTAAAGATCATTGCTATGGTTTGGCTGTGTCCCCACCCAAAACTCATTTTGAACTGTAATTCCCATAATCCCCATGTGTCGTGGGTGGGACCCAGTGGGAAGTAACTGAATCATGGGATGGTTACCTCCGTGCTATTCTCATGATAGTGAGTGAGTTCTCACAAGATCTGCTGGTTTTGTAAGGGGCTTTTCCCCAACTTCACGCTGCACTTTTCCTTGCTGCTGCCATGTGAAGAAGGACATATTTGCTTCCCCTTCTGCCGTGACCGTAAGTTTTCTGAGGCCTCTCTAGCCCTGCAGAACTGTGAGTCAATTAAACCTCTTTCCTTATAAATTACCAAGTCCTAGGTATGTCTTTATTAGCACCATGAGAAAAGACTAATACAATCATCTTTCTCTATTTAGTGACTTGTAAAATGGAATAAGCATACATGTCTCATAGCATTTTTGTGAGGATGAAATATATTAAGATGTAAAAACTACTTATCAAAGAGTGCATGGCCCAGAATAATTATTTAATAAATCAAGGCTTTCTGTAGACCTTCCATTCCCTTCTTTTTTCCATTTCTTTCCCATCCTACTCACCATACCTCTTCTTGGAGATCTCAACAACCACATAGCTGGTGGCAGTTATCTGTATGCTGATATTTGGCAAATGCTACCTTCAGCACAGATCCTTTGGTGAAACTTTAAATCTATTTACCAATCATTTCCAAGACTAAACTCATCATCTTCTTTTCAACTTTGCTCTTTCTTAAGCATTCTATCTTAGTAAACGCTACCACCTTAAAACTAATTGCCTGAATCAAACTCCTGGGAATTTTCTTCAGTTCCTCTGAATCCCTCTCTCCCTATATTGTCTCTTTTATCATTTAACAAGTCCTGTGGCCGAGCGCTGTGGCTCACACCTGTAACCCCAGCACTTTGGGAGGCTGAGGCGGGCGGATCATGAAGTCAGGAGATTGAGACCATCCTGGCTAATACAGTGAAACCCCGTCTCTACTAAAAATACAAAAAAATTAGCCGGGCGTTTTGGCAGGTGCCTGTAGTCCCAGCTGCTCAGGACACCAAGGCAAGAGAATGGCGTGAACCCGGGAGGCAGAGCTTGCAGTGAGCCGAAATCGCGCCACTGCACTCCAGCCTGGGCAACAGAGCGAGACTCTGTCTCAAAAACAAACAAACAACAACAAAAAAAAGTCCTGCTGCCTCCACATTCCAAATGTCTTTCAAATGTCAGAGTTGTTTACACACTATTAACTATTTCTTGCCATCATCATGTCTTACTTGGCTTATAGCCATCTCCTAATAGGTATGGCTACCTGCAATCTTGCCCACAAAATAATTGCTCCAAACTATAATTACAATGGCCTTCTAAAACCGCAAATCTGGTTGGATCACTTATCTGGCAGACATAAAATGTGAATTCGTACGAATTCTCGCCATGCTATCTATCTTCCAGTATCTTTACACATGTAAACTGCCTTCCTTCTCATGTTACTGTAAGTAAACTATGTCTGCTCCTGTACCCATGCCCACTCAGAGACCTCCAAGTCTCCTCTTTCTTACACCAAGTTTACTCTCACCAATCAGTTATGTCCATCAACATAAAAAATTCTGGGCCGGACGAAGTGGTTCACACCTGTAATCCCAGCACTTTGGGAGGCCGAGGCGGGCAGATCACGAAGTCAGGAGATCGAGATCATCCTGGTTAACATAGTGAAACCCCATCTCTACTAAAAATATAAAAATTAGCCAGACATGGTGGTGGGCGCCTATAATCCCAGCTACTCAAGAGGCTGAGGCAGGAGAATCACTTGCACCCGGGAGGTGGAGGTTGCAGTGAGCCAAGATCGCACCACTGCACTCCAGCCTGGGTGACAGAGCAAGACTCTGTCTCAAAAAAAAAAAAAAAAAAAAAATTAAATCTACTGATCCCACTTCACCTCCAGCTGCATCATAACAGCAAATTGTCCCCTCAAAGCACTGCCTTATACTTCTTCTATGATTACCTTGATTTCTTATTTAATTTCATTATGGACAAGGAACATGAATTTTTATTGAGATTTCTTAATATTCTAGCATACATTCTATCTCTATAAAATTCCATATATACTTTAAAAGACTGTCAATTCTGCAGTTGTCATGTTCTATAAATGTTAATATGATAAATGTGGTAGATAAAACCATTCATGTCTTCAACATTATTATTGACATTTTGTCAAGTTGTTCCATAATTTACTGAGAAATGTGTAAAGTCTCCAATTACGGTTTTGTCTATTTCTCCCTTTTAGTTCTGTCAGTTTTTCTTCATGTATTTTCAAGTTGTGTTATTAGGTATATAATTATTAGACATATATATATATTTATAGTTGTATCCTCCTCAGATATTGGCTCTTTTATATTTGTGAAATGCCTGCTTTTTCTCTATATTTGTTTTTAATTCTAGAATTTCCATTTGGTTCTTTCCCACACTTTCTCAAGTAAGATTTCCCACCTGTTCATTCACTATAATTATGTTTTTCCTTTGGTTTTTGAAGATGTTAACAATACCTGATAAAAAGGCCTTGTCTACTACTTATAACATCTTGATCATCTTAGAGTTTCTGCTGACTGATATTTTTATTAAGTAACTTTTCCCAGCTACTTTACACCTAATAAATTTTATTTTATCCTTGAAATTGTGTTAGAAATATTGTAGATTCTCTGGATTTAGTAACTTTTATCTGAAAGGTGTTGAGATTTTGCCTAGCAGGCAGTTAGATTCAAACTAAAATCTTTCTCCCCCAGTGGCCAGGAACTGAAGTTTTTTGTTTTGTTTTGTTTTGTTTTGTTTCATTTATTTCTCTTTCTGGATGCTGGTTTTACTAAAATTGGAATCTTCCCTACATGGGTGGTTCAATAGGAAGACAAGGATTTTGGTAGTTTTTATACAGATTTTAGAGACTGTTCCCTCTGTAAACTTCCCATTTAAATTTTCCAGCCACTCTGTCAGCTCTGAACTTAGTCCTCTAACAAAATAAGGCTTTAAAATTTGGCTTTCTGGCCAGGCATGGTGGCTCACACCTGTAATCCCAGCACGTTGGGAGGCCAAGGCAGGAGGATCACTTGAAGACAAGAATTCAAGACCAGCATGAAGAGATGGTGAAACCCCATCTCTATTGAAAATACAGAAATTAGCCAGGCATGGTAGTAGGTGCCTGTAACCCCAGCTACTCAGAAGGCTGAGACAGAATTGCTTGAACTTGGGAGGTGGAGGCTGCAGTTAGCCAAGACTGCACCACTGCACTCCAGCCCCGGCAATGGAGTGTGACTCTGTCTCCAAAAACAAACAAACAAACAAAACCTTGGCTTTCTGTTATCCCCATTCAGATTGAGAAGTACTATGAGACAATACACACACAAGCAAACACACACCCCTCATTTGAAATAGTTTCATTTTTCAAGGGTTAATTGCTCTTTAGTTTTTGCCTGTTTCTGGTCATTATTCAGTTTCTTCAAATATTTTCTTTTAAAATATTTAAAATATTTTATCTAGATATTATTCTTGTTATCCACAGATTAGCTAGCATGACAACAAGGCTCTAGAACCAGAAGCCATCTCCCTAACACCACTGAAACTTCTTTTGTTAGCATCACCAACGGCCCCAAATTGCTCGATGCTATGGTTAATTTTCAGTCTTCAAGTTACCCAGACTTTCAGAAGAATTTGACATTCATTCCTCTTAAGGTCACTGTTCACACTTGCCTTCCAAGAAAATATCCTCTCCTGGTATTCTCTTACCTAACTGGACACTTCTTTTTAGGCTGTTTTTCTGACTCTTCCTCTTCCTCCAGACTTCTTAACATTAAGAGTTTGCCACAAATAGGGTTTGCCACTTCTATTCTCTACCCACAAGCATACGGACACAGAATGATCCTTGGCAATGCCATCTAATCTAGTTGCTTTAAAAATTTCCAAATTTATAGCTACTTTCTCTGAATTCCAAATACTTTACCCAACTGCCTATTTAAATTCTCCACTTAAGAGTCTGTTAGACATCTCAAAGATGATTATGTCAAAATCTGAACTCTTAACCTTATATCATACAAACATGTTTAAACTGTTTTCTTTCTTATCTTATTATTGGGAATTTCAAACTTCCAATTGTTCAGATAAACAAAAATTGGGAGTGTCTTCCTTGAATGTTCTATTTTGTCACTCACATTCAACATGTTAGGAAATAATTAAATGATCTAACCTAAAAATATATCCAAGAATATTTCCACTACTTGCCTTTGAAGCCAGTCAAATTCATCCTGGTCATCATCACTCATCTTAGCATTGACAACGGCCCTCTAATTGATTTTCGACATCTACCATTGCCACCCTACTATTGTTCCTAAATCAATAGCCAAGTGATTCCTTTGAAGTATAAATCAGATAATATTATTTACCCGCCAAAAAATGTTCAAAGGCTTTCCATTTCACTTACAGTAAAAGTTTAAGTCTTTACAGTGATCTGTCCCACAGAGGCCTCTGGTGACATCTCAGGCTCTTTTGCTATCACTCTCCTACCTGCTCACTGTGCTGCAGCCATTCTAGATTATTTTTTTCTAAACTGACAAACCCCTAGCCTTTCTCCATTTTTAAAACAACAACAACATTTTCTACAATAGCGCTGATATTCTTCCTTCAAATATAATCATGTATTTTTTATATTGAGGTTGTCTTTTCACAGCGGCATATAAGCATAAGGGTCAAAATTTGGAGTTTTGTTTTGTTTTGTTTTGAGACACAGTCTTGCTCTGTCCCAGGCTGGAGTGCAATGGCATGATCTTAGCTCACTGCAACCCCTGCCTCCCAGATTCAAACTATTCTCCTGCCTCAGCCTCCCGAGTAGCTGGGATTACAGGCGTGTGCCACCACGCCTGGCTAATTTTTTTGTATTTTTAGTAGAGACAGGATTTCACCATGTTGGCTAGGCTGGTCTCAAACTCCTGACCTCATGATCCACCCGCCTCGGCCTCCCAAAGTGCTGAGATTACACGCATGAGCCACTGCGCCTGGCCCAGGAGTTTTTTTTTTTTTTTTTTTTTTTACCATGTTCCTAGAACCAAAAGTAGTGTCTAATACATTTGTTGATGAATAGTTGTTGAATTAACAAATGAATAAATCAAACTCTATGTGGCTTCTGTTTGATCTTTGGATATAGTCCAAACTCCTAATATGTATTCTGATTTCCACATAATCTTGCTTCTGCCTACCTCTAAAGAGCTTCATGTCTTTGGTAATACACTCTCTCTCACTACATAGCTAATTTATGCTCATGTTTTAAGTCTTAACCCCAGCTGGGATTAATTTCACTTGCTCCCAGGACACCTCATACTACACATCATAGAACTTGTCACAGTGTGTGACATTTATTTGTTTATTCAAGTAAAACTTACAACTGTAAGCCATATCAGAGTGGGGCTACCTCTCTATTTTGTTCACTATTTAAAATATTTGGCACAGTGCCTTGTGTAGTTAGTAGCCTAGTAATATTTGTTAAAAATAAAGCCTAAAACTTTATCCTAAACTTTCTAAAAGTGAGTAAACTCAAACTTACTTGTGCCTAGACAGCCAGTATGTTGTAAAGCCAATATTTGCCCCTAAGTCTTTCCAGCATCATATGCCTTCCACGTAAAATATTCATGAGTTATGTAACTTTGTTTTAGAAATTCTTAAGTAACAATTATATAGCATATTACACTATTTTGCAGTATACGTTGTTGATCATTCTTGAGAATTTTTGACAAATTGAGTGTTTTTTTCCTATAGCAACATGCAAAGGGAAGCATAACAATGTTATACTCATCTTTAGACATACATATTTATGTGCCATCCATCTTCAAACCACTTAAAAAACATTACAAGGATTGTATGTCACAACAGTCAGAATTATGATGACTCCAGTGGAATCTGACAGATCACGAAGTTAATTTACCTGTTAGGGTGTCAAGAGTGCAAATCTCCTTAGTTCCTGATTACTGAAGGAATCTGAAAAACTAGCACCTGGGGCACTAAGGAGGAAAGTTTGAGCCAAGGCACAATCAAATGCCAGTTACTCTAATCAAATTTGTGGCACCACGCATTGCATTAAAAATCTTCAGAGGGAATCAGCATGACAAAATGCTCAACATGAGGTAAACCAATGAAGAACAAAGTCAAAATCATATTTAAAATGTTATTCTTCCCTACAAGACATACATCAAAGTAGAAAACTGCTTTCTGCCCCACTGTGAAGGCTATAATTATTTCTAATGGTTTACAAAGACAGGACTTGTGCTTGTCAAGTGAAGAAACATTAATGTTTTTCTTGGTACACATCGAAGTATTTTATATGAAAAGACAACACAGTCTTTGGAGTCAGTCACTCTTGGATATGAATCATGGCCTTAACCACTTGGAGACACGTGATCTCATGCACACTACATAAACTACGAACCTCAGTTTCTTTTTTTGTAAATTGTAGAAAATTTTCCAGTCCTTAGATTCATTTTTGAAACCAAATGAAAATTCAAAAATTAGTTTTAAACAATATAAATATATATTTTAAAAAGGACCATGTGATATCAAAGCCAAGATTAAAACAGGAAACCAAAGTGGTTTAGATATACAAGACTCATTGCACAAGGAAATGCTCAGAGAACTCAACATTTTCCTTCACCCTAAAAGGTTGAATAAACCTTTTAATTTTTTTCCTCACTAAAAAGCAAGCTTTTGAGGCTCAAGTAGTACTCTGGAAATAAAAATGTCAAACGAAGAGAAAGCTATGTAGTTAAGGAAGCTGTGTCTGCTTCCAAGTATATCCTGAGCTGCTGTTTCTTGCTTGCTTTGATTAACACTTTATCCAGTGCTTCACTGCTTTCTGGCATTTAAACTTGTCTTCTCTCAAATTTCCTTTTAATCTGCTAATATTACCATGTAGAGCTTTGCAGACTAAAGGTGTGGAGAGGAAAAGGTAAAAGAAAAAGGGAAGAAAAATGAGCAGAGTCAGAAGCAGCAAAGCCTCTCATCTCTGTTCTGTGAGCTTTTCTCCCACCCTGAACCTGTTTTCTGGTTTGTATTCTGAAAGTCAACATCTAACTTCTAGAACTGGATGGAACACGCATTTTGCTTTCCTTATCCTCTTCTCAGCTAAAAGGCAGGCAATGTGTGGAAGGAAAGTGGCCTGGTGTGCATTGGCCATTTTGCTGAGTTTGCTTCATATGTAATCATGCTTTCCAGCATTAAAAATTGAAATTATATTAAAAATTCTTCAATTCCTCACTATGGATCTAATTGTTTACCCTAAAATTCAGGTTGAAACTTTTAACAACCAACGTGACTGTATTTGGAGTAAGGTGGTAATTAAGGTTAAATTAGGTCATAAGGTTGGGGGTGGTGCTAATCTGACAAAATTAGTGTTCTTATTAAAAAAAAAAAAAAAGACACCAGAGAGCTACTCTTCTTTCTGTCTCCGCTATGTGATGACATAGGGAGAAGGCCGGCTATAAGCCACAAATAGGGACTTCATCTAGTCAGATGGCACATTGAACTTAAACTTCCCAGTCTCCAGAATTGTGAAAAAATAAATTTCTATTGTTTAAGTTGCCCAGTCTATGGTATTTGTTGTGGCAGCCCAAGCTAATACAGCCACTGTGTTTCATTTCCTACAAAATAGTCTCTGTACATGGAAAGGCCTGAATGCCTCAGAGTGTAAGGATGATTCCAGGGGCAGAGAATGCCCAATTACCTAACATCTGTTACCTAACTTCCTCTGAGGTTACATTCAGTTAAGAAAGGAAGCACAGGGTATTTTAAAGACAATAACAGGGCCAGGCGTTGTGGCTCATGCCTGTAATCCCAACACTTTGGGAGGCCAAGGCGGGCAGATCACGAGGTCAGGAGATCGAGACCATCCTGGCTAACATGGTGAGACCCCCGTCTCTACTAAAAATACAAAAAAATAGCCGGGTGTGGTGGCGGGCACCTGTAGTCCCAGCTACTCGGGAGGCTGAGTCAGGAGAATGGCACAAACCCAGGAGGCAGAGCTTTCAGTGAGCCGAGATCGCGCCACAGCTCTCCAGCCTGGGCGACAGAGCGAGACTCCGTCTCAAAAAAAAAGACGAGAACAGATATATATATGGTCATTCAGATGCTAATAATTGATTGTTTGCCATAGGCCTAGTTGCTCAGTGAATAAGATGCAACAGGCAATTGCCAACAGGCAGTTAAAAGAGGACGTAGACACATACTCTAGTAAATATGATGCAAAATCATGAGTAAAAAATAACAGCTATTTATTGATTGTTATAATAGGAGAGAAGAGAGACATCTAATCTAGTCAGAGTGAAGGAATATTAGAAAAAAGACAACACTCAAATAGGAAACTATCCAAAACAAGCACAGACTTATGCACAAACTTATCTTCTAATCTATTTAGTATGTTTAATAAAGGCTGTCAAGTGTATTATCTTAAGAAAGCACTAGGTTTTCCAGGAATTCAAATCAAAACTAAACGACGTCTTAGTCCTAAAAAAAGAATAAAAATTCTCATTCCTAGCTTCTGGGTTATTTTGCTTTGCATTTTGTACTTTGTAGAAATATGACACTGTAGAAAACGTAATTAACCTTGCTTTAATCTGAAGGTTTCACACTTTAGGTGAAGAGGCCATGCTATTGTGAATATGATGTTTAGTAGGTTATAGGCATCTCCTCACAATGCATAAATTATTACTTTTTTTTTTTGAGACGGAGTTTCGCTCTTGTTGCTCAGGCTGGTGTGCCACGGCGTGATCTCGGCTCATTGCAACCTCTGCCTCCCAGGTTCAAGCGATTCTCCTGCCTCAGCCTCCAAAATAGCTGGGATTACAGGTGACTTTCACCATGCCCAGCTAATTTTTTGTATTTTTAGTAGAGACAGGGTTTCACCATGTTGGCCAGGCTGGTCTTGAACTCCTGACCTCAGGTGATCCACCTGCCTCTGCCTCCCAAATGCTGGGATTACAGGCGTGAGCCACTGCACCTGGCCCATAAATTATTTTTGTGAATTTAACAGAGACACCACTGGGCAAAGGCGCCTGATAATTTGACTTCTGGATTAAATTATTGGGTTCCCTCAGCCTCTATGTCCACAAAGTTTACAGGAGCAAGCATTTAATAGCAGTGGAACCAGATCATCTAACATCCCTGAGGGCAAGATGGGTTTGAAGGTATAATAAATTAGCATTGTCAATATGAAATGAATAAATCTGCCAACATGACAATACAGCAGTCCTTCTTCCTTTTTGATATTTTTTAGTTCATATACTAACATGAACCTGGACAGGGAAAAAAAAAAAGCATTAAAGAAAAAAAATCAAGGAAAGTAAGAGTTAAAAAAATAATAATACAAAAATAAAAAAATTTTAAAAACCATGTGCTCTAAAGCCTGAGAAGAGCTTCACAGAAGAGCTTATATCTAATATTTATGCCAAACTTGGGCCCCTCCTACCTGGGGCCCAAGCTATGCCAATAGCCTCTGTTCCCTCTAATTGTACCAGCTGCTATGGGAAAGAGAGAAGAAAAAGCTAAAAAGTGATAAAGTGAGCGTTGTGGGCAACCTAAGCCTTTAGTCTGTTTGCTTATCTCAATATCCAACATAGTCATTCAGTGGACCTGCCCCATCCACAAACATAGCTTCTCAACTTGTAATTAAGGGGTGAGGAGGATAGAGAAAATTGCCATAGATGTCACTCTCAGCAAAGCAGAAAGCTATGGAACCAACAGTGCAGGTTAAGTGTGTTCTAAGGTAGATCCAGCCATTACTTTAATAGTTACTGCATGCCTATTGTGTTCTCTGTTCCTGGAAAGGAACAGAGATTTTAAACAAATGATTAGCAGAGGGTTCTATGGACGCATCTAACAGAGGAATTGACCTAATCCTTAGAAAAGTAGAGACTCCTCTGATAAAGCTACATTCAAACTGAGACATAGGAAATGGAAGACGTTTCTTATATATAAGTATAGGAGAAGATCTGGGGCTGAGGGAAGAAACCCTGAGAGATCTCTAGGGTATAAGATACAAAAAAAGAATTACTGGAACTGAGTCAGGTGAAAATAGAATAGATCCTCTCTGTCATGGTTGATTGTATATGTCAACTTGACTAGGCAATAGTAACCCGTCATTTGGTCAAACAGCAATCTCGGCGTTACTGTGAAGGTATTTCTTAGATATTATTAACTTTTATATCAGTAGACTTTGAGAAAAGCAGGTCATACTCATAATGTGAGTAGGCCTCATCCAATCAGTTGAAGGCCTCAAGTGAAAAGAAAGATTGAGGTACTCTGGGTAGGAACGAATTCTGCCAGTAAACTGCCTTACAACTCAAGTTTCAACATTGGCAGCCAGATTTTCCTCTCAACACACAGCTCTCTCACAGTCACAGGGCCCACTCCCTAACCACCACACAACGCCATGCTACTTATTCATCTCCTCCTAGCAGGTAATGTTCATCAGCATTTCCATTCTCATCTGTCCGTTGCCGCACAAAGGTGGCCGAAAAATTAGCTCTCAACAACCCAAGTTTCCCACGAATGGAAAGACTCAGGGATCCTTTATTGCATTTCCTGCAAGAATTAGCCATTTTCCTAAGTTCTATACAGTAAATAAGTTGCCAAGAGTTCACAAAAGAAATAAGCATACATCTATTCTAGAAGTCAGAGGGAGAAGAAAAGATTGTGTTTATTCATATATTAAAAATCCTTAGTCCCTGATACAGACAATCAGGAGGAAAAAGCCAAAGACTTAGTGATGAATTGGAAGGAGTAGATATGAAAGGAGAAGAAATAGTGGTAACGCCCAGGTTTCTGGCTTTTGCAACTGTGGGAGGAGCAATTTCGAATTCAAAGGGGTTTTGGAGAGTTCATGAGCTAAGTTTTGGAGATTTTGAATGTGGGAGGCTGTGAGACATCAAATTTCAGAATTGATAAATGGATCTGGAGCTCAGAAGAGAGGTACCAGCTGGCGTTACAAATCTGTGAGGTGATGACATATAGATTCTTATCTAAATCATTGGTGACCTAGCAAAAACTGAAGAGAATTTTTTTTAAAAAGTAAAATAATTAGCTCTGAAAAGTACCAATATTTAGCAGTCAGATACAGGAAGAGGAGCCAACAGAGAAGATAAAAATGAACAGCAAAATACATAGGAGAAGGGAAATACATATATATACACACACACACATATGTGTATATATATATACACACACATACATACATACACACACATATGCACACACACACATATATATACACACACACACATACATACACACACACACACACTGAGCCAGTATTATGGAATCCCTGGGTTCATCAAAGTCCTATTGTAAATGGAATCTGCAGCCATAAATTGACCACAGAAATAAATACTAAAACTGAACTAAAGACATGGGATAAGCAAGAACTTCTCTATTACCGGAAATAGATAAAGCCAAGTTGTTCTTCCCAGATAGAAGGCAGACTAGAGTTAGAGGCGAAATAAGTAGATCTAAATTTCTATCCTGACTATTTCTCTTGCTATGTCTTTGCTCCTCCATATTTAAATTTTCTTTGTCATAGTTTTTTCTTCAGATTAATATGAAATAAATATAACCATCTGCATTTGTTATATGTAAAAATTAAATTAATATAATGCATAATAACAATATAGTATTTAGAAAAGCACTTCATGAACTATAAATCCTCTACAAGTATTATCATTTTTGGAGGACTTTTTCCTACACATATTTATAGGTATACTTATAGACACACATGTCCTATATATTTCATAATTGCTGAACGTGTGTGTGTGTGCTTTTACATAAAATGCCACCTTTAATGCAAAAAAAAATTTTATGTAAAATTGCTCTACCTCCTTTACGCATGAAGGATACAGGATCTGGAGTCATAACTATTCTGCTAGTAAACAGTAAAACAACTCTCAAGACTGTATTTCCTGATCATTTACATTTAGCCACCCAGTCCCTGAAGAAAATGGAACTCCCTTTATTTTTTGTCTTGGTTGACATTTAAGATCCATGGAATTCTGAGAATTTGTTTGCTGAGCTATTGAACATGGATTATAGAAAAAGACTCAAGAGTCAAGATGACTTAAAAAGCCTAGTTCCCTGAGACAAAATGAGCACAGGGCTATTAGATGACAAGGATTAACAAGAAGAGTTTAGCATATATTCTGGAGTTGATGTTAGAGATGGAAGTAACCAGATGACTGATTCTCACCATACTGCGTATATTCCTCCATAGCAATGCTACATGTGTGCAGTTATGTCATATTAAAAGGGAGATGAAACTGGTAGAAGACTTTATAGAATTGTCCTAAGGAAAGGAATTTGTTGTAACCTATGTAAGAATTAGGCCATAAAGTGTATGTCTAAATACAGGACTGGGCATATTGGCTTAAAGAAAATATATCTGCCAAGTAACTACAAGCCAGATAGGTTCCACAAGACTCTATGAGGCTAGATTAACTTTTTTTTTTTTTTTGAGACAGAGTCTCACTCTGTCACCCAGGCTGGAGTGCAGTAGCACTACCTCACCTCACTGCAACCTCTACCTCCTGAGTTCAAGCGATTCTCCTGCCTCAGCCTCCCGAGTAGCTGGGATTACAGGTGCCCGGCACCATGCCCGGCTAATTTTTATATTTTTCATAGAGACAGGGTTTCACATGTTGGCCAGGCTTGTCTCGAACTCTTGACCTCAGGTGATCCACCTGTCTTGGCCTCCCAAAGTGCTGGGATTACAGGTGTGAGCCACCATGCACAGCCTAACTTTCTAAAAAGAATCCCAGCACTAGTAAAAGTTTAATGTGTCATAAGCTATCATTTAAATAACAAATTAATTGTGATAATATTACGATGTTTCCATTTAACTATTTTTAAAAATATGTAACAAACTCAATCTAACTGTTTAAATTATCTGATTTAGAAGAAAATTTCTAAAGAGAAAAATTAAATAAATTAATCAAATTCAATCAGTAAATTTATTACATGAGTTCATTCAGTGTAGATTTTACAGACAAGTGAAGATAGCTTTTGGAAAAACCAAGTCTTCTACTAAAATTAATTTTGAAGATCAGAAAGTTAAGAATGCTGCTGTAGACATTTACATCCACTACATCCAAATATAAATGTGTTCCATTAAAAATGCATAGTCGTTAATTCAGTAGGATATTGAAAATGACTATATCCAGATGGATTACTATCTTTCCAATCACTTCCTCATCTTCATAGGACATTGGTGAACACTGTACTATTAAGTCATCTATCATTATATACTCTTAACTTAGAAGGTTATTTTTGCCACACAAGACAGTCATTCAAAATAAGTTAGCATTCTTCAGAGACAATATATTAGAGAATCACCAAAGGAAATAATCTCATTTGAATCTTTATAAAACGTGTATTGTCCTGCATATTCTCAAATCATAGCCCAGAAGGAATGAACAAACAGTGTTTGGCTTACTTATCTTTTGTGAATTATTATATTTATCCTCCTCACTTATGAACTGCATATTAATTAAACAGCAATTAAGTGAAATAGAAACATTACATTCTTTGAAAGGGTGTGCCAGAAGAACTAAGTAATTAAAAATAGAAATGGTATAAAGGTGTACTCTTTTTACATTTGTATTCATGGAAATACAATAAAATAGGAGAAATAGAAATATTGTCCAACCTGAATTCCCTATTCATATATGTAAGCTAAGGCTGGGTATCTGAATATCTAATTTTTCAGGAATTTATTAGCTGTATTATCAAATACCTACATGTTACTAATGAAAGACATTTTGTATGAACAAGTAGCATTTCAACACTAATAATCCAATAGTATAAAAACTTAAATAGAAGGAAATAAAAAGTTAAATTCTTTGAGAAAAAAAAGTAAAGTATAATTCCAAAGCCATTTTCTCACCTTTCAGTTACCCCTCAATTCTTTATAATATAGTCTCACCCCTATGACTCTATACAATTGAGAAAATTTCTTTATTGAAAGAAGCGTCTTCAAATCACTAACTCAGTATCTTTTTTAGTCTTCCTTCTTCCAACCTTCCTTAAAGTAACGGACACCTTTTCTCAAATATGTCTCTTAATCCCCAACAAATCCAGACAAACCATTAGTTAGTCACAATGTCTTGCCAAGTCAATTTCTATAATGCTAATTATATTTAACCTCTTTTCCATTTTCTAGTGCCAGAACTGAATTTATTATCTCTTGCTTGGAATATGTGATAACATCATTAGATTTTTTTCTATGCCTTTCTAAACTAAAACACGTATTCAAGTCCATCCTATATCTAGTTACAAAAAATTATTCTTAAAGTATATTTAGATTATATGACTATGAGCTGTCAAGCTCATACTTTTAATAACCAGCATTAGCTACAGAATCATGTCTGTAGTCCACTATTCCTAGTCAAATTACCCTTTTTTCAATCTCTAATTCCATTGACTTCACTTCATAGATCCATCTCTCCCACCAAATGATATTTTCTGCCTTTCCCTGAAATGCTGTGATCTTTCTTGCCTTTACATCTTTTGTTTCTCTTTTTTATCAACTAAGCATTTGTAAAGCCTAGCCCAACTAGTTTATTCTTTATGAAGCTTCCCGCAAATCTTCTTAGTCAAAGTCATCTCTTCTCCTTTGTATTCTGAAGTTACTGGGTATTACTCATACAGTTCATATCACATTTGTCTGTGTATAGTTATTTATATGTTCATGCCATATTTCTTCTAACAGATTGTCAGTTTTTTAAAGATAGAGATTCTCTTTCGGTTTTACTTTTACACACCAAAATTCCAAGAGCAATAACAGTGCTCAATTTCTGCTGTTATATCACATTCTGTATTTTGATATATTTTCAAAAAGACTTAGTTTATAGGCCATTCTTTTTAAAATACACTTTTACATTTATTATAAAGAGAAGTAGAATTAATGAAACCTTTTAGTAATAGAAAACTAGTAAAACCAATGTCAAAATTTAGATTCTTCCTAATAATCTTTATCATAATATAGCTACTATTACTATAATTAACATATAAAACAATTTCATTGTGATTTTAAAATTTTTCAATTTAACAATATTAAAAGTTAAATTACTTGGCATGATATTTTAAAAACAAGCACTACTAAAAGAATAATAACTATGAAAAGTGGTAAACTCATAAATGATTTATAAAAGTCATACATACTCTTTTTATATTATCCTGAAAGACAGATATGTCACACAGATATACCAAAATAAAATCCTATTTTCCTCAATCACACAGGATATAACCAGGACTACTTAGTTTTGCTGTAGAAAGAGCATTTTATTGAGCATTTCTTGCCAAGAGGGGCCAATTGAGTTACAACAACCTATCATTAGTAGTGCATTAACCTCTAACATTATTTAATATTCATAAGTGTGGGTAGGTGGCAGTGTCAAAGGTAAAACATTTGAAAAATGTCTTTGAAACAAAGGGGAAAAAAACTAATAAGCACTTTAATCTAAAGTTACATTCATAAGCAGACACACATACAAACTAGGCCTTTGAAAAGGAGGATGGAACTTTTGCCATCAATGTATTACTGCAGTAAGGCTATTCTATGGTGACAAATGACTTTATGTGCATATAAGCTAATCAGAATTTTTTTCTCTGTTTCAAAATAAATATGGAGTAATGGAAAGAGCTGCAGTCTCAAAGCCAAAAATATGTTCTTGCCTAGGATTCACCACCTGCTGACCGCATGACCTTTGCAAGTCATTTAGCATCTGTGGTCTCCATTACCTCATCTGTAAAATGAGAAAGGTAAACTCAGTGATCTCTCAGGTAATCCCAAGCTCTAAAATCCTGAGATTCTCAAGAATGTACTTCATGGCTGGGCACGGTGGCTCACGCCTGTAATCCCAGCACTTTGGGAGGCCGAGGAGGGCGGATCACGAGGTCAGGGGATCGAGACCATCCTGGATAACACGGTGAAACCCCGTCTCTACTAAAAATACAAAAAAAATAGCCGGGCGTGGTGGCGGGCACCTGTAGTCCCAGCTAATCGGGAGGCTGAGGCAGGAGAATGGCGTGAACCCGGGAGGCGGAGTTTGCAGTGAGCTGAAATCGCGCCACTGCACTCCAGCCTGGGCGACAGAGTGAGACTTCATCTCAAAAAAAAAAAAAAAAGAATGTACTTCAATAGAGGAATCTCTGAATCTTTTTTCTTACAACGTTCTTCAACAAAATGCTTTCTCATATTTTGCTCTAGTTTTTAAAAGTAAACTGATTTCTCCTCATCCCCTCCAAACACCCAATATGTCTAGTTTGGTGCTTTATATGTATTGGGCAATAAAAAAAAAATATATATATATATATATATATATGTGTGTGTGTGTGTGTAGAATAGATACTGGGGAGTGCCTCACTAACTTTTTTTTTTTTTTTTTTTTTTGCCTCACACATATTCCTGATATTCATTTACAATATGTTTCACTCTGAGGAAGTTGAATTAACTGCCACTTCCAGGAAAGAGTTCTGTAATTTAAATCAATCCAAGAAGTACACTGCATCCTCTTGGGGACAATGACTGGTTCAGAGGAATATCACTGGAGTCCTGTTAAACATTATAAACCTCTGGTTCAATCTTTGCATAAAATCTTACTGTCTTTAGTTTCTTGTCTTTATGAGAAAGCACATTCACTTTTCTATTTAAGGTAGTTTAAGTTGGATTTTCTGTTACACGCAACTGAAGGCAATAATTAATGAACTCGTAAAGGATCTACCTAGCCATCCCTTAAGGATTACTCAAAAACTAAATACCTACTGTAAGAAATATAGCATTATAATATTTTGTTTTGTTTTATAGATTAAAATCAATTTTATCATTTGTATTTTCAGTAAATAATCACATAATTTAAATTTTTTTTCATTTTTCACAAAATCATCATTTCGAAAATAAATAGTATTTTGGCCTTTAAAAGCAGGTTTATAATATTCACATTGCTCTAGGGAAAACATCTGAAAATCTTAACACAGTAATCATTGTTTCAGCAATATCTTCATATACTTATTACAACATAATGTCTTTTCTGAGTCTGTAGACTTTTGCCAATATACTTTCTTTTTCTACTTCTCAAAATTGTATTTGCATTTGGCTTAGCAAGTAAAAAGCTGGAAAGAATGCCTCTCCCACCTTCTAACAATCAGAAAAAGCTAATCTTCAAAAGCATAACTTTTCTTGCATAAATCAGAGGGCTGGGGTTACTCAGCAAAAATCTTGTCTGATATCTAAGAAAAGTCAGGTGTCTCCAAGGAGAGAGGAGCATAAGCTGAGGCAGACAGAGCATGTGAGGAAGAGGCACTGGGTGCTTTATAACCCAGTAAGAAAAACCCAGCTAAAAAGTATTATTGAATTTCTAAAAGGGGATGAGTGTGGGCTAGAATGAGATTATAAAACCCTTCAGAGCCTCAGATTCAAGAATTCAAACCCATTCACAAACTCTTCTCTAGGGATCTCACCAGGAACTTAGATGAGAGACCCATTGCGGAAATTACAAAAGCTCCCTCACTAAAAGACCTGAAAAAGGGAAGGAACAGACACTGAGGGAAAGCATGATCCCTTTGCCCTATCCCTATTATGAAACAAAAGCTTAAGCCCAAGGGTAAAAGCATGTAGGTGGGGACCCATTACAACTGCAAACTAAGGTAAGGAGACAAATAAACCCTAATCCTAGCTGGATTAGGGCCAGAATCACTGAGAAAGTACCATCTCTGAAGCCCAGGGACCTGCCTAAGACTGAGGCTGAACCCAGGTAGCAGAGAATGGCCCTACACCCACCAACACAAGGCTAGCAAGCAACAGGAAGTAAGTAACAGAAGTCTCCTGCTGAGAAAAGTACAAGAACATGGGAAAAGAAAAGAACCTCTCACAGGCACAGACTCACAGGGGAACCCTAAAGCTGAGGTTGTAAGAGGAATATTGAGGAAAACTTGCTACTCAGCTGCCACTCTTAAGTAAAAGACAACACTAGAGGAATTTGAAATCAGCAGTGCGCTGAGGATAACCATAAGAATAAAAATAAATAAATAAAACTAGCTCAACTTCTGACTATATTAGCTCAATCCCTCATGATAAAAACTGAACAAAGAGAGAAATTAGCCCCACTTCTAGACACAAATTAAAAAAAGACTCAATAAATTTTATTTATATGTATACATATACATATACATGTGTATGTATCTTATACATACCATCAGCTTATCAAGTACAAAATTTGAGAAACACAACAAAGCAAGGAAAAACAGCACACTACTAGAAGACAAGGCAATAGGAAGAATCAGGCCCACATATGATCCATATGATTAATGCAGTGATTATAGAAATAAAAAGCATGGTAACAGATAAGAAGAATGCCTTTGATGGGATCAACAGCATGCAGGATCTGTGGATGAATTGCAAACCATCAAATACACATGTAATTGAAATCTCAAAAGGGGAAGGGAAAGAGAATGGGGCAGAAGAAATACTTGAAAAGATAATGACTGGGAATTCTTCAAAAATAACTAAAGGAATCAAAGTACACATTTAAAAGGCTTAGAAAAAAACACAACGTAAGTATTGTTTAAAAAGAAAACTAAATACGGCTGGGCGTAGTGGCTCACGCCTGTAATCCAGCACTTTGGGAGACTGAGGCAGGTGGATCACCTGAGGTTGGGAGTTCGAGACCAGCCTGACCAACATGGAAAAACCCCGTCTCTACTAAAAATACAAAATTAGCTGGGCATGGTGGCACATGCCTGAATCCCAGCTATTCAGGAGACTGAGGCAGGAGAATCCCTTGAACCCGGGAGGCAGAGGTTGCAGTGAGCTGAGATTGTGCCATTGCACTCCAGCCTGGGCAACAAGAGTGAAACTCCATCTCAAAAAAAAAAAAAAAAAGAAAAAAAGAAAGAAAACTAAATACATCATATGAAGACTAAAGAAAATGTTTTAAAAGTGAAAATCTTGAAAGCAGACAGAAAAAAATGACCCATTTCATACAATACAGGAATATTTTACATACAATACCGTAACTTTTCATCAAAAATTATGCAAATCAAAACACAATGGGATGACATATTTCAAGTGCAGAAGAAAAAAAAACCTGTTGATCCAGACTTTTTTATTAGTGGGAACATCTCTCAAAGCAAAGAAGAAACAAAGGTTAAACATAATTTCAGATAAAGGCTGAGAGAATCCATTGTCAGCATGCCTGTGCTACAAGAAATATTAACTCAATTTTTTCCAGTAGAAGGATTATAATACCAGACAGAAACTGAATCTAAATAAAGAAATGAAGAGTTCTGGGAATGATAAAATAATAAAGATACAGATTTTAAAACTTTTTAAAAATGTCTTTATAAGACACTACTGTTTAAAGCAAAAATAATATTAAAGTATTTTGGGTTTTACAACATATATACAATGAAACATGAAAACAGTGGTATAAATTATAGATAAGTGGAAATATACTGTTGTAATCCTTTAACATGTCAATGAAAAGAATCAAATTCTGTAAAACATTTGAAGAGATTTATTCTGAGCCAAATATGAGTGACCATGGGCCATGACATAGCCCTCAGGAGGTCCTGAGAACATGTGCCCAAGGTGGTCAGGATGCAGGTTGTTTTTATACATTTTAGGGCAGCATGAGACACCAATCAAATACATTTAAGAAATACATTGGTTTGGCCAGGCGCGGTGGCTCAAGCCTGTAATCCCAGCACTTTGGGAGGCCAAGGCAGGCGGATCACGAGGTCATGAGATCAAGACCATCCTGGCTAACATGGTAAAACCCTGTCTCTACTAAAAACACAAAAAATTAGCCGGGCGTGGTGGTAGGCGACTGTAGTCCCAGCTACTTGGGAGGCTGAGGCAGGAGAATGGAGTGAACCCGGGAGGCGGAGCTTGCACTGAGCCGAGATCCAGCCACTGCACTCCAGCCTGGGACACAGAGTCAGACTCCGTCTCAAAAAAAAAAAAAAAAAAAAGAAATACATTGGTTTGGTCCAGAAGTCAAAAGCAGGGGAAGAGGGTGGGGAGTCCAGGCTATAGGTAAATTGAAAGAATTTTCGGTTGACAATTGGTTGAGTTTGTCTGAAGACCTGGGATCAATAGAAAGGAAATATTCAGGTTAAGATAAAAGATTGTGGAGACCAAGGTTCTTTTGAAGTCTTATAGTGGCTGCCCATAGAGGTAATAGATGACAAATGTTTCCTGTTCAGACCTTTAAAAGGTGCTAGACTCTTAGTTAATCTCTTCAGGATTAGGAGGGCCTGGAAGAAAAAGATCTAGCTATGTTAATAGAGATTATATACAGATGCAAATTTGTTCCCACAAAGGACGGCTTAGTAGTGCCATTTTAAAATATGGCAAAGAAACATGTTTGGGAATAAAATATTTTGATTTTCTTCTTTGTCACATAGTGTTATGCCAGGGTGAGACTGGAAAGTAAGTCATGATATATAGTGTTAAATAAAACCCATCTGATGAGAATTTATGGTTTGTAGGGCATGACTCCCCAGACCCCTTAGATAAGAATTTGGGCAAGATAAGAAAAAATCAGAGCTTAGTTTTCAAACACAACATGTGAGGTGATATTATTTGAAGGTAGAGTGTAATAAATTAAAGTTGCATATTGTCCATTCTAAGTAGCCACTAAAAAGTTTTTGTAAAGAGTTAATAAACCAATGAGGCAATAGAATCATTTAAAATGGAATCATTTTAAAATCAATCCAAAAGGAGACCTAAATTGAGAAAAAGAAAACCAAAGAATAAACAGATGGAACATTTTGAAAACAACCAAAGAGATGGTAGATTTAAATTCAACCACAGTGATACATTAAATGTATATGGTCTAAACACCTAAATTAAAGTACAGAGATTATCTGATTGAATTAAAACACACACACACACACACACACACACAGGGTTCGGCTGTATGCAGTGTATAAGAAAACCACTTAAATATAAAGACATAAATAGTTTAAAAATAAAATGAAAAGAAAAAAACTATACCATTCAAACATTAATAAAAAGCAAGCTGGGGCAAATGTTAATGCAGGTGAAGCAGACAACAAAACAAGGAATATTGTCAAGATAAAGAAGGACATTACATGACTATAAAGTGATCAGTGTCATGCACATCCCTGTGAAGAGAGTCCACCAACAGGCTTTGTGTGAGCAACAAGGCTGTTTATTTCACTTGGGTGCAAGTGGGCTGAGTCCAAAAAAATAGTCAGCAAAGGGAGATAGGGGTGGGGCAGTTTTACAGGATGTGGGTAGGTAGTGGAAAATTACAGTTAAAGGTGGTTATCTCTTGCGGGCAGGGGTGTGGGTCACAAGGTGCAGGGTGGGGAGATCATGTGACTCATTGTCCAGGGGGGAATGTCACAAGGTCGATTGATTAGTTGGGGTGGGGCAGGAACAAATCACAATGGTGAAATGTCATCTTTTGTGGTTCTTCAGTTGCTCCAGGTCATCTAGATGTATACGTGCAAGTCACAGGGGTGATGATGGCTTAGCTTGGGCTCAGAGGCCTGACAATCAATTCACCAAGAAGATGTTGCTATGTTAAGTGTGTATTCATCTAACAGCAGAATTTTAAAATGCACGAAGCAAAAACTGATAGAACTGCAAGGAGGAATAAACAAACTACAATTAATCCTCTATCAATAATCTAAGTAATGCATAGACAGAAAAATTAGAGACTAAATTGACACCTGAACAACATTATCAGCCTATTTGAATTAATTTTCATTTATAAAACAGTCCATCCAGGCCAGGCGTGGTGGCTCATGCATGTAATCCCAGCACTTTGGGAGGCCGAGGCAGGCGGATCACGAGGTCAAGAGATCGAGACCATCCTGGCTAACGTAGTGAAACCCCATCTCTACTAAAAATATGAAAAAAAATTAGCTGGGTGTGGTGGCGCACCTGTTATCCCAGCTACTCAGGAGGCTGCGGCAGGAGAATCGCTTGAACCAGGGAGGCGAAGCTTGCAGTGAGCCGAGGTCGCGCCACTGCACTCCAGCCTGGAGGCAGAGCAAGACTCCATCTCAAAAAAACAAAAACAAAAACAAAAAAAACAAAAAATAGTCCACCCAATAACAGCAGAATGCACTTTTTTTTCAAATGCACATGGTACATTCACTAAGATAATTGATATTGTAGGCATGAAACAAGCCTAAACAAAATTCTGAAAAAACACATCATGTGAAGTATGTTCTCTTATCTCAAGGGAATTCAACTAGAAATACATACCAGAAAGATAGCCAGAAAATTCTCAAATAAGTAAAAATTAAACACTTCTAAATAACCCATAGGTCAAGAAGAATCAATAAGGAAAGATTAGAAAATATTATGGAAAAAATGAAAATGATAACACAACATATCAGAAACAATAGGATGAAGCTAAATAAGTATTTAGAACATTTAGAAGACTAAATGCTTATTTTAAAAAACAATAAAAGTTCCAAATCAATAATGTAAACCTCCACCTTAAGAAATAAGATAATGAAGAGCAAATTAAACACAAAACAAGAGGAAAGAAGAAAATAAATGTAATTGAAAAGAGAAAATATATGAAAGCAAAAAAAAATGGGTGAAAGATTTAAAAATTGGCAAACTTTTAGACACAATGACAAGGGGAATAAAGAAGCAAACTACTGATATCAAGAATGAGAGAAAAAATAGTCACTACAGATCCTACAGATATTAAAAATAATATTAAGTGAATATTATTAACATTGACCAAAAAACATTTTGAAGATTTAGTGAAATGGACAAACTTAATGAAAGACTCAAACTACCTTAGCTCAGAGAAGTATATAGTCCAATATCTATTAAGATAAATAAATTATAATTCAAAATCTTTCTGTAAAGAAGACTACAGAACAAGTTCACAACACTGGCAAAGTCTACAACATATTTAACTAAAAAATGATTCAAATCCTAAATAATCATTTGCAGAAAGTAAAAGGGAAATCAAAAATCAATTTTTTTTTTTTGAGATGGAGCTTCACTCTTTCACCCAGGCTGGAGTGCAAAGGCACAATCTTGGCTCACTGCAACCTCCACCTCCCGGGTTCAAGTGATTCGCTATCCCTCAGCTGGGATTACAGGTGTGTGCCACCACGCCCAGCTAATTTTTGTATTATTAGTAGAGACGGGGTTTCACCGCATTAGCCAAGCTGGTCTCAAACTCCTGACCTTGTCATCCACCTGCCTCGGCCTCCCAAAGTGCTGGGATTACAGGTGTGAGCCACTGTACCCAGACCTAAAAATCAATTTTTAAGTATTACACTGACCTAGAAAATCCAAAGTAATTTTGAAAAAGAACAAAGGTGGAAGACTTACCATATCTGATTGCCAGGCTTATTATAAAACTACACCAATCGAGACAATGTGGTATTCATGAAAGGACAGATACACACATAAATGACGTAGACCCAGAAATGTAGGCTCAATTGATTTTTGACAAGGATGATGAGAAATGTTAATAGGGAAAGGAAAATAGTTTTCAACAAATATTTTTGGAACTAATGAATATCAATATGGAAACAATGAACACTGACATTTACTTCACATTGTATCCAAAAATTAACCCAAAATGGAACAGAAATCTAAATTTAAAACTTAAAACTGGAAGAAAAAAATGAGAAAAATCTTTGCATCTATTGTTAGCCAAGTATTTCTTAATTACAACACAAATATCACAAAGCATAACAGAAAACCCTGAAAAATTAAACTTTATTACAATAAAAGTATCCCGCTATTTAAAAGATCTTTTTTAAAAAATTAAAATGCAAGCCACAGAATTGGAAAAATATTTGCAATACATTTGTCAGACAAAATATGTGTGTTCAATAAGAAGTCCTTCTAACTCAATAAAAAAAGAAACAACTATATAAAAAGTGGGCCAAAGTTTTGTACAGATACACAAAAGATAAATCAATAAGCGAAAAAATATATAAATGTCAATATGTCCACGAAAAGATTCTCAATATCAAGGATTATCAGAGAACTGCAAATTAAAATTTTAATGTGATGCTACTACACATTTATTAGAATAGCTATATTAAAAAGACTGACAATACTAAGTGTTGGTGAAAATATGAAGGTAACTGAGACTCTCATATACTGATAATGGAAATGTAAAATGGTACAGCCACATTAGAAAACAATTTGATTATTTCTTAAAATATTTATAAAAATTACTCCTTCTATACAATCTAGCCATTCTAGCCCTACGGCTCTATGAAAACATTTACATAAATCGTCATAACACCTTTATTCACTATCCAAAATTGAAATCAACCCAAATGCACAATGAATGAAAAAAAATTGTATTATCATAACAATAAAAAACTATTCATTATTAAAAAGTAACAGATTACCACAAAACTTGGATGACATTAAAATCTGCATGCTGAGTGAAAAAAACTAGACACTGTGAAATTATTTTGTATGACTCAATTTATACAGAATGTCTTAAAACTGGAAACTAATCATACTGACCAAAAAAAAAAACTGGTAGTTTCCTGGGTCTAGAAAAAAAGGGGGGGATAGACTGCCTATAGGCATAATGAAACTTTTTGGGAGTAACAGAGTTTTGTCTAATATTGGTGGTGTATCAATTTATTTACTTTAATTGGATGAAATAATTGTAAATAAATTATGCATAAAGTTGATATTAAAAATGATTCTTAATAAACTACTGAGAACAACCACTATATATACCTATAGACCATATTATTTGACTGCTGTCATTGGATATCACTTTATTTATATTCTGGATCAACTCTAAATCATGCCTGAATAGCTTTTGAAAAGTTACAGCTCTTTTTAATACTAAAATCTCCCTAATTTTCTTTTCCTGTGATGCTCTTAAACACAAACAAAAGAGCCAAAGCCATCAAGACTCTGTTAGTCCCTTTTAGTCCTCTGTTTCCAACTGCAGCAAACTCCTTGTAAATGGAGAAAATCAAGCATATGAGTATCTTTGATAAGGAAGTAATGGATCAAATGCAATGATTCCCCTCAAACAAATATTGTTTATTTTTGTAGAGGAGACATTAAAACCAGAGTCTGGTCTCTGCATTGGCTCCTAGGTCTGTTAAATTATTCTCATGGCATTTGTTCCTTGTTACATTGCTTGAAATAGATATTTTATCTACAAATGTACTGCTTTGAGAAATAAAACTAGCAACATTCATACAGCTTTCCACTGACATTAACATTATTTTATTATTTCAGCAATCTGTTCCCAGGAAAGTAAAATTGCAGAAATATTCAATTGTTCTTTCAGGAACCTTTTGAAAGTACTCATCTAAAAATAGTAGACAGCCCAACTAGTCTTATTGACTGGCCAAGGCTCATTTAGGAACTCTTGCCTCAAAATCCTTGCTTCTCTGGGTCTATCACTTTTAAAATATTATATCCTGAAGCTTGCCCAATTCTAATAAACCCCTACAATAGACTGAAGGTTTGTGTTCTCCCAAAATGTACACATTGAAGGTCTAATTTTAATGTGATGATATTTGGAAGTGAGACCTTTGGGAGGTTATTAAGTCATGAAGTTGAAGCCCCTATGAATGAGATTAGTGTCCTTTTAGAAATACCATTTGACCCAGTGATCCCATTACTGGGTATATACCCAAAGGATTATAAATCATGATACTATAAAGACACATGCACATGTGTGTTTATTGCAGCACTATTCACAATAGCAAAGACTTGGAACCAACCCAAATGTCCATCAATGATAGACTGGATTAAGAAAATCTGGCATATATACATCATGGAATACTATGCAGCCATAAAAAAGGATGAGTTCATGTCCTTTGTAGGGACATGGATGAAGCTGGAAACCATCATTCTCAGCAAACTCTCGCTACGACAGAAAACCAAACACCACATGTTCTCACTCATAGGTGGGAATTGAACAACGAGAACACTTGGACACAGGGTGGGGAACATCATAAACCAGGGCCTGTCATGGGGTAGAGGGATGGGGGACGGGGGAGGGATAGCATTAGGAGAAATACCTAATGTAAATGACGAGTTAATGGGTGCAGCAAACCAACATGGCACATGTATACATATGTAACAAACCTGCACATTGTGCACATGTACCCTTGAACTTAAAGTATAATAAAAAAAAAAAAAAAAAGGAAGAAGAAGAAGAAGAGGCCTAAGAGCTAGTTAGCCGTCTTTCTGCCATGTTAGGCCACAGCAAGAAGATAGCCATTCATAAACCAGGAATAGAACCCTCACTAAGAATCCCACCCTGCTGACAGCCCGACCTAGGACTTTAAATCTCCAGAACAGTGAGAAATACAAGTTTGTTGTTTAAGTCGCTCCATCTATGGTAATTTGTTATAGCAGCCCAAACTGATTAAGGCAAGTTCCAACATTGAAAAGATCCTTTTTAAGCCAGGTCCCTCAAGGCCTCAAAAATATCCTTCCTTTGCCCTCCCTCTTCTGAGACACTACTAAAACTCTATCAAAGTAAATGTTTCCCTTTCCACGGTAAGCAATAAACTCTGATTTGCTTTGTCAACAAATTATTTTGGTGATATTTTCAACAAGCAAATATTAAATAGCTTTTTAATGTCAACAAAGTCAAAATTTTCAGAATGTTCAATTCCTCATTTATATCATGTGCAATGATGCAAGACAGTCTCGAATAAGTCAGTTCATATAATTTCTGTATTATTTATCATGAATGCTTGTCCTTTGAATTTCTCAAATAAATCTCTCAGTTACATTTTCCTGACATATGACACAGAGATTTATTGTGTTTAAATACGTGAGTGGTTAACTAATGTAATTAATAGTTCGGCCGGGTGTGGTGGCTCACGCCTGTAATCCCAGCACTTTGGGAGGCCAAGGCAAGCAGATCACAAGGTCAGGAGATCGAGACTATCCTGGCTAACACGATGAAACCCCATCTCTACTAAAAATACAAAAAATTAGCCAGACATGGTGGGGCATGCCTGTAGTCCCAGCTACCCAGGAGGCTGAGGCAGGAGAATCACTTGAACCCAGGAGGTGGAGGTTGCAGTGAGCCAAGATCATGACACTGCACTCAAGCCTGGGCAACAGTGTGAGACTCTGTCTCAAAAAAAAAAGTTAAGTTCCATTACACTATTTAATATTTTATTGCAATTAGGAGACCTAAATAATTTAAGTAATAAAAAATATAGGCCACCAATAGCACCAGTCAAAAGTCCTATTTGTAGAGTGACCATATGCTAGGACTACATTATATCAGGCCCTATTACCATATCATCCAGATATAGGTTGTGATTACCATTATGGTATCACCACTCTGTGCAGACTCTAGAAATCAGGGCATTCCTCTGAAGTTTAATAAAATCTACTTCCTGCCTTGTCACTCAACCTCCTCTGTAGTTCTCACCCACTTCAGGCTGGATATATTAGAGCTTTTCTTACATAGGTGGTAAATCTCTGCCTTCCTCACTCTTATCCCATCTGCACTATTTCAGAAACATAATTGAAATTGCTTCATATGTAATGTATCCTGATTTACACCACTAGTGTATGTATAATATTTTTCTTTAGTATGCCAATGGAAATTTGAAAAACAGAAGTTAAATGCAAGGGCTAAAGAGTCTCTCTCACTCAGAGAGCTATTAAAGACAAAAATAAAAAGATAATAATATTTCCCAAACTCCCATGTACATTTTACCAAAACCCCAGGGGTTCAGTCTAGGCACCATTGCTCACCTCACAGAAAGCTGAGAGAGCTATTAAAAACAAAAACAAAAAGATTAAAACATTCGCCAAACACCCATGTACATTTTACCAAGACACTAGGGGTTCAGCCTAGGTCCTGCTGCTCATCTCATGGAAAGCCAATCAGGGACACAATGATTATTGCCAAGGAAGAAGGCTTTAATCAGGTGCTATGGCCAAAGAGATAGAAGCTCAACTTTAAATTGACTTCCCTGACTCACTAAAGCTAGGAGTTTATATAGTAGGGAAGAAATTTAACAATGTCTGAAAACAACAACAAAAACAGGAACTAGGGAGGGAAAAAGAAGCAATCATGATGAATGAGGACTCCAGCATCTCACTGTCTGGATGTGGTAATCAGGAGAGTTTCAATTCTTTTATACTTTTTTTGGTGAGAGACCTGAAGTTTGTTTCCTAAGGAAGGAACTCAGATAAAACAAATGCAAGTTTTGAGCTTTAAGACCAGTGGGATCAATTTCTTTGTTTAGAAAAAAACTATCTCTCTATGGGACTATTGGGTTGGTTTCATACATGCAGTTCAATAAAGAACTGCATGGGCATCCTATATGTTTTACCTCACTAGTAAACATATGGGCATCCTATATGATTTACCTCACTAGTAATTGAGGATATACAAATAAAAGAGACTTTTCTTCTCATAGAAAAAATATTTTTAAATGAGTGATTAACTTCATATATGCTCACTATGTGCCATAGTGCTCCAGGAGTTTTACAAATAACTTATTTAATATTCATAATATGCCTAAGAGATAAGTAGTATTACTAACCCCATATATGGATGAGCAAACTAAAACAGACAGAAGCTATGTACTTTTTCCAAAAAGACAGATTAAATAATTGAAAGAGCCAAGATCTCTGCTTCTAACCACTAAATTATACTGAAATTCAATTCCTAATGCTAAAGAAATGAAACTAGTGGTTTCTGCAAGATGGCTGATTAGAAGCAGCTTCAGTCTGTGGCACTCATGGAGAGGAATGAAAGAGGCAAGTGAATTCAGTGCCTTCAACTGAAATATCCAGGTTCTCACCTTGGGACTGATTAGGCAAACAAGCTGACCCACGGAGAATGAAGAAAAGCAGGGTGGGGTGATAGTCCACCCAGGAGTGGAACACAGCCAAAAGAGCCCTGACTCCCAGCCAAGGGAAGCAGCAGGTGATTGTGTGACCTCACCCAGGAAACCACACTTCTCTCACCAATCTTTGCAACCCATATATCAGGAGATCCCCTTGTGAGCCCATGGCACCAGGGCCTTGGATTCGATACATAGAGCTGTGTGGAGTCTCAGCAGAGCAGTTGCTTAGGCACACACAGAGATCCTGGAGTTTTACATACTCCAGCCCCAGGATCCCCAAAAAGGTGGGAGATCTGTCTGTACATATCCCTAGGAATGGGGAAGAATCCAGAGAGCCAAGCAGCATCATTCTGCAGGCCCAAATTTCACAGCACCTCACAAGTTAAGACCCACTGGCTTGGAATTCCAGCCAGCCAATGACAACAGGCTGGAGTCTGCCTGAGATGGGACCAAGTTCCCAGGGGGAGGGTGTGGCCACCATCTCTGTGGTTTGGTCAACTCAGTCATTCCAGCCTGCCAGCTTTGGAGAGTCCAAATGTAACAACAACAAATGGCTCCCCTCCCAACAACCCCCAGTGCAGCACACCTGCTCTACCAAAAAGCAGCCAGACTGCTGCTTTTTTTTTTTTTTTTGAGATGGAGTCTCGCTCTGTCACCCAGGCTGGAGTGCAGTGGCGCGATTTCAGCTCACTGCAAGCTCTGCCTCCCAGGTTCACACCATTCTCCTGCCTCAGCCTCCCGAGTAGCTGGGACTACGGCGCCCACCACCACGCCTGGCTAATTTTTTTGTGTTTTTAGTAGAGACGGGGTTTCATCATGTTAACCAGGATGGTCTCAATCTCCTGACCTCGTGATCTGCCCGCCTCAGCCTCCCAAAGTGCTGGGATTACAGGTATGAGCCACTGCACCCAGCCCAGACTGCTTCTTTAGGAAGGTCCCTGATCCTGTTCCTCTTGACAATGAGAGGTGAGCCCTATCATTGGGGGCCTCCAGACACCTCCTACAGGGATGTTCAGGCTGGCAACACATCAGTACTCCACTGGGACAGAGCTTCCAGAGGAAGGAGCAGGCTGCCATCTTTGCCACTTTGCAGCCTTCACTAGTGATACATCCAGGTATGAGAAAAACTAAGGCAACTATGGTCTGGAGTGGAAACAGCAGCAAACAGCAGCAGCCCTATGGAACAATGGCCTGACTGTTAAAAGAAAAACAAACAGAAAACAACAACAACACAACATCCATAACAAAGACCTCATGAAAACCTTATTCAAAGGTCAGCAACCTCAAAGATCAAAAGTGGATAAGCTCACAAAGATAAGAAAGAATCAATGTAAAAATGTAAAAACTCAAAAAGCCAGAATGCCTCTTCTCCAGATGACTACAATACCTCTCCGGCAAGGGCACAGAAGTGGGCTGAGGCTAAAATGGCTGAATTGACAGAAGTAGGCTTCACAAGGTGAGTAATAACAAACTTTACTGAGCTAAAGTGGCATGTTGTAACCCAATGCAAAGGAGCTAAGAATCATGATTAAAAAAATACAGGAGCTGACTGCCAGTATACCCAGTTTAGAGAAGAAGATAACTGACCTGATGGACCTGAGAACTTCACAATTCAATCACAAGTATCAGTAGCAGAATACAACAAGCAGAGGAAAGAATCGCAGAACTTGAAGACTATCTTTCTGCAATAGGACACACAGACAAGAATAGAAAAAAAAAATACAGAATGGAAAGAAAAGAACAAAACCTCTGAGAAATATGGAATTATGTAAAGAGACCAAACCTATGACTGATTGGGGTGCCTGAAAGAGACAGGGAGAGTGGAACCAAGTTGGAAAACATACTACAAGATATCATCCAGGAGAACTTCCTCAACCTAGAAAGACAGGTCAACATTTAAATTCAGGAAATGCAGATAATCCCAGTAAGATCCTACACGAGAAAATCAACCCCAAGACACATAATCATCAGGTTCCCCAAGGTCAAATGGAAAAAAAAATATCAAGGGCAATCAAAAAAAAAAAAGGCCAGGTCACCTACAAATAGAACCCCATCAGACTAACGGAAGACCTCTCAGCAGAAACCCTACTAGCCAGAAGAGATTGGGAGCCAATATTCAACATTCTTAAATGAAAGAATTTCCAATCCAGAAGTTCATATCCGGCCAAACTAAGCTTCATAAGTGAAAGAGAAATAAGATACTTTTCAGTCAAGCAAATGCTAAGGAAATTCTTCACCACCAGGCCTGCCTTGCAAGAGCTCCTAAAGGAAGCACTAAAAGTGGAAAGGAAAAACTGTTATCAGTCACTACAAAAAACAATAAACAAAATAGACAAACCAGTGACACTATGAAGCAACCACATAAACAAGTCTGCAAAATAAACAGCTAGCATCATGATGACAGGATCAAATTCACACATAATAATACTTACTTTATATGTAAATAGGACAACTGGTTAAAAGACACATAATGGCAAGCTGGATGAAGAGCCAAGACACATCAGTATGCTGTCTTCAAGGGACGCATCTTACACACAAAGACACACATAGGTTCAAAATAAAGGAATGGAGGAAAATTTAACAAGCAAATAGGAAACAAAAAATCCGGGGTTGCAATCCTAATTTCTGACAAAACAGGTTTTAAACCAATAAATGTCAAAAAAGACAAAGAAGGGCATTACATAATGGTAAAAGGTTCAATTCAACAATAAGAACTAAGTGTCCTAAATATATACGCCCCCAACACAGGAGCACCCAGATTCATAAAGCAAGTTCTTAGAGACCTATAAAGAGACATAGACTCCCACACAAGTATAGTGGGAGATTTTAATACCCCACTGACAATATTAGACAGATCATTGAGACAGAAAATTAACAAAGATATTCAGGACCTGAACTCAGCTCTAGATCAAGTGGACTTGATAGATATCTACATAACTCTCCACCCCAAAACAACAGAATATACATTCTTCTTATCGCCACATGACACTTACTCTAAAACTGATCACATAATCAGAAGTAAAATACTCCTCAGCAAATGCAAAAGAACTGAAATAACAACAGTCTCTCAGACCACAGTGCAATCAAATTAGAAGTCAAGATTAATATATTCATTCCACTACCATCACCCTACCTCATATCACCTCCATTGAAATCTGTTACATGAGTTTTTAATGGTCTGAATGAGAAAACATAAATGAATGATATGCATTTTGCCATTACCAGAAATCAATATTAAGACTGTCTTGCCTAATTCTCCCTACTTTTAGAATTAGTTTTTGTGTGGGTATGTTTGACTTTTACCAGAAAACTTCTCAGTGTCTCACACAAAGCCTGCTAATGAATGGAGCCTTTTCAAGAGTTTTGTTAAGGATTCTCAGAAATGTCTGAATTGCAGCAATGAGCAAAGTTGAGGCTCCATTGCCACATTTAGAACTATAGTATGCAGTAGTGTGTGAATTAAAAATACTATAAATATTTGAAAATCTTCGAAAGTGGTGAAAAATTGCATTTTCATTTTATAAACCTTGAGAAATTTACATATTGAATAACCATGAAAATATGCAAAAATACATAAAATAGATTAAACATTCACTAAAACATTCGGACTACTGTATTTTGGTTCAAAAACCACCACAGAAAAGAGTCATTCCCCAGAAGTTCTTTGCCTTTTTTAAAAAACTGTTTTTTTAATCATCAGTCTAAATTTCTCTTCCAAAGAACAATTAACTAATCAACAATTGAAAAGAATAAATATTCAAATGAGAACAGTAAACATTATCCTATCCCATTTCACATATTTAATATAATATTCTTTAATACCTTGGAATCATAATAAAAATTAGGGGTGTGCCCTTCCTTATTAATATGGTGAAAACATCAAGGCTCTGGGTAACGAGGTCAGCACTAAAATAAGTATTTACTGCTGGTGCCTAAGGGTACATAGTGGCTACTTAACAAATATTTACTGTTTGGGTTAATAAATGCCAAAAGCAAGGTAATTACCTTTGATTGTATTTCCCTTAATCACCCCTCCCAATCTAATCCAGCTATCACTTCTGCTCCTTATAGCCTAAACTAATCCTCCAAAAACATACTATAAGCCATATAATTCCACAGCTCAAAAATCTATAATAATGTCCCATTACAATTAGGAAAAAAAAAATCTCTTTTTCTCACAATTTCCCTCAAAGCCATACATAGTATTTTTGAGAGAGCAGAGAACTTGTCTTTTTTAAAAGTGCCATTCTCAGCATTTAAATACATTTTTGAGTAGTAACAGGCATTTGATAAATATTTGTTGAACAAGTATGTGTAGGATCTTATCTGTAATTAACAATCAGTGTATTTTATGTTTATTTCTCTTACTTCCACCTTTTCCTTCAACAATTCCAAAGGTGGTTTCTCCTCTTCCCCATCCCACACAAAAATAAGACCTAAAAAATACTAATGCTAGTCAAGAGAGAATATTATAGATATATGCGGGGTAGGACTAGAGTTATAAAAGGAAGAGAAGGTGACAGAATGACAATTCAGCCAGACAGGAACAAGTGAATGGAGCAGGATCCATGAAGTGACAACAGAAGAAGGATCTTTCCTCACCAGGACTAAGTAAAGGAGATACTGTGCTCAAATGTCCAGAAATGTGGATATCCACTAATTTATTAAACCTTTGAGGATCCAGCTATCTGACACTCTCTGACATGAGAGTGGAGGATTATTCATTTGTTTAGACACCAGATGAAAACCTCAGCCTTCAACCAAAATAAAACAGAACAGAACCACATGGGAATTCTCCTAGGATTTGGGGTAGGATTTGGGTAGCTGTGTATGTATCACACTATTATGAATGAGTAACTGGATTCATGAACAAAGGTATTTGGAACATTTGAGCACAGTGTACAAACAAATCAAAAATTAAATTGTTAAAAGGTAAATGTATGATATGCCCATACGAAATTTATCCATAACTAAAATGCTAAATTACAGAAGCACTAAAGATTTACAAGAAAAAGACAAGGTGGAGCAAGAATGGCAACTCCAGTAGATTCCTAACATTTTTATATTCCAAGTTTTCACGGTTCACTATACAGTCATGCATTGCTTAATGATGGAAATAGCTTCTGAGAAATTCCTTGTTAGGCAATTTTGTCTTTGTGTGAACATCATAGAATATCCTTACGCAAACCTAGATGGTATATCCTACTATACACCTATGCTATATGGTATAGCCTATTGCTCCTGGGCTATAAACCTGTATATCATGTTACTGTACTAAACACTGTAGGCAAATGTAATGTAATGGTAAGTATTTGTGTAGCTAAACATATCTAAACATAGAAAAGGTTTCAGTAAAAATACAATGTTAAAACCTTATGGGACAACTATCATATATGCAGGCTGTCATTGATCAAAATGTAATTATGTAGCCATGACTATATCTGCCACTGCTTGACATAGGCATTGCCAAAATTTCCTGGTCATAATTATTAAAGTTACTTTTCAAAACCGTAACAACAGCAGAGGCAGCCAGGGTAACAATAACAGATAAATGATGAAATAATACCAAAGCTATCAAGTAATACAAAAAAATGTATAAACAGGTACGTTTACAAAGCAGAGATGTGTTTATTCATCCTAAAAATGGCTTCATCTTAGCACCAAATTAGCAGGTGTAGTTTATAGAAACAAAGACTTGTCCCTTTTCCTCACCTCAACCATATCTCTATTAGTTCCTATGTCACATGCAGCATGCAGTTTTGTTCAAGATAGTTTCTGAACTTGCTCTATTCATAGGCACTGAAGTACCAAAAGGTGCTTACTATTTTTCTTTCTGTATGAGAGTGTCTTGGATTAGCTTAAGAGCTCTGAGGCTTTACCTCCTCCAAGGGCACAACAAAGTTCCAGAGCACTTCCCTCTTGGCTGAGAGAGGCTTTAGGAGGAGAAAGGAATGATGGAGGGCAGGTGACTTGGTTGAGAAAGGAAAGAGAAAATAGCAATTCTATCTGTAGATTCCTCAAATGTACTTTAATAATGCTCTACCTAAACAGGTTACATCCTAAACAGATTCTGACAAATTATCTTTCCTCTGATTTGTTAATTTTATGGATGTACTTATTTACTATATATCCCTTGCTTTTAGAAAATATTTAAAATTAGCTTACCAAAACACAAGCAAGATTAACAAGACAGGTCCAGGCTCAAACCTTGGCCTAAACACATACACACTGAGAAACATTGACATACTGGTGACGTATTTAATCACCTGGAGCCTTGGTATTGTTTCGTTACATAAAACCCAATTAAAAGATTTGTTGCAAAGATTAAATTGGGTTAAAGTGGAAAAGCAATTGATATTTCCTTTCATTACCCCTTAATACTTCCGAAATGAAAAAACAAAATAGTATTTTTACCATTGTAATTATATATTACCTAAAATTTTATTAGATCCATTCATTGAAAACACATTTTTAAGTGTCTCTCTGTGTGCAAGTGGTTTGTAAATTAACTAAACACTTTTTCAGAATTTGATGAGTAAGATAACATTCATCTACAAGCACTTCTGCTGCTGTCTGAGTAACCCAATAAGTCATGCTTGCTTTATATTGGAGGTCAAAATCACAGTTGCAATTAAAAAAGCAATTAAATACTGAAAGAACAGATGATTACTTGCCCACACCTCAGAATGCTTAACGTATTTTCAAAATCTGATTTGCTAGAGTTGTAAAGGAGATTAAGTGTGCCTGTTTTTAGAATATAAGTTACTTGGCTATTATTTTTTAGATAATTATTTTCAAGAAAAACTCAAGTGCTAACTACTCTTAGGTCAAACTAGTTTCAGCTGTTGTAGAGGAGCATGAAAATCAAAGGATAGTCTTTGGTCTTCTCAGGTGGAAACACTAAGTATATTGTGAAACATGAAAAAAATACACAGAGAAATAATACGTTAATGGAGATCAATCGCACTTTAAAGAGACAAGTTTTAAAAATACAAGATTATAAGTTAAGTACTGAGTAAAAGCAGATGGCCATTGTTCAGTCATTTTAATTTGTGAAGACTGAAAAATGCAAAGAATGTTCTAAAATCTCTAAAAGAAATGCTTATACTTACACTGGAAAATGGTGAAAAAAGATTGAAATATTTATGACCAAGATAACTTGCTTTTGCCCTGAAACCTTCCTTATTTTATTCACTAAAAAGTTTTCAAATATTAAAATGTGTATAGAAACACTGTATCTCATGAAATTTTTATAAACAACATCTTCAAAAATCAAAGGAAAAATGTTATACTTGCGTATAATAAATGCTTCCCGGTAGCAACAGGGGATTTAAAATTTCAAGAGCAAAGTCAAAAGGCTGCCATGAGAATAAGTAATTCCATAATAATAACTGCACAATTATAAGGGTGGAACTGCATTTTTAAGGCATGAGAAAAATGTGTGTTCTTTATCTTTGTATTCTTTCTCCAACTTTTTTCCAAGTTTATTTGCTGGAAAAAAATATGGTCAAATTGTCAATATTTAAAAACTTTATTAATCTATAAGCACCAGACGTAGACATATTTAACATTCTATCTCTAAACAATTGAGCTCAGCTCTCAAGTGCATCATCATATGGAAGAGGTGATGCTTCTACACCCAGCCCTAACTAATGATGGCAGCACACATGTGCATTGTACCTAAATTTAAAATGCAGCCAGTAGAATGACTTTCTTCCTAATCTATATTAATGAAATAGCTGTGAAATTTTAGATCAGGAACATATCTTCAATATCATCTACTCCAAAGCTTTTTCTTTACAAACAAAATCCTGAAAAGCCAAATGTCTAACTTGAATATATAAAGAAGTAATTACATCAGTGATTGTAATAATTATAGGAAGTAAAAATGAAATAAATATTTAATGATAATTTTAACTTATACAAGGATATACATCCATATGACTTTAATCACAATTTTTGAAACTATTAGTTTTCAAAATATTAAATTATATTCTAATTGAAGCAATTTTTACAGAATTTATAAAATTCTAAATATTTGATTTTCTCAGTATATATCAGACAAAAACAATGTGTATAACATCTGTCTGGAATTGTATAAAGATGCCCACTGAATTATTGTTTAAAAAAAGTCTTCCTACACAATCAATATATTTGACTATTCCAAAACTAAAATAAGAGTGTAATTCATTATTTAATTGAAAAGTTTTAGAACATCCAAATCTCCAAAGTGTTCTGGATATTTCTTCATAGAGGCAAGACTGATTTAAAAAGGGGTTGGCTATCTTAGCACACTGAAAAGGGAAACTTCAAAATTAATAAGGTGGCAGCACTCACTCATGTAGAGGAGAGGATGTCCTGGTCCATGGATTTCAGAACTCATGACTGGAGACTGGGGTAGTGTAACTATGTAACATCTGAATAATTCTTATTCTGATTTCATAATTCTGATTACATAGAACCTTCTGATTCCAGTTCATCTTTGTTTCAATCATTTATCAAAAGTCATAGAAATCACTAGTTGTCTGACATAAACCTTCCAATGTTCAGGATAGCTTAATTTTTTAAATTATACATTGATACACTGGCATTCTGACTTGCACATTACCTTTCATGAACCTAGTATTGTGACTATGTCTGAGAATTTAAATCACTGTCATGCTGACAACACTGGGTCACTAAACCTAAAAGAATTAAGTCTAACTCTGGCTACCATTAACTGTCAAAGGTTGCTACAAGACTATATTGGTGTTCATAGTCTCTAATCATCCGTACTTCTCTGGTGACATCTAGGAATCATTGTGCATTGTTCTTTGAAACTTATCAACAACCATGTAGTGGGAAAGAATCACATATAGGTTAAGATGATGGACTTTAGAGCTACAGTGAACTGGGTTTGAGCGCCAACTCTTCTATTTATAGGTGTGTGTCTTTGAGCAAGTCCCAGTTTTCTCCTAAGGCTGGTAGAAAATTGGGAGGACAACTTCAAAACTTGGACAAAACATAAAAATATTTACATAAAGGCATTAGAGGGCTAATAATGCCATGAAGAAAAGTAAACCCAGTATTCGGAGTTGCCTTCCCCTTATAAATCTGTCAGTATCTGATGTTTTTAAATGGAAAATGGAGAACAAAGATTGGAAATCATGCCTGCTAAGAGTGTGCCTAGTAAATAGTCCCACAAATTGGTTTGGTTCCTCAAAGAACTGCATTCTCATAATAAGGGTGAGCTAGAAATAATGCCACAGAGGGACTACATCCAACATTAGATAATATCAATTCCTTAAACTGTATTAAGAAATCCAAATTTCTGGTGCTATTTGAAGTCCATCAGAAGCAATGCAAATCCTCTCTGGAGAAAGATAACATCACTGCCATCAAAATATTTCCAGAATTTTTCAAATACAGTGACTTGTCACATAAATAAATAATCAGGCCCAAGAGAAGAAAGACATTATAAACAAAACAACAGAAAAACAGACAATAGAAACAAATTCTTAAGAATTCTAAATATTAAACAGACATATGCTGTAAAATAAACTATACTTACCATGTTTCAAGGATATAAAAGACAAAATTAGAGCTTCTTCAAAGAACTAGAAAATCTATAAGAAACATATGGAAGAGATGAAATTACAAGACTGAAAGACACCACCAAATTAAGAACCAAACAGATTGAAGCAACAACAGAATAAACATAGATGGAGAATTTCTGAGCCAAAACTTATTTTTAAAATTATTGCCATATTGCAATATGGAGAGACAATTGTTGAAATATCTAGAGGATAAGAGACACAGGGGATAAGTTGAGAAGGTCTAACATACATGTAATTTTGTTCTAGAAGAAGAAAAGAGAGTGAATGGAACAGAAGCAAATTTTAAATTAATGTCTGTTGTACTAAAGTGATGAAAGATGATAAATTACAGATTTTAAAAGCCAATTAAATTCAAAATAAGATAAATAATATGACACCTACACTAGGACACAATCTAGAATTCTACAGCCAGAGAAAGTATCCTTTAAAAGTAAATAATAACATTTTCAGACAAAGAAAAACTAGGGAGGTTTGTTACTAGAATATCTGAGCTAAGAGAAATATTAAAAAGGTGCTCCTTCAGACAAATAAAATTGGAGAGATGACTAGAAACAAAGGTCAAAAAAAAGTAATATTGACTTTATAAAACAATAACATCCTTTAAATTTTAAAATATAAAAAAATTAAAAGACACAGAAAAATAACATGTAATTCAACAAAGAAGACAGTGGATCCAATGTGTTCTAAGGCCCTTCCTTACTCAGAAAGAAAATAATAGTATCAATTCGCATTATACTTTGATAAATTGAGAATTCTACAGAAACAAAATGATAGTAAAATACCCTATATTTTTCAGCTGAAAATTGGATAACCATATAATAAAAATATGCAAAAGATAACAAGATGGAAGAAAAATCTAATATACAAAAGATAAAAAGAAAGCGAGATTATTTATTTAAATCAGATATGTTAGGAATATTGGCAAATGTCAGTAGACTAACATCTGTAATAAAGGTTGTTTTTAGGTTATGGAGAGAACCACAACTCTATGCTGATTGCCAAGAGTAACATTTTACTGAAGGTAGAAGCCAGTGTAGTAACAATGCTAGGGGAAAAAGGGTATAAAGATTAGAAAGAAGGGATACAGCTTTCAACATTTCACAGATAATATGATTGTATATAAGAGAAACCTACAAAATGACAGATAAATTTTTGATTTAACAAGTGAGTTTAGCAAAGTGTTAGAAATAAGGTCAGTATACAAAAATCAATTGCATTTCTATAAAGTAGCAATAAGTAAATAAAAAATAAAAAATTTTAAATACATCATTTATAATAGCATCAAAATATAAAACTGCTAGAAATAATTCAACAAAAGATATATGTAAATCCTCCTTTCAGAAAATTATAAACTGTATTGAGAGAAGTTTTTGAAGTTTTAAATAAATGGATGAATAAACTTGGATTGGAAGACTCAATACTGAAAATATGTCAATTTTCCTCAAATAAATATATAGATAATAGAACCCTGATTAAAATCCCAAGTATTCCCCTCAAAATCATCTTATTCTAACCTTTATATAGTGATTCGAGGGTCCAGAACAGCTATGACTCTCAAGAGTCAAAGAACAAGGTTTCACAATATTATCAGATATCAAGCCTAATTAAAAAGTTAAGTAATTGAGGTGATACAATGTCAGCATAAAACTACACAACTAGACCAGGCAAGAAAATAGAGCCCAGAACTAAACACTTGAATACATCACTGTTTTATCTAGAGCAAAGTTGGTACTTCAGAGCATTGAAAAATTCATGGTCTTTTCAATAAATGGTGCTGGGGCAATTGGATATCCATAGATATCTATATGGACCATATTGTTCCAATTCTTATAATGCTGATGAAATCCACACTCCTCTTTCCAGGAACACAGTCCCTGTGTTGAACAGGTGTGAATGTGCTTGAAGATACCTTTCATGGGATTTATATGTATTTTCTGTAGCTAAGTTCCAAAGTTACTTGAACTGTTCATCATATGATAGGGTTGCTTGAGTACCCACCATATGGTTACTTTTATCCAAGTGGGCTACAATAGTAGTTGTCATTGCAGACCTCAGTAGTTGGCCAATTTACCAGTCTCCCATTAAAAATGCACAACCAAAAGTGAATACTTGCTTTGCAGGGGTCTGATCTGCACTATAGTTCTTATTTTTCAGTTGTTATACTAATAATGCAGCTATATGTTAATTTTCTTGACAACCACACCAGTAGACGGCTTGTACTATGATTATATTTAGCTAAAATCCTAACTTTTTTTTTTAATATGCATTACTATTAAGATCTATCTTCTCCATTTTGAATTGCGGAATTTCAATATACTTTTAACCGAAGCCCCATGGCTCACATTAAATCCTATTAAATTTAAGGAGGAAATAAAGTATAATGTACAAAGCATTTTTTTTTTCAGATGGAGTTTCGCTCTTGTGGCTCAGGCTGGAGTGCAACGGTGATCTTGGCTCACCGCAACCTCTGCCTCCCAAGTTCTAGGGATTCTCCTGCCTCAGCCTTCCTAAGTAGCTGGGATTACAGAAATGCGCCACCATGCCCAGCTGATTTTGTATTTTCAGTAGAGACAGGGTTTCTCCATGTTGGTCAGGCTGGTCTCGAACTCCTGACCTCAGGTGATTCACCCACCTTGGCCTCCCAAAGTGCCGGGATTACAGGTGTGAGCCACTGCATCTGGCTGTACAAAGCATTTTAATAGAGTACATGGTTTATAGTAAGCAATCAAAATATTAGCTGTTAAAAATGTCCATTTTTTCTTAATAATGTAGGTACCTCCTAGGAAGATGACAAAGCTCACTTACATGCAAACATACAACAAACTCACATACACACTCAGGCAGTGATTTGTCCTTTTGTTTTTTCAAGCCTAAAATGACAGTACTGAAAAAAGCTGCCACTGTCAAGAATTATTCATTAAAATTAACTTTACCTTGAATAACTAATAAAATATAAACCTACATAGAAATTGAAAGTAACCCTAGTTGTCATTGCAGACCTCAGTAGTTAGCTAATAATTTTGAATGAATATTTCACTTGCCGGGAGCTGACTTGCTGACCATCAACAACCTCAGTTCACTTTTCATTCACTGGTGTCACAGGCTTAATGTCACTAATGAGAGTACTCACCAATGGACAACTATCTGCACTCAGCAATCATTCATTGCTCAGTTGAAAAGAGATCCTGAAAAGCATTGATCACTTCATTGGCTCTGTCATACTTAGCTGTACTGACAGGGCATATCACAGGGTAGAATAATTATGGAGACGCCTGCAGAGAAAGCTATTAGGAGAATCATGTGACCCTCTGCCAGAGCTCCTTTTTTAAAATAACTATTAATATTGGGGAAAAATGTGCCTCTACACTTTACACATTGATTGTATATTGATAACATATTTTCTGACACAATTTTCATATTCTTTGAAATGTCCTTGATTGGAACATACAGTATACAAAGACAAATTAGGCTATTTGAAATGTCATCAGCTTACCCTACACTCTTAAACAAATCTCAGAATGGGGCAAACACAACATATTGAAGCATGGTGAACTCAACCAAAATAATTATTTCAAGTTGTGAAAGAAGCGCCATTAAAACAATTTACACATTTAACATGAATGTAAATGCATATGAAAGCCATTCTGGGAAGTCAGTGGGGACAGAGGATTGAATCTATGATTAGAAAAATTCAGAAGGAAAAAAGTAAATTAGCTCCTTATGGGGATCGTAGAGCATTGTAAAAATATGACCATTTGCTGTATTATTATGGAATCTGCTGTTAATGCACTTCAGGTCACTCAAATCCAAATAAATTTTCCACTTGAAATGATTGATTAGTCCTGATTAAGGACACTAATCTTATTTAGTTACTTCTTATCTCACAGAATCCTGCTTGTCACTTGCATGACACAAAGTTCAAGCAAGCCAGCACCGATTGGTGAGTGCTGAGCAGAAGAATTTTTTCCAGTGGTACAAGAGAAGCAAGGACATTGCTCATTGCAAACAGCCACAGAAAGTTTGATTACCAGCTTGACAATCATGCACTTGGCATTTTGAAAAGGAATTTTATATTAAAAGAATAATTTGACTTTCACTACCATTGAAATCTGGGCTGTCATGATGAGCCAGGTCACTAACTTTCTCAGGGTCAGTCCTGAGTTGCCCACTACTCATGCTCCTCAGGCTTTGACCAAAGTAAGGAATATCTATTGGTGACCAGCTTCTTCCTCCACAAGCAAAAATGCTACAATATAACAATTACTAGTTGCATTTTATCATTTGTAAGTTATGCTCTGCACCCACTTTAATTTACAGATTGGATTTGCCCCCTATATAATAGATATATTAAACTTTTTCATATTTAATGAAAACATTCTCAATTTTAAAAATTTTATTTTAGTTGTAAAATTGTGATGATCGGTTTTTAAATATTCATGTAGGCTTTTTCTCTCTGACCTATTTTTATCACTCTCAAGCTTAGAATGGACTAAGATTTGAAAAATGCTTTATTTTAGCTTTCCTGTGATTTGAACTTTCACAATACAATGGGCCTAATCTGCCTGTTATTTATTTCAGTGATGTATCCGTGATTCCCAAAAGGAGAAAAGGAGTAAATAGTACGCCAGGCATGAGTAGATACTTAAGTGTAATTTGTGATGTTTTGTAATATACTAGGTTCTCTCCTATAATAAAATTAAAGTTGAAATTATCTCTTCCATTGATCTATCTGTCCATGCACCAATACTTGTATTTTCAGTAAGAGTTGCTGTAATATAGGACTTTAATGTTTCTATAATTTCTGTATTCTTTTTCTATTGCTGCATAATGAATTGCCACAAACTTAGCAGCTTAAAATAACGTATTTATTATGCCCCAGTTCCTATAGATCAAGAGTCCAGGCATGGTTTAACTGTGTCCTCTGCTCATGGTTTCACAAGGCTAACATCAAGGTGTCAGTTGGGCTAGATTCTCATCTGGAGGCTTAACTAGAGAGAACTACACTTCCAGATTCATTCAAGTTGTCAGCAAAACTTGTTTTCTTGCATCTGTGTGGCCAGTGAAGGGCTGGGCAACTTCCCAGGAACTATTCTTGGGAGGAGTCACCCCAGGGCAGAGGGTCCAGATGCTGTGTCCCCCTAGGGCAGGCTTCTAAGGCCTGGGAGTTGTTCTGACCTCTTAGCAGCTTTCAGCTTTGTTAGCACAGGCTGCCAAACTAATGAGGCCATAGGGGTCAGGACAAGGGGTACCTTCCCTTGACTGAGCCAGTTTCCCACTGGATCTCAAGTAAAGGCTGTCCTCAGAACCTAGAGGTCACCAACAGTGCACTGCCATGTGGCCTGATATGGTCTGGCTGTGCCCACGCCAAAATCTAATTTTGAATTATAGTTCCCATGATTGCCACATATTATGGGAGGAACCCAGTGGGAGGTAATTGAATCATGGGAGTGGCTATCTCCATGCTATTCTTGTGATAGTGAGTGAGTTCTCACAAGATCTGATGGTTTTATAAGGGGCTTCCCCAACCTCCTTCACTCTGCAATTCTCCTTGCTGCCACCATGTGAAGAAGGATGTGTTTGCTTCCCCTTCCATCATGATTTTAAGTTTCCTGAGGCCTCCCCAGCTCTGCAGAACTGTGAGCCAAGTTATCCTCTTTCCTTTATAAATTACCCAGTCTCAGGTATTTCTTCATAACAGCATGAGAAGAAACTAATACAGTAAATTTGTACCAGAAGTAGGGTGCTGCTATAAGGAGCTTGAAAATGTGGAAGAAACTTTGGAAATAGGTAATAGGCAGAGGTTGAAATAGTTTAGAGGGCTCAGAAGAAAACAGGAAAATGTTGGAATGTTTGGAAGTTCCTAGAGACTTTGAAAGCTCAGAAGACAGGAAGATGTGGGGAAGTTTGGAATGTCCTAGAGACTTACTGAATGACTTTGCCCAAACTGCTAACAGTGATATGGACAATAAAGTCAAGGCTTTGGTGGTCTCAGATGGAGATGAGAAACTTGTTGGGAGCTAGAGCAAAGGTGACTCTTGCTGTGCTTAGCAAAAAGACTGGCAGCTTTTTGCCCCTGCCCTAGAGATCTGTGAAACATTGAGCTTGAGAGAGACGATTTGGGGTATCTGGTGGAAGAAATTTCTAACTAGTAAAGTGTTTAAGAGGTGACAGAGCATAAAATTATCAAAAATTTGCAGACTGATGATGCAATAGAAAAGAAAACCCCATTTTCTGGGGAGAAATTCAAGCCTGCTGCATAAATTTGCATAAGTAACAATAAGCCAAATGTTAATCTCCAAAACAATAGGGAAAATGTTTGCAGGGCATGTCAGAGACCTTCCCATCACAGGGAAGTCCTTCCCATCACAGACCCAGGAAGGAAAGATGGTTACATGGACTGGGTCCAGGGCCTTCCTACTGTGTGCAGCCTTGGGACTGCATATCAGCCACTACAGCCATGGTTAAAGGGACCAAGGTACAACTGAGGATATTGCTTCAGAGAAGGCAAGCCCCCAGCCTTGGAAGAATTCATGTGGTGTTGGTCCTGCAGTTGTGCAGAAGACAAGAATTGAGGTTTGGGAACCTCCACCTAGATTTCAGAGGATGTATGGAAATGCCTGGATGTCCAGGCAGAATTATGCTGCAGAGGTGGAGCCCTCATGGAAAACCTCTGCTGGGGCAGTGCAGAAAGGAAATGTGGGGTTGGAATCCCCACACGGAGTCCCAACTGGAACACTGCCTAGTGGAGCTGTGAGAAGAGGGCCACTGTCCTCCAGATCGCAGAAGGGTAGATCCACTGACAGCTTGCACCACATGCCTGGAAAAGCTAAAGACACTCAACACCAGCTGTGAAAGCAGCTGGGACTGAGGATTGTACCCTGCAAAGCAACAGGGGTGGAGCTGCCCAAGGCTTTGGGAGCCCACCTCTTGCCTCAGCATGACCTGGCTGTGACACGTGGAGTCAAAGGAGATCATTTTGGAACTTTATTGTTTAATGATTGCTATTTGGATTCTAGACTTGCATGGGGCCTCTAGTCTTTTTGTTTTGGTCAATTTCTCCCATTTGGAATGGGTGTATTTCCTCAATGCCTGTATCCCCATTGTATCTAGTAAGTAATTAATTTGCTTTTGGTTTTACAGGCTCATAAGCAAAAGGGACTTGCCTTGTCTTAAATGACACTTTGAACTTGGACTTTTGAGTTAATGCTTGAATGAGTTAAGACATTAGGGGTACTTTTGGGAAGGCACGATTGTGTGTGTGTGTGTTTTTTTGTTTATCTGTTTTTTAGATGGAGTCTTGTGCTGTTGCCCAGGCTGGAGTGAAGTGACATGATCTTGGCTCACTGCAACCTCTGTCTCCCAGGTTCAAGTGATTCTCCTGCCTCAGCCTCCTGAGTAGCTGGGATTACAGGAATGTACCACCATGCCCAGCTAATTTTTGTATTATTAGTAGGGACAGGGTTTCACCATGTTGGCCATGCTGGACTCAAACTTCTGACTTCAAGTGATCCACCCACCTTGCCCTCCCAAAGTGTTGGGATTACAGGGATGGGCCACTGCACCCAACCATGATTGTGTTTTGAAATGTGAGGACATGACATTTGGAAGGGGCCAGGGGCAGAATGGTATGGTTTGGCTGTGTCCCCACTGAAATATCTTGAATGGTAGTTCCTATAATTCCATATATCATGGGAGGGGCCCAGTGGGAAGTAATTGAATCATGGTGGTGGTGACTCCCATGCTGTTCTCATGATACTGATGGAGTTCTTACAAGATCTGATGGTTTTATTAATGTAAAGGGCCTTTCCCACCTTCATTCTGCATTTCTTTTTCCTGCTGCCATGTGAAGAAGAACGTTTTTGCTTCCTTTTCCACCATGACTGTAAGTTTCCTGAGGCCTCCCCCACCCTGTGGAAGTGAGTCAATTAAACCTCTTTCCTTTGTAAATTACCCAGTCTCAGGTATTTCTTCACAGAAGCATGAGGACAAACGAATACATGGCCCTTTCCATAAGTAGTCACAACATGGCAGGTTGCTACTTCAAGGGGGATGGTCTTCCTCCCCAGTCAGGTAAGATTAAGTCTTATGAAATATAATAATAGAAGTAACATTGTATCAACTTTGCCACACTCTTTTGGTTGGAAGCAAATCACAGGTTCCATCCACACACAAAGGGAGGATGTTATACAGATGTAACACAAAGGACAGATCATGAGGGCTTTCTTAGAATTCCACCTACCAAATAGTTGTCTTAATATTTTTAAATATTTGTGCAAACTTGTTTTGCTATTTTATAAATTAAGTCTTCTAGTTGTGATGTGAATCTGTTCGAATTTTATACATTTTAATTTGGCAAAAAAAAATTCTACCTCTAAAATATATAATCTTTCTAATTAAAAGTATTATATAATCAGTCAATATAGTCAAATTCTAATTTTATCTCTTTAAAATATTATAATTACCTTCACACAGTTCACATATATTCTAGTTGAGGGACTTTTTTGGTCAAGAATATTTCTGGATGATAATGGCTAGTAAAAATAGATTTGTATTTATTAAATTTTGTGATTATTTATTGCTCATATATTAAAATACTGTTGGTTTATAACCCGTATTTATATTGATGATATACACCTTCTTGAAATGTTTTATTCTAACAGCTTTAGTAAACTAATGAATTTCTAAGATAATATTTTTAATATGAGTGTCAATGCTATTAACATTTTCATTTAATATTCCTTGTATTTAAGTCTAGGGACTGTAAGCCTGTACAGTTGTGTACAAAAGTGCAGTAGGAGCCTGGCAGCCATTCCTCATCTCCCAGTCCAGCAGTGTGCCCTGATATGGGGCCACATGACCATGGAAAGGAGTGCCTTTTGTCATTCCTGCAGTTAGAGGTAGAGATGCTTTTATATAAACTGCCCAAAGGTTCTGTATAGGCTAACAATGCTTCTGTTACATCTACCTATTCTACGACATATTGGGCAAGCTGTTAGACCTCTCTGTACCTAGGACTCTTTATCTGTAAAGTGGGGATAATAGTAGGACTTACTACATTGATTGTTGATTTTTGCAAACTAGCAGTTCCTGGCTCATAGTAAGTGCTCCACAAATATTACCTATAGTTGTTCTCATTATCATTATTGCTTTAGTATCCTGAAGTTTTTGGAAGGAAGGAAAGGTCAAGCAGGGAGGGAAGGAGGGAGGGAGGGAGGAAGGAAGGAAGGAAAGAGAGAGGGAGGGAAGGAAGGAAGGGATGGATGAAAAGAAAGGGAAGCAGAGAGTGAAAGAGAAAGGTGGGGTAGAAGGAAGGAGAAAAGGAAGGAAGAAAAGAAAGAAAAAAGAAGGAAGGAAGGAAGTGAGGTAGAAGAAAAGAAAAAACCAGTTAGGTAGACAACTAAGGCTAGTCCTCAGAGAAGCAGCCTGCCTGAAGAATCACAGCTACAGGCAAAAATAGAGCAGCCTGAGGAAAACTCAGACTGCAGCTGTACAGATAAGCAGGCCAGGCAGGCAAGGTCCAGCATAGAAGCCTTTTGTTCTTTGTGTAATTAGTGGGCTCCCAGGAAAACATTCCCTCCCCTTTTCAGACATTAACATGGTGGGTTTCATGGGAGCTTGCACAGGGAGGGAAGGGGGGGACTTACCTAAAGCAAACCCACATTTATATAAACAAGAGAAGCTATGCTTTGTGCCTACCTAGGAATGTCCCACAGTTGCATAGATAGGGGGAGTTGTACAGACAGCTTTTCAGATAAGAGAAGTTACTCAAACAGCAACAGAGATGAGAGAAGTTTCTCATAAAAGCTTTAGCATTCAACTGTAAAATGGCAACCCGTCCAGGACCCCTCTCTGCTGTGGAGAGCTTTCTTCTTTTGCTTATTAAACTTTTGTTCTAACCTCACCCTTGTGTTCATGTCTACACTTCTTAATTTTCTTAGTCATGAGACCACAAGCTTGAATAACATCCCAGACAACGTGATCAGTGACCCCATACTGTTTTATTAGTGTGGGCTTGCTTGGGATCCATCGAAAGAGTGAGTAGGAGCAAACTCTTAACTCTTGACTTTTATTTCTGAGGCTTCTCGTTCTCAGTTTTGTTCTCTCAAGAGTGAAAAAAACACACTGGACCATCAGTCAGTTAAAAGCCAATAGGGTAACTTCCAGTCTTACAAGACTCAGGGGACAGGCTTTCTTGAGAGGACTTTATCAACCCCGCTCACCCTTGGTTGTTGGGAATGTTGGCTGTGTTCCAATCAAGTTCCCTTTTGTGGAGGACCTAGCCATCGCATGGGGCTGGAAGGAGATCCTCAGGCAACCAAAGGTTTTTGGCCAACGCTACACTTCGGTGTAACCTGGAGGCCCTTGGACTAACTCCAGTCCCTGACAGCCTGCTGGGTATTGGCACCAGGACTTCCAGAGTTTTCTGTTGCATTTTCTTCCTTTCGTTTTGCGGCGATCATGTCTCCTATTCCTTCTTTGAATGCAATATTGCAAGTGTTTTTACAACCTGGGCATATAATCCTGTTGGGTAAAGTCAGCTGGGGCCTTAGTAATCGAGAATGTATTTCAAGGAATTGCTGTCTCTGTGATTTTCTTGAAACAGGGAGATTCCAAGACTTGGATCTAAAGACCTATTTATCTCTCAATGATAGACCTCAATGGGGTTGGATGGGGGAAATATTAATTAAGCTATCTCTTTTTCCATGTGAGAAGCCAGCAGTGTGCAGCATAACTAGACAGTCTCTCTATGAGATGGATTTTTTTTTCTTGTGGGGAGGCATGTTGTGGGGACAGCCCCAAACTTCCCTTTCTAACCTTTGTCTGGAGAGTAATTGGAGTCAGAGCTACTTTTTAGTGTTCCAATCTATGTCACACCAACTAGTCGAATGGGATTTTTCCCTGGGGAGACTTATTAGTCCTTTGTCCAAAATCTATAATTTCCCAACTCTTCTCTCATCTGCACCTTTCTATCAGACATCTGGCTGCATGTCTTATCTGTGAATGGAGAAACTATGTCTTTGACAGTGTGGTGGAAATTGCCATTGAAAGGCAGATTTTAGCCTCCACGCTGTCTCCATCTGAAGGAAGACAGCCATTCAATTCCTACGTTCTTTTAAGGCATCCATTCTGCATCCAATTGCAATGGCATCTAAAAGAAAGAGGGGTTTTATGTTTGGAAGTCAATCGGACCCATTGTTTAGGAATGAGTACTTTAGTCTGGGCCAAAATACCGGAATATAGGTATTTAGAGCTAGAACATTCCCTCCATTAGGGGGCTTTGCCCAAGTACAACTATTATACAGTTTTTTCCCAGGATCCATATACCTGGGAGACCTGGGATCCATGCCAGTCACGCAAGGGAGTTAAGGGGGAAGCACCAGCAGAGAGCTAGGGACTTCAGCAGATAAGCATGACTATTCCTGCTAACTAGCTCCTCAGGATCCATGAAAAAAGGTCACACTTGCATTCATGCGCAGCATCTACAAAGGTTACCAGGACCCAGACAACCAAAGAGAGAAGGGGAGAGGGGGAGGAGCCAAGATGGCCGAATAGGAACAGCTCCGGTCTACAGCTCCCAGCGTGAGTGACGCAGAAGACGGGTGATTTCTGCATTTCCATCTGAGGTACTGGGTTCATCTCTCTAGGGAGTGCCAGACAGTGGGCGCAGGCCAGTGGGTGCACGCACCGTGCATGAGCCGAAGCAGGGCGAGGCATTGCCTCGCTCGGGAAGCGCAAGGGATCAGGGAGTTCCCTTTCCGAGTCAAAGAAACGGGTGACGGATGCACCTGGAAAATTGGGTCACTCCCACCCAAATACTGCGCTTTTCAGACCGGCTTAAAAAACGGCACACCACGAGATTATATCCCACACCTGGCTCGGAGGGTCCTAGGCCCACGGAATCTCGCTGATTGCTAGCACAGCAGTCTGAGATCAAACGGCAAGGCGGCAGTGAGGCTGGGGGAGGGGCGTCCACCATTGCCCAGGCTTCATTAGGTAAACAAAGTAGCCAGGAAGCTCGAACTGGGTGGACCCCACCACAGCTCAAGGAGGCCTGCCTGCCTCTGTAGGCTCCACCTCTGGGGGCAGGGCACAGACAAACAAAAAGACAGCAGTAACCTCTGCAGACTTAAATGTCCCTGTCTGACAGCTTTGAAGAGAGCAGTGGTTCCCCCAGCACGCAGCTGGAGATCTGAGAACCGGCAGACTGCCTCCTCAAGTGGGTCCCTGACCCCTGACCCCCAAGCAGCCTAACTGGGAGGCACCCCCCAGCAGGGGCACACAGACACCTCACACGGCAGGGTATTCCAACAGACCTGCAGCTGAGGGTCCTGTCTCTTAGAAGGAAAACTAACAAACAGAAAGGACATCCACACTGAAAACCCATCTGTACATCACCATCATCAAACACCAAAAGTCGATAAAACCACAAAGATGGGGGAAAAACAGAACAGAAAAACTGGAAACTCTAAAAAGCAGAGCGCCTCTTCTCCTCCAAAGGAACGCAGTTCCTCACCAGGAATGGAACAAAGCTGGACGGAGAATGACTTTGATGAGCTGAGAGAAGAAGGCTTCAGACGATCAAATTACTCTGAGCTATGGGAGGACATTCAAACCAAAGGCAAAGAAGTTGAAAACTTTGAAAAAAATTTAGAAGAATGTATAACTAGATTAACCAATACAGAGAAGTGCTTAAAGGAGCTGATGGAGCTGAAAACCAAGGCTGGAGAACTACGTGAAGAATGCAGAAACCTTAGGAGCCAATGCGATCAACTGGAAGAAAGGGTATCAGCAATGGAAAATGAAATGAATGAAATGAAGTGAGAAGGGAGGTTTAGAGAAAAACGAATAAAAAGAAATGAGCGAAGCCTCCAAGAAATATGGGACTATGTGAAAAGACCAAATCTACACCTGATTGGTGTACCTGAAAGTGATGGGGAGAATGGAACCAAGTTGGAAAACACTCTGCAGGATATTACCCAGGAGAACTTCCCCAATCTAGCAAGGCAGGCCAACGTTCAGATTCAGGAAATATAGAGAACGCCACAAAGATACTCCTCAAGAAGAGCAACTCCAAGACACATAATTGTCAGATTCACCAAAGTTGAAATGAAGGAAAAAATGTTAAGGGCAGCCAGAGAGAAAGGTCGGGTTATCCTCAAAGGGAAGCCCATCAGACTAACAGCGGATCTCTCGGCAGAAACCCTACAAGCCAGAAGAGAGTGGGGGCCAATATTCAACATTCTTAAAGAAAAGAATTTTCAACTCAGAATTTCATATCCAGACAAACTAAGGTTCATAAGTGAAGGAGAAATAAAATACTTTACAGACAAGCAAATGCTGAGAGATTTTGTCACCACCAGGCCTGCCCTAAAAGAGCTCCTAAAGGAAGTGCTAAACATGGAAAGGAACAACCGGTACCAGCCGCTGCAAAATCATGCCAAAATGTAAAGACCATTGAGACTAGGAAGAAACTGCATCAACTAACGAGCAAAATCACCAGCTAACATCATAATGACAGGATCAAATTCACACATAACAATATTAACTTTAAATGTAAATGGACTAAATGCTCCAATTAAAAGACACAGACTGGCAAATTGGATAAAGACTCAAGACCCATCAGTGTGCTGTATTCAGGAAACCCATCTCACGTGCAGAGACACACATAGGCTCAAAATAAAAGGATGGAGGAAGATCTACCAAGCAAATGGAAAACAAAAAAAGGCAGGGGTTGCAATCCTAGTCTCGGATAAAACAGACTTTAAACCAACAAAGATCAAAAGAGACAAAGAAGGCCATTACATAATGGTAAAGGGATCAATTCAACAAGAAGAGCTAATTATCCTAAATATATATGCACCGAATACAGGAGCACCCAGATTCATAAAGCAAGTCCTGAGTGACCTACAAAGAGACTTAGACTCCCACATATTAATAATGGGAGACTTTAACACCCCACTGTCAACATTAGACAGATCAACAAGACAGAAAGTCAACAAGGATACCCAGGAATTGAACTCAGCTCTGCACCAAGCAGACCTAATAGACAGAACTATTATCTACAGAACTCTCCACCCCAAATCAACAGAATATACATTTTTTTCAGCACCACACCACACCTATTCCAAAATTGACCACATACTTGGAAGTAAAGCTCTCCTCAGCAAATGTAAAAGAACAGAAATTATAACAAACTATCTCTTAGACCACAGTGCAATCAAACTAGAACTCAGGATTAAGAATCGCACTCAAAGCCGCTCAACTACAGGGAAACTGAACAACCTGCTCCTGAATGACTACTGGATACATAACGAAATGAAGGCAGAAATAAAGATGTTCTTTGAAACCAACGAGAACAAAGACACAACATACCAGAATCTCTGGGACGCATTCAAAGCAGTGTGTAGAGGGAAATTTATAGCACTAAATGCCCACAAGAGAAAGCAGGAAAGATCCAAAATTGACACCCTAACATCACAATTAAAAGAACTAGAAAAGCAAGAGCAAACACATTCAAAAGCTAGCAGAAGGCAAGAAATAACTAAAATCAGAGCAGAACTGAAGGAAATAGAGACATAAAACACCCTTCAAAAAATCAATGAATCCAGGAGCTGGTTTTTTGAAAGGATCAACAAAATTGATAGACCGTTAGCAAGACTAATAAAGAAAAAAAGAGAGAAGAATCAAATAGACACAATAAAAAATGATAAAGGGGATATCACCACCGATCCCACAGAAATACAAACTACCATCAGAGAATACTACAAACACCTCTACGCAAATAAACTAGAAAATCTAGAAGAAATGGATAAATTCCTCGACACATACATTCTCCCAAGACTAAACCAGGAAGAAGCTGAATCTCTGAATAGACCAATAACAGGATCTGAAATTGTGGCAATAATCAATAGTTTACCAACCAAAAAGAGTCCAGGACCAGATGGATTCACAGCCGAATTCTACCAGAGGTACAAGGAGGAACTGGTACCATTCCTTCTGAAACTATTCCAATCAATAGAAAAAGAGGGAATCTTCCCTAACTCATTTTATGAGGCCAGCATCATCCTGATACCAAAGCCGGGCAGAGACACAACCAAAAAAGAGAATTTTAGACCAATATCCTTGATGAACATTGATGCAAAAATCCTCAATAAAATACTGGCAAAACGAATCCAGCAGCACATCAAAAAGCTTATCCACCATGATCAAGTGGGCTTCATCCCTGGGATGCAAGGCTGGTTCAATATATGCAAATCAATAAATGTAATCCAGCATATAAACAGAGCCAAAGACAAAAACCACATGATTATCTCAATAGATGCAGAAAAAGCCTTTGACAAAATTCAACAACCTTTCATGCTAAAAACTCTCAATAAATTAGGTAGTGATGGGACATATTTCAAAATAATAAGAGCTATCTATGACAAACCCACAGCCAATATCGTACTGAATGGGCAAAAACTGGAAGCATTCCCTTTGAAAACTGGCACAAGACAGGGATGCCCTCTCTCACCACTCCTATTCAACATAGTGTTGGAAGTTCTGGCCAGGGCAATTAGGCAGGAGAAGGAAATAAAGGGTATTCAATTAGGAAAAGAGGAAGTCAAATTGTCCCTGTTTGCAGATGACATGATTGTATATCTAGAAAACCCCATTGTCTCAGCCCAAAATCTCCTTAAGCTGATAAGCAACTTCAGCAAAGTCTCAGGATATAAAATCAAGGTACAAAAATCACAAGCATTCTTATACACCAACAACAGACAAACAGAGAGCCGAATCATGAGTGAACTCCCATTCACAATTGCTTCAAAGAGAATAAAATACCTAGGAATCCAACTTACAAGGGATGTGAAGGACCTCTTCAAGGAGAACTACAAATCGCTGCTCAAGGAAATAAAAGAGGATACAAACAAGTGGAAGAACATTCCATGCTCATGGGTAGGAAGAATTAATATCGTGAAAATGGCCATACTGCCCAAGGTAATTTACAGATTCAATGCCATCCCCATAAAGCTACCAATGACTTTCTTCACAGAATTGGAAAAAACTACTTTAAAGTTCATATGGAACCAAAAAAGAGCCCGCATAGCCAAGTCAATCCTAAGCCAAAAGAACAAAGCTGGAGGCATCACACTACCTGACTTCAAACTATACTACAAGGCTACAGTAACCAAAACAGCATGGTACTGGTACCAAAACAGAGATATAGATCAATGGAACAGAACAGAGCCCTCAGAAATAACGCCGCATATCTACAACTATCTGATCTTTGACAAACCTGAGAAAAACAAGCAATGGGGAAAGGATTCCCTATTTAATAAATGGTGCCGGGAAAACTGGCTAGCCATATGTAGAAAGCTGATACTGGATCCCTTCCTTACACCTTATACAAAAATCAATTCAAGATGGATTAAAGATTTAAACGTTAGATCTAAAACCATAAAAACCCTAGAAGAAAACCTAGGCATTACCATTCAGGTCATAGGCATGGGCAAGGACTTCATGTCCAAAACACCAAAAGCAATGGCAACAAAAGACAAAATTGACAAATGGGATCTAATTAAACTAAAGAGCTTCTGCACAGCAAAAGAAACTACCATCAGAGTGAACAGGCAACCTACAAAATGGGAGAAAATTTTCGCAACCTACTCATCTGACAAAGGGCTAATATCCAGAATCTACAATGAACTCAAACAAATTTACAAGAAAAAAACAAACAACCCCATCAAAAAGTGGGCAAAGGACATGAACAGACATTTCTCACAAGAAGACATTTATGCAGCCAAAAAATACATGAAAAAATGCTCATCATCTCTGGCCATCAGAGAAATGCAAATCAAAACCACAATCAGATACCATCTCACACCAGTTAGAATGGCAATCATTAAAAAGTCAGGAAACAACAGGTGCTGGAGAGGATATGGAGAAATAGGAACACTTTTACACTGTTGGTGGGACTGTAAACTAGTTCAACCCTTGTGGAAGTCAGTGTGGCGATTCCTCAGGGATCTAGAACTAGAACTACCATTTGACCCAGCCATCCCACTACTGGGTATATACCCAAAGGACTATAAATCATGCTGCTATAAAGACACATGCACACGTATGTTTATTGCAGCACTATTCACAATAGCAAAGACTTGGAACCAACCCAAATGTCCAACAATGATAGACTGGATTAAGAAAATGTGGCACATATACACCATGGAATACTATGCAGCCATAAAAAATGATGAGCTCATGTCCTTTGTAGGGACATGGATGAAATTGGAAATCATCATTCTCAGTAAACTATCGCAAGAACAAAAAACCAAACACTGCATATTCTCACTCATAGGTAGGAATTGAACAATGAGATCACATGGACACAGGAAGGGGAATATCACACTCTGGGGACTGTGGTGGGGTGGGGGGAGGGGGAGGCATAGCATTGCGAGATATACCTAATGCTAGATGACAAGTTAGTGGGTGCAGCGCAACAGTATGGCACATGTATACATATGTAACTAACCTGCACAATGTGCACATGTACCCTAAAACTTAAAGTATAATTTAAAAAAAAAAAAAAAGAGAGAAGGGGAGACGGGGGACACCCCTTCTGTCTTTTTCTCCATGCTGGGTCACTCCAAAAGAAAGGAAAGAGACTAAGGAATGCCTTCTCTTTTCTCTTTCTAGATGGGTAAAAAAGCATCCTCAGCCTGCACTCCTCTCAAGTACAGCCAGACACTGGGATTCCTTTTATCATCATACCCTGAAGAAAAAGTGGCTCATATTCTTTTGTACAAGAGTGTGGCCTTATTACCAAATGCAGGGCAGACAGGCCTGGCCTCTTGAAGCAAGTGTTAATTTTAATACTATCCAACAATTAGATTTTGTCTGCAGACAGGAGGGCAAATGATTCAAAGTTCCCTATGTACTGGCTTTCTTTGTCCTGCGACACAACCCAAATCTTTGTAAGCATTGCACAATTGATCCAGCTCTTTTAGCAGTCATATCAGGCAGGCACATAGTGGATGATTCCCCAAAATCAGAGAAACTAATTCCTGGAAAACCATCAAAGAAAACTTCTTAGTGCCTCAGCCCCTCAAACCCCCCACCCCTTATCTTGGGCCCCCTCCAGCTATACCATCAGCCATTCCAGCACCATCCACTCCAAAGCCTCCAACTCCCTTGACTTCACTATTACGCCTGCAAGAAATGCCCAGTGGATATGATGCCACTAGGGTTCAAGTTCCCTTTTTACTACAAGAACTTAGGCAAATAAAGGGAGACCTGGGAAGGTTCTCTGATGACCCTGATATATAGAGGCTTTCCAAAAGTAACCCAAGTATTTGATCATACATGGAGATATGTTATGTTCTTCTAACCCAAACCCTGACTGCTGTGGAGAAACAGGTAACCTTAGAGGCAGCAGAAAAGTTGGGATAAATAACATGTCTCCTATAGCCAAAGAAAACCTCCTCATCCAAGAAGGGGAACTAAAGAACTTGGAAGAAACTGGAAGGGGGATTAGAGAACAATAACAGGAACAAGAAACTCCATTTCCAACAGGGAGTGAGGCAGTACCCTTTAAGAATACTAATTGGAACCCCAGTGATCCTATACATGAGTGGGAAAGAAAACACTTTCTAATGTGCATACTGGAATGCTTATAAAGGATCAGGGCCAAATCGCTTAATTACTCTAGGCTATCTATGATAGATCAAAAACCAGATGAAAATTCCTTGGCCTTTATAGAAAGTCTGTGGGAAGCTTTACTGAAACAGACCTCTCTATCTCCTGATTCAATTGAGGGGCAGTTAATATTAAAAAACAAGTTTACTAATCAGACAACCCCTGATATCAGAAGGAAGCTATGGAAGCAGGCTATAGGACTGAGTAGTACCTCAGAAAAATCTCCTGAGCATGGCCACCTTGGTCTTTTACAACAGGGACCAGGAAGAGTCCCAGGAAAAAGAGAGGAAGTACAAGAGAGAGACACAGGCACTAGTGCTTGCTTTACAGGCCTATAAACTCCAGCATCCCCAGGGTACGCCTGCAAATTGTTACCAGTGTGGTAAGCCAGGAGATTTCAAAAGGGAGTGCCCAGGCAACAAAAAGAAGCCACCTTGACCCTATCTAGCTTGTGGTGGGGACCACTGGAGGTTGGACTGTCCCTGGAGGCATAAATCACCAAGTCCAAGGCCAGTCTCACAGATGGTCCAGCAGGACTGATGGATCCTGGGACTCAGATCTGTTGGGAACAGGTCCCCCAAAATCTGGCCATAAACTGGCCACAGAACTGGCCATAAACAAAAATCTCTGCAGCACTGTGACATGTTCGTGATGGCCATGATGCCCATGCTGGAAGGTTGTGGGTTTACCAGAATGAAGGCAAAGAACACCTGGTCCACCCAGGGTGGAAAACCACTTAAAGGCGTTCTTAAACCACAAACAATAGCATGAGTGATCTGTGCCTTAAGGACATGCTCCTGCTGCAGATTACTAGCCAAACTCATCCCTTTATTTCAGCCCATCCCTTTGTTTCCCATAAGGAATATTTTTAGTTAATCTATAATCTATAGAAACAATGCTTATCACTGGCTTGCTGTTAATAAATACGTGGGTAAATCTCTGTTCGAGGCTCTCAGCTCTAAAGGCTGTGAGACCCCTGATTTCCCACTCCACACCTCTATATTTCTGTGTGTGTGTCTTTAATTCCTCTAGTGCTGCTGGGTTAGGGTCTCCCCAGCCGAGCTGGTCTTGGCAAAGATCCTTGACTCCAGAAGCTCAAACTGCCCTCACTATCCAGGAGCCCTGGGTGATTCTGGAGGTGGAAGGGAAGAAAGTAGACTTCCTTCTGGACACTGGAGCCAGTCTTTTGGTTCTCCTCTCCAATCCAGGCATTCCCTCCTCCCCTAGCATGACTGTGATGGACATCTCAGGGAAGCCCTTAACTTGAAATTTTTCTCAGACCCTCAGCTGTAGTTGGAGGAACCTGCTTTTATCCATGCCTTTTTAATTATGCCTGAAAGTCTCACTCCTTTGCTAGGCAGGGATATTCTAGCCCATATGTGAGCTGCCATCCTAATGGCTTCAGAACAAACTCTTTATCTCCTCTTAGTGGAAACCAATATTAACTTACAGGTATGGGTAATTCAGGGAAAGATTGGCTGAACAATCGCTATACCAGTCCAGATTCACCTTAAGGATTCCACTTCTTTTCCTAAGCAGAAACAATACCCCCTACAGCCAGAAGCTGAAAAAGGACTAGATATCATCATGGATAACTTAAAAGCACAAGGCCTCCTTAGGCCCTGCAACAGCCCCTGCAACATCCAATATTAGGAGTGCAGAAACCCAGTGGGGAATGTAAGCTAGTTCAGGACCTACATCTCATTAATGAGGCTGTGGTTCGAATTAATTGGGTGATTATTAATCTCTATACTCTGCTAACCCAAATATCTGAGGGATCTAAATGTTTCATGGTTTTAGACCTAAAGAATACCTTCTTCTACATTTAGTTGCACCCTGACTCTCAATACCTGTTTGCCTTCAAAGATCCCTCTGGCCAGACTGCCCAACTAACCTGGACAGTGCTGCCTCAAGGATTCTGAGACAGCCCTCACATGTTTGGGCAGGCAATTTTGAGAGATCTCTCTTAGTTGTCTCATCCTCACATTAAAATTTTACAATGCTGATGATATTCTCCACTGTACCTCATCTGAGAAGGCTCCTCAGGAAGGCACTGAAGCTCTTCTTAATTCCCTAGCTAAGAGAGGATATAAGGTTTCAAAATTTAAGGCTCAGCTTTGTCAAACCTCAGTGAAGTACCTAGGTTTACTCCTGTCAGAGGGAACCAGAACATTGGGCAAAGAGAAGATTAAGCCCATTACCTCCTTTCCCCTTCCCAAATCCTCAAACAGCTAAGAATATTTTTGGGTACTACAGGCCTTTGCAGATTGTGGATACCCAGGTATGGTGAAATTGCTCACCCTTTATATCACCCTATAAAAGACACTCAGGTGCTAAAACTCACTCTCTTACCTGGGAATCTGAGGCCCCAAAATCCTTTAACTAGCTAAAGCAAGCCTTACTTAAAGCACTGGCCCTTAGTTTTCCCATAGGAAAGGCATTCAATCCTTATGTCTCAGAAGGAAAGAAATAGCCTTGGGAGTTTTAACTCAGGCCCAAGGTCCATCCCAGCAGTCTGTCAGTTACCTAAGTAAGGGGCTTGATTTGGTGGCTAAAGGTGCCACAGTGGCTCTTCTGGTGCCAGAGGCCACCAAGTTAACCATGGAGAATAATTTAACTTTTAAACTCCACATAATACAGCAGGACTGCTATCCTCTAAAGGGAGTCTCTGGCTAACAAGCAATCACCTCCTCAAATATCAAACCTTGCTGCTAGAGGATCTGCAGTTCAGTTAAAAATGTGCCCTTGCCTAAACCCTGCACTTTCCTCTCAGAGGAAACCAGAGAACCTGAACATGATTGTGAACAGATAGTAGTACAAACCTATGAAGCCAGGGAGGATCTCAGAGAAACTCCCCTAGAAAATCCAGATTGGACTGTCTTCACAGATGGAAGTTCCTTCACAGAACAAGAAACCCATAAGGCAGGGTATTCAGTAGTCATCCTGAATGTCATTATTGAGAGTGCACATCTCTCACTGGGCATCAGTGCTCAACTAGCTGAGCTAGTTACTCTCAGAAGGATGCTCAAATAAAGCAAAGGAAAGGCAGTTAATATTTATACTGATTCTAACTATGCTTTCCTGGTTCTCCATGTCCATGCTGATATCTGGAAGGAAAGACACCTCCTCACTGCTAATGGATCTTCCATTAAATTCATCAGGAAATAGGCAGACTTCATCCTCAATTTTCCTTCTGTAGGAAGTGGCAGTAATGCATTGCAGAGTACACAAGAAGGGTACGGATGACATAACTGAGGGAAATAGACTAGCAGATCAAGCAGCCAAATCAGCAGCAAAAAGACCCAGGAGATCTGACACATTTGAGACCCCTCTAATCTGGGAGGGCTCCATAAGAGAAGTAAGACCTCAGTATTCTTCTGCAGAAATAGAATAAGCCACATCTCGAGGATACACTTTTCAGCCCTCGGGATGGTTACACTCAGAGCACAGTAAAGTCCACTTGCCAGCCTCTAGTCAGTGAAAAGTTCTTAAACTCCTTCACCAAACCTTTCACCTAGGTGGGGATAAGACTTATCAATGCACCCAAAGATTGTTTTGGGGGGAAAACCTACTAAAAATGGTCAGCTTGTTAATGCTCGTGAAACTTGCCTTAAAAATAATCCCCTCAACAGGCAGCTCCTTCCCCACCAAATTCAAAGGATAGGAAGTTATCTGGCAGAAGACTGGAGAATAGAATTCACCCATGTGCCAAAAGTAAGGGGCATTCCATATCTTTTAGTATAGATAGACACCTTGACTAACTGGGTGGAGGCATTTCCATGTCAAATAGAAAAGTCCTCTGAGGTGGTAAGAGTACTAATTAATGAGATAACTTCTTGTTTTGGACTCCTGAAGTACCTCCAAAGTGACAATGGCCCCCTCATTTAAGGTGTCTGTTACCCAAAAGCACTGGGCATATAATACCATCTACATTGTGCCTCGAGACCACAGTCTTTATGAAAAATAGAAAAAAAAATGATGTCATTAAGAGGTACCTGAGGAAGCTCTCTCAAGAAACTCACCTCCCTTGGGTTACTCTTCTTCCCGTGGCTTTACTACAGGTGAGAAGCACTGCCTCCAAATTGGGTTTAAGCCCTTTTGAAATAATGTGTGGTTGGCCTTTTCTTACCAATGATTTTCTATTTGACAAGGAAACTTCTGAATTAGCTAAATATATAACCTCCCTTGCCCACTTCCAATAGGAATGAAAACAACCATTGGAAGCTGAACCCCCAAGAAATAGGACTGCCCTTATTTAACCCAGAAGACTTGGTGTTAGTGAAGACTCTTCCCTCTCTTTCCGCTTCTCTAGACCCCAATTTGCAAAGACCTTACACTGTCCTCCTCTCTACCCTCTCAAAGGTTAAGGTTGCAGGTATCAACTCTTGGATTTATCGCACTCAAGTCAAAGCCTGGAAAGCAGAGAAAGCAGCCCCTGACATCCCAGAAGAGCATCCCAGGTACCAATGTGAAGAAGTCAGGCACCTTACACTGAAAATTAGAAAAGATAAGTAAATGAGTGAGGACTACCCAACTAACCCAATCCCACCTTTACCCTACCAGATTCTTTCAGTTATTTCCACTTTTCCTTTTGAGATCTGCTGTCAGGTATTGCAGCTTCTTTTTGATGCAAATTTATAGGGGGACTTTGATTATCCATGGGACCAAATTCGTAACTCCATAGACCCCCCTAGAGGAAAGCCCAATATTTTGACAAATAGAAACTCAGATGGAAATCATTAACTACACCATACTTGCAGGAATTATTTTGCTTACTTTGCTTTTGCAGTAGGGTTACACCCTGTGGCACCTCCTGAGTGGAAAAGCAGACAGTCTCACTTCTGTAATATTTTTCTTAGTTATTATCTTCATCGCAGGGATGGCAGTAACAGATAAGAGGCAAATTTGTTTCTGTCAAGCTTAGTAGCATTCACTGTTAGAGGCAGGAATGCTTTTTAGTCTTTGACCCGAACAGTACCAGCCATTGCTCATCTATACAGCAAGACTAATTGCTGGGTTTTCCCTGAACAATTTGCTCAGTTTAATAACACTGAAACTGGGAGGCTTCTTGATGATCCTTAACTCATAGTCCTGGGGTTCCCTTTGATAGCTTTGCCCTTAACCATCAAGAACTTGTCAGGTATAAATGGAACTTGATATGGGAGCACTTTTAATTCTACCCAGGAAGACACATCCCCTGGGGATAAGACACATCCTTAGACTAGGTGAAGTTGATAGAATGATAGCAAATGCCTCCCTCTGCTTTGAAAGCAGAGGAAAAGTGCTATACCCGGGAAATCTCAAATAGTGCAACATTACACTTACAATCTCTAAAAGTGAGGAGGTCTGGAGGGTAAAAAAAGGAGAAAGCTAATCTAACATGTGAGATAAAATGTTGAAAAACTTAAAAAACCCATCCACGCCTCCTAACTGTGATTCTAAATTTGAGTGGCAGCCCCTGGGTAACTCCTCTTACCAGTATTACATCAGAATAACAAATAACACACGGTCCTTTCCAAATATGCCACCTCAGGGAATCCCAGACCCCTGTAAGATATTTGATACTAGTAATAACCTACACACTAGTGGGCGAAAAGGAGATGTCTGGACTGAGAGCGCCTGCATTAAGAATCAACTGAGATACTACTGGTCAGGACATATTATCTTCCAAAGCTCCATCTGTCAGCAGGATCCTTCCCACCTAGTGTGTAGAGTCCCAAATGGCACCATAAATGACTATACTTTGTATTTTTATCCCTATATCAAAGATGCTCCCATTAGATATAAGGGGAACCTCTTTATGAGGCGGAGGCAAAGACTAGCTGCATCTCTTACACATCACAACCTAGAATCCTCCCTTCAAGGGACAGGGCTTTATTTTCTCTGTGGTTCCTGGTTACACCTAATTCTCCCTAGGCATTGGAGGGGAACATGCACTATAGTGGCAGTGGTCCCCGACCTATTATTTTTAAACTCCACTGACATGGCAACATCATCTGATGGAATTCATAATCTGTGCTCCTTTCTAGAAAGTACCCTATCTCAGGTACACTAAACACAGAGGTCTATTACTTCCATAACACGGTATGGAGATCTAACTGAGAGAGAGGACTAGGGAGGACATGCACACAACATTCCTATACTGGAAAAACCAGGAATGGGACATGCTATAGCCAGAGGCCTATTTTGATTTGCTGGTATTTCTCTTTTTGAGAGATCAGTACTTAATATCTCTATTATGATGCAACAAGGGTGGAAGACATCAGTAGGAGCCAAAGAGGCACAACAACAATCCATAAACTCTCTAGCCTCAGTGGTAATGCAAAATAGATGAGCCCTAGATGTTTTTACAGCCAAAGTAGGGGGGCACCTGTGCACTCCTTTTTTTTTTTTTTTTTTTTTTTTAATGAGAGGAAGTCTTGTTCTGTCTCCCAGGCTGGAGTGCAGTGGCACGACCTTGGCTCACTGCAACCTCCGCCCCCCAGATTCAAGCAATTCCCCTGCCTCAGCTTCCTGAATAGCTGGGACTACAGGCGTGCGCCACCATGGCTGGCTAATTTTTTGTATTTTCAGTAGAGACGGGGTTTCACCATGTTGGCCAGGATGGTCTCAATCTCTGCCCACCTCGGACTCCTAAAGTGCTGGGATTATAGGCGTGAGCCACCATGCCTGGCCGGCACATGTGCGCTCTTTTTTTTTTTTTTTTTTTTTTTTTTGAGACGCAGTCTTGCTCTGTCGCCCAGGCTGGAGTGCGGTGGCGCAATCTCAGCTCACTGCAAGCTCCGCCTACCGGGTTCATGCCATTCTCCTGCCTCAGCCTCCCGAGTAACTGGGACTACGGGCACCTGCCACCACGCCCAGCTAATCTTTTGTATTTTTAGTAGAGACGGGGTTTTACCATGTTAGCCAGGGTGGTCTTGATCTCCTGACCTCGTGATCCGCCCGCCTCGGCCTCCCAAAGACCTGTGCATGTGTATTCTTAAATGAAGCATGTTCCTTTTGGATCAACACCTCTAGCCAATTGGAATAAAACTTACAGGTGCCTAAGAATCAAATTGGAATCATTGACACATTAAGAGAAAGAGCAGGCTTCAGTCCCAGGTAGCTACAATCCCTTCTTGAAAGATTCCAGTCTTCTTTTTAGACCTAGTTAGCTCTCCTTTACTGGGACCTCTTTTTCTTGTATGTCTTGTGTTAAGTTTGGACCCTGTATACTCAATGCTATAACCCAAATTGTTTCCTCTCACCTAGAGGCTATTAAACTCCAAGTAGTGCTGCAAATGGAACCCCACATGGACATGCCATTCTTCCAAGGACCTTTGAACCAGGCCCAGAAGAAACCCTAGCTGGTGTTCTCGACACAACACCCCTCTCCATCAGGAAGTATCTAGAAATACCATTGCCTGACCTTCCTAACAGCAGTTAGGGTCTCTTATCCTGAAGTGGGGGTAATGAGGGAGAAGAAAAGGAAAAATCAGTTAGGCAGACAACTATGGCTAGTTGGAGAAGCAGCTCTGAAAAATCACAGCTACAGGCAAAAATACAGCAGCCTGAAGAAAACTCAGGCTGCAGCTGTACAGATAAGTAGGCCAGGCAGCCAAGGTCCCGCATAGAAGCCTTTTGTTCTTTTAGTGATTAGTGGGCTCCCAGGAAAAATGTTCCTCCCTTTTTCAGACATGACTATGGCAGGCTTCATAGTAGCTTGCACAGGAAGGGGAGGGGAACTGACCTAAAACAAACTCACAATTATATAAACAAGAAAAGCTATGCTTGTGCTTACCTAGAGACATCCCACAGCTGTAAAGATGGGGAGAATTGTACAGACAGCTTTTCACATAAGAAAAGTTACTCAAACAGCTACAGAGATGAGAGGAGTTTCTTATAAAAGTTGGCATTCCACTGTAAAATGTCAACTTGTCCAGGATCCCTCTGCTATGGAGAGCTGTCTTCTTTTGCTTATTAAACTTTTGCTCTAACCTCACTCTGGCGTCTGTGTCTATGCTCCTTAATATTCTCAGTCATGAGACCACAAGCTCAGATAACACCCTAGAAAACATGACCAATGACCCTAAACTGTTTCAAAAGGAAGGAAGGGAGGGAAGGAAAAAACAACCATTTAACTTATCCAAGGATATATCCAGATTTTGTGGGATCTGACACTTATATAACATTATCTCTCTTTAATAAAAATAATACAAAAATAATGCACTTTTGCAAAAAAACAAAAAAAACACCACAAAAACATATGATCATGTGAACAGACTGTGAAGCTCAATTTTCATTAGCTTCAATGTAAATATGCTTCTGTAGAAAACCAAAATAAAATTTTGAAGAAATATTAAGTCTTGAAAATAAAACTAAAGTCCTTTCTAAAGCCATCTATCTTGCATAAACATATAAAGGACACAAATAATGACTCAGATCATAGAGATTATTTCACCATGTGTGACTCTTTCTACCAAAGACATTAAAGCAATAAAGTCCAAGGTAGAAGTAAAATATCACAGAGAGGAAGGGGAAAGCCTGAAACCAACTTCTTTCTGACAGTGGGATGGGGAGGAAATATGACCAGGGCAGGGATGAAATAGCAAAGAAATGAAATACCAGATTTCTTGCTGTTGCTACGCAAAAGAGATAATGAGTTTTCAGAAACATCGAGAGGTAAGAGGGAGCCTGAGAACATTAACCAGGGACTGGCAGAGAGTAAGGAAGAATGCAAACAACTGGGTTATCTGGGTGATTAAGGAATGATTGGGCAGAGACAGTGATGAGTCTTCTGATTCTGGATACTGCTGGTTAGCTACAGCTCCTATGTGATGAGCATATAGCAGAGCTGTTTCCCACCCTGCTAAGGGAACCAGAGTTCCAGGGGACTGACCTAATATCAGAGCCCAAAGGCCACTGAGTAAAGGGAGTGAGACTGACATTTGATATCAGAACTAAATATCAAAAATTCGGAAACATTAGTGGAACATACATACGGTTTACAGACAAAATGTGTTGAATCAAGAATTCTATATATATAGCAAAATATAAGAAGAAATTAATACAGCCAAAATTATTGTGAATAATTGTCATTAATCTCTCTCATTATATCAGACTACATAGATATGTGTATTATACACACATGGAGTCCTGAGGAGTAAGCAACTATGAGGAGGGAAGCCCAGGTCAGGGAGGGTCCTAGATTGGGGAGAAAAATGAACAATTGCTCTGAGAGAAGGCTAATTGCAAACAACCTACAGGTACAACCACCTCATTCCATTGGCACAACAACCTGTTCCACACATAACCCCCTCCAGCATGACCCTGTAACATTTCCCACTGGCCCCTGCCTCTGCAGACAGCCCCTTCTCTGCTGTGCTGCCTGTTGCAGCATTGCAACATATCTTCATACTTTCTCTAATAAATCTGCCTTTCCTTACCTACAGCTGTCTTGGCAAATTCCTTTATTGCCCATAACATCAGCCCCAGCTAGTTCCACCCACAACAACACACACAGCACACATATGCACATATGTACATAAGTGTATTTTTGTGTATTATATATCTGTATATAGATATAATTTCTAAGATTAAAATTATATCTATAAAATTTAGAGGAATTTATAAAAATATAACAAGCATATTTATAATACAATCTACTATATTTTACATATTATATTTATTTACATGTTTATTGTATAATTATTTATAACACATAATTGTTAGTGAAAACATAACCAATTATCTACTTCCAACTTTTTGCTCTGAAAACAGATGAATATAACACACTCTGTTGACCATAAAATATTTATAAGTATTATTTCACAGAAAACTCTCCAAAAGGGGTCTTGCTGGCTCCTGATTGTCCAGTCGCTCTTTAATCTATTCTGGTCAATATTTCTTCCCCATCATTTAACTTTTGTTGAAATCACCAACTACCTCATCTTTCCAAATATAATTATCAACCCCCAAATGGCAATCAATTCATACTCACAGCATCATCGTATATAGTTTATTACTTAGCCCCGTTCTGCCTTTCTTTACCTACAGAAAGGCAGACACCACTACAGAATACCTGCAAGCAGTTCTTTTCAAGACCGTGGTTTTAAACACTATCCCTGGGCTGATGGCTCATTTGTATCTTTGCCTCAGGCCCTCACCTGAGCTCCAGATGCTTATATTCCATGGTCAAAGCAATTTCTCCACTGGGATATATTTAATAGACAAATTCAAAGTTAGTATCTAAGACAGATTTATTGATTTATCTGACACCAAAAACTCTGCCTTTGGCCAACCCATCTTCCTCTTAGTAAACAAAAGCACCACAGCACAGGCCGAAAAGTTGAGCAGTAACTTTAACTCTCTTTTGCATAGGCCCCAAATTCAATTTATTAGCAATTCCTCTCTACCCACAAATCAGATGGTAAACCTGACTACTTCTTACCATCTCTAGTGTAGGTTCAAACTTAATAAAGTCACCTTCGTCATCACTCTCCTAGATTACTAGAATATTCTTCTACCTGGTGTCCCTGCTTTCTTTATTCCTGCAGCATGATATCTAGTCCACCCAGTAACAAACACAACACTAACCATACTTAGGTCAGAGTATTCCCTCTCCTGCTCAATACCCATAGATGGTTTTCTTATTTTTTTTGAGACGGAGTCTTGCTCTGTCGCTCGGGCTGGAGTGCAGTGGCGTGATCTTGGCTCACTGCAAGCTCCGCCTCCCGGGTTCACGCCATTCTCCTGCCTCAGCCTCCCAAGTAGCTGGGACTACAGGCACCCGCCACCATGCCCGGCTAATTTTTTGTATTTTTTAGTAGAGACGGGGTTTCACCGTGTTAGCCAGGATGGTCTCGATCTCCTGACCTCATGATCCACCTGCCTTGGCTTCCCAAAGTGCTGGGATTACAGGTGTGACCATAGATGGTTTTCAAGTCCAGCTTTCTATGGATTGTCAAATAATCTGCCCCCAATCACCTTTTATCTCTCATCTAAGAACATTTTTCTCCTCCCTCACCATACTTATTTCACACCAACGTGGTTGCTTTTGTGCAAATAACCTAGTTTCTGCCTGAGACTTTTACACTGGCTATTCCCTTAGTTCTGCACCACAACCCCCTAAGCCCAAATGCTCACATTGCTCAGGGATATCCATAAGTTATCTTTTCAAATGTCACATTCCTAGGCCTTTTCTGAACACCATAGCTAAACATGTCTCCCCTACCCCTCCTGTCATTCCCTAACCGTTTATCTTTCTTTATCTGGCTTCATAGTAGTTCTTACAGCTTCAGGCTATACTATTTTCTATTTACATACCTTTTATTGCTTGGAACCTCACTAAAAATATATTAGGCTGGTGAAAAGTAATTGTAGTTTTTGCTATTACTTTTAAATGGCAAAAACTGCAATTACTACTGCACCAGACTAATATAATCATTTTTCTATATTTAAGTATTTTAAAAATAAGTTTGCAATTACTTTTGTAATCTGAGGCAATAAATTATTTTAACTAGAAAGTGTAATGACATACAACATATAAATTAATAATGGGAGGAATGCTTCCTAACGAAACACTTATTTTATCATATCCTAGTAGAAAATTTAAAAGCTTTATTATATTTATTATTGAATAATAAATATTAAAAATAAATTAAATATTCAACTCAATAATTTTAAAAAACACACAAAATAAACCTAAGAAAATTGCATGTTAAGAATTCATTACAGGCCAGACGCAGTGGCTCACTCCTGTAATCCCAGCACTTTGGGAGGCCAAGGAGGGTGGATCACGAGGTCAGGAGATGGAGACCATCCTGGCTAACACCATGAAACCCCATCTCTACTGAAAATACAAAAAAATTAGCCAGGCGTGGTGGCAGGCACCTGTAGTCCCAGCTATGCGGGAGGCTGAGGCAGGAGAATGGCATTAACCCGGAAGGCGGAGCTTGTAGTGAGCCAAGATCGCACCACTGCACTCCAGACTGGGCAACAAAGCAAGACTCTGTCTCAAAAAAAAAAAAAAAAGAAAAAGAATTCATTACAACAAAGCACAAAGTAAATGCATTTGTAAATACACATGAATTCACCATTGCAAAATTGTAATTGAAAAATTACAGTGAAAGAAATCTGACCTAACCAACTCCATCTTGCTTTTAATCTCCAAGCTGTCCTTGTCCATTCCTGGGCATAGCCCAAATTAACTATGGGAAGAACTTACTTTACAGTTTGAAACAAAGACAGTAACAGTCTGTCTCAAAAAACCCCCTTCTTCCTGGGGACTAGACTGCCTTTGTAGAACTAACAAATTACTCACAAGATTAGAGATTATGGTTTAGGAGTCATACAGTTGGAGGCTACAAGATTTTGACCTTCCCCAAATTGCTCCTGGAGATAACATCACTATTTTGGGACCAAAGATCAGTGTTTGAGATATTTTGCAGACCCTGTATTTGATGGATCAGCTGTCACCACCCAGATCAGTAAACTGACTCATCTGGTCTTGTGGCTCCCCACCCAAGAACTGACTCAGTGCAGAAGACAGCATTGACTCCCTATGAAATCATAGGGATTGATATCCATAGGGAGTTATCTCCAACCCAACCAGTCATCTCCAACCCTATGGAGACTCCATCTCCATAGGGAGTCATTTCCAACCCAACCGGTCAGCACTCCAGTTCACTGGGCCCTATCCACCAAATTGTCCTTAAAAATCTCAATCCCCAAATTCTCGAGGAGACTAATTTGAGTAATTACAAAACTCTGGTCTCCAGCACAGCCAGCCCTGCATTAATAACTCATTCTCTATTGCAATTCCCCTATCTCAATAAATTGGCTCTATCTAGGCAGCTGGAAAGGTGAACCTGTTGGGTGGCTACACATACATTTTTTTTAAAAAAAGAAACTGGAAGTGAGAAATAAAACCAAAAAGCAGTTTCTTAGAAAGGGACAATAAAATAGATAAACCTCTAGTAAATCCAACCCCCCCAAAAAACCACGGGGAAATAATATATCATCAGAAACAGTAATGACAAAAGGGCTATAATGATAGCTAAGGAAAAGATCAAAACTTTTGAGTACAAACATACTGAATAAATATATGATCCACTGAGTAAATTAGGAAGGCAAATATAGGAAGGGGTAGTAAACTTGAATAGAAAATATACTTATAAATTCTAAAATGTTTTACACCCATAAAAACCATAGAATATTAAAGTTAGCATATTTAATGTATAATCAACTTCCAATTAAACATAGGTTGAAGAAATGTGTTATCTTCACTCCTCCTGAAATATACTAAAATAAAAGGCAAAGAATTTTAAAAGATATATTAAGCCAAACACACAGAGATAATAGAAGAGACATTAATAGCAGAAAAAAGAGGTCAATACAGTTTTGGAAAATGAAAAGATGATGGATAATAATAATTGAATGCTTCAGCTTTCTGAGTTCTGCTAAGGGCCTATAGTGGGGAGGAAGCCTGCAAGAGTAAAAGATTTGCAACTCAAAGGGCCACAGAAGCTTAAGAATCAGAGGCAGCAATGGGTATCACTGAAGGCAATGATGGAAAGTGGAGTGACCTAGAAACCACCTTTGCAAAAATTACAACAGTGAGAAAATTATGATACTGAAAGGGATCTGATCTAACCAACTCCCATCTTGCCTTTAACCTCCAAATTCTTCTTAATTACTAGAGGGCTTGGGCCAAGCTAACTTTGGAAGACATTTAGTTTATAATTTAAATAATAATAGCCCTTCCTCAAAACTAAACTACCTTTGTAAAGGTAATGAATGGCCAATACATTAGGAAGATGTGAGGAGCCTGAATACAATTACCAGCCACTATTCTGGAGGTCGCAAGATTTGTAACTCCCATAATTACTCCTGCAGATAACATCACTATTATAGAACCTAAGATTGGCCTCTTGAGCTGTCTTTTGCAGGTTTTTGCATGTCTAGAGAGATGGCTTCACCCAGACCCACCAGCTGTCCTGTGGCCCCATCCAGAAGAGGACCATTTTTCCACATCATCATCCCTTTGCTCACCAAAGTATCCTTGAAAAACCCTAGCCTCTGAATTTTTGGAAAAATTGATTTGTGTAATAACTCTGTCTCCTACATGGTGTAGCCAGTCTCGCGTCAATTAAACTGAGTGACTTGGCTTTGTCTGTGCTGGGCAGGAAGAAGCCATCAGGAGGTTATAGCCTGCTGAATAAAAAAGATATTGATTAACTTGAGCCTAAATATTAGATCTCTAAAGTCCCCCTCCAAACCCACATATCAACATGGCTACGTCCTTTTCAATTGTAGATGACACCAAGATATTTACAATTTGTGGAGGCTCTGGACAGCAGAAGACAAAGTGAGGCATGTTACTGAAGACAGAGATTTAAGTGCAAGTCAAACTGTGAGATCCTCATTCACCTCTCTGTCATCAGGCCCCATGAAAACTTGGTGTGAGACTTTGACCCATTCCACCACCAGATGGGAGACTGAAAGTTTATACTAAGCTTTAGAAAATGGCATAGACACTGAAATTCCTCAGTAACCAGCTATTTCATCCTATATGAGGCCTGAAAGCACAATTTTGAATGAACATTTTATTGTCTCACTCTTAAATATGAAGACATCATATAGTTTGGAAAAGTTTCCACTGTGACAGACAGCAACAAAAACACAAACACCAAAACAAAGTTTTTCAAGAATCAGAAATGTTACATAAAGGGTTAGGATACAAAAGTTTTAGTTATCAGTAGCCCAAAAAAACCAAAATATTAAATTCTTAAAATAATAAAAGGACACTAATAAATACTTTGATAACAAAAAATTATTGGAACTTAAAATTTTGGTAGAAGTATAAATTCAGTAGAAGAGTTGGAAGACAAAGTTGAAAAAATTTTCATCTTAAAAAGGAGAACCACAAAGGAGAAACTGGAAAATATAAGAAAAAATCATATAATCAATTTAGGAGAGCCAATGTTTATTATGAATTCCAGAAGAAGAGTGCTGATGCTTAATGAGTTTCTGAAAAATGGAAAGCAAGATGATTATCACTGAAATAATATAATAATTTTTTTATACCCATGGATATGACTTAGACACTGATGAAGACAATCAAGTGTTCAGGAAAATGAATGGAAAAAGTTTATATAGAAGTATATCGCTGCAAAGCTTCAGAACTCTAGAAAAAAAAATTCTAAAAGCTTCCAGAATAAATATTGTTTTTTAAAAAATAGGCACTTTTAAAGAATTGTGAATTACAATGGCATCAAACTCCAGAAAAGCAACCTGGAACCTAAAAAGTAAGGAAACAAAATTCCAAGATAAAATTATTTTGAACTCTAGAATTCTATGACCAGCCAAGCTAATAATTAAATGTGAGAGGTAAAATAAAGACATATTTTTATATTCAAGGTCTCAAAAAATTAACAAATTTCTAGAAGTTTACAGAGAAATCCTGCCTTCAGTATTAAGAAGTAAATGAAGCGAGAAGAAGAGACATCATTTGCCAAAAAGGTTTGTCTTCACAAGTAAAATTGGAAGGGACTTCACAGGATGAAGGCAAAGAAAATCTTAGGATGACAGCTGTGTAACAGGCCTAGAGAACATCTAGTGTAGAATAAAGCAAGAGGGCAGAGGCCTCCAGGTGGCTTCTAGGGAAAAAAATGATATGTTATCTGATATATTGGACTTTATTATTAGAGTTTTACTTTTATTTGAACAATTGAAAGACAAATCAATGATAGATATAGAAACAAGTGAATAAATGAAAAGTACTTTATTATCTCCAGGAAAAACAAAAATTGTATGAGAAAGGAAATGTAAAACTATACGGAACACCTGTGACCAATCTTTTTTTTTTTTTTTTTTTTTTTTGAGATGCAGTCTCGCTCTGTCGCCCAGGCTGGAGTGCAGTGGCACAATCTCTGCTCACTGCAAGCTCCGCCTCCCGGGTTCAAGCCATTCTCCTGCCTCAGCTTCCCAAGCAGCTGGGACTACAGGTGCCCACCACCACGCCTGGCTAATTTTTTGTATTTTTAGTAGAGATGGGGTTTCACCATGTCAGCCAGGATGGTCTCAATCTCCTGACCTCGTGATCCGCCCGCCTCGGCCTCCCAAAGTGCTGGGATTACAGGCGTGAGCCACTGTGCCCGGCCGTGACCAATCTTTACTCTGTAAAAATAACAGTGAACAATAAATAGAGATTTAATTTTTTAAAATACGAGGAAGAAACATAAATGGTGAGGAGAAGGATCAAGACTTGGAATTTAATGGATGTAAGAGATCCCAATCCTACATTTTCATAATATGTTAACAGAAAATGTCTAGAATTGCAAAATCAAGAAATAAAAATGGAAAACCACTCCCTATCCTCTAATCTCTATCTCCCCTTCTCCACAGCAATGGGCTATGGAGGTGCAAGGCTGCGTTTCCCTACTTCTCTTGCTCCTAGGTGTTTACAGTCACATGACTGAGTTCTGGCCTGTAGATATGTCAGGTATTAGTTTCCCAGCATCTTCCTTAAAAGGCAGCCAGGGAATTCTTCATCTCATTCTTCTTTCTGCTAGCTGGAATGTAACATCTGGAGGTGAAGCAGCCACTTGGTCTATAAGGTAACATTAGCAATAAAGGACATGTTCTACTGAGCCACAAGATAGAAACATCCATGGAGAACTCCATGGAGCCGGGCTGCCATACATTGCCTGGACTATCTACCCTCCAGACATTTATATGAGAGAGAAGCAAAGTTCTGTTTTATATAAGCCACTGTCATTTGTGATCTGTATTAAAGCCAAACCTCATCATAACTGCCACAAACACATTCAAGTATTTTATTTAGAAACACAGAATAAAAAGAAGACAGCATTAATAGAGTTGGCATCTGAGAAATTGCCCTTGGGAATAAGGTCCAAAGATTGTATCTGCTTTGAACCTTGTACTACCGTTTTACATTTTAAGCTATGCACATGTATACTTTAATAAAAATTGAAGTATATGTAATAAAGTTTAAGAAAGTTTGTTATTTAAACTATTCTAAAGCATTGCAATGATTAAAATCTTCCTAATTTATTTCATGAGGCTAACATCACTGGGGACTCCAAAAATATCCAATCTAATATTGAACATTGTATCCAATGAGAAAGGAAATGTAAGACTATCCAACTGAACACTGTATCCAATGTTCAATATTTGGGTTACAGTTATACTAGAAGCCCAATCCCCATTATTACACAATATACACATGTAACAAACATGCATGTGCACCCCCTGCATTTAAAATAAAAACATAAACATTAAATAATTCATTTAATTAAGGAAATAAAGATGGCATAAACTTTGAAAAAACTAGTCTGTTTTCAAACATATCTTGCCAAAAGACAATAAAATAATATTTGTAAAAAATGAACATTTGGTTAAAAATTATGACAACTCCCCTCCCAAATCCTATTCCAGTCAAGTTGTTCAAATGTAAACATACAGAAAAAAATGTCAAAAAAACTAAAAAATCCGCATAAATTCCAGAAAAAAAATTATCCAGAGATGTACACTGACCATCTAAGAACTTAAATTGTACATATCTGAATTACAAGGTCGCATCCAAATCTATATATATGTATGTAGTTGATCCTTGAACAACATGAATTTGAACTGTACAGGTCCACTTGTACACAAGTTTTAAAAAACAAATATACTAAATTTGTCTGGAGGTTTGTGATAAATCAAAAAGCAGATGAACTATGTAGCCTAGGAACATAAAAAAATTTAAGAAAGTTTAAGTATGTCATACATGCAAATAATATATGTAGATATTAGATACTAGTCTATGTTATCATTTACTACCACAAAATATACACAAATTATAAAATGTTAAAATTTACCAAAACTTACACACATGAACAGATCATACCTACATGGCACCATCACAGTTAATAGACATGTAAATAAATACAAAGATTCAGTATTAAATTTTAACTGTATAAAATTAACTGTAGTACATACCATGCTACTGTAATAATTGTGTAGCTGCCTCCTGTTGCTGTTGAGATGAGCTCAAGAGTTGCCAGTATTAGCTTAAAACACCAGGTGATGCTAACCATTGCCTCATGAGCAGTTCTCTCCAGTAGGCTGCTTTATCGCAGTAAAAAGTGGTCTCTCATAGTTCTTGCATATTTTTCATGTTTAGTGCAATACCGTAAACCTTGAATGATATTATGATACCTCGGGAGCACTCCCAAGAAGCAGAGAAAAGTCAAATTATTACAATTAAAAGTTGAGTTGCTCAATGTGTAATCATAAAATGAGATCTGTAGCTGCAGTTGCCTGACATTTCAAGATAAATGAATACAGCATAAGGATCACTGTAAATAAATGGAAAAAAAGAAAATTACTGAAGCTCTCACTGCAGCCACACTAGCAACATGAAAACCTTGCCCTTTTTATGAAATACCTTTTTATATCATATTAAAAACACAGCTTTTTTTTTGTGGATGCAGGACAGCCATAAGAAAAGCATACCTATAAGCTCTAATATGATTCAAGAAAAAGCTAAGTCATTATATGACAAAATAAAGCAAAAGAAAGGTGAAAGAAAAAAACTAATAAATATAATGCCAGCAAAGGATGGTTTGATATTTTAGAAAGAGGTTTGGCTTAAAAAACGTCAAGTTAACAGGAGAAGCAGCTTCTGTTGACCAAGAGACAACAGACAAATTCCCAGAAGCCATTAAGAAAAGCATTGAGGAGAAATGATATATGTACCTGAAAAAGGTTTTAAGGCAAAAGTGCCCTATGCTGGAAGAAAATGTCAGAAAGGATATTTATTAGTAAGGAAGATAAATGAGCACCACGATTTAAGACAGGAAGGGGCAGGCTAACTCTACAGTTTTGTGCAATTCATTTGGGTTTATAGTCTCTGATCCCTGAGGGGAAAAGATAAACATCAGCTACCAGTCCTGGTTGTACAAAAAGAAGGCCTGGACAACAAGAACACTTTTTCTGGATTGATTTCATCAATACCTTGTCCCCGAAGTCAAGAATTACCTTGTCAGTAAGAAATTGCCTTTTAAAGCTCTTTTGTTATTGAACAATGACCTTGGTGACCCAGAACTTCATGAGTTCTACACCAAAGGCACTGAAGTGGTCTACTTGCCCCCCAACACAATGTCTCTAATTCAACCTTTAGATCAAGGGGCTCATCAGGACGTTTAAGGCTTATTACACATGGTACTCTGCATAAGAAATTGTCAATACTGTGGAAGAAAACCCTGATATAAAGAATGTTGGAAAGTCTGGGAAAATTATACTACTGAAGATGCCATCATTGTTATTTAAAAAGCTGTAAAGGTCATCAAGCCTGAAACAATCAATTCCTGCTGGAAAAAAATGTGTTCAGATGTTGCGTATGACTTCACAGGGTTTATGATAGAGTCAATCAAGGAAATTGTGAAAGAGATTGTCGATACAGCAAAGAGGGAGTGGGATGAAGGGTTTCAAGATACGAATCTTGACGAAAATCAAGAGCTAGTAGACACCACACCAGAAGAATTAACAGAAGATGACTAGAGGGAGATAAGTGCTTCCAAATCAGTGACAATGAGGAAGATGTAAAAGAAGCAGTGCTAGAAAACAAATTAACATCAGACAATCTGGCAGAAGGAGTCTGATTTACTCAAGACTGATTTTTACTCTTTTATGACATTGATCTTTCTACAATATGGGCAATGAAACTAAAGCAAATGGTGGAAGAATGATTGGTAACATATAGAAACATTTTTAGAGAAAAAAGGAAGACAAAAATTACAATGTATTTCTGTGAAGTTACAGAGTATACCTGTCTCTTCTGCCTCCCCTTCCACATCCTCCACCTTTTCTGCCTGTGCCACCCGAGACAGCAAAAGTAACTCCTCCTCTTTCTCCTGCTCCTCAGCCCATTCAGTGGGAAAACAGTAAGAATGATGACTTTTATGATGATTCACTTCCACTTAATATATTTTTTCTTTCCTATGATCTTCTTAATAGCGTTTTCTTTTCTCTAGCTTACTTTAGTGTAAGAATATAGAATATAACACATGTAACATAAAAATATGTGTTTGTTGACTGTTTATATAATTAGTAAGGCTTCCGATCAACAATAGGCTCTTAGTAATTAAGTTTGAGGGGAGTCAAAAGTTCTATGCAGATTTTCAACTGCACAGGTGGTCAACGCCCCTACCCCCACATTGTTCAAGGGTGAATTGCATATAATTTTGGATTTCAATAAAATTTTAAAAAACTGATTAGATTAGGCAAGATCCATACCATTAAATGTATGCAGCCATTAAGAACCTTCTTTCAAAGAGAAAGATGTTGTCTTCAAACAAAGTTGAAACAAAATTTTGTTTAGAGATATATAAAGGAAGGGTTAGATTGGGCACTGTGGCTCATGCCTGTAATTCCCAGCAGTTTGGGAGGCTGAGGGGGGAGGATCACCTGACTTCAGAAGTTCAAGACCAGCCTGGCCAACATGATGAAACCCTGTCTCTACCAAAAATACAAAAATTAGCTGGCTGTGGCGGTGCATGCCTGTAATCCCAGCTACTCAGGAGGCTGAGGCTAGAGAATGGCTTGAACCCGGGGGGTGGAGTTTATGGTGAACCAAGATGGCACCACTGAACTCCAGCCTGGGTGATAGAGCGAGATTCCATCTCAAAAATAAATAAATAATAAGAACGTAAAGGAAGGGTTTAGTGACTAATTGGATGTCAATACTAACGGAGGAATGAGATTTAAGAGTGTATTAACTTTTCTGTCTGGGGCCAACGAACAGGAATATTGTCATTCACTGAGACAGATAACCCCAGAAAAGGAACAGATTTAATTGCAGAATACAGATGCTAAATTTAAAGCAATGGGAATGGATGAGATCATCCTGGAGTATGAGTAGCTCCTAAATTATAATTCTGAAAAATAGTGGAAAATGCTTGCATAGGCTTCTCTCAATTCTAGCCACTAATCAAAATGAGCCCTACTGATAAGGAGGCATGATAAACAGGCTGAAGTGTAGCAACAACTCCACTGATCTCTCTGAACCTCAGTTTGATGCTTTACTTGCCTTACTATGAAAGCAATGTTGCACACACGAGTTATGTGCAACATTTCCATGATGTGGTATACTCCAAGGCAATAATTAAGTGCTTTTTGCAAAAATGTTACTTGTGCTTAAGACACACTGCCTTCACCATTTTTCCACCCTTAATTCACTGAGAAAGACACTTCAGACTGACTATAGAAACGCCATTTCTAACCCCCCTATTCCCTTGCCATTTTAAATTATATATTGATGCTGAAAAGTCGTGTTTAATTTTTTTAACTTTTAATCTGGGAGCATCTATAAAACCCAACTGTGAAACATAATCAGAAATCTGCTTGGTGAAGAGGGCTTCTGGAAAAATTTTTTTTCCAGATTACAAAAAAAGGAGAAAGAAAGAAGGAGAAAGAAGGGGGGAGAGGAAGAGGGGGAGGAGGGGGAAGGGGGGCAGGAGGAGGGGGGAGGAGGAGGTGGGGAGGAGAGGGGAGGGGAAGGAGGAGAGGGGAGGGGAGGGAGGAGAGGGGAGGGGAGGGAGAAGGGGAGGAGGAGGCATGGCTGTCATCGCCCTTTCCCTTTCTGCCTTGAACACAGATGTTATGGCTGGAGCTGTGTGTCCCTCCATCTTATCCTGAGTTCTAGGTGAATCACTGCACATCCTGCTTCAGATAATGAAGCAAACATGTCAATTTTTACTAAGAACAGTAATGATACAGTGCATCCCTGAATAAATCCTGAAGATCATTAAAATACACTATTTTTAATTTAAAAAAATTTTAGAAGATTTAAAGTGTCAGGCAGATTAGGAAGAGAAGATTAAAAAAAGAGCAAAAGGATATGTAGCATGGAGATAAAGGAGTGAAAAGGAGCAAGTGATTTCTAAATACTTGGACAGAATGTCTTGAATTTTATGATTTTTTCTAATCTTTCACTATCTTTCAAAAAGTAGGAAAAATCTATAAAGATAAACCAAAGTTCCTGAGTAGTTCATAAGAATTCCAAGAGTATCTTCTGTTTTAATGCTTATTTTTCCATTCCCTTAGCAATACCATTGCATCATAATTTGAGAAAATGTAAATATTCTTACAGCTGTCAAAGTGTTTATGTTTTTAAATGGGTATTTTATATCTCATTCAACTGCAAAGCATTGTGAGACAGTTTCCATGGTGACTCCTATTAAATCTAGCAGCCATAAAACAGTTACCAAGCTGCTTTAAAAAAAAATTAGTGCCATCAAGCATTTTAAAATAAAATTTTTGAAATGTTTATCTTTACTAATCATTTCTGTTGTGTGATTACAATAATTTTGAAAACTGAGCAGATGTGTTAAATTCAATGAACAGAGTACAGAATTCACTTTTAAAAAGCATATCTAAATTTACTTCATTTTTATTTTCAATTGACTATATTTGTGACTTCATTACTATATAAAATGCTGAACACACGTATATGTGCCTGTCATAGGCACATATATGTGCCTTTGCATTTTAGGAAATTTATCCCTCAAGATAAAAATACATCTTAAAAGCAAAACCTCAGAAGCTTATAAATATTGACAATCACACCAAAAAACTAATTAACAAATAAAGATGTAAAATAATAACATAAAAATTATTTTCCATAAATATCTTTTCTCCCAGTGATCCATTTTTTTTCCTCAAATATTATTTAAGACTTTTAACAAAATAGTGTGAGGCCCTTTCTCACTCCTCGTCTCGTCTCTCTCATAAAAGGCAATCACTTTTTACTGTTTTATCTGCTTTGGTTTCTGGCATTACCAGATTTCTAAATTATATACATAATTTATTATCTTGCAATTTATCAATTTTAGATTTTATTACCTTTCTATGAGAGCACATGAGGGATTTTGTTTTCTCTACACTGCTTTACCTCCCCATTTCCCAATGTGTCCATGTGACATAACTACACAAAATGATAACCACCCAAAATTTGGAATAAGTTTGGTTGACTCTATATTCAGTATTTAAATTAGTATGCCTTTGAAAATATTACTTACAACTAAGTGCTGAAAATTACCATGACTGTGATTCCTTTGTTGTTTACTTGTTTGCTTGTTTGGCTTCTCCTACATAATACTGCACTATGCTCCACTTTTCATGTATATTGGTCTGAAAGAATACTTTCAATTGGAACACACACAGATTTCAAATGGAGAGTAAAAATGAGGGAGATTGAGAAATTGGAGTAGAAACACATTATCATGGAAACGATTTTGGGACAAATAATTCCTTTTTTCTCCCAAATCACCTTCTATTGAAGACTAAATGTTTTGCTAATGTAGTAAGTTAGAATAAATATAAGTTTAAATAATGCTAAAAGCATTCTTTTTAAATGTGTCAATCCAAAGCAAAGAGATATCACCTCACACTTGTTAGGATGGCTAATATCAAAGTCAAAATGTAACAAGTGTTAGAAAGGATGTAGAGAAAAGGGAAGCCTTGTACATCTTGTTGCAGAGAAAATAAATTGGTGAAACCAAGTCAATGGTTTTTGTATATAAACAGTTTTTGTAGATGCACAGAAATTGACCCTGCTGGTCTTAAAGCTTGAAACTTACATTTGTTTTATCTGAGTTCCTTCCTTAGGAAACAACACTTAGGCTTCTCAAAAAAGGTATCAAATAATTGAAAATCATCAGATCACCACATCCAGACAATGAGACATCAGGCCCCCTGCATTTATCATAATTGCTTTCTTACCCCTCCTTAGTTCCTGTTTTCTTACACATTGTTACATTTCTTACCTGCTATATAAACCTCTAGTTTTAATCAGTCAGGGAGATGGATTTGAGACTGTTCTCCTTTCTTCTCAGCTGCATCACCTGATTAAAGCCTTCCTCCTTGGCAATACTTATTGTCTCAGTGATTGGCCTTCTGTGCAGTGAGCAGCAGGACCTAGATTGAACTCCTGGTGTTCTGGTAATAGATTTTCATTCCCTGACTTGAAAAGCATTGCTCATGGTTCAGCTGCCAAGGACTGGGAATCTTAGAAGATCTCCTAAATAGCTGCTTGCCCAATTTTGGCTGGAAGCAAGTTTCTGTCTCTCTCCGGCCCCATTGCATCTGGCCCCAACCACATTCCTGATTGCCTCAGAAGAGCTGCCTTTGAAAATTGGCACCTGCATCTGGATAGGTGTGTGTGTCCTTTGTGGGCCCAGGTAGCAGGATCTGCTCCTCTCAATTTCTCAAAATTTTAAAGCAATTTCCATTTGCAAGTTGAACAAGCCTAACTGACTGAGAGAGGAATGCACCTTGGCTGTTTCAGTATGGATACACTTGGGGACATGCTTGTAATTGTGTGTTGTGTGTGTGTGTGTGTGTCCAGGGAAGTGATTGTCTTTTGTGGGTACCAGACACTGGGATGGGCTCCTCTCAATTGAGAAATTCGTAAGGAATTTTTGTTTGCAGCTGATCAGGCCCAACTGAGAGAGAGAGGAAGCATACTGACGGTTTCCGTTTGGACACACTTGGAGCTTGTTTGTTGCTGCAGCAGTTGGATTGTGTTTTGATGACTTTATGTTTGATACAGTCATGGGAAATTAGAATTTGGTAAACTGATGTTCTTTGTAATACTGTTTGGCCCCAATATTCTTTGGAATCTGGAGATTGCTGTTGAATGAGAAAGTGGGATGGAGTCCTGTGTATTTAGACTTTTATGTTGCTATACTAAAAAGGGTTGGGCCTCTTGTTTAATAGATTCCAGGTGATGTTCTTCTGTGGTACTTTTTGGATCCAGTGGTCTTCGGAGTCTGAAGAGGTTTGGCCTTTAAAAATCAAACTGCCAGGCCAGGCACGGTGGCTCATGCCTATAATCCCAGCACTTGGGGAGGCCGAGGTGGACAGCTCACGAGGTCAATAGATCAAGACCATCCTGGTCAACATGGTGAAACCCCATCTCTACTAAAAATATAAAAATTAGCTGGGCATGGTGGTGCATGCCTGTAGTTCCAGCTACTCAGTAGGCTGAGGCAGGAAAATCGCTTGAACCCAGGAGACGGTGGTTGCAGTGAGCCTAGATCACGCCACTGCACTCCAGCCTGGCAACAGAGCAAGATTCCATCTCAAAATAAATAAATAAATAAAAATAAAAATCAAACTGCCATGGGAGCTGTTTTACCCAAAATGTTGGTTCACAGTCTTCATTGCATTACCTATTTGAGCAAACAAAAGTAGCCTCTAAACTGGTGAGTTTGTATTACTATCAGAAGTATTTATGTATGTACATTTATGTTATATATTGCGTTTACCAAATTGGCTTATTAAAAAAAAGCACTCATAGGTTAAGCCAAAGTATTTTTCAAGTTCACATGACTTAAGGAAATTTTTAACAAACAAGGTGGCTTTAAAATTATTGATACAATAAACATAGAAACTTCTTCAGAACTGTCAGCATACATTTTTGTCCAGGTTTTATGTTTGTCTTTGCTGGATATTTTGAGGTGTCAAGGTTTGGCATAGAAACCCAGCCAAAATGAAATGATCTTGGTTTGTGTGTCTTCTCTGACAAATGAGACTAATTTAATGTTGTTTGCTGAACTCCCTGAGTTATTGGGAAAAATACCTATGTATAATTCAAATTATCAGCTTGAAAAGGTTATTTATGAAACAAGGTAGTAAGGAACTAGTAAGTACGGGAAAGAGATTTGAAGGAAGTTATGAAAACAAAGATGTATTTTTGATAAGGAAGGTTATAAAGAAAAGAAAATTTTTTTAGAGAAAGGATCTTGTTTGGTGAATTTTTGTTCTAAAATAAAATGACTAGTTATTTTTTAAAAAGAGAAGAGAAAATCATAAAATATTCCCATATTTTATTTTGAAATATAAACCAATAATCTGAAGATTAGGCAGAATTTAGAATAGATTTTGCTTACCTACTTTTTTTAAGAATAGAAATATCACATTTTTCCCTCAAATTAAAGTAACTTTTAACAAGCAGGGGTTCTTTGTATTCTTAGCAATAGGAAAGAAAGGGAAGAAGGGAGGGAGGGAGAGAGGGAGGGAGGGAGAAGGGAAGGAAGCAAGAAGGGAAGGAGGAAAGGAGCAGGGAGGAAAAGGGGAGAAACGGAGAGAAAAGAAAAGAAAAACTCTTCAGTCACAACCATTTTAGCTCTACTGATTATAAGGTAGCTATCAGTATAAAGACAGAATTTGGTCCTCCCATTAATACAGTATATGTAGATCTCTTTGATTTGTATGCTATTGAAAAGAACCTTTTAAAAAGAATGCTTTTGTGGCATTTATTTCTTCTAATTCAAAAAATAAGCAAAACATTTGACCTTAAATAGAAGGTGATTTGGAAGAAAAAAGTTAACATCCCATAAACCTATTTTAAACCATAATGGCATTCCTCTTAGAGAATTTAGAAAATGTTTCCTATAGAAGAAAACATATCAGTTATAACATGAGCTCACAGAGTCGAACTATTTCCCTTTCTTCCATCCTCATCAATTCATCCTGTGTCCTGAATTGGTTCCTTCCGGTGGGTTCTTGGTCTCGCTGACTTCAAGAATGAAGCTGCAGACAGTCGTGGTGAGTATTACAGTTCTTAAAGATGGTATGTCCAGAGTTTGTTCCTCCCGGTGGGTTCGTGGTCTCACCGACCTCAGGAGTGAAGCTGCAGATCTTCACAGTGAGTGTTACAGCTCTTAAAGGTTGCCTGTCTGGAGTTGTCTGTTCCACCCACTGGGTTCGTTGTCTTGCTGACTTCAGGAGTAAAGCCACAGACCTTCACAGTGAGTGTTACAGCTCTTACAGGTGGCATATCCAGACTTGTTTGTTCCTCCTGGTGGGTTCGCGGTCTCGCTGATTTCAAGAGTAAAGCTGCAGATCTTCACAGTGAGTGTTACAGCTCTTAAAGGTTACCTGTCCGGAGTTGTTTGTTCCACCCACTGGGTTTGTTGTCTTGCTGACTTCAGGAGTAAAGCCACAGACCTTCGCAGTGAGTGTTATAGCTCACAAAGGTTGTGTGGATCCAAAGAGTGAGCAGCAGCAAGATTTATTGTGAAAAGCAAAAGAACAACCCTTCCACAGAGTGGAAGGGGACCCAGGTTGCCCCAGCTGGCTGGGGTGGCCAGCTTTTATTCCCTTATTTGGCCCCACCCACATCCTGGGGATTGGTCCATTTTACAGAGCGCTGATTGGTCCATTTTACAGAGTGCTGATTGGTCCATTTTACAGAGTGCTGATTGGTGCATTTACAATCCTTTAGACACAGAGCGCTGATTGGTGCATTTACAATCCTTTAGCTAGACACAAAAGTTCTCCAAGTCCCCACCCTACCCAGACGCCCAGCTGGCTTCACCTCTCAATCCTCCTTATTCTGAATTTCATTCATCTCACCCAACAATTTGGCCTAATATACACAGAAAGATGTTAGCCTCTTTGATTCTTAGTTTCTATGTACTCAGGAAAGTTATTTTTAAATGCTTTAACTTGAGCATTTAATTAATAAAATTTTATTCTCAAAAAACAGTTTCTTGGGATTATTGTTATTTGTACAGTCTTAGGTAGTAAAGCACCATTCAAAAACCATGGCAATTGATGCAGAATCAGCAAAGTTACAAAATTATCTCATTATCTAGGAGAAGAAGTCTTTAAAACAACACAGAAAATAAATGAAGTTGAAAGTATCAAAATGTCTTATTACTTCTACAAAAACCAAAAATAATCAATTACTTTTTTTTACTCTAAAAAGTTATTCCTGGCTGGGTGTGGTGGCTCATGCCTATAATCCCAGCAGTTTGGGAGGCCGAGGTGGGTGGATCATTTGAGGTCAGGAGTTTGAGACCAGCCTGGCCAATATGGTGAAACCCAGTCTCTACCAAAAATATAAAAAATTAGCCAGGCATGGTGGCACACATCTGTAATCCCAGCTACTTGGGAGGCTGAGGCATGAGAATTGGCTTCAACCTGGGAGGCAAAGGTTGCAGTGAGCCAAGATCATGCCACTGCACTCCAGCCTGGGAGACACAGTGAGACTCCCTCTCAAAAGATAAATAAAATAAATTATAAAAATAAATAAAATAAAATAAATTTTAAAAATCCCTATATTTTGTAAACTCTAATGATTCCTGGATAGCTTTTTTTTTTTTCTTTTTTTTTTTGAGATGGAGTCTCGCTCTGTCACCCAGGCTGGAGTGCAGTGGTGTGATCTCGGCTCACTGCAAGCACTGCCTCCTGGGTTCACACCATTCTCCTGCCTCAGCCTCCCAAGTATCTGAGATTACAGGTGCCTGCCACCAGGCCAGGCTAATTTTTTTTTAATTTTTAGTAGAGACGGGGTTTCACTGTGTTAGCCAGGATGGTCTTGATCTCCAGACCTCGTGATCCACCCGCCTCGGCCTCCCAAAGTTCTGGGATTACAGGCATGAGCCACCACACCTGGCCGGCTAGGTCTCTTTCAATACGAAATGAGTCAGAGGTATTCTAGTCTTTAACACAAATAAAATGTATAATTTGAAGCTAAACTGCATTTATAATACTGTTTTAATAAACAATCAAACCACATAACTCAAATAACACTTTCTAAGAAGTCAGAACAAACTTTTAAAATGAGAAAGCCAAGGTTTTCTGGCAAGCCAAGACATCCAGCCACACTAACAAAGCAGGTTCACTCATTAAGATAGTGGCTAGGGATTCTAACTCAGTGTGATTAAGCCTGATGGGTATCCAGGAACACAAGGAAGAGTTGGTTAAAATGATAATTTGATACTTGAATTAAAATTTGACTTAAAGAAATATATGACATAATTATACATTTGGAAAAATTAGTAGTATTAAGGGTCTCTACAGATAAGGAAATAATGCAAAAAGTCAAAATGTAAAATACTATTTGGATGTGGTCTCTACAGATAAGGAAATAATGCAAAAAGTCAAAATGTAAAATACTATTTGGATGTGATACATTTTTCAGATTCCAAAAGCCTCACCAAGGTAAATAAAATAAAAATAGAGGTTTTAAATTATCTAATTACACTAGATTATTATTTTACATATTTCAAATTTAAAGGTATATTTTAATGGAATATTCTATGTTTATTCTTAACTTGTTACTGTGTTCCATCTTATGGATTCATCAAGTCTGCTTTAGGAGCCCCTCATCAGCAATGTGTGTGTATTTTTCATCTGTTACCTTCAGCAAAATCACTCATGCAAAATAGATTCAATGAAGTCATGAACATTAGTATAAATTCTGTCAAAAAGAAGGAGCATATAAGGAAAGACCAGTAACTTTTATTTCAAAGGAACTGAATTCAAGCTACCTCCCTAGTTAGGAGCTGAAGGACACTGAGAACAATTAGTCTCATTTCCTTTTATATAATGATGATAATAATATCCACTTAAAATAGTTACAGTAAGGTTTAAATACTATGATAGTTGAAAGCACCTGGGTTCATGATAGTGTTCTCTTCCTAAACTGCCTCCTTTCTTACCTCCATTCTTTCAAATTTGGAATGCAAATTTTGTGACTTCAAGCAAGCAAGTTCAAGTTGTCTTTAAATTTCAAACTGTCTCCATCTAATAAAATATTAAAATGCTTCCAGCAACCATTATCAGTTGATATTTGAGAATCAACTTGCAATTAGACTCACTTTTTCTGAAGTTTATTTGACAATCTACAGAATTCTAACAAAGATGATTTCATTACCATGGTTTCAGTAATAGTGGTTACAGAAAAGCTAAAGTATAAATGTGTACTCAACTGGAAATTTGTAGATTTAATAAATTTAAGGGCAGAGTAAACAAAATGTAATCAAGGTCATCTGAAGTGTCAAGCACACACTTGAAAGCATAAAGCTTCCAGTATTTTCATTTCTTTATGGTAGGCTACCCCATTTTGAAGCAATCTCCTATTTCTCTTTTCACCAACAGAAAAATATAACCTTCCCATTTCACAGTTCTCCACAGTAAATTGTATTACAGATGACTGCTAAATATTTCATGTGGAGTCCTGATAACTTAACAACAAAGAGGGGCCCCAGGGAGGGTAGAACAATTGTTTGGAGACAGCTAACCACAAAAAACCCAGTGGCACAATATCCTGTTCCCAAATGCCTCACTCCATGCAAGTAGTCCTAGCACCATGACCCTGTAAAACTTTCCTCCAGCCCCTGCCTCTTTGCAGACATTCCCTTCTCCGCTGTGTTGCCGGTTGCTTCCTTGCAAAGTACTTTCTCTCTAATAAACTTGCTTTATTTAACTCACTGCTGTTTCAGTAAATTCTTTTACTACCCGTGATGCAGGCCTCTATTCATCTCCACCCAAGACATTCCATGAGATGCATTTTATGCTTAATCTGTAAGTTCAAACATGGGTATGCTATTTACATGCACAAATTCCTCGCCTATCTGTTACTGTCATTTCTGATATAAATAAATTATTTTTCATAAAAATACTTATCTATTAAAAATGTATATTTGTGTGTTTTATCTCTCACATAGATCTACATTCACCTTTGAATAAGCACAAATCTGGTAAATACTAGACACTCATAATGCTTACTAATTTGAGTAACTGCATTTATGTGTATTTTCTTTACATTTTTATTCATATTATTTTTATCTTTAGATCAGAGTTCCTCAACCCTGACATAACTGACATTTTGGGCAGGATAAAGCTTTGTTGTAATGGGCTCCCCTGTGCACTTTGAAGTACAAAACAGCATCTGGCCTCTACCCTACAAGTGTCAATGGGAACTTGTCCTTTGTGCAAACAAGAAAAAGTGTCTCCAGGTATTGTGAAATGTGCCTTGGAGGCACTTAGTCCATAGCTGAGAACTACTGGTATAAATCAATGAATCTAAATTTTAACCTTTGATAAGCAAATGTAGCCAACAGAATACTAAAAAAACTAAAATGTATGTCAGTAGTTCAAATTAGTTCAAATTTGGAAGAAAGATTGCTCCCAAATAGCATCTTATTATTCATACACATTTCTTGTATCTATATGGTATGAACAATGCACTGAAATATAATAGGATAATAATAGAATTGCTACAAAAGTATTCCCAGACAATGAGAAAATTTACTGAACAAACATTTATACAAGTACTTGGACAGAATAAAAAAAAATATTTAACATTATTGATGAAAAGAGTGAAACTCTAAAATATTTGAAGAGATTTATTCTGAACCAAATATGAGTGACCATGGCCCATGACATAGCCCTCAGGAGGTCTTGAGAACATGTGCCCAAGGTGATTGGGTTACAGCTTGGTTTATGTATTTTAGGATGCATGAGACATTAACCAAATACATTTAAGAAATACACTGGTTTGGTTTAGAAAGGCGGGACAACTCAAAAGCAGGGGCTTCCAGGCTATAGGGAAATTTGAACATTTTCTGGTTGACAATCGGTTGAGGTTGTCTGAAGACCTGGGATGGATAGAGAGGAATGTTCAGGTTAAAGATAAAGGATTGTGGAGGCCAAGTTTTATTGTGCAGAGGAAGCTTTTTGGATAGCAGACTTCAGAGAGAGCAGGTTGTAAATGGTTTTTCATTGGACTTAAAAGCATGTCTAGCTCTTAGTTGATTATCTCCTGGATCTGAGAAGGAAGGAAATAAAACAAAGGGGCAAGGGGATTCTCTGTAGAATGTGGATTCTTTCCACAAGTGACTTTGCAGGGCAATGTTAAGGTATGGCAAGGAAATATATTTTGGGGTTAAACATTTTTTTCCTTGTCTCATAATGTTATGCCAGAGTTAGATTGAAAAGTAAGTCACAATATATAGGGTTAAATAAAACCCATCTGATGAGAATTTATGGCTTGTAGGACATGACTCCATAGACCCCTTAGGTAGGAAGTTGGGTAAGATAAAAAAAATAAGAGCTTAGTTCTTAGTCCCCACTCTTGGCCAAAAAGCTTTCCACAGAATGCACCTGCAGGCCAACAAAACAGCATCGGTTCCCACAGCACTAGGAGGCTTATTCCTAGGGGTGTTTGATTTGGTCATTTGGTGAGGTTTCATGGCACTAGGAATGCTTATTCCCATGTAGTCTGATTGGTGGTAATAGTTTTAAATATTAGTGATTTGAATAATGGAGGAGGACATGGTCTGATGTGATGTAATAGCCAATTGTTTAAGGGGTGAGATGGAGTCAGGCCTAGGGTTTGTTTAAAAAAAAAAATCCTAGATCAGATTTTTTGAGCTATTATGATTCGAGTCTTTAATTGTGCCTTTTCTTCTGCTGTATTTGGCATAACATTTACAAGAAAATGTTTAATGTTAATATAGTAATAAATATGATAAAGATAGTGAAGGTTTAGGCATCCAAGGTTACAGGTAGAAATAGAGGGCAATAAACAAACTAATGAGCCAGAAAAAACCCATATGCATTATTATATTTTTGATTAGACTTACAATGTGTTTCCCTTCCTTATTAAGGGTTATTTGGATCTTTTGATAAATCTTACTTGAGAATTGTAGGACCAACATTAAATTAAAATTTAATAAATGTAATCTTTTCTCTTTTTTTGAGATGGAGTCTCACTCTGTTGCCCAGACTGAAGTGACAGTGGCGTAATCTCAGCTCACTGCAACCTCTGCCTCCTGGGTTCAAGCGATTCTCCTGCCTCAGCTTCCCGAGCAGCTGGGATTACAGGTGCCTGCCACCACGTCTGGCTAATTTTTGTATTTTTAGTAGAGACAGGGTTTCACTATGCTGGCCAGGCTGGTCTCGAACTCCCGATGTTAGGTGATCCGCCCACCTCGGCCTCCCAAAGTGCTGGGATTACAAGTGTGAGCCACCGCACCCAGCCAAATTTAATCTTTTCTTCTGGCTAATTTATCTTTATAGATATAGCATCCTGAGGAGGGTATAAATTAAATGCAAGAAATGCCTGGTTCTTGGTGTTTAAATTGTTACAGACTTGTTAACAATAGACAAATCTATTTTTCTCCCCACTTTGGTATTGCACCATATACTGGTATTTGGGAGAGAAAAGGTTTTGTTACAGGGAAAGTTATATAAATCTACAGTGTCATTTTTTTCTTGGCAGGACTTCCTATAGCTGAGGGCCTTAAGAGTTAAAAGACTTATAGCCAATTAATTGTTTTAGGCCAGATAAAAATGGATGTGGACAGGCATTTGTGACTTTTTTAAACTATTGTTTTAAGTAAAAAGGCAGATAGAAAAACCAAAAGGAAAAGCTGTAAGACTGACTTGTTTTAACTTTTATGTGTTGAGCTGTTGTGAGCTTGGTTTTTGTTACAGACTTACAGCAATTAGCCATACAAACATAAGCATTGTTCTGAAACATTAAATATATATAGATAGATTTATTTTTACAACTGATAATTGGGAGTATTATACCCAGGAGACTTTGTTACAAGGTATTTTATCCTGTTAGTAAATATTTTCCTTTAATTTTATAGTAAGCAGAAAATTTTTATGGTTGGGGTGGATGCAAAAGTGACACATAACAGTTTAAAAGGCAACCAAATTGTTTTACCAGCGGTTTAGGCATTTTTATACCCCCTTTTTGATTTGGAGGGTTTGATTTTGTTTTAATTTTATCCCTTAAAACTGGCCCTTACAATCTTACGTGCCTACCTCTTCCGCAATAGTCCCTGGGCCTAGAGGGAGGCGGCTTGTATAGTTTTAGCAACAGAGCATTAGCAGTGGAACAGATCTGGGCCCAGTAGGATGCCAAATGAGGGAGATTTGTATCTCTGGTCTTTAGAATACCATGATCTTGGTTTTTTTGGAAGTAAAACAAAAAGAGATAAATAACATTTATAGTTTGACAGCTATAATAGTAATTTGTATGTTAGACCAGAAAAAGGAACCTACTCCTTTAGGGTACCAACTAAAAATATGAAGAAAAATTATAATGTATTACTTTTTAGAGGATTATTATGCCAAGAAATAATGATTTAATTTGTACTTAAAAAAAGTTAAGGCTGAAATCCAGTATTAAGTGTTATGCTTTGCCTTTGAAACAATTTTTTTTAGCCACCTTTTTTATTAAAGAGAATATTATAGCAAGGTCAACTTGTGTGCAAGGTAAGTTTTAGGCTTATTATGTTTGCCTGATTATTTGTATAAAATGCAGTAACAAATTGATTTGCAACAATTTTTTTGTTTTGTTTTTTGTTTTGTTTTTGAGACAGAGTTTTGCTCTCGTTGCCCAGGCTGGAGTGCAATGGCACAATCTTGGCTCACCGCAACCTCTGCTTCCCAGGTTCAAGCGATTCTTCTGCCTCGGCTTCCCGAGTAGCTGGGATTACAGGCATGCGCCACCATGCCTGGCTAATTTTGTATTTTCAGTAGAGATGGGGTTTCTCCATGTTAGTCAGGCTGGTCTTGAACTCCTGACCTCAGGTGATCTGCCTGCCTCGGCCTCCCAAAGTGCTGGGATTATAGGCGTGAGCCACTGTGCCCGGCCAGAATTTTTTTAAAGTTGGTTTTACTGAAACTTTACCTAAAAATAGGTTATTTTAGTTTCAGTCTTTATAAAATAACGAGTGCCTTTGTTTTTTTAAAAATTATTACTGAACTTATGCAGACAACTATATTGCCATAAAACTACAATCTGAATTCTGGAGGACTTAGAAAGGGAAATTTGCCTATAAAAACATACTTTCCCCAAATAAAAGAAAATATATATACATATATTTTAATCCTTCTTTAACCAGAGCAGCAGCTTTTGAAACGAGATGTTTGTTTACCTTGGAAATGCCATTTACAGACCAAACAGCTCACGAGAGCTATTAGGCACTGGAGTTTAGCAACTCCTTACAATTAGCTTTAGAAAAGAGGCTTTTTGCTTATTAGGTAGCAAGATTTCATGTAAACCATTTTTATTTTATTATGGAACTTTTTGGGAAACATTACTTCCATTAATATAGGGATAGCTTTAGTTAATATTCCATAGCAAAGCAGTAAATGCCCCATCAAGTAGAAATTCTCTAGCTCAGTCATTGTTACCGAAAAATACTCACGGTTTTTGCCATTAGCCCCAATAAATGCTCCACACAAAAGGCTATGCAGCGGAGAATTTACATGAGCAGATTTACATGTCTTCGGTTTTATAGTATTAGAAAGGGGAAAACATTCCCAGTTAGATATAGTACCTATTTTTATAAGGCATTTAAGTAAAAGTGGTTATGACTAACTTACATAAATCTTGTTTAAACATCTTACATTTTATAATTCTATTAACCTGTATGTTTTTGTGCTCTGGTTCCAGAAAGCCGTTTTACCCCCAGACCAATTTTACCTTTTCTGGTGAAAAGGGTCGGGGTTCCCAGCAGGGGGTTGCATCTGTATGACCTATGAGGGATAGCAGATTTGATAAGGCTTCTTAAATAAACCTATGATTCTGTGGGAGGGGTACCCATGTAAAAGGGGCCCCTTTAACCCCCACATTTACCATGACGTGGGTAATAGACGTATTAGGTGGGAGGATATCCCAGTTATCATAAAGCTAGTCCAACATGTCTTGCATGTGAAACATGTCAACTGCTTCATCTGGGGTACTTTACTTGGTATTTTATAGGGAGGGTTGGGCAATCCCCTTCTCCGGGCAAACAGACCTTATAATGGGCATTATCTGGCCTACTAGGCTGATTGCTATTTTAGGAATAGCTTCCTGTGCATCAGTGATTGCTCACTAATGAGCTGTGGGTCCTGCATTAATTCAAACAAGGGCTTACATTTTGAAGCATTTGAAATTAAGAATTTTGTTTTTAAAGTAGTTATTTCTACAATCCACTAAAGTTTTTTTTAAAGAAGCTGAATGATATAATCTACAAAATGAAACAATTCCTTAACATTACACCCTTTGGTTTTTAAATAGTTACACGGTTTTGCCCTTTCCCTATATCAACTATTTTCTTGATAACCATAGGGCTTAGGGTTTTGTTGCCCTAGATAGTTTTTTTTTTTTCATTTAATTTTATCTGTATAATTTCCTTTATTTTAAAGCAAGTTTTAAGTAGTTTCTTAACCACAAACCTTACATTTATTGAAAATTGACATCCTTGTATTTTATAAAATTTTATAAAATTTTAACGAAAACTTATTTTATGCTTTTATTATTTTAACTTTTTAGTAACCCAAATTTCCAGTGGTGTGAAAAATCCTGAAGGTTTAAACATGACTTTAAGAATTTTAAATTACTGGAGAGTTTTGAGATTAAATGTACCAAATTAATTTTTAATAAAGATTACTAAGGTTATGTAAATTAAGAGGCATCTGAGCTAGCTTTTGCCAATCTGATAAGCACTTACATTTTTAAGTTATTTGATTAGAGCTATTTTATTTAGTTTGAAAGTGAAATGTTACTTCCACGTGATACATATAAAGATAGAGGTATAACAGCTATGCAGAATAAAAGGCTTTTTTTTGTCTTTTTTTTTTGAGACGGATTCTCACTCTATTTCCCAGGCTAAGTGCAGTGGCACAATCTCAGCTTGCTGCAACCTCTGCCTCCTGGGTTCAAGCGATTCTCCTACCTCAGCCTTCCAAGTAGCTGAGATTACAGGTACCCACCACCACACCAGTCTAATTTTTGTACTGTTAGTAGAGATGGGGTTTCACCATGTTGGTTAGTCTGTGTCTCAAACTCCTGACCTCAAGTGATCCACTCGCCTCGGCCTCCCAAAGTGCTGGGATTACAGGCGTGAGCCAAAAGGCATGTCTAAAAGATGCTATATTTGCCTGTTTTCAAAAACAATTTTTTTCCCTTACTTAGATTAGTAAAAGTTACAGGAGCCAACAAAAGTTGAAGGAGAAAGTCATCATTTAAGACTTTTTTAAAAGAGAGTGGTACTTTACAGATCTCCATCTGAAAAATGTTAAACAGATTATAGAATTTAAAAACTTAAAAACTTTTTGCATTAAAAATAAGTCAGTATTTCGCTGGGCACGATGGATCACGCCTGTAATTCCAGCACTTTGGGAGACTGAGGCAGGCAGATCACGAGGTCAGGAGACGGAGACCATCCTGACTAACACGATGAAACCCTGTGTCTACTAAAAATACAAAAAGAAGTTAGCTGGGCATGGTGGCAGATGCCTGTAGTACCAGCTACTCGGGAGGCTGATGCAAGAGAATGGCATGAACCTGGGAGGTGGAGCTTGCAGTGAGCCAAGATCTTGCCACTGCACTCCAGCCTCCAGCCTGGGCAACACAGCAAGACTCCGTCTGCCCCCTCACCCCCAAAAAGTCAATATTTGTAATAAAATCTTGTTTTAACCAATTATTTAGTTTTGTATTCATGTATGTTTTTTAGTATTAAATATCAATTTCTAGAAAGATTATGATTTCTTTTTAATTATAGCCAACTGAATTACACAAGCCCCTTATAAATTCATTTTACTAACCTTATTATGACTTACATAGATCATTCACAATGGTTAGACTTTTTGTTTTACCCCAAATATCTTTCTTCCTTGAACAATGCAGTTATTTTATTTTAGGGCAAAAATTCACCATACAAGATTCTTTTTTGTATAAAATAATTTTTCTTTTTACATTCTTTACCAAAAATATCTTTCTACATCTTTAACTTTCTTTACATCTATTATTTCCTGATTTTTTTTTACCTTGTTTTAAACCTAACACTTAAATAAGGTTTGGATTAGACAAAGATATTTTACCTCTAATAAGAATGTTAAAAAAGTATTCCTATAATTTTTAAATTACAAATTACCCAGATACTTATATCAAATAATAACCTTAGATCCTAAATTATGACAAGTTTGTTTACAAGATTTTATTTCATTACACTTACCCAATTAATCTTGTAGTTTACCTAGATTATTTACAAAAAACTGTGATAGCAAATATTTAAGATATTTTTCTATAAACCATTTTTATAGCTGTGAATTTCAGATATTTACTTTAGTAATAAAGCTTATGGTTAGTTTTAAGGGTATTTATACCAATAACTCAGTATGCAGTTGTTTTCATTTAAGCCAACAATATTTTATAAGCATATACAAGCAAAGATCATTCTTTCTTGGGCTGGGTTTTATCGTTTATAACTCTTATGGCAAATCTTATAGTATTCTACAGGAATAAACATTAAACTACTTGATCAACAGATGCAAAAAAAAAACTGCTAACAATTCTAAAGACATTGCTGATACTATTTACTGATAATTTTAATGCTGGTTTATTTAGTAAAGATTTTACTTAAGTCACATGAACTTGAAAAAACATTTGACTACTCTTCTGGTTTTTTTTTTTTTAGTATTTGATTTGAGTGCTTTTTTAAAGCCAGTTGATTAGAGCTCTTTATATATTTTTAGTAGTGAAAATATTGTATACACACACATAAACATGTAGATGTAATTAGGCATTCTGATACAAGTATTTTTTAGATTTAGAAAAGACTTTTGTTTTCCTTTTTTTTTTTATTTTAGACTTTTATATTTTTGATAATATGTTGCATCACCCTAGGCAGTAGTTAGCTAAATAGCCCCAAATTTGCATATTAAAGGAAATAACTCAGGTGAAGATTAGATAGCAAAATTTACATTATAAGGTATAAGGAGAAAAAGTTCGGTGTGCCAGAGGGAAATTAAAACATTTAACTGCCTATTAAACATAACATTATAGAATTTATAAAGGCCTTTAAATATACACATGCATATATACATACATACACATACAAACACAAAGATCCTATAGCTTTACTTTAGTACTTTAGCCATGAGATGAATATAAATTTTCTGGCTTGCAAAAAAACAAAACAAAACAAAACAAAGACAAAAAAACTGTTAGATCCAAACAGCGGTTATTTTTTTTTTAATCTCAGTAGAAAAGTAACAGCAGATTTAAAGCAAGCAGAAAAGAAAATAGAGAAAGATAACTTAGAATAGAAACTCTACAGTTTGCAGGTCAACCCTAGGACTTTTTTTCTGAAAGTAAACTGTGCACAAAGACCATATTACTTCAAGTAGAGGTGCCATAAACCTCTTTTGAGAACCCCTTTTGAGAAGTGCTCAAAAGGGGGTCATTCTACTTGTTTTCTCCTTATTCTTAGTTAATTTTGAGAGAAAAGCAATTGAGAAGACCCTTTAGAAATGCACCTCCAAACTTGCATTAGGATCCTTTAACAACAACTTCCTAGGGAAAACCAGCTTAGAATAAATCAAGGACGTTTAACCTAAGGGAGGTCCTGGGCTCAGAAGGACTTACCAGTTCTACTGGAGGAGGAGCTTGAATTCAGTGGGGCTTCAATGGGCCCCTGCTTGTACCTTAGCTCCACTTTCAGTCAACTCCTTTGGGGTCTTGAGTCTTCTCTGAGTCTGCACATTAGGTGCCAGCCTCTCTTTATATTGTTGACAAAAAGAGTCAAACTCTGTAAAATATTTGAAGGAATTTATTCTGAGCCAAATATGAGTGACCATGGCCTATGACATAGCCTTCAGGAGGTCCTGAGAACATGTGCCCAAGGTGATTGGGGTACAGCTTGGTTTTATGTATTTTAGGATGCATGAGTTATCAATCAAATACATTTAAGAAATACACTGGTTTGGTTTGGAAAGGCAGGACAACTCAAAGTGGGGGCTTCCAGGCTATAGGTAAATTTGAACATTTTCTGGTTGACAGTTGGTTGAAGTTGTCTGAAGACCTGGTATTGATAGAAAGGAATGTTCAGGTTAAAGGTAAAGGACTGTGGAGACCAAGTTTTATTGTTCAGAGGAAGCTCTTAGATAGCAGACTTTAGAGACAGCAGGTTGTAAATTGTTTTCTATAGGACTTAAAAGGGTGACTGGCTCTTAGTTGATTATTTCCTGGATCTGGGAAGGAAGGCCGGAAAACAAAAGGGGTAGGGGTTTCTCTATAGAATATGGATTCTTCCCACCAGAGACTTTGCAGGGCAATGTTAAGGTATGGTAAGGAAATATATTTTGGGTTAAATATTTTTTTCCTTGTCTCATAATATTATGCTAGAGTTAGGTTCAAAAGTAAGTCAAAATATATAGGGTTAAATAAAACCCATCTGATGAGAATTTGTGGTTTGTGGGGCATGACTCCCTAGACCTCTTAGGCAGGAATTTGGGTAAGATAAAAAATCAGAGCTTAGTCTTCAACCCTGCTCCCACAATAATCAACAACCACAAGAACAACCAACAAAATTGCCAACATTTCTGCAACCAATGACCTAATGACCTCTACTATCAAATGGACAAAAATTTCCTACTCATTTATCTGCTCTTAAAGAAGCCATTTTTCAGTGTTCCCTTAGTGACATTCTAGTTCTTTCTAACTTATAAATTCAAACCACAATGAACTTGTCCTACAACAGAGCTACATGTCCCCTAGAGAATTTCACCTTCATCATTTTATTTATAGTAGGATTTTCTGTGTTTTGTATAAAAATGTAAATTGTTTTGTATTTATACCAAACAAAGTTCCCAGATGTTCTTTAGCTCTTAAACTCCAATTAATCTGTTTTCCCCCTTCAAGCACAAATTATTCCATGTAAAATTATTCTTAGTATCAATTATTGGAGCTATTCTTCTAATATTTTTGTTTATCTTCTCCAGAGTTTCAATTAGTCTTCCATAAAAACAATATGAGCCTCATGTTTGTTTTTTAAATTAGTGTACTGTAACAAACTGACAATATCTAATCTTAAAACTCCTAAAGTAGAAAAGAAGAAAATGTGTTCTTTCTATATAATGTTTTTCTTAAATTAAAATGCTTTTTATTATTCAAATGAGAATAAAATAAAGATTTAATTCATTTATAAAGATTTTTTTTACAACATTTTTAGATGAAGATTTTAATAAGTACTTATGTTCCTGCTTATGATAAAGTGGCTTGTCTCAGGTAACAGCCCCACACCCCTACCTCCAAAACAAGAAAAAATAAAATTATCCAACTTTTATGATTTTTCAACAAGAACAAATAAACAAAACACAATATTTTGAATGTATCAAACACAACCAAGATAGACAATGGGTCAAAATGCTGCCAAGTGGAAACTAACAGAGGCAACCCCAATGGTCTTTGCCACTTTTCCCTTCAAGGCATTTGATGATTAATAAGCTACACAAGGGTGGAGGCCAAAGAGTCAAGCAGAAAATAAACCTAAGAGGATACAATCTAAGCAGAGAATTCTTTAGTCGCACAGTGCTGTAAGAGTAAATATTGGGATTTAGGGACTGAAAAAAAAAAAAACCAAACTCTAATAAACATCCATTTTTTTAAACTGAAAACCCTACAGAAGTACACTTTAGGGACAAAATAAACAGAGCAAGCCCCTAGAAAGGCTCAATGAGCCATAGATTCTCCAACTATGATTGCAACAAGATAACATGTTTCCATTCTCTCTGCCAGAAAAGAATTAAATCCTCTGCAAAGGAAGATACCATCATCTAGAATCTCTATAACATTTCACACTCAATGTCCAATTTACTAATAAATACTAGTAGGAGAAGAAAACAAGTCATCAAATATAAAGAAAAAAATCTGGACTAGAAACACACCTACAAGGAAATCAGATATTGGAAGTTTCAGATATCAATTTAAAAAAAAATGTTTTCAGTGTTCAAGAAAACAAGTGAAAACATGGAGAATTTTATCACAGAATGGGAGTTTTTTGTTTTCCATTTTTGAGACAGAGTCTCGCTCTGTTGCCCAGGCTGCAGTGTAGTGGCGTGATCACGGCTCACTGTAACCTCTGCCTCCCAGGTTCAAGCAATTCTCCTGCCTCAGCCTCCCAACTAGCTGGGATTACAGGCATGTACCATCATGCCTGGATTTTTGTATTTTTAGTAGAGATAGGGTTTCACCATGTTGGCAAGTCTAGTCTTGAACTCCTGACCTCAGGTGATCCACCCGCCTGGAATCCCAAAGTGCTGGCATTACAGGCATGAGCCACCATGCCTGGCGTGGAGTTCATTTTTTTAAAGAGTAAAATATAAATTCTAGAAATAAAAATACAAGCACAGAAAAAAAGAACCTAGTAGATGGATTTAACCACACATTAGATATAAAACAAAGCATTAGAAAATTGGAAGACAGATCAATGTCAGACTGAAGCTTGGAGAGATGAAAGAATAAGAAAAAAAAAATCGTGTCAGGAACACATGAACCATTGTCTATACATCTAACACATGCATTTGAAGTACCAAGGGAAGTGGGGGGAAAAAGGTAGGTAGACTATTTGAGAAGCCTATGTCTGATTTTCTTCCCCAAAACTAATGAAAGACCACAAGCTGTAACTTCATTGAATTTTATTAACTTGAAGGATCAAGAAACAACAAATTTTGGGTAAAAAATAATTCCAAAAATTAAAGATAAGGAGAAAAACCTAAAAGTAGCCACAGAGGTAGGAGACGATATTCCCTTCAAACAGCCAAATAAAACTATTAGGTGACATTTTAAAAAAAGAAGACAAAAGAAGGATGAGGAACAGGAGGAAGAGAAGAAAGAGAAGCAGCAGCAAAGGCCACCTGAAGATGGTAGGCTGACATCTTTAAAGAACTTAACAAAATTATTGCATCTTAGAATTCTCTTAAATCCTCTAGAAATAAAGATAAAATGAAGATGCTTAAGATAAACAAAAGCCAAGAGAATTTGTCACCAGAAGATGTGAGCTATAAAGAAATACTAAAAGTTCTTCCGGCAGAAGAAAACTGACCTCATATTAAGTCATAGAAATGCAGGAGGAAATGAAGAGTACAAGAAAGGGTAAATGTATGGGTGAATTTAAATGAATAGTAACTGTATAAAACAATAGTAATAATGTTTTGGGGGGCCAGGTGTGTTGGCTCATGCCTGTAAACCCAGCACACTTTGAGAGGCTGAGGAGGGCAGATCATGAGGTCAGGAAATTGAGACCATCCTGGCTAACATGGTGAAACCCCATCTCTACTAAAAATAAAAAAAATTAGCCGGGTGTTGTGGCACGTGCCTGTAGTCTCAGTTACTCGGGAGGCTGAGGCAGAAGAATCCCTTGAACCCGGAAGGCAGAGGTTGCAGTGAGCTGAGATCACTCCACTGCACTCCAGCCTGGGCGACAGAGTGAGATTCTGTCTCAAAAAAATAAAAATAAAATAAAATAAAAAATAATGGTTTGGGAGTGTGAAAATATATGTAGAATTAAATTAAATGGCAGAAAAAGAGCAGAAGGCAAAGAGAATTGAAAGGCATTAAACTATTTTAAGCTTATTATAATTTTCTAGAAGTATAAAGGCACTAATTTATCATAGACTCTAGTAAATTAAAGAGATATTTAGTAATTTCTGGGGAAATAAAAAAATATGTAGCTCGCCAGAAAATGATCAGGAAAGAAACCAAGAAAATGGTAAAGTAAAAAAGAACAATAATGGTAGTTCAAATAAAAAACCAATAGTTATATGAAAAATTTCAACCCAAATTATAATTATATTAAATAATAAACTGAATAAATGTCACAATGAAAAGACAAAGATTATCAGACTGAATAAGAAAGTATCTAAGTTTATTCAAAATGTGAGCAAAAAACTCCTTTTTTGTACCCAAGCAAACTACTTTTTTTTAGCAATATGAATAGAATGTTTTATTTATAAGGAAGATGAACAAAGGTTGTTTGGTAAAAGAAAGAAATACTGATTCCTCAAATAAGCTTACAGGAACATTCTGGCACAAAACCATTCTTTCTTAATTGCTCCTATTGGTAACATCAACTCAGTTTTGTTTCCTGTGGGTCTTTCATGCATCAAGCTAACTCCCTGATGATTTCTGCTTTTCTTCTCAGACTTTTAGCTGTAGCAAAACCTTTCACTCAGCAGGGACTTAGATGCAAGGATATATTTGACTTATCAAAACTGAGCATTCAGACATGCATTAAAAGTAAACCCCAGCCTATCCAAAAACTAACTTTTACTGGATAAATTCTGCAGAAAGAACTTCTAAGACCCACCCCGGCCAAAAAATGCAAAGGTTATAGTTAAGAAGAGTAATTACTGTGTAAAACATCTGAGAAAATCAGTACTGGGATATTCACTTCCAGATTCCCATATTTAGTGTTTCTAAAACTAAATTAAGCATGTAACAAAGAACCCATAAAACTTACAGAGCACTAAAGCATATGCTTAGAAACTAATGTAAATAGATTCAGATAAAGATTACGTTAAAAACAACTGAGAGAACCTCAGAACACATATAGGACTTAATAGCCACCCATTATATTAGCCCTGAATTGGCATTGGAAAAAACAATAAATTAATGATATACATTGCAAACCAGTATTTGGTAAGAGAAATATCTCAATTTCATAGAAGTAGTCAGTATAGATAAAATTCCAAAACTTCAATGTAAAATGTCAAACCAGAGTAATTTTAAAATCCGTATGAAAACAATATGAGCATGCAGACAAAAATATTAATTTGTTAGGACTAGTTCTTTTTTTATCCCTCACCTCAAGTATCACTTATAATTACCCATACATGAATTACGTTTTTGGAGTCATTTAATGATCTTGTGAGCAATGTCCTATAAAGGACCAAAAACAGTAAATCAATCTGCTCAACTTCTTATCTAGATGTTTGAAAATTTAATAAATACATAGTAAATTTAGTAAAAACAAATATTAATGTATGACAAACATCTCAACAGAAATCTAAACATTCTTTAGTAAATTTTTAAGGAAAACTTTAAGAATGTTATCTAAAATACATTTGTCTGTAATAAAAATGTTCTAATTCCACTGAAGTATAGTAAGTGACTTAATTTCATCTGCTGAAAGAAAATTAAAATCAAGATGGGAAGCATTTATTCATGTGATGAAATACCATCAGTAACATAGGAAAGAAACAAAGAAAACTTATCTTAGTGGGAAAAAAAATAGAATTACCAGTTCAAAAAGGGCAAAGTTCATACTTCAGCTGCTAAAACATAGCACTGAGGGCTCAAAATATACTTTTTACATCTGAAAGATAAAATATAAACCAATGGAAAATGGATCACATAATACAAAGGTATGCACAAGTTAAAAAAAATAAAAATAAGAGCTTATGGATTTTTTAAGTACTGTAAATATCTTATAGTTTGTTGAGGATCAAATCTCCAATGAGATTAATATTTTGGCATTCTCTACAGTATGAAAAGGTGAAAATAAATTGGGAAAATACATTTAGGAAAATCAGTAATAAGTTTAAAATTTTTTTTTTTTTTCTGAGATGGAGTTTCACTCGTCACCCAGGCTGGAATGCAATGGCGTGATCTTGGTTCACTGCAACCTCCGCCTCCTGGGTTCAAGAGATTCTCCTGCCTCAGCCTCCCAAGTAGCTAGGATTACAGGCGCCCACCACCACGCCTGGCTAATTTTTGTATTTTTAGTAGAGACAGAGTTTTGCCATGTTGGCCAGGCTGGTGTTGAAATCCTGACCTCAGGTGATCCACCTATCTTGGCCTCCCAAAGTCCTGGGATTACAGGCGTGAGCCGCGGCACCCGGCCAATAAGAAGTTTTATTGTACAATGTTCAATTACGTACTAACATAAGAAAGTTGTAATGTTTAAATAGCTTTATCTTACCTTAGATAAACATTAACTTACATTATGGAGAGAAACATTCAAGGCAGGAAGAGGAGGAGATTAAAGAGGAGGAGTTGTCATCTGATATGGTTTGAGTATCTGTCCCTGCCCAGATCTCATGTTGAATTGTAATCTCTAATGCCGGAAGTGAGGCCTGGTATGGTGCTGCTTCATGATAACTGGTGAGTTCTTGTGAGATCTGGTCTTTAAAATGTGTGGCACCTACCTCTCTTACCCCCTACTCTCTCACTCCTGCTTTAACCATGAGGAGTGCCTACTCCCACTTCACCTTCCTTCATAAATAAAAGCTTCATGAGGCCTCCCCAAAAGCTGAGCAGATGCTGGCACTATGTTTCCTGTATAGCCTGCAGAACTATAAGCCAATTAAACCTCTTTTCTTTATAAATTACCCAGTCTCAGGTACTTCTTTATTGTAATGCAAAAATGGCCTAATACATCCTTTTCTTGGTTAATTTATTTTATACTTGTTATAATTATAGGAAATTGGGGCAAGTGATGCCTTCTGTTTTGGAAATATTATCACCATCCATAAAGGTCACCTAGAACTGAAGTAAGGGCTGAAGGGACAGAGAAGAGAGAGACCTTAGGAGAGGAGGACACTTTTTTCCCCCGATTTAGAGTGAAAAAGTAAAAATGGTCAATCAGAAACCAGCAGAATTTAGGGAAAAGAGATGCTTGCTCCATCTTTCCTTTAATGTACATCTCAACTCCAAAATGGTGCCTGTAGAATCTGTTGACCAAGATGGCCTCAATGTTCTCAGCATGACTGAATTTTAGACATGTTTCCTCCCTTTTCTTAGAGCATTTACTCTAGAAAACTTGCAACCATAAATCCTTTCTCTGCCCCCTGAGATACAAATCTTCTCCCAGCCTCTTTCAGTTTTACAACCCAGAAATGTATTTTTCAAACACCTGGGAGTGATCCCTTTGAATTACATTCATCAGGAAAGATAGAGCACCCCATCTCCCAGGCTCTTCCATAAGCACCAATTAGCAAACACAGATAGCGTAATCACACAGGCCCTCATCCCTAATGACTTTTAGTCCTTTTCCAGTAGCTCACCCCAGAACTTAAAAACTCTCCTACTTTTTGTTTCAATAGACTTGAGTTCAATTTCTTTCCTTTGTTGCAATAATCTTTAATAAAGTCTTCCTTGCCTGTTTAACATGTCTGGCACAATTTTTCACATGATAATCCTACTGAATTCCTAGGTCAAAAGAAATATATATATTTCTTAATAAATAGGCAAGCAGAAGTGCAAAAACATGGATACGAATTATGGAATTAATGTTTCATTTCTGATGTGAGTGACAGCAGTCAATACACTATCAACCATGACTTCTACTGTGTTTTAACTAGGAGAAATATTAAGTTAAATTATTTCAAATTTGGCTTCTCCTTATCACAAAATATAGATTTGGTGACCTGAGACTTTTTTTTTTTGAGACGGAGTCTTGCTCTGTTGCCCAGGCTGGAGTGCAGTGGCGTGATCTCAGCTCACTGCAAGCTCTGCCTCCTGGGTTCACGCCATTCTCCTGCCTCGGCCTCCAGAGTAGCTGGGACTACAGGCGCCCGCCACCGTGCCCGGCTAATTTTTATATTTTTAGTAGAGACCGGGTTTCACCATGGTCTTGATCTCCTGACCTCATGATCCACCTGCCTCGGCCTCCCAAAGTGCTGGGATTACAGGTGTGAGCCACCGTGCCCTGCTGAGACTTTCTTTTTCAATATTTAAGACTTAACGATTTAAAAAAAAAAAAATCTTCAAGTATCTTATATTACATGAATTAAATCATGCAGCAAACTATTGCATTTTGGAATGTGTCTTGGGTTTGAATTATCCAAGACAATTTTTGTGATGCCTGCCCAAATGAAACAGATTTTTATTTTATCACCACCCATTTTTTTAACTTCAGTGGTATTTTAAAGTATCAAAGTTCAACAATGAATGGTTTGAATTTCAAAAGGCTCAGTCTTGAGAGTGGTATGAATTACAAAGAGCACCCTTGCTTAAATAACATGTAAGACAATTCATTATATTGTTCGAATTAAAACCTAAAACTTAGTTTTAGGTTCCTTCTTACCCCTTCCTGTAGCATATGATATTTTTCTGCCAGAAACAACTCCTAGACAGCATATCTATCCTGTGCTTGTGTTGGTAGAGTATATGGATTGATTCTCAGTATTGTCTTTAATTATATTTGGTAAAATAAGCACTTAGATTTTTGTGCTCTGTGATTTTAGAGTAAAATTACAGGGGTTTTTTTTTTTAGATAAATACTAATTTGCAAAAATAGAATTGACTAGGACAAAGTAAGGGTGTGAGTGCAATAATGAGTAATATAAAATGTTTATATTTACACATATGAGAAATTTTACAAATAAGTTACACTTTTTTAAAGGTTAAAATTGTGTTTAAAATTGATCCATGCAAACACAAAGGAAAAGACAATGCACATTACTGTGGTTTTCATATAGTAGGGGATCAACAAACTATAACTTTGAGTGCATCTTACTCCTGCCTTCACCATGAGAAGTGCCTGCTCCCACTTCACCTTTTCCCATGAATGAAAGCTTCCTGAGGCCTCCCCAGAAGCTGAGCAGATGCTGGCACTCTGTTTTCTGTGCAGAACTATGAGCCAATTAAACCTCTTTTGTTTATAAATTATGCGGTCTCCAGTAATTTATAAATCATTGCACCAATAGTTCATTGATATTCACTATGTGAAAAGCACAGTAATACACTTCATATATATATACGGTGTGTCACGTTTAATTCTGAAGTTTTTTTTGCTGATTCTTGACCTGTGTGTTACTAGATTCGTTCCTTGTTCTTTCCCTATGGTTCTCGCTGTCAGCAGACTTCTGGTGAGGATTGGACTTTCAAAGGTCCTGGTAGGAGACTAGAGTACAAGAGAAAGGAGAATCCAGAGTATTTCTGCCCACACTTTTCCTTAGATACAATCTCCTGCAGTGGTTAGTCTCCCAGTTGACATTTGTCCCATGTGATCCAGCCCACTGTTACCACAGCCAGCAGGTGACCCTAGTTCACAGACTCTGCTATTTCCTCCTTCTCCCTTTGTCCTCCTTGTTGTAATTTTTGGGTTGGCTAACTTTTTGTTATTTGGCTTCTCATATCCTCTAGTACCTGTGTTCTCAATGCCCTAGGTTAAACGCCCTCTTTAAAAAAAATAAAATAAAATAAAGGGATTTATCTTTTCTTGATAAAGTGGTTTCTGCTTTTCTGTTTGACTAATAAAGTTTTGTTATCTCCTACTTGACAAAGAAGGACTGACAAAATTCACAATATTTAAGTAACATGCCAAGGGTAACACATATAGTGATTAAGTAGCAGATGACATTTTTTGCTAAGACCTACCCAAGTCTTAAACTGTTCCTTCCATGCTCCCCTGCCTCCCTTTTATTATCATCATGATGAAATAATAAGTAATCACATATTCTAATAATCTAGGTATTTTAGGATATTGCAAAATCAGGAATCATTCTGTCCTTTTAATCAATTTATTGTCATTCATTTTTAAAACCTGTGAGACAAATATTTTAAAATACCAAGAACCATAAAACATGGAACAATCACAAAATGTTTTCAATATATCCCTTCATATCTACAAAAGATAATATTAACCAATGAGATTTTTAATATTGTTTTTCAGATCTCTGCTGTAAAAGTATTCCTTTTATTTTCAAGCATTCCAACAGATTTGGACTTCTTCCAAAACGAAAATAAGAGAAAGAGAACTGTGCCCTCTGCCAAGTTTCATGGACATGAACTGGTGGTCACTGCTTCAAGGGAAAAGGTGTTTGAGTATAATTTTCTTATCATCTTTTCTAGGGAAGAAATGACTAATTACCTAAAATAGTCAATAAATATTTTTTTACAAACATAATACATGCCAGAAACTTTTCTAGTCACCTGGAATACCACAGTCAACAAGAAAGACATAGAGACTTGAGCTCACAGAATTTACATTTTAGAAAGAGGAGACAGATAAACAAGAAACATAATCAAATAAATTACATAAGTATGTTAGTAATAAGTGATAAGGAAAAAGAAAAAAATAAGGGTAAGAGGGATGAAGAAGGCAGAGTTGGGAGAACAGGTTGAAAGTTTAAATCAACTGACAAGAATAGGCCTTACTGAAAAGATGATGTTTGATTAAAACCTTGAATGAGAACTTAGCATACGATATCTGAAAACAAAAAAAAAAAAAGGTTTCAGCATGAGTAAGAGTAAGTGCAAAGGAGATGGTACATTTTGCATTTTTGAGAAACAGCAAGAAGACCACATGCCTGGAATAGAATGAAGGGCTGGGTTATTGCCAGAGTATTACGTGTGAAGTCATGTGGGAGGGAAAAACACGTACCACATTGTGGGATATCGAAAGGACTCTGGCTTTTACTCTCCTAGGCTTTGGAACAGAAGACAGATATAATCTGATTAATTGTTGTAAAAAACCACCCTGGCCACTATGCTAAGAACAATCTATAGGGGATAAAGGATAAAAGCCAGGACCAGTTAGAAGCCTATGAAAATGAAGTATGAGAGAGATGCTGGTGACCCTGCCCAAATTTTTGTCAGTGGAGGTAAATAGAAGTGATTGGATTAGATTCTGGACACACTGTTTTGAAGGTCTTCCCAGCTGGGATTCCTATTAGGTTAGATATAAGGTATGAGAGAAAAGAGGCAAGGACTTGGAGCCTAAACCATTTGTATGTGAATTTCCATTAAAGTAAATAACGTTTCTATAGAAAAGTACAATGGCACATTTAGGAGGTTCCTACCTCTGACTTCAGCCTCCAAGAGTGGTATCAACAAATGAAAAAATGAAAGAAAGAACATTTTGAAATCACTACTGAGAACAATAAGTTTAAACAGAGAAGTGAAAGACAAAGCTGACTTCCTAAAGTAGTGAACACTTCATTGATACTCATTAGATTGAAACACACAGAGAGGGAAAAACTCTGTGATATGTCACAATGGGAATTATCTTCCCAACTGAATTGAAATGAACCCCAGTTAAAGACATTAATAAAGAATCTCAGGCCGGGCGCGGTGGCTCACGCCTGTAATCCCAGCACTTTGGGAGGCCGAGGCGGGCGGATCACGAGGTCAGGAGATCGAGACCATCCTGGCTAACATGGTGAAACCCCGTCTCTACTAAAAATACAAAAAATTAGCCGGGCGTGGTAGCGGGCGCCTGTAGTCCCAGCTACTCGGGAGGCTGAGGCAGGAGAATGGCGTGAACCCGGGAGGCGGAGCTTGCAGTGAGCCGAGATCGCGCCACTGCACTCCAGCCTGCGCGACAGAGCGAGACTCCGTCTCAAAAAAAAAAAAAAAAAAAAAAAAAAAGAATCTCAGAAGGTAAAACACTTTGAAATATTCAAAGAAAAAAACTGAGCATTCCCTCTGCTGAGTTCATCCTTAATTATGCATGATCCCAGGCTATTGAAAAAGTGAAAAAATGAGTGATTACAGAAATGAATGACTGAATTAATTAAATAAACACATATTCAACTTTAGCTCATTAGCTGAAGTTTAGCTCATTCAACTTTAGCTCATTAGAAAGAACAGCTGGCCTCAAATACAGCGTAAAAAGACCAAAAAGTCACATAGGCTCCATTAGAGCACAAATACACTACTTTATCTGATATGCACATACATGGTCAAAAGGAAAAGAAACAGTAACTTATCTAGAGAGTGTAGAGGCACATATCCTCTTCCAAAAAATAAAGCAAAACTTAAATAAATATGAATAATTCAACCAGGAAGAAAATATAACACAAAAAACTGGAGAAGAGTCCTACTTATTAACTTACACTATAATAAAACCTAAGACACCAGATTCCATAAAAAAGAGAATGAGATGGAGACACTGCAGACCTAAGAAAACAAATTAGTCACCTAATCAGCATCTCTATGTAAATAAAATAAAAGCAATAACAGAACAGACATAAGTAAAAAATGAATAATGACACATGAAAGGCTTAAGAAAAAAAGAATGAAGACATAAGATAGAGAATAATAGAAGGCAAGGACTGTCCAATATAATGATAATTGTTTGTTCACAATGGGAGAATTCAATAAATGGAAGAGGAAAAATATTCAAAGATAAAATGTAGAAAAATGTTTCTAAAGTGAAGGGTTAATTATGAAGATTGAAAACAATAGATAAAAAACAGCAGGTAGCAGGAAAATTTGATTTTAAAATGCTCAATATTGAGACCTAGTCTACTTATATGGATAAACTTCAAAGAAAAAAATTCTTCAAATATATAGGTAGCAAAAGCAAATTACCTACAAAGGACAGAAATAGCTAGGGTGACATCAAATCTGTAATGTAACAATAAATGCCATAAGATGATGGAACAACATTAAAAAGTTCTAAAAGAATGAAAGTGAGATCCAATAATTAACTTAGATCTAGCTAAGATGCTATTCAATTATGCAAACAACCAGAATATATTCCCAGGCATAATATCTAACATTTAATGTTATCATGGGCCAAACCTGTTCTAAGTGCTTTTTTTAGTGTTATCTTCACAACAATAATATAAGCAAGGTTCTGTTATTCACTTAACTACATATGAGAAAACTAAGGTAAAATGAGATTATATAATTTGCTCTAAGTCTCATTTGCATGTAGGCTATCTGGTTCCAGAGACCATACTTGTATTAGAGTCTGTTCTCACACTGCTATAAAGTAACATCCAAGACTAGGTAATTTATAAAGAAAATAGGTTTAATTAATTCACAGTCCCACATGGCTGGGGAGGCCTCAAGTAACATAATCATGGCAGAAGGGGAAGAGGCACATCTTACATGGTGACAGCCTACAGAGAGTGTACAAGAACAGGGAAAATTGCCTTAAAAAACCATCAGATCTCCTAAGAACTCACTATCATGAGAACATCATGGGGAAAAATGCCCCCATGATCCAATCACCTCCCACCTGGGTCCCTCTCTCAGCATATGGTGATTATTAGGATTACAATTCAAGACAAGATTTGGATGGGGACCCAGAGCCGAACCATATCAATGCCTTACTACTTTACTTATGGAAAATCAAAAATTAAGAACTCAAAGAATATCTGATAAATACAGAACCCATGACCTTTTCCTAGGAAAAAAAATAAAAAATAATATTGATAAAATTCAGTCTAAGGCCAGCAAAATAATGCTTTGCAATGTTGCAGAATATGTGGGCGCAACACGCTAAGCAACTGTGCCCCTGGTTCTGCCCCATGGGCCAATGTCCATCTATAATTAATAAAGGAATAACACTGATGCTTTGAAGAGCATCACTGAACTATTTTCAGCTTTCTCCCCACTGCAGAAAAAGGAAAGAAATATCCAATTTTATCTCAAGCCAAGTGAAAAGGAATTCAAAAGATAAACTTTAGAGTTTTATATGTATCCTCTGAAGTTTGAGGAAATAAGGGATTAGTGTCTGCTATGTGCTTAAGAAATCTAAAGGCAAAATGGTGGGATCTCAACCGGGGGAAGGGCAGAAGGAAAGAGATTAAACTGCTTTGGGAAGTACTGCCCTTTGAAATAAAAGACTTTTTTTTTTTTTTTTTTAAATACCACAGAGTGGGTGTTCTTTCAGGAAAAAATCAGCCAGGAGCCAAGAGAACTATCTGGAATGGATGGGCAAGGTAGGAAAATCTGACTGAAGTTTAAAAGCAACAACTGCAGCTAGTAGATGCATTGCTCACATTATTGTAACTGTGCATGGAGGTTCCCAGTAGGGAAATATCTGAGAAACCCACAGAAGCCCTAGAAGAAAACAAGTAACATAGGAAGTCACCATAACCAGAGGACAAGTCCAGGTCACTAGATCCTACCAGCCCAAGGCTGCCTTTTCTCTTAATCCACTCTCCTTCTGGACCCCAAGAGGGGAAGAACCTTAGCTATTGGGTGAGAGAGAAGAGGCAAAAGAGCTAGAAAATCAAAGCAAAAAGAAGCCGTGAATGTCAACCTTCCCTGCCCTTCGGTCACTCTTCCGAAAGCTGACTTTAACTCAGAATGTTCAGAAAGTTGATGATATCAATGGCATGGACATTTAAATATTGATAGCAGATAGCTCTTGTGATTAAAATTGACCAAAGTCCACATAGATAGTGGGCAAAAAGTTCAAAAATGGGATGAGGAATTCGTTTTCCATTTTATAATGAGTTCATTGAATCACATTCCAATAAAACACAGTTACACAGAGGTGGATTGTGGGATGCTTTGAGTGTCCAGCATAAGGCAAGACTCATTTGTAGATATAAATCTACCTGTAAAATGTGGATGGAAGGGCATAAAAACTAGATGGGACAGACCCACTGGTTGATCTGGTTGATCTGTTTCAGGGTTGAGCAATTCGAAAAACATGTATTTCCAAATCATTCAAAAGATGTAGAGTGCTATGAATTTAAAATCAAACATGGGGCCAGTGATATACAGTTGTCCTCATTATTTTCAGATTCTGTATTCATGAATTCATCTACTTTCTAAAATTTATTTGTAGCCCCATAATCAATACACGAGGTGTTTTCACAGTGATTTGTGGATATAGGTAGAAGGGAAAGATCTTGAATTGCCCAATGCACAGGACCCCAGCTGAGGCTGAAAAAAACAACATTGTGCCTTCTTCTTCAGCTCTCATAAACAAGTTTCCTTTTCAAGATCTATTTGCTGCCATTTTTTTTGCATTTTTGTGCTTTTTGCTGGTGATTTCACCGTGTAAAAATGGCCCTAGCATAGTGCTGAAGTCCTACCTAGTGTTCCTCAGCACAAGAAGACCGTGATGTGCCTTATGGAGAAAGTACATGCATTACATAAACTTAATTCAGGCATGAATTATGGTGTTGCCAGCTGTGAGTTCAATGTTAATAAATCAGCAATATATATTAAAAAAAATAAAACAGAAACACACACAAAACTAGGTTATGTAGTTATGAGAACATTGTGACTGCAAGGGACCTAACCCTGAATTTTCCTTAAGGGCAATGGTTAGTATCACCAATGACTTTGTAGACCAGAATGGTTGCAAGTAACAAGAATCAACTGCAACAAACCAGTATTTTATGAAATGTATTTGCCTTTGTGCTATAACAAGGGCATGTAAGAAAGGAATCCCAAGTACATTATGGGCTCACTCTCAGCACTTAAAGGACAGAACTGTGTTTAACAAGGAACGTTAAACTAAATTGTCCCAGTTTACTCTGAGCTGCACATAGTGGGAGCTTCTTATAGTGGAGAATTCATACTATAAGGAAAGCATAACCTTTCCACCAAGAAAAATTAGGCCCTACTAAAAGAACAGCCACCCCCTGGGTCTGAAGGAAATTTGTGACTCAGGAAGTCAAATAAGCAGGGAAAATACTGTTAATCCTCCCAGTGGTAACTCCTTAGGAACCTGAAGGCTACTGCAATAAAGGTCATATCAGAAGACATCTGCTGTCTCCTGTGGTTTTTACAAGCCCTGCTACATTGGGCCATGGGAAAGGTAATCAAGTCAGTGAATGTCCCCCACTTTTACAGGCCCTATTTCATGTCCAGTAGGTAAACAGCCTCAGAGGTGATATTTCTCTGAACACTATTTCTCAGATAAATGAGGAACCATTGGCGATTAATGGCTTAATCTTTTTCAAGGAGGACTAAAAGTCTGAAATACCAAATCAAAGGATTGTGAATACTGACAAATTGATCATGTCTAATTACCTTTCCAAGGCAATGATAGAAGACAACTTCCTCCTAGTGTACACCCTAGAGGACTGAAGAGCAAGATGAAAATAGCAATGATGCTCAAGAGGTTCAACTTGTATTTTTGGAAATTTTTTAAGTGTTCCAAAAGGAGTCTTCATAATTTTCTGCTTAAATCTGTCTTCTCTAAATATGGCACTGCAATCCCCACAAAGGTAAAAAGAAACAACACTGTTCATGTCTGTTAATTACACAGTATGTACTCCATTCTAAAGGTAGCAAGTAACTTAGGGTCCTAGAACAAATATTTCAGCTGTAAATTTTGCTATGGTCTGAATGTTTGTGATCCCCTCCAAATAAATATTCTAAAACCTAATCTTCAAGGTGATGGGATTAGAAGGTAGGGCTTTCTAGAGATGATTAGGTCAGAGGGCAAAATCTTTATAAATGGGATTAATGTCCTTACAGAAGAAATGTCTTGCCTTTTCTGTCATGTAAGGACACAACCAAAAAGGTACCATCTATGAATTATAAAGCTGGTCCTCACCAGACACCAAATCTGCCAGTGCTTTAGTCTTGGACTTCCCAGCTTCCAGAACTGTAGTAATAAATACATTGTCATTGTTTATCTGCAACCCAGTCTACAGTACTTTGTTATAGCAGCCCAAATGGGCTAAAGTAGTAAATACATAGTTGTTTAAACTCTGAACTCATTGTGCTTTCATTGTACCAACTTTGTGACACTTGCTATTCTGCTTAATATCCTCTCCCACTATAACTTCATCAGTATTTAAGACAGAACACTTCTTTCTGCCCAAAGGTAAAAAATATGTCAATTTTAAAAACTGAAAACAGAAAGTGTAAAACTTAATATTCAGCCTGCTACTATAATATTGTAAGGTACAAATAATTGATGTATAAATATTAAACAGCAATGTGAGGAATGTTTTAGAAATCCTAATGAAAACATTGATCAGGTTTATAAACTAGTTTTGCATTAGTTTGTGCTCAGATAGAATTTTCAATGTTATTGATGTTTACATCAATTAATGTTTATTGAGAATTCTCAGCATTCTCAGCATTAAAACAAGCCCTTTTTATAGGAAGCAATGATTTCCCTGCTCAAGAAGTTTACAATCCTGGTGAGACATATGAAACATACAACAGAAGCACAAATAAGGCCTTGCATAGCTAGGTGCCCAAAACATGAATCACAGTCAACGAAAGAGATCCAGAGTGGGAGAAAATAGCCTTAGGAAACATCTAGAAATGCTTTCTGAATTTATTTAAAAAAATAAAATAATAAACAGGAGAAGCTGATCCTTTAGATAACAGAAGCCAAATTACCAGGTGGAAATCAGTCTTAGGGAGGGGCTTTCTCTCTTGGGAAAATGAGAGCAAATAAAATTAGACTGGGGGTATAAGTGGAAATCATGGCAGGTCTTAATATCGATAGGGATTTAGACTTATTTGGCAAGAAATAGAAAGCCATTGGGGATTTTTGACAAGAAAAATACTTCTACTGTTGTCCAATTCCAATTCATCTTTCACATGAATGTCACTCAACATTTAAATGTAAGCATGGTAATGAAATATTTTAGGAATCTGCCTTTCAGTTAAGTCCAATGTCTTTGTATGTTTTTCAGAACGCCAGCCTGACCAGTTTCATTTTTATCATTCCATTGTGTTTTTGACTCTCTGTCTCTCTCTCTCTCACACACACACACACACACCACCCATACACACACTGCTGTCCAAATATGCTCCAGTTTTGCTACCCCAGCAGTAATAGTATATTCCCTTTAATGTCCTTGTGCTTTGCTCTATCTGGTATATAATCCCCTTATTTTTCTTTTTACTAAAACACTTCTTACCCTTCAAAACTCTACCTGAATTTCCAACTCTGTGATTTTTATCCTGAGTCAGAATTAGAGGCAAGAACTCTTAGTTTATGTCAGGGGTCAGGAATCTATGGCCTATGGGCCATATCCAGCCACTCACTGTTTTTGTAACTAGTTTGTTGGGAACACAGCCACTCTCACTTGTTGATTTACTATGTCTGTTTCTGCAGTATAATGCAGAATTGAGTAGTTGCAACAGACATTTACTATCTGAACGTTTAAATTAAAAGCATGCCTGCCCCTGGTTCATGGTTTCTGCCTCCACTGTAGAACTTCCCATTCTGTTTCATAAATATTTATGTATTCTTATCTCCTCATCCATTAAGCCAGAAATTGTGTTTCCTACAATTGTCCACAAATCCCTACTTGACCTAAATCCTGCCTAGTTCTTCAAACTTATTTTGTTCCACCTGCCTCCCCACCAAGCTTTATAAGCATCCTCTCAGTTATTTGATGCCTCTAAAAGCATTCTCATCTAAAGATCCTCATACAAGTTTTTCCTTCATTTTGCTATTCATGAAGAGGGCTCTTTGTCCCCCTTCAGATTCCAGCTTAATTATCACAGCCCCAAAAAGGCCTCTTCCTTGACCCATACGTAGCACACAACCTATATCCTCCACTCCTATTATTATTCTCTATCAAAGCATGTGGCTTATTTTATTCATGGCACTTAACAAAAGGCAGGAAGTGCCACTCCCACTGAGAGTGACCAAAATATCAACAAAACCAACCTACTTTGAGCAGATCTTCAGACAGAAAACACCGAGAGTTGACGGAGAAGCGACACACACATTGAGGCTGAAGAGAAAGGAAGCTGGGGACCCTGCTGGGGTACTCAAATGTTAGAGCTAGTTTCCAGCCCTGAATGGATTCTGGGAAAAGAGTGGGTCAAGGGACAGAGAAAGAACCCACTCTTGCTGTGGACCACAGGGATGCTAGCTACAAGGGAACCAATGTCCCTCACGGACATTTGAAATAGCAGGCTAATCTTCCCAGAGAGTAGGCAGAGACAGATGGAGCCAGAGGCCTTTGTGCCCATAGGCACCCTATCCCCCAGGATTCCACATCTCTCTCCAATTAGCTCTAGCCCCAGCTGTCCACCTGGCCAGGAGACAGTGGGGCTGGCTTACCCAAGGACTGTGGCACATCTGTTCTATAGGCCCTCCTGCCCACCAGTCCCTACCAGGGCCTTTTGTGCACATCACAGACTTTGCTGTCCAGCCTGGGTGATTTGCTCCCTGAGTAGTTTCCCAGTGACCTAGTATCACTTCAGATTCCTCAGCACAGTTGCAGCTCAACTCCAAGGGTCTGAAGGATGGAGCTATGGCCTGATCCCATTGCCCCAGGGCTGTGACAGGCATCTTGGGAATGCTGAGCAAAGATTTGTGGATGGCACCAGAGTTGGGGAGGAGCCTCCACTGTCAGAGTACTGAGAGGGATGAAACATGCAGGATCATTGACTGGTGCAGGAGCAGGATGGGCCTCCCTCTACTGGGCTGGGCTGGAAAAGGTGTGGCCTACCTCCCTGCCACGACCTCTACCCAATAGAGCCCTGTAGTCCAGAACATCTAACAAAGGAAGTGCACAGGTACAGCACCAGTGATCAGAGAGGGATCCCTCAAGGCCCAGGAGCAGACATAGTGATGAGGTCATCTCTCTCTTCCTCCACCAAAGAGCATGGCTGTTAATGCAAGGAAATATAAAAGAGACATGTGGCTGAATAACAGCCTATCTGCTGGTCACTACTCTAAAACAGCATCTACTGGATCACAGCCCAAGCTGCTACACCAAAAATATTCTTTTAATACACACCCCTGTGATACCAAAGGCTAGAATCCAGCCACAAATAAAGATCCCATACAGAGCCTTGTCCCTCTGAAAGCATCCAGAAATGAAGCAATTGAGTCTACTCAAATTACACCACAGTAAAGAACACCAGCCTTCTCAGATGAGCTATAAGCAGCACAAAAACTCTAGCAATTTAAAAAGCTACAATGTCCCCTTACCTCCAAATGAGCCCACTAGCTGCCCAGCGATTGTTTTTAACCAGACTGAAATGACTGAAATGACAAAAATAGAATTCAGAATCAGGAAGAAAAGGAAGCCCATTGAGATTCAAGAGAAAGTTGAAACCCAATCCAAGGACTCTAGTAAAAAAATCCATGAGATAAAAGAGACGAAAGAAAGCCATTTTAAGGAAGAACAACATTGCTCTTCTGGAACTGAAAAAAATTCAATAAAAATGTTCATAATGTATTCAGCAGTATTAACAGAAAAATAGACCAAGCTGAAAAAAAAAAAATCTGAGAGCTTGAAGACTGGTTCTTCAAGTCAGTGCACTCAGACAAAAATAAAGAAAAAAGAATTTTAAAAAATGAATAAAATCTCCAAGAAATATTGGATTATATAAAGAGACCAAACCTACAACTCATTGGCATTCCTAAGAGAGAAGGAGAGAGAGTAAGCAACTTGGAAAATATATTTGAAGACATGGTCCATGAAAATTTCCATAATTTCAATAAAGAGGTTGACATGCAAATTCAAGAAATACAGAGAACCTCTGGTAGGTACTATATAAGATGACTATCACCAAGGCATATAGTGCCTTTCAGATTTCGCCAAAGTAAATGTGAAAATAAAAATCTTAAAGGCATCTAGAGAGAAGGGTCAAGGCACATACAAAGGGGACCCAATCAGACTAGCAGCAGACCTTACAAGCCAGAAATTGTGACCCTATTTTCAGCATCCTTAAAGAAAAGAAATTCCAAATAGGAATTTCATATCCTGCCAAAGTAAGTTTCATAAGTGAAGGAGAGATAATCCTTCTCAGACAAGTAAAGTCTAAGAGAATTCCTAACAACTAGATCAGCCTTATGAGAGGCTCTTAAGGGAATGTTAAGCATGGATTCAGAAGAATGACACTTGCTACCACAAGGACACACTTAAGCGCAGGCCACAGACGCTTTAAAAAAACTACACAATCAAATTTACAAAACAACCAACTAACAACATGATGATAGGATCAAAATTTCGTATATCAATACTAACTCTGAATGAAAATGGTCTAAATGCTTCATTTAAGACATAGAGTGGCAACCTGGATAAAAAGACAAGACCCAACTGTCTGCTATCTTCAAAAGGCCCATGTTATATTTAATGATACCCACAGGCTAAAACAAAAATAGCAGGAGTTGGTATTATTATATCAGATAAAAGAGATTTAAAACCAACAAAAATTAAAAAGGACAAAAAAGTGCATTACCTAACGATAAGGCGTATAATTAAAAAAAAAAGACTTAACTATACTAAACATATATGCACCCAACATTGGAACACCCAGAGTAATAAAACAAGTTATCCTTGACCTATGAAAAGACTTAGACAGCTACACAATAATAGTGGGAGATTTCAACACTCCCCTGATTGTTACACAGAACACTGAGGCAGAAAACTAACAAAGAACATCTAGACTCAAAATTTACACTCAGTCAATTGGACAAAATGGATATCTACAGAATAATTCAGCAACAATCACATAATATACATTCTTCTCATCTGCACACAGAACACATTCTAAGATCAACTACATGCTCAGTCATAAAGCAAGTCTCAATAAATTCAAGAAAATTGAACTCATACTAAGCACACTCTTGACAACAGTGCAATAAAAATAGAATCAATATCAAGAAGATCTCTCAAAACTACACAAATGCATGGAACTTGAACAATTGCTCCTGAATAACTTCTGGCTGAACAACAAAATTAAGGCAGAAATCAAAAAATTCATTGAAATTAATGAAAGTAGGGACACAACTTACCAAATCTTTGGGACGCAGCTCAAGTAATGTTAAGAGAAGTTTACAGAACTAAACACCTTCATCAAGAAGTTAGAAAGATTTCAAAGTAACAATCTAATTTAATGCACCTAGAAGAACTGGAGGGGGAAAATAGTAGACCAATTCCAAAGCTAGCAGAAGAAAAGAAATAAATAAAATTGGAAAAGAACTGAACAATATTGAGACACAAAATTCCACACAAATATCAATGAAACCAAGGGTGGTTCTTCAACAGAATGAATAAGATTGGCAGAGCACTAACTAGATTAACAAAAGAGAGAGAGAGAGAGAGAGAGTGTGTCAGAGAGAGAATATCTGAATAAGTACAATCATAAATGACAAAAATAAAAACCATATATGACAGACACACAGCTGGTATCACATTAAATGAAGAAAAACTGAAATCCTTTCCTTTAAGATCTGGAATATGAAAGGATGCCCACTTTCACCAATGTCATTCAACATAATACTAGGAATCCTAGATAGAGCAATCACATAAGATAAAGAAATAAAGGGCATCCAATTTCCAAAGGAAGAAGTCAAATTATCATTGTTTGCAGATGATATAATCTTATATTTGGAAACACCTAAAGACTACCACCACCCAAGTTATTAGAACTGATAAATTCAGTAAAGTTTCAGGATGCAAAATGAAAAAAATTTTGTAGCATTTCTATATAATGACAGTAAACAATCTGAAACAGAAATCAAAAAAGTAATCCCATGTACAATAGCCACACATAAAACTAAATACATAGAAATTTACCAAAGAGTGAAATATCTCTAAAATGAAAACTATAAAACATTGTTGAAAGAAATTGAAGAGGACACCAAAAATGAAAAAGATACTCCATGTTCATGGATGGGAAGAATCATTATTGTTAAAATGTCACACTACCTAAAGCAATCTATAGATTCAATGTGATTTCTATCAAAACACACATTAAATTCTTCACAAAAACAGAAAAAGCAATCAGAAAATTTATATGAAACAACAAAAGACCCAGAATAGTGAAAGATATCCTGAGTGAAAAGAACAAAATTGAAGGAATCACATTACCTGACTTCAAATTATACTACAGAGCTATAGTAACCAAAACAGCCTGGTACTGGCATAAAAGCAGACACATAGACCAATGAAACAGAATAGACAACCCAGAAACAAATTCACACACTTACACTGAACTCATTTTTGATAAAGATGCCAAAAACATACATTGGGAAAGGACAACCTCTTCAATAAAAGGTATTGGGAAAACTGTATGTCCATATGCAGAAAAATGAAACTGAACTCTTCTCACTATAAACAAAAACCAATCAAAATTAATTAAAGATTTAAATCTAAGAACATAAACCATGGAACTACTACAGGAAAGCACTGGAGAAACTATCTAGGACGCTGGTCTAGGCAAAGATCTCAAGTAATATTCCACAAACACAGACAACTGAAGCAAAATGGACAAATGAAATAATGTCAAGTTATAAAGCTTCTGCAGAGCAAAGGAAACAATCAGCAAAGTGAAAAGACAACCCACAGAATGGAATAAAATATTTGCAAACTACCCATCTGACATGGGATTAATAACCAAAATATATAAGAAACTCAAACAATTCTATAGCAAAGAATCTAATAATCTGATTTTAAAACTGGCAAAAGATCGGATTAGACATTTATCATAAGAAGATACACACATGGCAAATAGGTGTATGAAAAAATGCTCAACATGATTGGTCATCAGAAAAATGCAAATCAAAACTATAATGAGCTATCCTATCTTCCCAGTTAAAATGGCTTTTATCCAGAGGAGAGGCAATAATAAATGCTGAATGCTGGCAAGGATGTGGAGAAAAGGGAACCCTCCTACACTGTTGATGGGAATTGTAAATTAGTACAAGTACTATAAAGAACAGTATAAAAACTAAAACTAGCCAGGCATGGTGGCTCATGCCTGTAATCCTAACACTTTGGGAGGCCGAGGTGGGTAGATTGCCTGAACTCAGGAGTTAGAGACCAGCCTGGGCAACATGGTGAAACCCCATCTCTACTAAAATACAAAAAATTAGCTGGGCATGGTGGCATGTGCCTGTAATCCCAGCTACTTGGGAGGCTGAGACAGAAGAATCACTTGAACCTGGGAGGCAGAGGTTGCAGTGAGCCAAGATCGTGCCACTGCACTCTAGCCTGGGCAAGAGAGCGAGACTCCATCTGAAAAAAATTAAAAAATAAAATAAAATAAAAACTAAAACTAGAAACTACCATTCTATTTCTAGCAGTCCCACACCTAGATATATACCCAAAAGAAAGGAAGTCAGCATATCAAAGAGATATCTGCATACCTATGTATGTATGTATGTATGTATTTTGAGATGCTGTCTTGCTTTGTCTCCCAGGCTGGGGTGCAGTGGCATGATGGCAGCTCACTGCAGCCTTGATCTGAGATCACTGCAGCTTTGATCTCCCAGGCTCAAATGATCCTCTCACCTCAGCTTCCTGAGTAGTTGGCACTACAGGCACACATCACCATGCCTGGCTGATTTTTCTAATGTTTAGTAGAGTCACAATCTCACTATGTTGCCTTTGCTTGTCTCAAACTCCAAAGTTCAAACAATCCTAACCACCTCAGCCTCCCAAAGTGCTGGGGTTACAGGTATGAGCCATCATTCCCTGTGATCTCATGTTTTTTGCAGCACTATTCACAATAGTCAAGATTTTGAAGCAACCTAATTATCCATCAACAAAAAAATGGATAAAGAAAATGTGATACCTGGACACAATGGAGTACTATTCAGCCATAAAAAAGGATGAGATCCTGTCATTTTCAACTTGGATGGAACTGGAAGTCATTATATTAAGTGAAATAAGCCAGGCACAGAAAAACAAACTTCACATGTTCTCACTTATTTGTGGAAGCTAAAAATTAAGACAATTGCATCCATGGAGGTAGAGAACAGAATGATGAATATCAGAGGCTGGGAAAGGGGGGGATGTGGGATGGTTAAAGGATACAAAAATATAGTTAGATAGAATGAATAAAATCTAGTATTTCATAGCACAACAGGGTGGCCACAGTCAACAATAATTTATTGTACATTTTAAAATAATTAAAACAGTGTAATTGGATTGGATGGTTTGTAACACAGAGAAAGAATAAATACTTGAGGTGATGCATACCCCACATGATGGATACCTCTGATACGATTATTATGTATTTTGTTCCTATATTAAAATATCTCATGTACCCCATAAATATATACACCATGTACCCACAAAAAATAAAAATAATTTTTAATAGAAATGACAAAAGTGACATTATAACTGATCCCAAAAAACACAAAAGATCCTCAGAGATTATTATGATCAACTGAATACACACAAATTAGAAAACCTAGTGGAAATAGATAAGTTCCTGGAAACATACAACCTCTGGAGATTGAATCAGGAAGAAAGTGAAAACCTAAATATACAAATCGTGAATTTCAAAATTGAATCAGTAATAATAAAAAAAAACCCTATCAACCAAAAATGCCCTGGACCAGATTGATTCACAGCCAAATTCTACCATATGTACAAAGAAGAAATGGTACCAATCCTCCTGAGACTGTTACAAAAAATGAAGGAGAGTTTCCTTCCTAGCTCATTATATGAAGCCAGCGTCAGCCTGATACCAAAATCAGGAAGACTGACAACACAAATGGGAACTTCAGGTCAGTATCTCTGATGAACATAGACACAAAAGTTCTGAACAAAATACTAGCAAACCAAATCCAGCAGTAAATGAGAAAGTTAATACACCATGATCAAGTAAGTAGGCTTTATTTCTGGGATACAATGCTGGTTTAACATACACAAATCAATAAATGTGATTCACAACATAAACAGAATTAAAAGCAAAAATTATTCTCAATAGACACAGAAAAGCTTTGGATAAAATCCAATTCTCCATTATGATACAAACTCCCAACAGACGAGGAATTGAAGGCACATACTTCAAAATAATAAGAGCCATCTATGACAAACCCACAGCCAACATCATACAGAATTGGCAAAAACTGAAACCATTTCTCTTGAGAACTGGAACAAGACAAGGAAGCCCACTCTCACCACTCCTATTCAACATAGTACTGGAAGTCCTAGCCAAAGCAATTGGACGAGAGAAAGAAATAATATGCACCTAAACAGGAAAGGAAGCCCAACTGTCTCTCTTTATTGACATTATTATTCTATACCTAGAAAATGCTAAAGACTGCCAAAAGGCCCCTAGAACTGATAAACAACTTCAGTAGTCTCAGGATACAAAATCAGTCTACAAAAATTAGTAGCATTTCTATGTCCAATAAGGTTCAAGCTGAGAGTCAAAATAAGAAACACAACCTCATTTACAGTTACCACAAAGAAAACGAAATACCTAGGAATGCAGCTAACCAAACATGTAAAAGATCTCTACAAGGAGAATTAAACACTGATGAAAGAAATCAGAGATGAGACAAATAAATGGAAAAACATTCCATGTTCATGGATTAGAAAAATAAATGTTATTAAAATGGCCACACTACCCAAAATAATTTACAGATTCAATGCTATTCCTGTCAAACTACCTATGTCATTTTTTCATAGAAATAGAAAAACACTATTCTAGAATTTATATGCAACCAAAAATGAAGTGGAATAGCCAAAGCAATCCTAAGCAAGAAGAACAAAGCTGGAGGTATCCTACTACCCAACTTCAAACTATGCTATAAGGCTAAAGTAACCAAAACAGCATGGTACTACACAAAAACAGACACATCAACCAATGGAACAGAATAGAGAACTCAGAAATAGCTGTACATCTACAACCATGCGATCTTCAACAGAGTGGACAAAAATAAGCAATAGGTAAGAACATCCTGTTCAACATATGGTGCTGGAATAACTCGCTATCCATAAGCAGAAGAATAAAGTTGGACCCCTACCAATCATCATATACAAAAATAAACTCAAGATGGATTAAAGATTTAAATATAATACCTCAAACTATAAAAATCCTAGCAGAAAATTTAGGAAATATCCTTTTCAATACTAGCTTTGGCAAAGAGTTTTTGAATAAGTCCCCAAAAGCAATTACAACAAAAACAAAAATTGTCAACTGGAACCTAATTAAATTAAAGAGCTTCTGCACAGCATAAGAAACTACTAAAAGAGTAAACAGAACCTACAGAATGGGAAAAAAATATTTGCAAACTATGCATCCATCGAAGTTCTAATATCCAGAATCTATAAGGAATTTAAACAATTCAACAAGCAAAAAAAAAAAAAAAAAAAAAAAATACCCATTAGAAAAATGGGCAGAGAACATGAACAGATACTTCTTAAAAGAAGACATACAAATGGCCAATAAACATATAAAACTGCTCATCATCACTAATTGTCAGAGAAATACAAATCAAAACCACAGTGAGGGCTGGGCATGGTGGATCATGCCTGTAATCCCAGCACTTTGGGAGGCTGAGGCAGGCAGATCACGAAGTCAGGAGTTCGAGACCAGGCTAGCCAACATGGTGAAACCCTATCTCTACTAAAAATAGGAAAATTAGATGGGCGTGATGGTGTGCACTGTAATCCCAGGTACTTGGGAGGCTGAGGCAGGAGAATTGCTTGAACTCAGGAGGTAGAGGTTGCGGTGAGCTGATATTGCACCACAGCACTCCAGCCTGGGCAACATAGCAAGACTCCCATCTCAGGAAAAAACAAGCAACAATAACAAAAAAAACAATGAGATGATATCTTACACCAGTCATAATGGCTATTATAAAAGTACCAAAATAACAGGTACTGGTGAGGCTGTGGAAAAAGGGGAAGGCTTAACCATTGTTGGTGGGAATGCAAGTTAGTTCACTCACTGTTGAATGTAGTTTGGAGATATCTCAAAGAACTTAAAGGAGAGCTACCATTCAATCTAGCAAACCCATTTCTGAGTATATACCCAAAAGAAAACAAATTATTCTACCAAAAAGACACATGCACTTACATGTTCATTGCAGTGTTATTCAATGGTGTACTGGATAAAGGAAATGTAGTACACACCCACACCATGGAATACTATGCATCCATAAAGAAATAATAAAACCATGTCATTTGTAGCAACATGGATGCAGCTTGAGCCCATAATCCTAAGTGAATCGATGCAAGAACATAAAATAAAATACTGCATGTTTCTCACTTATAAATGGAAACTACACATTGAGTATACATGGATGTAAAGATGGAAACAACTATCAGCTACTAGGCAGGAGGAAGGGAAGGCACCATGGGTTGAAAAACTGGCTATTGGGTAATATGCTCACTACCTGGGTAATGAGATCAGTAACCCAAACCTTAATGTATTAGCCTGCTTTCACACCGCTGACAAAGACTTACCCAAGTTTACAAAAGAAAGGTTTAATGGACTTAAAGTTCCACATGGCTGGGGAGGCCTCATAATCATGGCAGAAGGTGAAAGGCATGTCTCACTTGGCAGCAGACAAGAGAAGACAGCTTGGGAAGGGAAAATCTCCTTTTTAAAACTATCAGATCTTATGCGACTTATTCACTATCACAAGAAAAGCACACGAAAGACCTGCCCCCATGATTCAATTACCTCCCACTGGATCCCTCCCACAACATATGGGAATTCAAGATGAGATTTGGATGGGGACACAGCCAAACCATGTCATTCCACCCCGACCCCTCCCAAATCTCATGTCCTCACCAATTTCAAAGCCTATCATGCCTTCCCAACAGTCCCCCAAAGTCTTAACTCATTTCACCATTAACTCAAAAGTTCACAGTCTAAAGTCTCACTTGAGACAAGGAAAGTCCCTTCTGCCTATGAGCCTGTAAAATCAAAATCTAGTTAGTTACTTCTTAGATACAATGGGGGTATGGGCCTTGGGTAAATATACCCATTCCAAGTGGGAGAAATTGGCCAAAACAAAGGTGCTGCAGGCCCCATGCAAGTCCAAAGTCCAGTGGGGCAGTCAAATCCTAAAGCTTTAAAATGATCTCTTTTGACTCCGTGTCTCACATACAGGTCACACTGATGCAAGAGGTGGGTTCCCACAGCCTTGAGCAGCTCTGTCCCTGTGGCTTTGCAGCGTATAAGCACCCTCTTGGCTGCTTTCACAGGGTGGCATTGAGTGTCTGCAGCTTTTCCAGACACACAGTGCAAGATGTTGGTGGATCTACCTTTCTGGGGTCTGCAGGATGGTGGCCCTCTTCTCACAGCTCCACTAGATTGTGCCCCAGTAGGGACTCTGTGTTGGGGCTCTGACCCCACATTTCCCTTCCACTGCCCTAAGAGAGATTCTCCATAAGGGCCCCACCCCTGTGGCAAACTTCTGCCTGGGTATCTAGGTGTTTCTACACATCCTGTGAAATCTAGGTGGAGGTTTCCAAACCTTGGGTCTTGACTTCTGTGCACTCACAGGCTCAACATCATGTGGAAGCTGCCAAGGCTTGGGGCTTTTACCCTCTGAAGCCACAGCCCAAGCTCTATGTTTGCCACTTTTAGTCATGGCTGGAGAGGCTGGGATGCAGGGTGCCAAGTCCCTAAACTGAACACAGCAGAGGGACCCTGGGCCCAGCCCATGAAACCGTTTTTTTCTCCTAGTCCTCTGGGCCTGTGATGGGAGGGGCTGACACAAAAGTCTCTGACATGCCCTGGAGACATTCTCTCCTTTGTTTTGGTGATGAACAAATGTTAAACCTCTCATTACTAGGCACATTTCTGAAATTGGCTTGAATTTCTCCTCAGAAAATGGGATTTTCTTTTCTATCAAATTGTCAGGCTGGATATTTTTCAAACTTTTATACTCTTCTGCCCTTATAAAACTGAATGCTTTTAACAGCACCCAATTCACCTCTTGAATGCTTTGCTGCTTAGAAATTTCTTCTGCCAGATACCCAAAATCATCTCTCTTGAGTTTAAAGTTCCACAGATCTCTAGAGCAGGTACAAAATGTCACCAGTCTCTTTGCTAAAACATAACAAGAGTTGTCTTTGCTCTAGTTCCCAAAAAGTTCCTCCTTTCTGTCTAAGACCACCTTAGTCTGGACTTCATTGTCCATATCACTATCAGCATTTTGGGAAAAGCCATTCTACAAGTCTTTAGGAAGTTCCAAACTTTCTCACATTTTTCTGTCTTCTTCTGAGCCCTCCAAACTGTTTCAACCTCTGCCTGTTACCCAGTTCCAAAGTTGCTTTCACTTTTTTGGGTATATTTTCAGCAGTGCCCCACTCTACTGGTACCAATTTACTGCATCATGCTGCTGATAAAGACATATCTGAGAATGGGCAATTTACAAAAGAAAGAGGTTTAATGGACTTAAAGTTCCACACGGCCTCAATCATGGCAGAAGGTGAAAGGCACGTCTGACATGGCAGCAGACAAGAGAAGAGAGATTGTGCAGGGAAACTCCCCTTTTTAAAACCATCAGATCTTGTGAGACTTATTCACTATCATGAGAACAGCACAGGAAAAGCCTGCCCCCATGATACAATTACCTCCCCATGGGGTCCCTCTCATAACATGTGAGAATTCAAGATGAGATTTGGGTGAGGACACACCCAAACTGTATCACTCAGCATCATACAATATGCCCATGTAACAAACCTGAACATGTGCTCCCTGAATCTAAAATAAATGTCAAAATCTTTTTTTAATAAACTCATACTTTTCAAGTTATAAAACACAAAATTAAATAATATCTAAATAAGTGGAGAAAGATAATATGCTAATGGATTAGCTTTGTTAGAATGTCAATTCTCCAAAGATTAATCCCAATTTTACATAATCCCAATCAAAACCTCAGCAGGCTTGTTGTGTACTAATCATCAAGAGGATTCTAATACTTACATAGACAGAAGGGGCCTTAGAAAAGGCAAAACAATTTTGAAAAGAAGGTAAGATGGGATAACTCACACTCCCTGATTTTAAAGCTTAATAAAAGCCATTGTAATCATGACAAAATGTTATGCTGGCATAGGAATCAACATTTGGATTTACATAACATAAAATATAATTCAGAAATAGACTCATAGTTCTTTTATGAATCGATTTTTGACAAACTTACAAAGATAATTCAATGGGGAAAAATAGACTTTGCAACAAATCGTACTGCCTATTTGCATGGAAATAAAGGAACCTCAACACTTATCCACACCATACACAAAAGTTAAATAGCCAATTAAAATGGATCACAGGCTTACATGAAGAGCTAAAACCCTAAAATCTCTAGAATAAAATATAAGAGAAAATTTTGTGACATATTAAAACCTTTTGCTCTTTGAAAGACACAAGAAAGTAAAAAGACAAGCCACAAACTGATAGAAAATATGTGCAGAAAATGCATGACTAATTGCTTGTTTCCAGAGTACATAAAAAAATTCATAAAAGTCAATAAGAAGAAGATATACAAAGAAGTTTTAATGGGCACAAAAGACATATAAGTGGCAAATAAGCCCATAAAACATGTTCAACATCATTAATTATTAAAGAAATGAAAATTAAATCCATAGTAAAATAACATATCCATTCACAGGAATGGGTAAAATTTAATGGACTGGCAATTCTGTTTTGGTGAGGATGTGGAGCAACTGGAATTCTCACACATTGCCAACAGTAGTGAAACTTGGTACACCTCCGTTAGAAAATGGTAAGTCAGTTTCTTATTAGGTAAAACATAACATAGTATGACCCAGGAATCCCACTTCTGTGTGTTAACCCAGAGTACAACTATGAACAGACAACAGATGTCCACATAAAATTGTCCGAGAATGTTCATAAAATCATTATTCACAATAGTCAGATACTAGAAACAGTTCAAATGACCATAACTTGTCTAATGGATGAACAAATTACAGTATATCCATACTATGGAATGCTACTAAGCAATAAAAAGGAATGAAATATTGAGGCATGCAACAACAGGAATAAATTTAAATATTATGATTAAAATGAAGTCTAGCACATACAACTTCACACTATATGATTCTGTTTAAATGAAATTCTAGTGAAGGTCAAACTCTGATGACAAAAAGGGCCAAGGTTTCAGGAAGATGTACTGCAAAGGGGCATAAAACTCTGTCTCTTGATTGCAGTGATGGTTATATAATTGTATACATTGCCAAAATCCATCAAACTGGACACTTTAAAGGGGGATTTCACTTTATATAAATTACAGCTCAGTAATTCTTAGGTTAAAGACCAGAATCTGGGTAATAAGAGAATTGTGATGTTACCAAGAGAACATGGTAAAAAGGAAACTAAAAACTCTAGAAATTAGAGAGAGGGAAAAACCAGAAATTTGGGGAAAATATAGCAAATGAAGGCCATAGAGGACTTCATAAGAAAAATATAGTGATGTCACAGTTCAGTGGTATCTAAAACCCATGTAACTTGGAATCTCTGCCATAATACTTGGGCATTCTTGAATGTGTGTGAGTACACAATGCGCGCACGCGCGCACACACACACACACACACACAGAATAATGCCAGAGTCTTTCCATAGTCTGTCATATCCAAATTATATTCTCTACTTTTAAATAGAATGTTGATGTTTCTTAACTTTCTGTAAAAAGCTTCCAAAGCTTGCCCAATTTTCCAACCAAATTGCTATAACCACACCCCTTTTGTACACACACTCTGAAAGTCTGTCTCCATGTGTGGGTATGTGGGAGGTTATGGGCATATGTGTATTAAGTTCTGCAGATCACTATTATTTAAGAAGCAGTGGTTGAGAGAAGAGTCTTTGCTACCAGAATATCCTAAGTTTGTGTTCCAGATCTAAGTCCCAAGTAAATATTAGCAAACTCGGGTTTACTCATCTGTTAAAATGGTAAAAATAATAATGTCTACCTAATTACATGATTATGAATATTAAATGCAATAAATGTAAAGCTCAATAAATGTCAGCTTTTATTATTATTCTACATCCTGAGATTTTTGCAAATCCCTTAATACCAGTACAGCAAATAATTTGCTTCCTAAAACACGGCAAAGTGTAACCAAAAAAAGTAAGCAATCCCTTTGACTCTTAATGATTCTACAATACATGAGTGAAGTCATTTTCAAAGCTATTAGAATAAACTTTATCTCTAAAATAAACTCTATCAAACTGTGTATTCATCTGAGTTGGTGAATTTTGTATGCTTTCTCGAAATATGTTTTAAATCTGGAAATAAAGCCACATTGAGGTGTAAATACAGAGCAGTGAGCCAGATATGCACTAAGGAAGTGGATAAATGTGTACAGTAAATATGGCATAAAATACCACTCACCCTGTGACCCAGTCATTAGATGTCAGAGAGGGCATAAGCTTGGCTGGATAGTACTCTTGCTCAGAGCTGGTGGCTGAAAGCCAGCAGCAAGCAATACTTCTCCCAGTCAAGGAAATAAGCACCTTGGAGGTCTGGGAAACACTCACCATATTAGTCACTGAAGCACCAAAAAGAATTATGGTACACTGTGTGACTTCCCTCATTCTTTAAAGTGATACATTTCCAAATGTTATGAATCCTAAAACTTCAAGTATGCATGAAGATGACCAAAAGAAAGTAGTCATAACAGAAAAAAGCAAGTATTTGAGAGCTGTTGATAAATCTGCCTTTTAAAACTTAAAAGTAACAAAATCACTTAAATTAGCAAAAACTGATTAATATGCATTTGTAGAAGCTCAATTCTTTATAATAAGTAAAGTAATTCAATCTAAAATATTTTTTCTGTCACATTTTTCAACAACATTGAAAGGATCTACGATGTTATCATATTGCTCTTATATCATCATTTCTTCATAAAACAGCATTTAACCTGAGAAACAAATGACAGGTGGTCAAGCTGATGCTTTGAGATCACAGGTAGCCTTTGACATAATGTTTGCAGAAGAACATACCTTATGGGACTTCTTATATGGGGACATATTATTTCTAAATAAAAATCTGTTTTTTATACTGAACAGCTAATTTGTCTGTAATATTTATTTATCCAGAAATATTTCTTTGACAGTAATCATTTGGAATTACATACTCAGTGTGAATTTTAATTTTTTTTATTTTTTGGAAATGGGGTCTTATTCTGCCACCCAGGCTGAAGTAGATCACGGCTCACTACAGTCTCGACTTTGCTAGGCTAAGCAAAGTCCCACCTCAGCCTGTGAAGTAGCTGGTATTACTGGTGAGTGCCACCATGGCAGGCTAAATTGTTTTTGCTTTTTTTTTTTTTTTTTTTTTTTTGTAGAGATGATTTTTCTCCATGTTGCCCAGACTGGTCTCAAACTCTTGGGCTCAAGTGATCTGCCAATTTTGGCCTCCCAAAGAGCCAGGATTACAAGCATGAGCCACCACATCCAGCCCTCATTGTTATTTATTATAGTCTTTACTCTTTTAATTTTAAAAAAGGAAAATATATTGCCCATAATAAAACTACACAAGAAGACAAATACCCTTGTTCTTCAGTGACTAATAAGAAAAATGGAGACTACAAGGGAAAATATAAACTTTTTGAAAATTTTGATTTTGTGAATAACTCCCTGATTGACTCAAAATGTAAATTTTTTAAGTCATAATCTTAACATTACTAGTCTTAACATTACAAGTCATAATCTTAACATTACAACATAATCTTAACATTACTACAATGAAAAGTTACATTGTATAACTCATTACTTGGAATGTTCAGCTATATACAGTCAACTTTAAAATATGCCTAGACTGTGGCATAGATTATACTTTTTTCCAGAAAAAAATCATTAATTTTCTACATTGAGTGTTATAATCAGTTATTAAAATATAAAGCATGTCCAGCTGGAGATGGTGGGTCACGCCCATAATCCCAGCACTTTGGGAGGCTGAGGCAGGTGGATCGCCTGAGGTCGGGAGTTCGAGACCAACATGGAGAAACCCCATCTCTACTAAAAATACAAAAATTAGCCAGGCGTGTTGGAGCATGCCTGTTATCCCAGCTACTCTGAAGGCTGAGGCAGGAGAATTGCTTGAACCCGGGATGCGGAGGTTGCAGTGAGCCAAGATCGCGCCACTGCACTCCAGCCTGGGCAACAAGAGCGAAACTTCGCCTTAAAAAAAAAAAAAAAAAAAAAAAAAAGATACAAGCATGTCCTTTACAAATGTAAAAAAACATTATTAGGAGTATCAAATCCACAATATTTTATAAATCAAATTTCACATAAAAGCTGTGGTCAATCTTAACTTTAAATTAGAGACAAAAATTTTTTCAGACTAAATTATCTGCTATCTCATTTATCTTTGTTTTTAGAGGGTAAGATTAAAGAGTGTTCCTTATTCTGAATAATATTGTTGTTGTTTTCTCAATGGAAAGCTCACCCACACTGACACATAAAAGTCAACATAGAAATTGGCTTTCTGTAAACGAGATTAATGGTTTGAATTTGATTTTAGTAAAAAGTGGATTTTTTTCCTATAAATTATTTACTAAAATATAAGAAAAAGCACATAAGTGATAAGCATAGGTCAAATGGCAAGAAAATAAGGAGAATGATACAGTACATTGCAATCTTTTGAAAGTAGACATTAAAATGTAATTCATAAGCCGTACAGATTACTTTAATATAAAGAGGACATAGTAAATTATCTCTTTAATGTACTGTTGAGTTTAGTTTACTAGTATATTGTTGAGTATTTTTGCATCTATGTTCATCAGGGATATTTGCCTGTAGCTTCCTTTTATTGTTGTGTTTTTGTCTGGATTTGGTATCATGATAATACTCATCTCTTAAAATGGTTTGGAAGTATTCACTTCTCTTTAGTTTTTGAAAGAGTGTGAGAATGATTGGTATTAGTTCTTCAAATGTTTGGTAAAATTCAGCCATGAAGCCACCTGGTCCTAAGTTTTTCTTTGATAGCAGACCTTTTATTCCTGTTTCAATCTACTTACTCATTATTGGTCTGTTCAGTTTTCTGATTTATTCATGATTCAGTCTTTAAAGGTTTTATTTTTCCAGGAATTTATCTTATGAATTTTGTTCTAGGTTATCCAATTTTTTGTTGTATAATTTTTATACTAGTCTCATAATTAAATTAATTCTCTTTACTTCTGTGTTATCAGTTGTAATGTCTCCTCTTTGATTTCTGATTTTACTTATTTGAGTCTTCTCTCATTGCTTCTTAGCTAACCTAGTTAAAAGTTTGTCAGTTGCAGAAGAAATAATCAGTCAACTCAAAGATCACTGGAAATCTTCCAATCTGAGGAGCAAAGAAGAGAAAAAGAATAAAAAGAAGAGTGAAAACAGGAAAGAGACTTATGGGACACCATCAAGTGGATGACATATGCGTAATTAGTGTATCAGAATGAGAAGAAAGATTGGATGACACAAAAATTATATTGAAAGAAATAATGGCAGAAAACTTCACTAGCCTGAGAAAGGAAATAGAAATCCAGATCCAGGAAACCCAAAGAATTTGTTGGAATTTTTAAAGAAATGTTCCCCAACACTATAAAGGCCACAGGTGACAAGGCAACAGCTAATATTATTCTCAAGGGTGAAAAATTGAAGACTTTTCCCCTGAGATCAGGAATAAAACAAGAATATCCACTCTCACCACTTCTGTTCAGCATAGTAATGGAAATTCTAGCCAGAGCAATTTTGCAAGAGAAAGAAATAAAAGACATTGAAATAGGAAAGGAAAAAGTAAAATTGTTTCTGTTTGCCGATAGAATGATCTTATCGATAATCCTAAGGATTCCAAAAAAAAGTTGTTAAAACTCATAAGCAAACTTAGTAAATTAGTAGGTCACAAAACCAACATAAAGCAATCAGTATCATTTCTATTTTCTAAAAACTATTTATAAAAGAACTTAAGAAAGCAATAGCATTTATAAAAGCATCAGAAAATAAAATGAAATATTTAGAAGTAAATTTAACTAAGGACATGAAAGATCTATATACTGAAAACTACAGGACACTGGTGAAAGAAAATGAAGAAAACACAAATAAATGGAAAGATATTCTATGTTCATGAATGGGAAGAATTAATATTGTGAGAGTATCCATACTACCCAAAACAATCTAGGGATTAAACTCAATCCCTATCAAAATTACAAAGCCATTCTTCACAGAAATAGAAAAAAACTATTCTAATATTTATGTGGAATTACAAAAGATCTCCAACAGCCAAAGCAATCTTGGAGAAAGGAAGGTCTCTTTAATAAATGGTGTTTAGAAAACTGGATATCCACATGCAGAATAATAAAGTTGAACCCTTATCTCATCCCTTATACGAAAATCAACTCAAAATGGATTAAAGACTTAAACGTAAGAACTAAGACTATAAAACCACAAGAAGAAAATATAGGGGAAAGCTCCGTGACATTGGTCTGGATAGTGATTTCCTTAATGTTACCCAAAAAGTCTAGACGACAAAAGCAAAAATAGACAAATGAGCTTGCATCAAACTAAAAAGCTTCTCCACAGCAAAAAAAAAAAAAAAGGTCAATGCACAACCCACAAACTGAGAGAAAATATTTGCAAATCATAAATCAGATAAGGAGCTAATATTCAAATATATAAGAAACTCAAACTACTCAATGAGAAGACAAGTATCCCTATTTAAAAAACATAGACAAAGGACTGGGATAGACATTTTTCAAAAAAAATATGCGTGGTCAACAGGTATGAAAAAAATATTCAGCATTACTAACCATCAGAAAAATATAAATTAAAACCAAAATGAAATATCACCTCACACCTGTTAAAATGGTTATTATCAAAAAGAAAAAAGATAACCAAGTGTTGGTAAGAATGGGGAGAAAAGAGAACTCCTTGTACGATGCTGGTGGTAATATAAATTATGACAGACATTTTGGAAAACAGATGAGGGTTCTCCAAAAAACTAAAAATAGAATTATTATTTGACCCAGCAATCCCACTTTTGAGTATATCTCCAACGGAATGGAAATCAGCACGTCAAAGAGATAACTGCACTCCCACGTTCATTGCAGCATTATTCACAATAGTCAAGATATAGAAACAACTGAAGTGCTCATCAATGGATACATGAATTTTTTAAGTGGTATATACACGAAATGGAACACTATTATGCCTTAAAAAAAGAAGAAAATTCTGTCACTTATAACAACATAGGTGAATGTAGAGTGCATTGTGCTAAGTGAAATAAACCAGGCACAAAAAGTTAAATACCCAATGATCTCACCTATATGCAAAATCTAAAAAAGTCAAACATATAAGTAGACAGTAGAATGGTGGTCACTGGAAGCTGAAGGTGGGGGTGGGGACAGTGGTAGACAGGAAGAGATGTTGATCAAAGGGTACAAAATTTCATTAGACAGGAAGGTTCTGGTTGTCTATTGCACAGTTAATAATAATGTATTGTACATTTTAAATTGCTAAAAAGAGTGGTTTTAAATGTTCTACCACAAAGAAATGATAACTATGTGAGATGACAGATATATTAATTTACCTAATTCAATCATTCCACAATGTATACATGCTTCAAAACATCACACTGTAAGCCATACAAAATACAACTATTATTTGTCAATTAAAAATAAAATATTTTTTAAAATGTAAACAAGAAAATCTGCTGTATACACTAAAGTAATTTTGTTGAACACAGAGAATATTTTCATTTTATCTGTGCCTAAAGGAGTTTCCCAATAGATTTTTTCCAAACACATTAGCCCTGCCTTTAATGGATTTTTAGTGTTTGCATTTGTAAATGGGAATAGACTTCTTTTAGGTTATTTACATAATTTTTAAAAATCCTATATGATATGTAAAAGATACTGATGAAACATAATGCACATGTAAATTTTAAATAATAAACTAAAAAGAAACTGAACATAAACATACATTATCCAGCTTAAGAATAGAACATTTCCAAGAAATTTGATTTTCTTTATAATTCATCATGTGTATTTATATTCCTAAATAATATTATATTTGGTATTACTGATTTTCAAATTTGATACAAATGGAATCATGTTGCACATTATTAACCATAATTTGCTTCTCACCTTTAAATTTAACATGTAACATTCTGAGGTTCAAATATGATGATAGGCATGTATTATTGTCTTAGTCCATTCACCATAATATAGCATTCTATTGTGTGGATAGGCTACAATTTACAACCATTCTATTGTGAATAGCAATTTATCATAAACAATGCTATTGTGAATAATCTTGTGTCTCTTGGTACATATATGCACAAGTATTGTATAGCACACATATGCAACTACATACATAGTTGCTCTGTAGTACTACATGCATAAGGGTGAATTATAACTACGGGAATGTTTATCTACATTAGGTAATGTTGTTTCTCAAAGTAATTGTATGGATTTATACTCCCAAAATTAGCATGTAACACCTATAGCATCATATCCTTAACAAAAATTTTTATTTTCCCACTTCTCAATTTTTTTTCAACTTGTTGGGCATATAATCATATTTCCCGATAGTTTTAATTTGTATTTCCTTGACTACTTATGAAGCTGAATATTTCTTCATATGTACATTTGTCATAATTATAAAATAAAACTAATTATATTTTTGAACATTTATCATTATAATTACAGGACAAAACATTCCCCATCCTCTTAGTAACCGTTTGGGGTATATTTTCCATTGTAAAAAAAATCCTCCTAGAAGATTAAATTTTTATTAGAAGATAAAATTTTTATTTGTACAATAGTCAATAAATATTTATTAATGCCTTACTATTTTCTATGTGAGCACTGGAGAAAATCAAAATTCCATAGTATCAAGTCACTCTCAGAAATCAGCAGATTACTGCTTTTAAAATAGTGCAATAATTAAATTTTCTTTTATCCCCTCCTTTTCCTGTTTCAATGCTACTGGAAAAAGAGTCAATAGTGCTCTCAGACAGCTCAAACTGTTGTTAATCCCTGTCTGGTTTAAGCTCTGTGGAATTCCACCTGGTAGTACAAAAGCAATGTGTCAACTTGCTACAAAAACATGTCAGGGCATTAAAAATACATAAGCCCTACTTGCACACTAAACACAACTTCTGCATGATGAAGCTTACAACCTTTCTCACAATATTTCAATTCTAACATAAATTGTATGAGCTAACTCCTAATAACAATAGAGTCATTTATTATGTAAACATTTCTTCAGTATCTACTGTGCCATGAATTATATGTAAGCCATGGCAAAAACAATGATGAAAAGACAAGGCCACATCCTTTACAGATATTCCAGTTTAATAACAAAAGTACAACTTTTGATCATGCAAATAAAATAAATTATTACTGCATTACTATGAGAAAATTCTATATAAAATTCCCTGTATAGATAGATGTTTGAAAGATAACTGTAGATTTTTACCTAGTGTATCAGAAAAGACTTCAGAGAAGAAATCGAAAAGTGGATAGAAGAGACATTCAAAGCAGAGGAAAGAGCATTAGCACAGGCACATGAAACAGCAGCCCAATCAGAAAACTACAGATGACTTGTCAAGGCCAGTGGTCAGAATACAATTCTAGAGTAGGTAGGAGCCAAACAGTATGGATCTGGTTTAGCACTCTAGGGTTGTTTGGAAATGTTATATATGCTTACACAGATTCATCAAACAAGATGACTACACCCTCAGAAGGGAAACTTAAGTGGATTTTTAATGAAGAAATTATTTACAAAAGTAAATAGGAAGTGGTGAGGGAAGTCAACGAGGGGATGAGGGGACAGCAAGAAGTTGTCTGTAAGCCTGAAAGTACAAGGGAAAAGATGGGTCCTTGATGTCCTGAGAGGGCTACAGTTGTAGAAGAGGGACTACTATGGCATTTGGCAATAGGATAACAGCCAACCTTGTCTAACAGGCAAGAAAGGAACCAGGGAATAATAACTCAGACCTCACCCTCTTTTCACCCGTAATATGTTCTGATGTCTTCCATTGTATTAAATCCAACCAGAAACTAGATGGTCAGAAAGTACAGCTGATGCAGTTTGTAAAAGTCACATGGTTGAGGCATAAAGCAGAGTGAAAAATGGTGAAGATGTGTGTGTGTGTGTCTGTGTATCTTACCTATTATGTGCATAATTTGTACATTTAAGTACTTCATATGCACTATCTCCTTAAATTTCATAAGCATCCTAAGAACTAGCTAAATGCTTCACCTTCTTAAAAATGAAGAGACTCAGGTTAGATAAATTATTCATGATGTTATATCTACAAAGTTGCAAGTTAGATTTTAGATTTTCAACTCAAGACTTTTTGACAAGTATGCTTCTACTCTTACATTTTTCTTCCCTTAAACCAAGAGCCTACATCACACAATATGGTAAATCACTAGAAGCATACTATTAAAACAAAATACATTAAAAAACTGCTCACTATTGTCATAATTATTTAATACTATGTTTAAAAATGTTCTATTTAGGCCAGGCACGGCGGCTCAAGCCTGTAATCCCAGCACTTTGGGAGGCCGAGGTGGGTGGATCACGAGGTCAGGAGTTCAAGATCAGCCTGGCCAAGATGGTGAAACCCCGTCTCTACTAAAAATTCAAAAATTAGCCAGGCATGGTGGCGGGCACCTGTAATCCCAGCTACTTGGGAGGCTGAGGCAGAGAACTGCTTGAACCTGGGAGGCAGAGGTTGCAGTGAGCCGAGATCATGCCACTGCACTTCAGCCTGGGCAACAGAATGAGACCCTGTCTCAAAAAAAAAAAAAAAAAAAAAAAAAAAAAAAGTTCTATTTAATGCATTAAGATAATAAATGAAAATAAAATATATCTATGTGAGAGATAAAATGATAATTATTCCCAGATTGCATTATGTTTACTTAAAAATAAATAAAAGAAAAACAATTGAAATGTTTAGAATTAATATGTGTTCATTGAGGCAGTTGGTTACAAATATAGAGAGAGCTAGTGAAATAGCTTTTACATATCCTAACAACGCTTAGTTAGAAAATATAATAAGAAAATAATCCTATTCACAAAATATTCACAAAACGATGTAAAAACTAGGAATTACCTCAAAAAAAGTACAGAAACTCTATGGAACTGTATTGAGTAAAAAAGACTAAAATAAATGCAAAATATACACCACGTTCTTGAGTGAGGAAGTTTCTATTTTAAATATATAATAAATTTTCAGAATAGTAATAAATTGTCTCATCAGTTATCCAAAGATACCATAAAACTAAAGCTATTTTTAAATCAATATGAAATCAGCATAAGACTAAACAAATTTCAGTGAAACAGAATGATATGATTTGGCTTTGCATCTCCACCCAAATCTCATCTCAAATTGCAATCCCCATGTGTTGAGGTACCTGGTGGGAGGCAATTGAATCATGAGCATGGTTTCCCCATGCTCTTCTCATAATAGTGAGTGAGTTCTCACAAGATCTGATGGTATAAAAATGTTTGGCAGTCCACTCCCTGGCCCCTTACCCACCGCCATGTAATATGTGCCTTCCTTACCCTTTGCCTTCTGCCATGAGTATAAGTTTCCTGAGGCCTCCCCAGCCATGTGGAAGTATGAGACAATTAAACCTATTTTCTTTATAAATTGCCCAGTCTCAGATAGTTCTTTATAGCAGTATGAAAACAAACTAATACACAGAATAAAGTATATATTTAAAATGTGATAAAATTGCATCACAAATTAATAATTATAATTGAAATGTCCAAGGACATTAAAGATAATGAAGATTTTTGGCAAAGAACTGTAATCTGTAAAAAAGAATCCATTGAAAGCCTTGAGAAATGATAAACATATAACTGAAATTAATAATTCTGTGAACAACAATAGCCAAGACATGGAATCAACCTAGGTGCCCTTCAGTGGTGGATTGGATAAAGAAAAGGTGGTATGTGTAAACAATGAAATGCCACACAGCCATAAAAAAGAATGACACCATGTCCTTTGCAACAACATGGATGCAGCTGGAGGTCATAAATTCTAAGTGAATTAAGGCAGGAATAGAAAATGAAATGCTGCATGTTCTCAATTATAAGAGGAAGCTAAACACTGCATATGTAGGAACTTAAAGATGGCAACAATGGACACTGTGGACTACTACAGGTGGGAGGGAGAGAAGAGGGGAAGGGTTGAAAACCTATTGATTACTATGCTTAGTAAAACTGGGTGACAGATCATTCATACCTCAAACTTCAGCACTATACAATATACCCATGTAACAAACCTGCATATTTACCCCTAAATCTAAAATAAAAATTGAAAAAAAGAACTCCGTGAATGAGATTAACACACCAGATAAGTCCTAGCTAAAAGGGGAATTGGTGAACAAGAAATCAGAGCAAAAGAAAACATAAACTGAAGCATGATGAGACAAAATCATAAGAACAGAAAAAAATAAGACACATAGGACATAATTAGAAGTGCTAACATATTACTAAGTGAAATTCCAGAAGGAGGAGGGAAAGATAGCTTATTAGAGGGATATTTAGTAAGTAAATGCTTAAGAATTTTTCAAAACAACTGGGTTAAAAATGAGCTAGGTTAAAGAGTCTTATTATTTTCAATGGAATAACAGAAAGACTGATAACTGAGTTTGTAGTTGAAACAAAGCCATATAGTTGTAAACAAAAATGACTGCCAAACTAGAATTCTATATTCAGCAAAAACATTCTTCAAGAATGAAAAGAAAATAAAGGCATTTTCTGAACAAATAAAATCTGAAAGAATTTTCCATCAGCAGACCACAATAATGAAAATATTAATATATTTCAGGCAGAAAAAAATGAAAAGAAATGCAAGTTTAAAAATAGGAGTAAATCTAGTTAAAAATGATTGTTTAAAGTACTAGTGATATTGATTTTAGGATTTATACACATGCACACACACACACTATATATGTGTGTGTGTGTGTGTGTGTATATATATATATATAACACTAGTCCTTAGTTGAATAGGAGAAAAAAATTTAGATGACTGTATTCCACATTATTAATTTGTATTAGACAATAACTCAAAAATACATATTGTAATAGGTAACATTATAATATTGAGCCTTATAGTTTGTGAGACTCCATGTGTATGCACATAATAAATTTGTATGCCTTTTCTACTGGTAATCTGTCCATTCTCAGTCTATTTCAGAGATTCAAAGTATCAAACATTCAGAGGTATAAGGAAAAGCTTACCAGTAGTACCAATTAGTTCACTGTTAAGTAAAATTTCCTAAACATTAAAACATGGGACAAAATCACAAAGAAAAGGATTGATGGATTTGCCAGTGGCAGTGGTTTTCGAAGAAGGTTCTGAAGGAGTGTTTATAAAGACACTGCAAAAAATGGGGAAATAACAGAATAGAAAAGTTTACAAATTCCATCTCTTCAATCAAAATATCTGTGTTCTTATTTGTTTAACGTATTATTTATCTGTGGAAAAGTTGTTTTTAAATGAGCTTTATAATTAGATTTTAAAAAACACAATAAGACTCAATAAATTCAGTTAACATAAAGCAAACATAACATTTAAAAGAAAATGAGAAAATGCAGAGGAAAAAAAAACAGTAAATAAGTTGTGAAAGGAAAATAAATCTTGGGACCCCAAACTCACTTAAACCAAAGGGAAAATTCGAGCTGGGAACTGGATCACACAAACCTGTCTCCCATTTTGTTCCTAAATAAGATGGCTACAAAAATAAAAAGCTACATACTTCCCTTACAATTTGCCCACAAGAAAATTCCTTGTGGGCTCCAAGATCTCTACCCTCAAACAGTTCTGCTGAATTTCACCTTGGCAATGTAAATTGATAGCTTATCTTCACAGGTGCAGGACAAAAGATAGAACTCAAAGTCATTCCTCCACTCACCTGAGATAAATGCGTATCTGATTGCTTCCTCTGCCCTATTGTCTATGTTGTCTTACAAAAAATGCAGATTCACTAAGCCACACTAAGTTATGAGTAACCATTTCCTCTACCACCCTCTCACAGGAAAACTGTATATTAAGTGAAAGGCTGATCAAAGACTCAAAAGGATGCAACCATTCTGTCCTTTTATCTACTGAATCTTTTAAAAAATATTTCTCTTCCCCAAATATCTGCCCTTCTCCTTTAAATACTGAGGCCTTCAAAATCATCTTTGGAGAAAGGCATAGAACTGCCTCCCTGGTGCACGTCCTTAACTTTGGCAGATAAACCTCCTAAAATGATTGAGACTTGCCTTAGTCGTTCTCTTTGATTTACAAAGTAAAATTCAGATTTTGATTGTCTTGTCTCTAAAAGAGAAAATACATTTTTATTCAGTGTTTACTCTTTCTTTAGGTATTAGAAACTCCAGAGGACCCACTCATGCTTGAGCAAGGGTGGGGGCAATTCACATTTTTGTGAATTTTACCCCCAGAACCTTATCAGGCCCTCATGATGAGTATAGGAGAAAAATCCTTTCAAGCTTCCAACAGGGTGAGTGGTAAAAAACAAAACAAAACAAAAAAATGATTTGAAATAAGCCAGAGCAATATGGTTTTCTTAACAAGGTGTGTCCTCAAAATAAACTATTTTACAAAAGCCTAACAGAATAGGGTTTTGTCAGATGAGCCAAATCCACCAGGAGGAAGGCAAATGCTCAACTTCAACCCACTCTAGCCATTCTGTCCCACCTAAGGGGAGGGGGAAAATTACTCAGAAGCACATGTAACATTCCCAGTCCAGGCCCACAAGCTCACCAAAAACTGAGACTTAATCACAGGGCTATAAAACACTTTCTTTCTCCCTACACCTTACCGCTATTACCAAAGGCCTATTTACTGCAGTTTCTTTTACCCAGTATATCAATATCTACCTTTCAATAAAAAATTACAGAGCTACTAGCAGGCAAAAACAACAACAACAAAACTGCAGGTTAAAAAAAAAAAAACTGAACAAGCAACGGATTCAGAGTGAGATATGACAGGAATGTTGGAATTACCAGACCAGGAATCTTTTTAAACTATGATTACTATGCTAATGGCCTTATTAAAAAGAGTAGGCAACATGCAAGAACAGATGGAAAATATAAGAAGTGATAAAAATTCTGAGAAAGAATTTAAAAAATGTTAGAAATAAACACTGTAACAGAAATAAAGAATGCTTTTGATGGGCTCATTAGCAGACAGCTGAGGAAAGAATCTCTGAGGTAGAAGACATTGATGGCAGAAGACATGACACTCGCTGCAGAAGGGAGGCTCAGTTGGGGCTGCACACTCCATGGAGCCAGTGGGAGCCCCGCCCCTTCTGAGTTGGGACCAGAGCTCCCCGGTTGCACCCAAACCACAGCTGCAAACCCAAGTCTCCTGCTTTACGGAGCAGACAGGAGCCTGGCCCTCCTGGGCAGGGCTATAGCCATCCAAACTGCAGCTGTGTATCCGAGCCTTCTTGTACTCTTCGGGTAGGGCCCGCAGCAAGCAAGATCTGCCTTCCTGGGTGTGGCTTCAGCCACCCTCCTAGGCACAGGACCAGGGTGTCTCTGCAGCTTATACCCTTGGAAGCCCCAGGAAGGACCCCCCACACACACTTTTTCTGCAGGCTCAAGGGTGTCTGCTCTGGCTGCCTGGCCTCTCTCCACTCCTGGTGAGAGGTGAAGCCGGCTGGGCTTCTGGGTCAGGTGGGGACTTGGAGAACTTTTCTGTCTAGCTAAGGACTGTAAATGCACCAATCAGTGCTCTGTGTCTAGCTAAAGGTTTGTAAATACACCAATCAGCACTCTGTAAAACGGACTGATCAGCTCTCTGTAAGATGGACCAATCAGCAAGATGTGCATGGGGCCAAATAAGGGAATAAAAGCAGACCACACAAGCCAGCAACAGCAACCCCCTAGGGTCCTCTTCCTTGCTGTGGAAGCTTTGTTCTTTTGCTCTTCTCAGAAACTCTTGCTGCTGCTCACTCTTTCGGTCTGCACTAACTTTATGAGCTGTAACACTCACCGCAAACGTCTGCAGCTTCACTCCTGAAGCTAGCGAGACCACAAACCCATCCGGAGGAACTAACAACTCCGGACACGCCACCTTTAAGAGCTGTAACACTCACTGCAAAGGTCTGCAGCTTCAGTCCTGAAGCCAGCGAGACCATGAACCCACCGGGAGGAATGAACAACTCTGGACGCGCCACCTTTAAGAGCCGTAACACTCACTGCAAAGGTCTGCGGCTTCACCTCTGAAGTCAGCAAGAACCCACCAGAAGGAAGAAAGTCCAGACACATCTGAACATCTGAAGGAATAAACTCCGGACACACCATCTTTAAGAACTGTAACACTCACCACAAGGGTCCACGGCTTCATTCTTGAAGTCAGTGAGACCAAGAACCGACCAGAAGCAACCAATTCCGGACACACCGGCACATGCTCCCATCTTGGAGTGGGAGTTGGGGAAGAGCCCCTGGGCCATGATTGGCACCAGGAGGCTGATTAATTCCTGGCCTGGCCCCTGGAGGCAGATTGATTCCTGGGTAGAAGGGGGCAGGTTCCCAGTGAACCCCCACCTTCAGGCCAAGGAGGTCCCGAAGGCTGGGGGCCAGACTGCCGGTCCTGCAGACCAGAGTGGGGACTCATTATGGCTCTTCTGGGCCCACCCATGGCCAACCATGGACCAATCAGCAGGCACTTCCTCCCCTCTGAGGTCCATAAAAGCCCTGGGCTCAGCCAGAGCAGGGCAGAGGACAACCAGAGGATGAAGAAGGCAGAGACAGGACAGGAGGACCAGCTGCAGAGAGGAGGTACCCTCTCTGCTGATAGCTGGAGACAATGGGATGACCACAAGCGGAGAGGAGCCACCCTCTCCAGGGCCTCCTCTCTGTTGAGAACTGAAGGCTCCATGGATGATCTGCCTACGAGAGGAGCTACCTGCTGCAGGTCTCCTCTGAGCTGCTGGAACACTCAATAAAGCTCATCTTCATCTTGTTCACCCTTCGCTTGTCTGCATACCTCTTCCTGCATACAGGACAAGAAGTCAGGCAAAGCCACCCGCAGCCACAGAGGTTTCCGGCCAGAAAATCCACCCCCCAAAGATCCCGTAACATTTTGAGGGCTCATCTGCAGGAAGGGTGAGTAAAACTGAATTTGCTTTCTATCCTTTTTTTTTTGGAGTCTCTAAACTCCATAATAGCCAAAATGAAGAAAAAACACTGGACTCTTAGCCAGTTAAAAATGACTAGCATGGTTGCCAGACTTAAGGAGGACAGGCTTGCTGGGGAGGACACTGTCAATCCCCCATCACTCTCTGGTGTTGGGAATGTTGGTTTTGTTCCAACCCAGTTTCACTTCATGGAGGTCTAGCAGTCACTTGGGACTGGATGGAGGTCCTGGAGCAACTGAGAGTATCTGGCCGAGGCTACACCTTGGTGTTATCCAAAGGCCCCTGGACTAATTCCAGTCCCTGACTGCCCATTAGGGTGTCCGCGCTAGGACCTTAGTCTTTCCTATCATTGTTTCTTTCTTTTTTCTCATGCTGTCATGGTTCTTCTTTTATATACAATATTAAAATGTTAAGAATGTTGCCAAACAAAGATACTACTGTGTAGAATGAGCATTTGGCTTAGTCATTGAAAGTATATAATATAAGGTTAAGAGTAGCACAGACAAAGAAAAGTATGTCTTGGTATCTGTATGTAAACTTGTGGTAAAAATGTTCTTGTAATTTACTTGGTTGACAACTTAGGTCTAAGCACCTTGAGGCACAGAAAAGAAGCACTGCCTCAAGAAGAAAGCTTTTCCATAAACACGAGGGCAAATAGTCCAAGGTCCCTTATGTGAAGGGACCTTGGACTATTTTTCTTTGCCTTGTACTGTAACCCAGATCTTTGCCAACGTTGTGGGATTGATTCAGCCTTCCTAGTGACCATCTCAGGAGAGGCTGCAAGGGTCAATCCCAGGGAACTGGGGAAACAAACCCCAGTGGTACCTTCAGCAGGGGAATCAGCTCCCTCCACTCCTCCCTATCCAGGTTCTCTTCCAAGCTTGCCTCATCTTAGAAGTCATTTTAGGCAGGTCCCAGTCTCACTCCTGCTCCTACAACAGATGTGTGGTAAACACGGTCCCGTTTAGATTCAGGTCCCCTTTTCTCTTCAGGGCTTACAGCAAATTAAGGGGGATCCAAGCAGGTTTTCAGATGGCCCTGACAGGCATATATTGGCCTTCCAGAACTTAACCTAACTATTTGAACTCTCATGGAAGGATGTCATGTTACTTTTGCATCAAACCCTGACCACTGCTGAAAAGCAGGCCACCCTGCAAGTGGCAGAGAATTTTTAGGATAAGCTTTACATCTTATATAGGACCAGGGAAGCAGAGGGGCCTTATCTAGTTGGAAGAATAGCAGTACCATTGGAGAACACTAAATGGGACCCCAATGATGAAACGGGAGAATGGAAAAGGAAGCCCTTACAGGTGTGCATATTGGATGGCTTGCAAGGGATTGGGACTAGACCTCTTGATTGCACTGGGCTATCCATGGTAGACCAGGGATTGGATGAGAGTCCCACTGCCTTCCTCAGAAATCTAAATGGGGACTTGGTGAAACATACCACTCTATCTCCAGATTCAATGGAGGAACAGCTGGTTCTAAGGGATGAGTTTATTACTCAGGCAGCCCCTGATATCAGGAGGAAGCTACAGAAACAGGCCACACGACCAGATAGTACTATAGAGGACCTCCTGAAGTGGCCACCTTGGCCTTTTAAAATAGGATTGGGAGGCCCAAGAGAGGGAAGGAGACACAAGAAAAAGACAGAGGCTCTAATAACCAACTTGCAGGCTCACAAACCTCAGAGTCCTCATGATGCACCTGTCAACTGCTGCAAATGTGGATCATTGGAGGGCAGACTGTCCCTGAGACATGGGTTGCAAGGTCCAGATTGCCATCTCCCAAATGGTGCAGCAAGACTGACTGGTCCCAGGGTTCCTTTCGCTGACTCTGGTGGTTCAGACTGTCATTGCCATCCAGGAGCTAGGGTGATTCTAGGGATCAAGGAAAGGAGGTTGGACCTCCTCCTGTACTTGAGCGGGCCTTTCAGTTCTCCTCTCCAACCTAGGTCCGCCTCCTCTCTTAGCCTGACCGTGAAGGGCATCTCAGGAAAAACCCAATCTCTTATTTGTCACCTTCGTAGGCCAGGTCCTCAGTTACTAGGACTCCCTTTCTCTCTCCCTTGTTTGAGGAGGACTTGGCCCCACAGCTTCACCTACTTGTGATAGGGAGGCAATGGTGGAGCAGCCCCTGCCAGTTGCTAGCTGCAATTTGGCAAGGGCTATCTGGGACCAATTTAATGGGTTCATACACCCCCCTGAGACACCTTTTTCTCCGAAGCTTCAGTTTGAAGCCCTGGAATGGAACAATAGACCTGAGGCAGGTGACAGCGGGAGTCGAAGGGCACAATGCAGGTGAGCATGACTAATTCCTGACAATTAGGCCTCCTGCTTCATGGATGGGAATATCATGCTTACATCCATGGCATAGATAGGGTCTAGGGAACTCAAATGTGACTGAGAGTGGGAGGCTTAGGCTCTGCTCAGGTGCATGCCTGTCAGCTATGCCTCCAACTTCATGGGTGAAGGTTGCACTTGCACCCATGGTCAGCACCTGCACAGGTTGCCGGAACTCGGGGATATAAGGTCGAAATAATTAAGAAGGATGCCTTTTCTCCCTGTCACATACCCTGGGTATTCACTAGGAAGAGAGAGGAACAAAGGGAAGCCTTTTACTCCTCTTTCCAGATGGGTAACCAATGAATCATTTTCAGCCTGCACTCCTCAAGTGTATCCTAAATCACTGGACTCCTTTGACCCTCAGGCTGGAGAAAGAAAATAGCTTTTTCCCCTTCACAGGACTCCAGGGTCAAAGCACTCCATGTCTCAGGGGAAGGGAACCCAGAAGCCTGACATGCCAGCAAAAGAGTAAAGGTTCTTGCCAGTCAGATTTCTAGCTACTTTTTTTTTTTTTTTTGAGATGGAGTATTGCTCTGTCGCCCAGGCTGGAGTGTCGTGGCACCATCTCAGCTCACTGCAAGCTCTGCCTCCCAGGTTCATGCCATTCTCCTGCCTCAGCCTCCTGAGTAGCTGGGACTACAGGCACCTGCCATCACACCCAGCTAATTTTTTTGTATTTTTAGTAGAGACAGGGATTCACCGTGTTAGCCAGGATGCTCTCGATCTCCTGACCTTGTGATGCGCCCGCCTCAGCCTCCCAAAGTGCTGGGATTACAGGCGTGAGCCACTGTGCCCGGCCTTTGGCTTCTCTTTCTCTGTGCAAACTGGTAGCAGGAAGGATAAAAATCACTGTATTCTCTGCCCCTCCAAGAATTCAGTTGGCCATTTGGCATGGCTAAAGTCAGGAAATAAGAGATTTAAAATGACTTTAAAAAGGGGTGCTATAGTTAAAAGTTAGCTTATTTAAAAGTAGATGTCCATGGTTATCGAAGCTATAGGTATATTTAAAAGGCCTGTATGTCTTTTCTCATGGATCTTGTTTTTCTGGAAAAAGGTTTTATCAGTCAACTGAATTAGTCTCCATTTTTGTCTTACCACTCTTATGGCACACATGAAGGGCCCCAAGACAACCTCTGAAGTCCTGGGACTTCTTGGGAAAACAAAGGAGGCACCATTGATTCATTTTTGAAAAAACCTGTTTTCCTCATGGAGTGCCAGGGATTAGAAGTGGATGTATCCCTCTCAAAATCTGTTCTTGTCTTCCAGCTATTCCTACTTATTAAGCCATAGAAACTGCATGTTTTCCTAGCCCTGGTTCTTGAAGTGCTCCACCCCAGGGTGAGCAATGCAAACAGGAGGTTGGCACATGAAAAATCTTACAACTACTGAATCTCCTTCAGTCTGTGTAGTTATACATGTGTTATGTGTGTGATGTTTATATAAAAGAGCTCTGATTGGCTTAAAGAAAATCAAGTGCTTAGATCAACTATTTTGAAAGAAAAATAAAGCTGCAATGCCTTTTACTTCATGGCTGTCACTCTGGTGGAACAGGAAGCCTGAGAAGCATGGCCTTACAAAGATCGTGGTAGGCCATTGCCTCTGGAGGGAAAAGACAAAGCAGCACTAGTGCCTACCTAAGGTCAGAGACATCTGACATTCTAAGGTTGGATCCCACAGGGGAACATCCCAGGGGATCCTCTGGACCTCCACCTCTCCAAACGGGATGCCCTTGGCAGAGGTTCTGAGGTCTAGTACTAAACCCTCCTTAGAATTTTCTCTCACAGTTACAATACTGTTTGGCCCCAATATTGTATGGAATCTGGAGTTTACTGTTGAATAGGAAAGTAAGATTGCATTGCATGTATCCAGGGTTTTGTGCTGCTGTTCTAAGCAGGGGGCCTGTTTTAACTTGTGATGTTCTCCTTTGGTGCTGTTTGGCCCCAGTGTTCTTTGGAGTCTGGGGAAGTCTGGCTTTTAAAAATCAAACTGTCATAGAAACCACTTTACCTGAAATTTTGGTTCACAGCCTTCATTGGATTGTCTATTGGGGCAAACAAAGTAAAACTGGTAAGCTTGTAGTGCTATCTTATGGCTAGGGTTCCAAGCTATTGGATCTTCATTTGTGTATGTATACATGTCTAGATGTGTTTATTTGTACACTTACTGTCATATGTTATAACAATATATATTGCTATATAGAAACAGGCTAGCTTTAAAATTATTGGTAAAATAAAAGTAGAAATGTCTTCAAAATGTAGACATGGTCTAAATTATGCAAGTCAGAAACTAGGTTGGTGAAAGGCTTTAAGGTCATAAACTGCTTTGGCTTTTGAAAATTGTTCTGTTTGTTAGTTTTCCTTCTAACAGTCAGGACCCTGAGCTGCAGGTCTGTTGGAGTTTGCTGGAGGTCCACTCCACAACCTGTTTGCCTGGGTATCACCAGCAGAGGCTGCAGAACAGTAAATATTGCAGAATGGAAAATGTTGCTGCCTGATCCTTCCTCTGGAAGCTTCGTCTCAGAGGGGCACCCAGCTGTATGAGGTGTCAGTTGGTCCCCACTGGGAGATGTCTCCCAGTTAGGCTACTCAGGGATAAGGGACCCACTTGAGGAGGCAGTCCGTCCGTTCTCAGATCTCCAACTCCGTGCTGGGAGAACCACTACTCTGTTCAAAGCTGTCAGACAGGGACGTTTAAGTCTGCAGAAGTTTCTGCTGTCTTTTGTTCAGCTATGCACTGCCCCGAGAGGTGGAGTCTACAGAGGCAGGCAGGCTTCCTTGAGCTGAGGTGGGCTCCACCCAGTTCGAGCTTCCCAGCCACTTTGTTTACCTACTCAAGCCTCAGCAACAGTGGACGCCCCTCCCCCAGCCTCACTGCCACCTTGCAGTTCGATCTCAGACTGCTGTGCTAGCAGTGAGTGACGCTCTGTGGGTGTGGGACCCTCTGAGCCAGGAGCAGGATATAATCTCCTGGTGTGCTGATTGCTAAGACTCTTGGAAAAGTGCAGTATTAGGGTGGGAGTGTCCCGATTTTCCAGGTACTATCTGTCATGGCTTCCCTTGGCTAGGAAAGGGAATTCCCTGACCCCTGGTGCTTCCTGGGTGAGGTGATGCCCCACCCTGCTTTGGCTCACACTCTGTGGGCTGCACCCACTATCCGACAAGGTCCAGCGAGATGAACCTGGTACCTCAGTTGGAAATGCATAAATCACCCATCTTGTGCATTGCTTATACTGGGAGCTGTAGACTGGAGCTGTTCCCATTTGCCCACATCTGTAGGTCACCATCAACAAAGACCAAAGGTAGATAAAACGACAAAGATGGGGAGAAACCAGAGAAGAAAAGCTGATAATTCTGAAAATCAGAGCACCTCTTCTCTCCAAAGGAACAAAGCTCCTCGCCAACAACGGAACACAGCTAGATGGAGAATGACTTTGACGAGTGGAGAGAAGAAGGCTTCAGATGATCAGTAATAACAAACTTCTCTAAGCTAAAGGAGGATGTTCGAGCCCATCACAAGGAAGCTAAAAACCTTGAAAAGAGATTAGATGAATGGCTAACTAGAATAAACAGCATAGAGAAGACCTTAAATGACCTGATGGAGCTGAAAACCATGGCACGAGAACTATGTGATGCATGCACAAGCTTTAGTAGCCGATTCAATCAAGTGGAAGAAAGGATATCAGTGATTGAAGATCAAATCAATGAAATGAAGTGAGAAGGGAACTTTAGAGAAAAAAGAATAAAAGGAAATGAACAAAGCCTCCAAGAAATATGGGACTATGTGAAAAGACCAAATCTACATCTCATTGGTGTACCTGAAAGTGATGGGGAGAATGGAACCAAGCTGGAAAACACTCTTCAGGATATTATTGAGGAGAACTTCCCCAACCTAGCAAGGCAGGCCAACAATCAAATTCAGGAAATACAGAGAATGCCATGAAGATATTCATTAAGAAGAACAACTCCAAGACATATAATTGTCAGATTCACCAAAATTGAAATGAAGGAAAAAAATGTTAAGGGCAGCCAGAGAGAAAGGTCGGGTTACCCACAAAGGGAAGCCCATCAGACTAACAGTGGATCTCTTGGCAGAAACTGTACAAGCCAGAAGAGAGTGGAGGCCAATATTCAACATTCTTAAAGAAAAGAATTTTCAACCCAGAATTTCATATCCAGTCAAAATAAGCTTCATAAGTGAAGGAGAAATAAAATCCTTTAGAGACAAACAAATGCGGAGAGATTCTGTCACCACCAGGCCTGCTTTACAAGAACTCCTGGAGGAAGAACTAAACATGGAAAAGAACAACTGGTACCAGCCACTGCAAAAACATGCCAAATTGTAAAGACCATTGACACTAGGAACAAACTGCATCAACTAATGAGTAAAATAACCAGCTAACATCATAATGACAGGATCAAATTCATACATAACAATATTAATCTTAAATGTAAATGGGCTAAATGCTCCAAATAAAAGACACAGACTGGCAAATTGGATAAAGAGTCAAGACCTATCAGTGTGCTGTATTCAGGAGACCCATCTCATGTGCAGAGACACACATAGGCTGAAAATAAAGGGATGGAGGAAGATTTACCAAGGAAATGAAAAACAAAAAAAAAGCAGGAGTTGCAATCCTAGTTTCTGATAAAACAGACTTTAAACCAATAAAGACCAAAAGAGACAAAGAAGGCCGTTACCTAATGGTAAAGAGATCAATTCAACAAGAAGAGCTAACTACCCTAAAATATATATGCACCCAATACAGGAGCACCCAGATTCATAAAGCAAGTCCCTAGAGACCTACAAAGACACTTAGACTCCCACACAATAATAATGGGAGACTTTAACACCCCACTGTCAACATTAAACAGACAATAAGACAGAAAGTTAATGAGGATATCCAGGAATTGAACTCAGCTCTGCAATGAGGTCCTAATAGATATCTACAGAACTCTCCATGCCAAATCAACAGAATATACACTCTTTTCTCAGCAGCACATCTCACTTATTCCAAAATTGACCACATAGTAGGAAGTAAAGCACTCCTCAGCAAATGTAAAAGAACAGAAATTATAACAAACTGTCTCTCAGACCACAATGCAATCAAACTAGAACTCAGGATTAAGAAACTCACTCAAAACCACGTAACTACCTGTAAACTGAACAACCTGCTCCTGAATGACTACTGGGTACATAATGAAATGAAGGCAGAAATAAAGATATTCTTTGAAACTAATGTGAACAAAGACACAACATACCAGAATCTCTAGGACACATTTAAAGCAGTGTGTAGAGGGAAATTTATAGCACTAAATGCTCACAAGAGAAAGCAGGAAAGATCTAAAATTGACACCCTAACATCACAATTAAAAGAACTAGAGAAGCAAGGGCAAACACATTCAAAAGCTAGCAGAAGGTAAGAAATAACTAAGATCAGAGCAAAACTGAAGGAGATAGAGACACAAAAAATCCTTCAAAAAATCAATGAACCCAGAGCTGGTTTTTTGAAAAGATCAACAAAATTGATAGACTGCTAGAAAGACTAATAAAGAAGAAAAGAGAGAAGAATCAAATAGCTGCAATAAAAAATGATAAAGGGGATATCACCACCAATCCCACAGAAATACAAACTACCATCAGAGAATACTATAAACACCTCTATGCAAATAAACTAGAAAATCTAGAAGAAATGGATAAATTTCTGGACACATACACCCTCCCAAGACTAAACTAGGAAGAATTTGAATCCCTGAATAGACCAATAACAGGTTCTGAAATTGAGTCAATAATTAATAGCCTACCAACCAAAAAAAGTCCAGGACCAGCTGGATTCACAGCCGAATTCTACCAGAGGTACAAAGAGGAGCTGCTACCATTCCTTCTGAAATGCTTCCAATCAATAGAAAAAGAGGGAATTCTCCCTAACTCATTTTATGAGGCCAGCATCATCCTGATACCAAAGCCTGGCAGAGACACAACAAAAAAAAGATAATTTTAGATCAATATCCCTGATGAACATCGATGCAAAAATCTTCAGTAAAATACTGGCAAACTGAATCCAGCAGCTCATCAAAAAGCTTATCCACCACAATCAAGTTGGCTTCATCCCTGGGATGCAAGGCTAGTTCAACATACGGCAATCAATAAACGTAATCCATCATATAAACAGAACCAAAGACAAAATACACGATTATTTCAACAGATGCAGAAAAACCCTTTGGCAAAATTCAACAGCCCTTCATGCTAAAAACTCTCAATAAACTAGGTATTGATGGGACATATCTCAAAATAATAAGAGCTATTTATGACAGACCCACAGCCAATATCATACTGAATGGGCAAAAACTGGAAGCATTGCCTTTGAAAACTGGCACAAGACAGGGATGCCCTCTTTCACCACTCCTGTTCAACAGAGTGTTGGAAGTTCTGGCCAGGGCAATCAGGCAGGAGAAAGAAATAGAGGGTATTCAATTAGGAAAAGAGGAAGTCAAATTGTCTCCGTTTGCAGATGACATGATTGTATATTTATAAAACCCCATCATCTCAGCCCAAAATCTCCTTAAGCCGATAAGCCACTTCAGCAAAGTCTCAGGATACCAAATGAATGTGCAAAAATTGCAAGCATTCCTTTACACCAATAACAGAAAAACAGAGCCATATCATGAATGAACTCCCATTCACAATTGCTTCAAAGGGAATAAAATACCTAGGAATCCAACTTACAAGGGATGTGAAGGACCTCTTCAAGGAGAACTACAAACCACTGCTCAGTGAAATAAAAGAGGATACAAACAAATAGAAGAACATTCCATGCTCATGGATAGAAAGAATCAATGTCATGAAAATGGCCATACTGCCCAAGGTAATTTATAGATTCAATGCCATCACCATCAAGCTACCAATGACTTTCTTCACAGAATTGGAAAAAACTACTTTAAAGTTGATATGGAACCCGAAAAGAGCACACATTGCCAAGACAATCCTAAGCCAAAAGAACAAAGCTGGAGGCATCATGCTACCTGACTTCAAACTATACTACAAGGCTACAGTAACCAAAACAGCATGGTACTGGGACCAAAACAGAGATATAGACAATGGAACAGAACAGAGCCCTCAGAAATACCACGCGTCTACAACCATCTGATCTTTGACAAACCTGACAAAAACAAGCAATGAGGAAAGGATTCCCTATTTAATAAATGGTGCTGGGAAAACTGGCTAGCCATATGTAGAAAGCTGAAACTGGATCCCTTCATTATACCTTATATAAAAATTAATTCAAGATGGATTAAAGACTTAAATGTTAGACTTGAAACCATAAAAGCCCTAGAAGAAAACCTAGGCAATACCATTCAGGACATAGGCATGGGCAAGGACTTCATGACTAAAACACCAAAAGCAATGGCAACAAAAGCCAAAACTGACAAATGGGATCCAATTAAACTAAAGAGCAAAAGAAACTACAGCAAAAGAAACTACTATCAGGGCGAACAGGCAACCTACAGAATAGGAGAAAATGTTTACAAACCACCCATCTGACAAAGGGTTAACATGCAGAATCTACATAGAACTTTGAATTTACAAGGAAAAATCAAACAACCCCATCAAAAAGTGGGCAAAGGATATGAAGAGACATTTCTCAAAAGAAGACATTTATGCAGCCAACAGACATATGAAAAACTGCTCATCATCACTGGCCATCAGAGAAATGCAAATCAAAACCACAATGAGATACCACCTCATACCAGTTAGAATGGCAATCATTAAAAAGTCAGGAAACAACAGGTGCTGGCGAGGATGTGGAGAAATAGGAACACTTTTACACTGTTGGTGGGACTGTAAACTAGTTCAACCATTGTGGAAGACAGTGTGGCTATTCCTCAGGGATCTAGAACTAGAAATACCATTTGACCCAGGCATCCCATTACTGGGTATATACCCAAAGGATTATCAATCATGCTGCTATAAAGACACATGCACACGTATGTTTTTTGCGGCACTATTCACAATAGCAAAGACCTGGAACCATCCCAAATGTCCATCAATGATATACTGGATTAAGAAAATGTAGCACATATACACCATGAATACTATGCAGCCATAAAAAAGGATGAGTTCATGTCCTTTGTAGGGACATGGATGAAGCTGGAAACCATCATTCTCAGCAAACTATTGCAAAGACAGAACGCCAAACACCGCATGTTCTCACTCATTGGTGGGAATTGAACAATGAGAACACTTGGACACAGGGTGGGGAACATCACACACTGGGGCCTGTCATGGAGTGGGGGGAGGGGGGAGGGATTGCATTAGGAGATATACCTAATGTAAATGACAAGTTAATGGGTGTAGCACACCAACATGGCACATATATACATATGTAACAAACCTGCACGTTGTGCACATGTACCCTATAACTTAAAGTATAATTAAAGAAAAAAAAGAAAATTGTTCAACTTTCCTGCTTTACAGTTTGGTAAGGCCTGGGGACATATGCCATGCTCCTAGCTATGCTGAAAATAGTCAGGCCTTATCCGCATCTAAGTATGTAACTAAAATAACTTACCAGGTATTTCAAAATTAAAAATTGCTAAGAGCTACCATTATAACATGTAGTGGAGTCTACTGAAAATAGATTTACATACAAAGTGTGTAAGGAGAGTAAAATGTGTCTTTAGTAAAAGAATATAAGAACATGTGGGAATATAAATTTTCATCCCGTTCAGAGGATTAAAGGATTATTTTAAATTAGATAAGATAAAGCTAATGGCTAAAACAAGTTACGCAAGGTTTGTAAAAATTGATCTTTTAAAGAGAAAATCTGTGTGTGAACATATTGACTAAATTCAAAAGAGTATTATTTGGTTTTTCTGTAAATTGAACATTAAAATAAAAACACAACAAGGTTTTCCTTAGGAACTAATATGCTCTTTAACAAAAACTTATGAAGTGTTATAAAAGATTTATAAGAATCTCAGCTCATGGTCAAACTGATTAAGATTAAATGGATTTGTCTGTAAGGTTTTATTTTTTAACGAATTGGGGTTGACATTAATAGACTAATGCAAGGGTGAAATGTTGCTTTCTCTTTGTCAAGATTTTCATGCAATGAAAGATTTTTGTTTGCTTTGTGAATAAAATACTGACAAAAGAAGGGAAGGACAAGAGACAAATTGTTTGGAAGACTAAGTCTTCCCTCTTAGTGAATAAAGTTTTTCACTTTGAGTCATGATTTAAATGGATGACTTATAATAACCTGAAATTCTATTAAGTGTGTTAAGCCTATAAAGCTTTGAAATTGTCTTTCCTAATCCCTAGCATTTCAATGCTAAAGAGAGCCCCTGGAGTGTCCAAAGGAGTGATAAACAGGATTATTTAACATGTTTAGTTACATAGGATTTTTTTTTTTTTTTTTTTTTTTGAGACAGAGTCTCGCTCTGTCACCTAGGCTGGAGTGCAGTAGCACGATCTTGGCTCACTGCAACCTCCACCTCCTGGGTTCAAGTGATTTTTCCACCTCAGCCTCCTGAGTAGCTGGGATTACAGGCACCCACCATCATGCCTGGCTAATTTTTGTATTGTTGTAGAGACAGGGGTCACACTATTTTGGCCAGGCTAGTCTTGAACTCCTGATCTCAGGTGATCCACCCACCTCGGCCTCCCAAAGTGCTGGGATTACAGGCATGAGCCACCGTGCTTGGCCTGCATAGGATTGTTGGAGTAAGGTGGTGTTTGATCTTCAGGCCATATTTTAGTGAAAAATGTTAAAACGTTTTCCAAAATTGTACGGGATTTCTAGAGTTCTGATGTCTGAGGTTGTGTTATCAATCATAATTAGGGTTATTGTGTTAGGTTATTGTAAATCACAGAGGTGACCAAAATTCTTTGTTTATTGTGTTTTTCACTGTGACTACCATAGGACATTTTGACATTCATAGACAATTATTATCTATACCAAATGATACAACCATTTTGAAAAACAGTTTGGCAGTTGCTTAAGAAGTTTAACATATGATTAAGTTTTTCCTACCCAATTATTAAGTTGTTTCTTTTCTAAGTATTTACTCAAGAGAGATGAAGGCACATGCTCACACTAAGACTTATAAATAAATGTTCATGGCAGCTTCATTCATAATAGCCACAAATGTTCATCAACATATACTTAGATAAACTATGGTATATTCATACAGTGGATTGCTATTCAGAAAGAAAAAGGAATAACTATTGTTATGCAACACAACATGGATCAAGGTCCAAATAATTATGCCGAGTGAAAAACGCTAGACTAAAAAATAATAATACTATTTAATTCCATGTATTAATTGATGCTATTTAATTCCCTCCCAAAATGTAAAATAAAGTTTACTGACAGAAAGCAGATAAGTGGTTGCTTGGAACAGAGGGTGGACACAAGGACACACAAGAGGAAAGAATGACAAAAGTTGCAAGGCAACTCTTGGGAGCAATTTGAATATGTTCATTATCTAAATTGTGGTGATGGTTTATATCACAGATTTATACAAGTGTCAAAAGTTATCACATCGCACAGTTTATATCACAAATTGGTTTATATCACACCTTTATACATGTATCAAAAGTTATCAAATTGCACAGTTTAAAATATACATTTTTATTATATATAAATTATACTTTAATAAAAATGCTTATACATTTAATAACATGTTATATATGATATATAGGTACACACACATATATATTCTTTCTTTTTCATTTGATATTTGTTAAATTTTCACATGACCAGCAAATATATATTGGATAAATATATTAGGTAAAATATTTTTCTGAAAAATTTTATTCTCCATTCCATAAATGGTACTATGTCTATACTGTAATATATCTATATAAAATATAGATAGCTCCGTATATCAGCAGTACATAATTAAAGCACAGTAGAAAATATAGGCAAAATCCACTATCAGATAATTCACACTGTGAACCCAAAATAACTGAGACAGGTCTCAGTCAATTTAGAAAGTTTATTTTGCCAAGGTTAAGGATGCACCTGTGGCACAGCCTCAGGAAGTCTTGACAACATGTGCCCAAAGTGGTCAGGGAACAGCTTGGTTTTATATGTTATAGGGAGATATGAGACATCAATCAATATGTGTTAAAATGGACATTGGTTTGGTGCAGAAAAGTAGGAAAACTCAAAGTGGGGAGGGGGCTTCCAGGTCATAGGTAGATGGAAGACAAATGGTTATATTATTTTGAATTTCTGATTCCTTTCCAAAGGAAGCAATTAGATATGCATTTATCTCAGTGAGCAAAGGGTTTCTCCTGAGTTCTGTTTGTCCTTTGTCTGCAAGGAATTTCCTTGTGGACCAATTGTGAGGGAGGTATGCAGCTTTTTAATCTTAGTAGCTATCTTTTTTAGGAATACAGTGGAGCAGGTTTGCCCTAAGCACTTCCCAGCTTGATTTTTCCCTTTGGCTTAGTGATTTGGGAATCCCAAGATTTTTTTTTCTTTTCACAACAGCAACGTGAATAAATACAAATAGCTAATAAATGATTAAAGAAAATTTAGCTTAACAAGGAAACAAAGAAAGGCAAATTAAAATAACTGTAAATTAAACAAGATATCTTTTGTTGTTCTATAAAATTAAAAATAAAATAATTTAAAAGCTAATATTTACTGGTAGGGGCAATATCTTTTTTTTTTTTTTTTTTTTTTTTTTTTTTTGAGACGGAGCCTCGCTCTGTCACCCAGGCTGGAGTGCAGTGGCATGATCTCGGCTCATTGAAACCTCTGCCTCCCAGGTTCAAGTGATTCTCCTGCCTCAGTCTCCCGAATAGCTGGGATTACAGGTGCCCACCACCACACCCAGCTACTTTTAGTAGAGATGGAGTTTCACCACGTGGGCCAGGCTGGTCTTAAGCTCCTAACCTCAGGTGATCTGCCTGCCTCGGCCTCCCAAAGTGCTGGGATTACAAGCATGAGCCACCGTGCCCAGCCTATCTATTATATTCTTGCCAAAACTGAATGTAGCTAAAAAGATCAAGAATAGTTACATTATCTGTACTTTTACCTGATATTAAATCTGTTTTAAGAAAATCGTTGTAAATAACTAGGAATTTAATAATTTTTCTTTTAGCTTAAGAATCAGCTTCTGTTGCTTTCAAATAAGAATCCTAAGTGCTGAAAACTTAAAAACAAGAATTTACTGTAAAGTTATTAAATTTGTGATATCAAAAAGCAAACAGTAGAAAAGTAATGTTTAATCAGGGATGAAAAAGGGAACATTGCATCTGATACTGCAGAAATTCAAAGGATCATTAGTAGTCACTATGATCCTTTGGAATATATAGAATAAATGAACACAGAATAAATGAACACATAAAATACATTGGAAAATCTAGGAGAAATGAACACACTCCTAGACACATAAAACTTACTAAGATTGAAACAGGAAGAAATCCAAAAACTGAACAGATCAATAATAAGTAAAAAGATCAAATCTGTAATAAAAAGTCTCCCAGTAAAGAAAAGCCCAGGACCCGACTTCACTGCTGAATTATATCAAACATTTAAAGAAGCACTAGTACCAATCCTACTCAAACTATTCTGAAAAACAGGGGACAATGGCATACTTCCAAACTCATTCTCAAAGCCAGTATTACTCTGATACCAAAACCAGACAAAGACACATTAAAAAAAGAAAACTACAGGCCAACATCTCTGATGAACACTGCTGTGAAAATCCTCAACAAAATACTAGCAAACTAAACACAACAATGCATTAAAATATCATTCATCATGACCAAGTGAGACTTATCCCAGGGATGCAAGGATAGTTCAACATATGCAAATCAATCAATGTGATACATCATACCAACAGAATGAAGGGCAAAAATCATATAATTGTTTTAATTGATACCTAAAAAGCAGTTGATAGGCTGGGCACAGTGGTTCATGCCTGTAATTCCAGCACTTTGGGAGGCTGAGACAGGTGGATCATGAGGTGAGGAGTTCAAGACCAGCCTGGCCAAATGGTGAAACCAATGGTGAAACTGTCTCTACTAAAAATACAAAAATTTGCCAGGCGTGGTGGCACGCACCTGTAATCCCAGCTACTCTGGAAGCTGAGGCAGAGACTTGCTTAAACCCGGGAGGCAGAGGTTGCAGTGAGCTGAGATCACACCACTGCACTCCAGCCTGGGGGACAGAGCAAGACTCCATCTCAAAAAAAAAAAAAAAAAAAAAAAGCATTTGATGAAGTATAACATCTCTTCATAATAAAAAACCCTCAAAAAACTGGGTATAAAAGGAATACATCTCAACATAATATAAGCTATATATGACAGACCCATGCTGGTATCATACTGAATGGGATAAAAAGTGAAGCTTTTTCTCTAAGATCTGGAACATGACAAAGATCTCCACTTTCACCACTGTTAACACAGTACTGGAAGTCCTAGCAAGAGCAATCACACAAAAGAAAAAAAATAAAGGGCATCTAACTTGCAAAAGAAAAAGTCAAATTATTTTTATTTGTAGACAATATGATCTTATATTTGGAAAAACCTAAAGACTCCCCCCTAAAATGATTAGAACTGATGAACAAATTCAGTAAAACTTCAAGATACAAAATCAAACTACAAAAATCAACAATTTGAAAAACAAATCAAAAAAGTAATCCCTTTTACAATAGCCACGAATACAATTAAATATCTAGGAATTAACTAATATGTGAAATAGATCTATAAAGAAAACTATATAACACTGATGAAAGAAATTGAAGAGGACACCAAAAATGGAAAGATATTCCATGTTCATGTATTAGCAGAATCAATATTGTTAAGATGTCCTTACTACCCAAAGCAATCTACAGATTCAATGCAATCTCTATCAAAATACCAATGGCATTCTTCACAGAAAGAGAAAAAATAATCCTAAAATTTATATGGAACCACAAAAGATCCTGCATAGCTGAAGTTATCCTAAGCAAAAAGAACAAAACCAGAAGAATCACATTACTTGACTTTAAATTATACTACAGAGCTATAGTAAACAAAATGGCATGTTACTGGCATAAAAACAGAAACATAGACCAAAGAAACAGAACAGAGAACCCACAAATAAATCCGTATATATACAGTGAGCTCATTTTTGACAATGGTACCAAGAAATACACTGAGGAAAGGACAATCTCTAACAAAATGTGCTGGGAAAACTAGATATTCACCTGCAGAACAACTAGACCCCTATTTCTCCCCATATACAAAAATCAAATCAAAATGGATTAGAGTCTTAAATCTAAGAACACAAACTATGAAACTACTATGAAACATTGGAAAACTTCTCCAGGACGTTGGTTTGGGCAAAAATTTTCTTCAGTAATAACCCGCAAGCACAGGCAACCAAAGCAAAAATGGACAAATGAGATCACATCAAGTTGTAAAGTTTACGCACAGTGAGGGAAACAATCAACAAAGTGAAGAGACAATCAACAGAATGGGGGAAAATATTTGCAAACTACCCCTCTGACAAAGGATTAATAACCAGAATAGATAAGAAGCTCAAAAAACTCTATAAGAAAGAATTTAATAATCTGATTTAAAATTGGGCAAAAGATATGAATAGGTGTTTCTCAAAAAAATGACATGCAAATGGCAAATAGGCATATGAAAAGATGTTCAAAATCATTGATCATAAGATAAATGCAAATCAAAACTACAATGAGGTGTCATCTCACTCTAGTTTAAATGGTTTATATCCAAAAGACAGGCAATAACAAATGCTGGTGAGGATGTGGAGAAAAGGGAACCCTTGTATACTGTTGGTGGGAATCTAAATTAGTACAAGAACTGTGAATAACAGTATTGAGGTTCCTCAAAAAACTAAAATTAGAGGTATATGATCCAGCAATCCCACTGCTGTGTATATACCCCAAAGAAAGGAAATCAGTATATTGAAGAGATATCTCTATTCCCACATTTATTGTAGCACTGTTCACAGTAGCCAAGATTTGGAAGCAGCCTAAGTGTCCATCAACAGAAGAATGGATAAAGAAAATGTGGTACATATACACAATGGAGTACCATTCATCCATACATAATAATGAGATCCTGTTATTTGCAACAACATGGATGGAACTGGAGGTCATTATATTAAATGAAATAAGCCAGGCACAGAAAGACAAACATCACATGGTCTCACTTATTTGTGGGATATAAAAATCAAAACAATTGAACTCATGAACATAGAGTGTAGAAGTATAGTTAGCAGAGTCTGGGAAGGGTAGCAGGGTGGTTGGGAGGAGGTAGGGATGGCTAAAAGATACCAAAAAAATAGAATAAATAAGACCCACTATTTGATAGCATAACAGGATGACTATAGTCAATAATTTAATTGTAATTTTAAAATAACTAAAAGAGTATAATTGGAATGTTTGTAACACAAAGGATAAATGCCTGAGGGCACGAACACCCCATTCTCCATGATGTCATTATTATTCATTGTATGCCTGTATCAAAACATCTCATGTGCCCCATAAATATATACATCTACTATGTACCCACAAAAATAAAAAAAATAAAAAGTGAAAAGTAGTGTTTGGAAACTTTTAACAAGAATATGGTAATAATTATCAGTTTACAAAAAAATGAAATTGAGCATGAATGCTCCAGGGAAGAATTTTTGTCCAACATAGATTTCACATCAGTCTAGTTGACAAATATCTAATGAAGAAGAAAGAACATTTAACCATACACTGATGGACCTTGCTGTACAATGAGCCCAATTTAGTGGCTCATTTGGAAACCAAATTTTATGTAAGCCATCAAATAGGTAGAGTCACACACACATTTCCTCAGAACCACAAATGGATACTGCAAACGTACTAAGGACATCTGACCACATTTTCATCTCTTTAGCCAAACCAAGCCTATTATAATATCACCTTTGAATATTAAACCAACTAAACCACCATTTTCTTAGACTAAATGTTCAGTGGATGAAAGAGGAGAGACAAATAAGGAATTATGTTCCAGGTTTTTAAAGACTGCCAAGTTGTTTATTACTTCTCTGCAGATAGACCCAGGGTTTGACTGAGAACAGTGACCATGCAGACCCACACTCTACTAGAAACAACCAAATCTTGCCAAAATTTTCTAGATATTGTATGACTTGAGCCTGGACTTAATTATCTATGTTTCTCTAAAATGGTTCTTCATATCATGAGGTAAATCCTCGAGTACAAAAGCATTCTGCTCATACATATAAAAAACAATTGCATGTATGTGAAACTAAGTCATTTTGATAAATGTAGCACTACCATTCAAGATGACTTTAATACTCTATAAGAATAACTGCATGAGGAAGGCAAGTAATATTTTTGTACAGTCAGACATTAAATCTTTTAATGAAATCATGGATTTTTGTGATAATTCAACAGATAATTGTTACAAGAAATATTCTTAAAAGACTTTGTGTTCCATTGTTATTAAATCTGTAAACACATGATAAAAATTCCCAATAGTCATAAGATTCTCAAGTCTCACTGCATGACAAGTACGTTCTGTTTCACTTATAAACCTAATATTAATAAGAAAGAACTTACACTAAATACTTACTAAGACATTTCTATGGAAAAATAAAATAAAAGGCAAAACTATGTCACTGAAAACAAGAAGCCTCAGCTTTAATAGTCACATCTATGCTGAAATAATACATCTATACAGTGAAAAAATAATTTTTATAAGAAATATTATAATAGATGTTTGCTTATGTCTAAACAATAGAACAAAGGTATCAAGATACAATTGTTTTTGAATACTACTTAATATATGATCAAATAGTAGTTTCTTAAATTGCTGTATGAAAATTTTCCGGGCAACTTTGTAAACTAATGCAAACATATGATAAGTAATAGCTGTTACTTATTCATAATTTGTAGGAGAAATTTGAATATTCTTTCTTGAATATATTAAAAATGAAACACATTATTATTCAGAGACACAAGGAACCCCTTTATAATTCAACTATAGCAAGAACATAGCAAAGTCTTTTGTTAAAAAGCAATCACAGTATGTAACATTCTTTGGGAGAGGGGAGATTGACATTCACATAGGGCCTAAAATGGACCAAGTAATATGTTTGGGGCTTTACATTCTAACTTTGTGAATAAAATTTTTGGAGGTAGAAATTTGCCCAAGATCATACAACTAATGATTAGAGGAGTCCAGCTGAGAACACAGTTCTTTCTGACTCTGCAGGCCAGGCATTTTGCAACATGTACATCCCAAATGTAACTTTTAATCTAGCTGCCACAGACAGAACAAGAAGATTCAGCGTGACACGCTTTTAGAATACCAATCTACTGTCAATGAGTTTTTAATTTCTGTCCTTTGCTAACTCATTTTAACACAAATAATTCTCTTCCTTTATTTCCCATTCTTCTGTCATAAATGATCACCATTTGTGTCAGAAATATAAATTACTTGCAGTATCCACACCGTTCTTTATTAACCTATGTTCCCTTTTAAGTTCAAACGGAACCTTTCTTTTCTAGATATGAACCCCCCTTCCACTCCATTGCAGTGCAGTTTTCTTCCAAAATACTGTATTTTTCACAAATTAATAGCCCCACAAAGTATTTTTCTTTGATCAGCATGCAGCCCTTAAATATAGTTTGAGACTGCAGTTCCTCATCTTATGTGCCATTTCACCAGAGGACGACAGCATAAGAACCATATTGCATTTGGATTTTAAACAGCCTGAATCTAAAAGGCAAAAACCCTGATGTTCTTCCAGGGAGCAATTCCTCTGAGTCATTCCTGAGAAGTGGCTTTGCATCACTGCTCTACTGAAACATAATGATCTTCAGATGCCTCATTCGCTCAAAGGAAACATCGTTAATTGGAGAAAGTAGAAGAAAAAACAATCGGGCCAAGTTTTCTCAGAGGATCTTAATCTGCATTTCACAGCTCATTTATAAGTCCCTCTCTTCTCCTACCCTTTCCACAGCTCCCACAAATACATACAAACATAACTATTTTTCCCCAGAAATTAGTCATTTATAAAGAAACCAATTATTTTTACCATAGTATTTTATAATTGCATTTTAAAAGCCAGTGTTGTTATAAGCACTGCAATCAAATACCAACATGTGAGAGCATCAGATGATTTGCCCAGGATTCTCCATCATGTTAGTGGTCAAATTGAGCAATGAACCTGATTTGCTTCAAGGACTGTCTGTTCAGCCCTGCTCATGTCTTAAAAAGAGAGAGAAAATCAAATTCTTCATGTCAAATCTAAATCCCTAACATAGAATATGGGCCACTGTCATCTTGCACCTAGACAAATTTCACAGCATTCTAACAGGTCACTCTGAAACTCCTTTTGGCATCCACACGTGACCTTTTGCCATGTAAATCATAACATGCCAGTCACACCAAGGTTAAAATCCCTTCATGGGCTATGAGACCCTAAATGATAATCTGGTCCCTGGCTACCTCTGAAGCACTATTTCCACCAGGTCTCCCATTTGACTCATGCACTTTCACAACAATGACTTTCTTCCCAATTATTATGGTTTTTATTTTTTGTAATTTGTTTTTCTATTTGCAGACCATGTTGCAATACCTGGGCTCTTGCACTTGTGTTTTCTTTCCCTAGAATGCACTTCTTCAAGGTATTTAATGTCTCTCTCTCTTCTCTTTCTCCTGTTTCATAAAATCTGACTTCTCTGATCATTTCCATCATTCTCTATCCCCTTATTCTGCATTAGCTTTTCTTCCTAGCACTTATCACTAACTGACAGAATACATATGTGTTTAGTATCTCTTACATTAGAATGTAAGCTCCATGAGGGCAAAGATATTGTGTGTTCCCACAGTCCCAATACCAGGAATACTGACAGAAACATAGAGGAGTTCAAAAGTGTATGTTGGATTCATTAATTAATGGATGAAAAATAAAATGAGTCAAAATTATTTAGAAACTAAAATTCTAAGTCATGTTTCAGCTCCTAGATTTTAATATTCTTTACTTATCATCATTTCCCCCTTCTTCTGAAATATTTTCTCTTTCGAAATGCTGCCCCTTTGCCAATTGCATGTAAACTCAGTAAAACTGCCTGTCAAAGGGCACTTCTCCCTCAGCATTTATTCAAGGGTGGGTATAAAAATAAACTACAACAATCTGACTCCCTATCCCTGAAATTAAGCTGTGAGCCTAGTAACTCCCAAATGCAAGTAGTTGTAACTAATTGATTCCAGTGTTGTACCTTGAAGAGACTTCCAGAGTTGCCTTAGAGTTTGTATCTCCAGCATCTAGCTGTTGTTCTTCCATTCTGAGAGCTACCTGATATTCTTCCATCTGTCCCCCCTTCCCTTTTTGTTTATTGTGATTGTTTTAATGAACCAGAGTCAGTTTCTGTTGCTTATGATCCAAAATCCTAACTAATACACATGATAAGCTTATATTCAATCTGATATGCCTTAAAAAACAAAATTTTAAAAAGGGGCCTCCCAACTCTCTTTTTCTCACTCTGTCTCCTCGCTCCCTCCCACTGTCTGTTCAGTAATCCTCTGGTTGCTCAAATCTCTCCTTTATGGTGGCACCACCTCCATGATTTTAATGCCTCTCCCAATGATTTTAATGTTTCAAAATTATTTATTATTTTTCCCATCTATCAGTATTTACTCAGAGCTGCTGACATGAAGTGAAGTTAAGATGTAATTAACATGATTAAGCTATAGCACACCAAGTTATCAATAAGTAATAGTATCTTAATCTTATCAGATATCTTTGCATTTCTTTTTTTTTTTTTTTTTTTTTTTTGAGATGGAGTCTTGCTCTGTCACCAGGCTGGAGTGCAGTGGCCCAATCTCGGCTCGCCTCCCACGTTCAAGCAATTCCTGCCTCAGCCTCCCGAGTAGCTGGGACTATAGGCACATGCCACCACACCCAGCTAATTTTTGTATTTTTAATAGAGATGGAGTTTCACCAGGTTGGCCAGGATGGTTTCCATCTCTTGACCTCATGATCCACCCTCCTTGGCTTCCCAAAGTGCTGGGATTACAGGTGTGAGCCACCGCGCCCAGCCTGCATTTATTTAAAAAGCTACTGTGACTCAAAATGTTTTTGTTTTTTTTTTTAATTTTAGTCAGGGTGACAAAGTGAAAAGTTTTAAAGTATAGAAGGTAACATTTTCAAAAGTTCATTAGATAACATCACTTAAACAGCCCATCAATCTGATCATGGTTTAGTCAGAGATAAACAAAAGGCCACACACCTGACAACTTATCCATCAATAAATAGATTTTAATTGAATTACTTTAGTGTTGTGTTTATAAAGCATACAACCCCATTGCTAATGCAGTTAACAGAGTCACAAATAGATTGATGATGTTACTAAATGTGACTAAGGGAACACCCAATCCCCTTTCCTTAAATGTTGGGAGTGGGGGCAGAATCTATGATTTGGGAATACTGCAAAAGCGATGGGATATATAGGCCCCTGATTAGGTTATATCACACTTCACCTAGGCAGAATAACAGAGAGAGAAACAGACTCTCCCTTGCTAGCTTTGAAAATTTAAGCTTTTGTGTTGCTAACAGAGCTTAAGAAAGCACCACATGGCAAGGATCTAGGGAGTCTCTAGTAGAAAGAGGGGCCCCCTGCTGAAAGCCATCATGAAAGTGGGGATGTCAGTCCTACAACCACAAGGAACTGAATCCTGCCAACAACCATTTGAGCTTGGAAGAGGATCCTATGCTCCAGAAATGGTCACAGCCCAGTGGACACTCTGATGATCTGTGAGACACTGAGCAGAGGACCAGATAAACCTCACCCTGAGAGATACTAAATTATGTTGTTGTAAGCCACTAAGTTTATGTTAATTAATTACAGAACAATAAGAAGCTAATACGTTAGTGTCCCAAGGAGAAGAGGAGAGAAAAGTCATGTGCTATAGAACAAACATAGATTGTGGATTTAGTGCATACATTGATCTTTTACTTACTATTAATAGCTTGTCATAGCTACCTCAAAGCATTGATGTGAGGATTAAATCACAAATTTTTTATAGAGAGCTTAAGGCTTTCTGTTAATATTAAACATCTCATAAAAATGAATTTCCTTCTCATTTACTCTCCTACTGTAATTTGGTGGCTGTCACAGCCCACCCATTGACAGCAGTGAGTTTTGCCATGTCAAAGTCCTGGCTGCCCAATTCTGAGCCACTGAAAGGGGGGACGTATAGTACATCAGGATCTTCTCTACTCATCCATTTTCTCACACATGAGTGAGGAAGTGGGTTCTGGAAACTGATACTGACCCAACATCTATTGTCCTGGGTGTTTGGAAACAGGCCATTAAATAGCATCCATGGAGATCCACAGAAGAATGTAGCAAAGTAACTTGTCTATTATTCACTGTGCTTGGACAGCCTTCTACCATGGCTCCTGCTTTTCGTGGTAGTCCACTGTTAAGAAGGTACTAGGCTTCTTACCCATTTGTAGTTTCCATCCTGACATTGACCTAGATTTACCTCCTGGTATTTTGACATTGCAGTGCAGAATCATAGCTGCTTGGAAGTCCCTGTTACTGACCTCCCGCATCTCAGATCAGAAACTTTGTTATCTGGAAACTGCTATCTCATTATAGTAAAAAAGACAGGAATTACCACTGCCATTAAAACTCTTACAGCCCAGCACAATCTGAAATCAGCAGAGTGATTCATGGGTTTCTGGAAACTAAAATTTTGGAATCTAATGCAATATTAATCAACATTAGAGTTTAATGGAATTAAAGTGATTGTAGCATAGTATACCTTAGATCACTTTCAGTGTTTTAGCGATTTTCTACCAGTTAAAGAATATTTTTAACGAATTTAGTGAGCATATTCTAGTTGAATTTCCTAATTTTTTCAGCTTACAAGTTTAATTTTACTCTTCTATGACAGGTGGTTAAGATTTCCTTCTATAATTCTCTCGTACCTGCTTTACTAAAAAGTGATTAGTATTCGTTGTTTCCTTTTTGTTATTATAAGTTAAGAGTATAAAAATCTGACCATTCTCAAATTTTCTGGAAGCTCTGATCATATTTCCTCAAATTTGCAATCATAGTCATGTGTCACTTAACAACGGGGATACATTCTGAGAAATCTGTCATCATGCGATTTTGTCATTCTGTAAACATCATAGAGTACACTTAAACCTAGATCGTGTAGTCTACTACACACCTAGGCCAGCTGGTATAGCCTGTTGCTCCTAGGCTACAAACCTGTACAACATGTTACTGTACTGTATACTGTAGGCAGTTATACCACAATGGTATTTTTGTATCTAAACAAAGGAAAAGTTCATTCTTCAGAACATAAATGTCAAATTTTTAATTACTCATTCCCTGCTATTGATTTTTTTCTGAAAACATTCCTAGTCTTGACACTTTTGGTTTTGTTCCTGTTATCAATCTCAATTCTAATATCACATATTCTAGTTGAATTTCCTATTTTTTCAGCTTACAAGTTTAATTTTACTCCCCTATGACAGGTGGTTAAGATTTTCTTCTATAATTTTCATGGTACTCGTTTAATTTTATTCACAAATCCAATACCATCTTTGGTAATCAGCCTGCACTCAGATTTAATCTTCTCCTCCACACCCCTCCTTCTTCAGGCAGTTGTGTCCCTATTAGAGCACAAAGTATTCTAGAAAATTAAAAGGAATGGGGCCGGGCGCAGTGGCTCACACCTGTAATCCCAGGCCGAGGGAGGCCGAGGCAGGCAGATCACCTGAGGTCAGGAGTTTGAGACCACCCTGGCCAACATGGTGAAACCCTGTCCCTACTAAAAATACAAAAATTAGCCAGGCGTGGTGGCAGGTGCCTGTAATCCCAGCTACTTGGGAGGCTGAGGCAGGAGAATCACTTGAACCCAGGGGGTGGAGGTTGCAGTGAGTCGAGATTGCGCCATTGAAGCAGAGGTTGCAGTGAGCTGAAATTGTGCCATTGCACTCCAGCCTGGGGCACAAGAGCAAGACTTAGTCTCAAAAAAAAAAAAAAAAAAAAAAAAGTAACGTGTGGTAAGTTTATTTAAAGACTCCTGGATGAGGAAGACAGTTTGTGAAGAGCCTTCCGATAACCCAAGCTAAGGACATCTTTAACAGAATTTTGAAATATCAGTAAATAATACATATTTTGCTTGCAGTTTAATTTTAAAATAATGGGTCACAAGTTTAGCATTATATCCGTGATACACCATTGAAGACTGAATTCATGAAGATTGTATTTATATAGAAACAAAGTCTCCAGTGTGTCCATCTCTCCTGAATCAACCATGAGTGCTGTATCATAACTTAAGTACACTTACCCACAAACAATAAACTTTAAAAAATAAAGCCATTCAAAAGAATTACTCAATTAGAAGAAGGAATATATTTTAAATACTTACAATTTCTTTAAGATAGCCAGGAATTCTTCAAATTTCTCTGTGGCTCTTTTTGGTCTATATAAAATATGGCCACCATGTGCTCTCTGAACATGGACAGCTATATTGTTAGAATCATCAGGTTGTTGATGTTGACTTTCCTCTTTGCCTTCATTGAGTTCCCTGAACAAGAAAATATAGTATTTTATGCTGTTGTATACTGCATAAAAATTATTTACAGGGACTTTTACTATACTGCAGGAGTATAAATGCACTGTTTTGAGAAAATTTGGCATTTTCAGAACATATTCTTTTTCAATGCATTAGAATGTTTCAATCTCCATAGTACAGTTATATATGTCATTCTGTTACATGTAGAACTTAGAATATATGAAACATTTTCAATGTATAGAATTTGATTATATGTATTATAACTGTCCTGAGCAATTGAAACACCTTTCATAATATATTAGGCTTATGTAATTTAGGAAAATATTTCAAGTCAATGGCTAACATCCTTTATACTCACACATTTGTTTTTCAGTGTTTTTTTTTTTTTTAGCACCAAGGATAAAATTATATTATTTAACTTCTATTTACCACTGGTAATCTATAAACATCTTGGAAGACAGCCACCATATCTTATTCTTGTGCTATGGTATGTTATACACCTAAATCCCTAAGAGATGTACAAATAAATGACCATTTTCCATTCATATTTCTAGAATTAAGCATTTCTATTAAAAGGTCATTGAAAACTTATAGGCGAGAAATCCAACAAGTGTTGTCTGTGTTTAAGAAAAAAATAGTAAGGCAGGTTGCAGAAATGAATCTGGATCACATCTTGATAATAGACCTTTAATTATATACATAGGAAGATTAAAATTAAATATAAGATATTATGTGGAATCATAACAGCAATACTGAATTATCACATTAATATATAACTTGTTGCATTCTTAAATGTGCTGGCTACTCTGGTAACCTTATATGCACATCATCCTGTTAACATTAACCATGTGATATGGTTTGGCTGTGTCCCCACCCAAATCTCATCTTGAATTGTAGCTCCCATAATTCCCATGTATCACAAGAGGGACCCAGTGGGAGATAATGGAATCATGGGGGCAGATCTTTCCTGGACCGTTCTCATGATAGTGAGTAAGTCTCACAAGATCTGATGGTTTTATAAAGGAGAGTTCTCCTACACAAGGTCTCTATTTGCCTGCTCCCATGTAAGACATGACTTTGCTCATTTGCCTTTGAACATGATTGTGAGGCCTCCCCAGCCATGTGGAACTGTGAGTCTATGAAACCTCTTTCCTTTATAAATTTCCCAGTTTTGGGTATGTCTTTATTAGCAGTGTAAGAACAGATGAATACAGTAAATTGATACCAGTAAAGTGTGGAAGTGACTTCGGAACTGGGTAACAGGCAGAGTTTGCAACAGTTTGGAAGGCTCAGAAGAAGACAAGAGGATGTGGGAAATTTTGTAACTTCCTAGAGACTTGTCAAATGGCTTTGAGCAAAATGCTGATAGTGATATGGGCAAAAAAGTCTAGGCTGAGTTGGTCTCAGATGGAGATGAGGAACTTGTCAGAAACTTAAATAAAGGTGACTCTTGCTATGTTTTAGCAGAGACTGGCAGCATTTTGCATCTCCCCTAGAGATCTATAGCACTTTGAACTTGAGGGAGATGATTTAGAGTATCTAGCAGAAGAAATTTCTATGCTGCAAAGTGTTCAAGAGGTGATTTGGGTGCTATTAAATGCATTCAGCTTTATGTATTCACAAAGATATGGTTTGGAATTGGAACTTATGTTTAAAAGGGAAGCAGAGCATTAAAGTTCAGAAAATTTGCAGCCTGAAAATGCAGTAGAAAAGAAAAACCTATTTTCTGAGGAGAAATTCAAGGTGGCTGCAGAAATTTGCATAAGTAACAAGGTGCCAAATGTTACTCTCCAAGACAATGGGGAAAATATCTCCAGGCCATGTCAGAGATCTTCATGGCAGCCCCCACCATCACAAGCCACAGGGCCTAGGAGGAAAAAATGGTTTCATGGGTCTCGCCCAGAGCCTTGCTGCTTTGTGCAGTCTCAGGACTTGGTGCCCTGTGTCCCAGCGTGGCCAAAAGGGGCCAACGTAGAGGTCAAACCATTGCTTCAGAGGGTGCAAGTTTACACATGGTGTTGAGCCTGCAGGTGCATAGAAGTCAAAAATTGAGGTTTGGGAACCTCTGCCTAGATTTCAGAGTCTCATAGGCAGAAGGGACCTGCCTTGTCTCAGATGAGACTTTGGACTCTGGACTTTTGAGTTAATGCTGAAATGAGTTAAGACTTTGGGGGACTGTTGGGAAGGTACAATTGGTTTTGAAATGGGAGGACATGAGATTTTGGAGGGGCCAGAGTCAGAATGATATGGTTTAGCTGTGTCCCCACCCAAATCCCATCTTGAATTGTAGCTCCTTAATTCCCACGTGTTGTGGGAGGGACCCAGTGGGAGGTATCTGAATCATGGGGGCAGGTCTTTCCCATGCTGTTCTCATGATAGTAAGTCTCATGAGATCTGATGGTTTTATAAAGGACAGTTCTCCTACACAAGCTCTGTCTTTACCTGCTGCCATGTAAGATGTGACTTTGCCCCTCCTCCACCTTCTACCATGATTGTGAGTCCTACTCCAGCCATGTGGAACTGTTAGTCAACTAAACCTCTTTCCTTTATAAATTACTCAGTCTCAGGTATATCTTTATTAGCAGTGTGAGAACAGATGAATACACAATACACCATGTGAGTAGGCAATATTATCCTCAGTTTATAAAATAAGGAAATTGTAACTAAAAGAGTTTATATAAATTTTCTAAACTCTCACAGCTAGTAGAGCTGGAAAGACTTTTTGCATCCTTCTGCTTTTCACAATTACCTGTACCTTTGAATTTTTAATAAAACTTGATACTGGGTAAAATCTGATTCCTGTAAGTCTAATTTGGTAACCTAATTCTTTAGATTATTCTTAATCCCTATAGATTTTTTTTTTTTTTTTTGAGATGGAGTCTTGCTCTGTCACCTAGGCTGGAGTGCAGTGGTACGATCTCAGCTCACTGCAAGCTCTGCCTCCTGGGTTCACACCATTCTCCTGCCTCAGCCTCCTGAGTAGCTGGGACTACAGGCGCCTACCACCACACCCGGCTAATTGTTTTTTGCATTTTTAGTAGAGATGGGGTTTCACAGTGTTAGCCAGGATGGTCTTGTTCTCCTGACCTCGTGATCCACCCACCTCTGCCTCTCAAAGTGCTGGGATTACAGGTGTGAGCCACCACGCCTGGCCTCAATCCATATAGATTTTTTTCCAAACAAATTCTACATGTTCCATGATAAGATTTTTCCAAAATACATAACATTTGTATTGTCATGTTACTTGTATATGTGTGATAATATTTCTGTATCTAATGTAATTAGGAGTTTTTAATTTTATAATTTGAATGATCACTGTGGTTGCATAGAAAAATTTTTTCCCTTTTTCTTTAGTAATAAGCTATATTATGTAGCTCTCCCTTTTCAGTTGGCTATCTTAAGGATTTTTCAGGTAGTAATAAAGAGGCACAGATAAAACAAATTAGAAAGAAATATATTGCTTTAAATGCATTTTTTTTTTTGAGAAGGGATCTTTGTCACCCAGGATGGAGTACAATGGCATGATCTCAGCTCACTGCAACCTCTGCCTCCCAGCTCATGCAATCCTCCCACCTCACCCTCCCAAGTAGCTGGTACTACAGGTGCAAACCACCAATGCCCAGCTAATTTTTTTTAAGAGATGGTTTTTGCCATGTTGGCCAGGCTGGTCTCAAACTCCTGAGCTCAAAGTGATCCACTCCTGCCTCGACCTCCCAAAGTGCTAGGATTACAGGCATGAGTCACTATGCTCAGCCCCAAATGCATGTTTTTTAAAAAAGAAAAACTGATAATTCATGAGCTAAGATCAGATCTCAAAAAATGAGAAACAGAAAGAGTAAGTTATACTCAAAATAAGTATAAGGAAATATATAATAAAGGAGAAAAATTGTTAGAGTAATAAAACCAAAATTTAGTTATTTAGAAATCTAATAATCTTGCAAAGATAATGTATAATAAATTTGGCAAAAAATTTTTGAGAACAAAAACAGAAAAGGCAGACATAAATTACGTCAGAAATGGAAAAGAAGACTTCATCACAGATCCCACAGATAGAAAAAGATAGAAAGATTATATTATGAAAACTTCATGCCAATAAATTTGAAAATTTAGATGAACAAATACTTACAAAACTACAAATTAGCAAACTGACACAAGTAGAAATATAAAATTTTAATTGTTCAAATATTTTAAAGAATACAACTAAGAACCTTCCTACCAAGAAAACTCCTTGTCAAAATGGTCCTATTGGTGAATTCTAACAAACTCTTAATAAATAAACCCAGCCAGGCGTGTCGGCTCATGCCTGTAATCCCAGCACTTTGGGAGGCCGAGGCGGGTGGATTACGAGGTCAGGAGATCGAGACCATCCTAGCTAACACAGTGAAACCCTGTCTCTACTAAAAATACAAAAAAATTAGCCAGGCATGGTGGCGGGTGCCTGTAGTCCCAGCTACTCGGGAGACTGAGGCAGCTGAGTGGTGTGAACCCAGGAGGTGGAGCTTGCAGTGAGCTGAGATCACGCCACTGCACTCCAGCCTGGGCAACAAAGCAAGACTCCGTCTCAAAATAAATAAATAAATAAATAAATAAATAAATAAATAAATAAACCCAAATGCTTCCAGAAAAATACAAAAGTCATATGTAGTTTCCAGCAAGTTTTATGAGGTCAGCCTAGCCTTGATATCAATAGCAGGTAAGGAAATTACCAGAAAGGAAGATTACAAGCCAGTGTCACTGATTATAGATGCAAAATTTCTAAACAAAATATTAACACTAAATCCAGGGATAATTTTAGAAGATAACAAAGCCTACGCTATTTGGGAATACATCAGGAATACTATTCCAGGATTGTTATTTAACCCATTAACAAAATACAGGAGGAAAAAATAATGGGTGTCTAATAAAACACCTCATATGGTTCAATATCTATTTGTAATACAAACTGTTAGCAAACTAGAAATAGAAATGAAACTTAATATGACAAAATTATTTACACAAAATACAGCAAATATTATACTGAAGGTGAAATTTTGAAAACTTTGCCCCTGGAATCAGAAACGTCATGGATATGGCTTTAACTGATTCAACATTCTAGTGAAGGTCCTAAGCATTAAAATTAAAATAACTACAAAATGTAAGAATTGGAAAGGACAAGTAAAGCTGTTATTTTTTGCAGATGACATGATCTTATACATGGAATATCCAAAAGAATCCACAGATATTATAACTGACAATAAAATTGGTATAAAAGTTCAATATACAAAAATCAGCCATACTTCTGTCGTTATGTTCCTTACATATGAATGCACGAAGGCACTGATAGAATAATCAGTTCCATAAATATGTAATTTAAAGCTGTTAAAAATAATATGAAAATTTATATGTGTTGTGAAAAATAATCATAGGTACCATTACAATATAAAAATGGGGGACCTACTTTGCTTGCCACGAAAAGATGTTATATGTCAGGGACAGAAGGATTTAAGCTGAGACATAAAAAAATGAAAAGGAGCTAGACAAAGAATATTCCAGGGAGAAGGTATCAGGCATTCTCCTGTAAAATAAACTTCTATAGATACTAAATTTTTGTTTAAAAATGTTTTTATCCTATCAAGTAGCCACTGTACAATATATGAATAGACTATGAATCTGTTCATGCATTTTGGCATAACATCCAATTATTTATGGATTAATTTTTATTCCAGATAAATAATAGAGATACATAAAATAATGTACACAATTGGATTGTTACACTATAGAACTAGTAATTAAAAAGGCAATTCTTCCTTTCTCTGATGTTGACATTTTAAGGTTTTTGGTATTGTTTATATTAATTATTAAACAAATAAAAAAGAATATTCACAATATATTGCAAGTTAAAGAGTAACAAAAATGAATCTTAATGTACCCACCCAGGTTTTTAAAAATGGAACCTTACCAGCTACTGTACAACTATTTCTCTAGGTGACATGTCCCTCATTCCAAGATAAGTAACCACTATCCTGAATTTTGTTTCTAGTATTCTCTTGGTTTTCATTACAGATTTATCAAAGATATATGTATTCATTTACAAAGATCATTTTAGTTTTTTATATTTTAAACTTTATAGAAATGAAGTGATTCTTATGGATTCTGTAACTTGCTTTTCTTGTTGTATTCAACATTGTGTACATGAGATTTAATGACTAATTCATTCATTTTACTGCTTTATGAGATTTCATTATATGTATGTACCACAAAGACTTTGGGGGGAGTTTGTGTGTTTTGTTTTTTCATTTTTCTAGTCTGTAGGGAATTGGATTTTTGTTAAGTTTGTTTGGTTTTTTGTTTTGTATACAAACTTGGCTACTATGACCAGTCTTATATAAGTAAGACTTCTCCAAGAGATGCTTAAGAGTAAAAGGCTATTCCCAAAGCTAGGATATGGGGAGCCTCAGAAATTATAGACTCCAAAATTGGGGGGTATATCCTTCCTATCCATATGATAAGAAGTGAGGACAAAAGGCATCACTCTTCCAGCACTGGAGATCCCTTCCCTCCCTCAGGGTATGGCCCTCCACTCCGACCTTTCTCCGTCCTCTTTGTGGTCTAAGAGGAAAGGCAAGGGTGCAGGTTTTGGAGAATGTGTCGGTAAGGGCCACTAAATACGACCTTCCTCGGTCCTCTTTGTGGTCTAGGAGGAAAACAAGTGTTTCCGCTGCGGCTTCGGTGAGCGCAACTATTCCAAACAGCAGGGTCCAGGGACCATTGCAGGTTATTGGGCAGGGAAGAAAAAAAAAAACAGAACAAAACCACAGGCAGTTTTTTCTTTCAGATGGGAAACACTCAGGCATCAAGAAGCTCACCCTTGAAATGAATCCATTGGGAACAATTTGACCCTCAAACCCTGAAAAAGAAGCTGCTTATTTTTTTTCTGCACTATGGCCTGGCCCCAATATTCTCTCTCTGATGGAAAAAAAATGGCCACCTAAGGGAAGTATAAATTACAGCTTTCCTGCAGCTTGACCTTTTCTGTAAGAGGGAAGGCAAATGGAGTGAAATACCTTATGTCCAAGCTTTCCTTTCATTGAAGGATAATCCACAACTATACAAAGTTTGCAATCTACATCCCACAGGAGGACCTCTCAGTTTACCTTCATATCCTAGCCTCCCTACAGCTCCCCTTCCTGTTAGTGATAAGCCTCCTCTAATCTCCCCCACCCAGAAGGAAACAAGCAAAGAAATCTCCAAGGGACCAAAAAACCCCCTGGGCTATCGGTTATGTCTCCTTCAAGCTGTAGGGGGAGGGGAATTTGGCCCAACATGGGTACATGTCCCTTTCTCCCTCTCTGACTTAAAGCAGATCAAGGTAGACCTGGAGAAGTTTTCAGATAATCCTGATAGGGATATAGATGTCCTACAGGGTCTAGGGCAAACCTTCGACCTCACTTGGAGAGGTGTCATGCTATTATTAGATCAAACCCTGGCCTTTAATGAAAAGAATGCGGCTTTAGCTGCAGCCTGAGACTTTGGAGATACCTGGTATCTTAAGTAAATGACAGAATGACAGCCAAAGAAACGGACAAATTCCCTACTGGTCAGCAAGCTGTCCCCAGTATTGATCCCCATTGGGACCTAGACTCAGATCATTGAGACTGGAGTCTCAAACATCTGTTGACCTGTGTTCTAGAAGGACTAAGTAGAATTAGTAAAAAGCCCATGAATTATTCAATGATGTCCACCATAACTCAGGGAAAGGAAGAAAATCTTACCGCTTTCCTCAAGCAGCTAGGGGAGGCCTTAAGAAAATATACTCCCCTGTAACCTGACTCCCTTGAGGGTCAATTGATCCTAAAAGATAAGCTTATTACCGAATCAGCCACAGGTACCAGGAGAAACCTCCGAAAGCTAGTCCTGGGCCCTGAACAAAATTTGGAGGCATTATTAAACCTGGCAACCTTGGTTTTCTATAATAGGGACAAAGAGGAAGGAACAGGCTGAAAAGGAAAAGCAAGATAAGAGAAAGGCCACAGCCTTAGTCATGGCCCTCAGACAAACAAACTTTTGTGGTTCAGAAAAGACAGAAAATGGAGTAGGCCGATCACCTAGTAGGGCTTGTTATCAGTGTGGTTTGCAAGGACACTTAAAAAAAAATGTGCAATGAGAAATAAGCCACCCCCTTGCCCATGTCCACTATGCCGAGGCAATCACTGGAAGGTGCACAGCCCAAGAGGACAAAGGTTCTCTGTGCCAGAAGCCCCCAACCAGATGATCCAACAACAGGACTGAGGGTCCTCAGGGCAAGCGCCAGCTCATGTCATCACCCTCACTGAGCCCCAGGTAAGTTTAATCACTGAGGGCCAGGAAATTGACTTCTTCCTGGACACTGGCGTGGCCTTATCAGTGTTAATCTCCTGCCCTGGACGTTGTCCTCAAGGTCCATTACCATCTGAGGAATCCCGGGACAGCCTGTAACCAGGTATTTCTCCCACCTCCTCAGCTGTAAGGAGACTTTGCTCTTTTCATATGCCTTTCTTGTTATGCCTGAAAGTCCCACACCCTTATTAGGGAGGGACATATTAGCCAAAGCTGGAGCTATTATCTACATGAATATGGGGAATAAGTTACCCATTTGTTGTCCCCTACTTGAGGAGGGAAACAACCCTGAAGTCTAGGACTTGGAAGGACAATTCAGAAGGGCAAAAAATGCCCACACAATCCAAATCAGACTAAAAGACCCCACCGCTTTTCCTTATCAAAGGCAATATCCCTTAAGCCCTGAAGTTCGTAAAGGATTACAGGATACTGTTAAACATTTAAAAGTTCAAGGCTTAGTAAGAAAATGCAGAGTCCCTGCAGCACCCCAATTCTAGGAGAACAAAAACTGAACAGTCAATGGAGACTAGTGCAAAATCTTAGACTCATCAATGAGGGAGTAATTCCGCTATATCCAGCTGTAACCAACCTCTATACCCTGCTCTCTCAAATACCAGAGGAAGCAGAATGGTTCACTGTTCTGGACCTCAAGGATGCCTTCTTCTGCATTCCTCTGCACTCTGACTCCCAGTTTCTCTTTGCCTTTGAGGATCTCACAGACCACATGTCCCAACTTACATGGACGGTCTTGTCCCAAGGATTTAGGGATAGCCCTCATCTGTTTGGTCATGTACTGGCCCAAGATCTAGGCCATTTCTCAAGTCCAGGCACTCTGGTCCTTCAGTATGTGGATGAATTACTTTTGGCTCCCAGTTCGGAAGCCTCCTGCCAGCAGGCTACACTAGATCTCTTGACCTTTCTAGCTAATCAAGGGTACAAGGCATCTAAATCAAACGCCCAGCTCTGCCTACAACAAGTCAAATATCTAGGCCTAATCTTAGCCAGAGGAAGCAGAGACCTCAGCAAAGAACAAATACAGCCTATACTGGCTTGTCCTTGCTGTAAGACATTAAAACAGTTGCGGGGGTTCTCTGGGATCACTGGCTTTTGCCAACTATGGATCCCTGGATACAGCGAGATGGCCAGGCCACTCTATACTCTAATCAAGGAGACCCAGAGGGCAAATACTCATCTAGGAGAATGGGAACCAGAGGTAGAAACAGCCTTCAAAACCTTAAAGCAGGCCGTAGTACAAGCTCCAGCCTTAAGCCTTCCCACAGGACAAAACTTCTCTTTATATGTCACAGAGAGAGTGGGAATAGCTCTTGGAGTCCTTACTCAGACTTGTGTGACAACCTCACAACCAGTTGCATACCTAAGTAAGGAAATTGATGTAGTAGCAAATGGCTGGCCTCACTGTTTACGGATAGTTGCAGGAATGGCCATCTTAGTAACAAAGGCTATCAAAATAATACAAGGAAAGGATCTCACCATCTAGACTACTCATGATGTAAATGGCATACTAGTTGCCAAAGGAAATTTATGACTATCAGACAACTGCCTGCTTAGATACCAAGCACTACTCCTTGAGGGACTGATGCTTCAAATTCACATGTGTGCAGCCTTCAACCCTGCTATTTTTCTCCCAGAGGATGGGGAACCAATCGAGCATGACTACCAACAAACTGTTGCCCAGACTTGTGCTGCCCGAGAGAATCTCTTAGAAGTCCCTTTAGCTAATCCTGACCTTAACCTATATACCAATGGAAGTTCATTTGTGGAGAGTGGGATATGAAGGGCAGGTTATGCCATAGTTAGTGATGTAACAGTACTTGAAAGTAAGCCTCTTCCCCCAGGGACCAGCGCCCAGTTAGCAGAACTACTGGTGCTTACCTGAACCTTAGAACTGAGAAGGGAAAAAAGAATAAATGTGTCTACAGATAGCAAGTATGCTTCTCTAATCCTACATGCCCATGGTACAATATGGAAAGACAGGGAGTTCCTTACCTCTGAGGGAACCCCCATTAAATACTACAAAGAAATCATGGAGTTATTGCATGCAGTGCAAACACCCAAAGAGGTGGCAGTCTTACACTGCCAAAGCCATCAAAAAGGTGAAGGAGAAAAGGCAGAAGAAAACCATTGGGCAGACGCTGACGCCAAAATTGCTGCCAGGCAGAACTTCCCATTAGAAATACCTATGGAAGGACCCTTGGTATGGAACAACCCTCTCCAAGAGATTAAGCCCCAGTATTTCCCGACTGAAACAGAATGGGGACTTTCACAGGGGGATAGTTTTCTCCCCTCAGGGTGGTTAATGACAGAAGAGGGTAAGGTACTCATACCCAAAGCCAGCCAGTGGAAAATACTTAAGACTCTCCACCAAACTTTTCATATGGGTATTGAGAACACTCATCAAATGGCCAAATCCCTATTTACAGGGCCAAATCTCCTACAGACCATCTGACAAGTAGTCAAAGCCTGTGACATGTGCCAAAAGAATAATCCCTTGGTCCATCATAAGGCCCCTCTAGGGGAACAAAAAATAGGGCACTATCCCAGAGACAACTGGCAGTGAGACTTCACCCATATGCCTAAGTCAAGGGGATTTCAATACTTGTTGTTCTGTGTTGATACCTTCACAAATTGGATAGAAGCCTGCAAACAGAGAAGGCTCAGGAAGTGGTTGAAGTCCTAATTCATGAAATAATTCCTAGATTTGGGCTCCCCCAAAGCTTACAAAGTGACAATGGTCTGGCTTTTAAAGTCATGGTAACTCAGGGAATTTCCAGGGCGCTAGGGATACAATACAACCTTCACTGTGCCTGGAGGCCACAATCCTCAGGGAAGGTCGAGAAGGTAAATGAAATACTCAAGAGGCACTTAAGGAAACTAACACAAGAAACTCATCTCCCATGTCCTATTCTCTTGCCCATGGCCTTGTTGAGAATCCGAAATTCTCTTCACAAAATGGGGGTAAGTCCATATGAAATGCTGTATGGATGACATTTTCTCACAAATGACTTCCTACTTGATCAGGAAACAGCCAACTTGGTCAAGGATATAACTTCTTTGGCAAGATATCAACAAAACCTTAAAACCCTAAATGAAGGATGTCACAGAGACAAGGAAACAGAGCTGTTCCAACCAGGAGATCTAGTATTGGTCAAGTCCCTTCCCTCTACCTCCCCATCTATGGATTACTTGTGGGAAGGACCATACTCAGTAATCCTCTCTACTTCCACTGCAGTTAAGGTGGCAAGAGTGGAATCTTGGATTAACCACACCCGAGTTAAACTTTGGACACCCCCTGAGGAACCTGCAAGACCATCAGCTCAGGAATCCCAAAATCAGCCAGACCAGCCTCGATACACCTGTGAATTATTGGAGGACTTACATCTCCTATTTCAGAAGGAAATATCCCAGACTCAAAAGGCTCCTACAGTTTATCCTGAGGAAAAACCCCTTCCTACTTAAAAAATATAAGTGAAAACCTATGTAATCTTTAACACCTCTCCTTGTCCCTTTGATGGAATCCTTTTATTGTTTCATTACATTATTAAGCAGTATACTAACCATACTCTTTGCAGTAGGTCTATATACTGTAGCTCCTGCCAGGACGAAAATCCTAATCACATCAACCATGTTTACTCTCTTACCTTTCCAAGCCCCTTTATGCATCCAACACAACCTGTTACCAGGCCTGCCCCTGGGGCACCTACTATCCCATCAATGTAATTACACCCTACAACTTCAAGTCCCAACTGATCATAGTAACTTCGGAGTCACCTAAACAGGTCCACTCAAACAGCTTGTCTGCTTCTCAGGGCCCCCAAAAATCATCACCTTCTCCCTGTTTAACAAACAGTCTGGGTTTTGTAACAGCAAGCATACTCCCTGCATGACTATTCACCCCTGGACCCCCTGCAGCAGCGCCTCCCCCACTAATGAATGCCTTCTTATCCCCTCTTTCAGTTACTCTCTTGAATGGTTCCTAGTAAATACAAAATGGTTTTTTCTCCAATGGGAAAATAGAACACAGAGCCACTCAGTTTTCTCCCAACACCCCTTTCCAGCTGCTCACCAGAGCTACCTTGGCAAGTACTCTAGGAGTATGGGAAAATGAAAACAACAAACTCACACACCTCTTTAACATACACAACCAGTTCTGTCTACCCAGCCAAGGCATATTCTTATGTGGAACTTCAGCCTATATCTTCCTCCCCACCAACTGGACAGGCACCTGAACCTTAGTCTTCCTAAGTCCCAACATTGACATTGCCCCAGGAAATCAGACTCTATCAGTGCCCCTCAAAGCTCAAGTCTATCAGTAGAGGGCCATAAAACTAATACCCCTACTTACACAGTTAGGAATGGCCACTGCTACAGAAGCCAGAATAGCCAGTTTATCTACTTCATTATCCTACTACCACACACTCTCAAAGGATTTCTCAGACAGTTTGTGGGAAATGACAGGGTCTGTCATTACTCTGCAATCCCAGGTGGAGTCTTTGGCAGCGGTGACTCTCCAAGACTGCTGGGGCCTGGACCTCCTCACTGCTGAGAGGGGAGTACTCTGCACCTTCTTAGGGGAAAGAGTGTTGTTTTTACACCAACCAGTCAGGGATAGTATGAGACCCACCTGGTGTTTACAGGAAAAGGCTTCTGAAATCAGACAATGCCTTTCAGACTCTGATACCAACCTCTGGAGTTGGGTGACATGGCGTCTCCCCTTTCTAGGTCCCATGACAGCCATCTTGGTATAACTTGCCTTTAGGCCCTGTATTTTTAACCTCCTTGTCAAATTTGTTTCCCCCAGGATCAAGGCCATCAAGCTACAGATGGTCTTACAACTGGAACCCCAAATGAGCTCAACTGAAAACTTCTACTGAGGACACCTGGACCGACCCACTGGCCCTTTGACTGGTCTAAAGAGTTCCCCTCTGGAGGACACTACAACTGCAGGGCCCCTTCTTCACCCCTATCCAGCAGGAAGTAGCTAGAGCAGTCATTGCCCAGTTCTCAACAGCAGTTGAGAGGGGAGATTGAGAGGTGAGGCCAGCTGGACTTCCTGGGTCAAGTGGGGACTTGGAGAACTTTCCTGTCTTATGAGAGGATTGTAAAATGCACCAATCAGCGCTCTGTAAAACTCACCAATCAGCAGGATTCTAAAAGTAGCCAATCATGGGGAGGATTGAAAAAAGCGCACTCTGATAGGACAGAAATGGAACATGGGAGGGGACAATAAGGGAATAAAAGCTGGTCACCCCAGCCAGCAGCAGCAAACAACTTGGGTTCCTTTCACTCTGTGGAAGCTTTGTCCTTTCACTCTTCGCAATAAACCTTGCTACCACTCCCTCTTTGGGTCCCTGCCATCTTTAAGAGCTGTAACACTCACTGCCAAGTTCCGTGGCTCCACTCTTGAAGTCAGCAAGACTACGAACCCACCAGCAGGAACCAACTCCAGACACAGGATTACAGGTGCCCTCTACCACACCTGGCTAATTCTTTTTTTTTTTTTTTTTGGTATTTTTTTCAGTAGAGAGGGTGTTTCACCATGTTAGCAAGGCTGATCACAAACTCATGACCTCGAGTGATCCACCCACCTTGGCCTCCCAAAGTGCATATATTCCTGTATTATAGCTCTTACAAACTTTTTTCCTTTATCAGTTCCCAAAATCTTTCTTTACTGCCTTTACCCCCAATCCCACCATCACATACAGACAGGCACACAGGCGCACACACACACACACACACACACACACACACACACACACTTTTTGGTAAGCCCATATATATTTTACTAGGTAGTAATTAGAGCCAGAGTAATATACAGACTCTTTCTAAAGATGTTTGCTATAAGATTCTTCCATCATTTTTAAAAATAAAAACTGAAGTCAGCCTCACTCATAAAAATACTAATTAAATTCAGTCACACTAAGTACACTAAGTTAAGTCCATCTGTTAAGCTTAGCTTAATTATCACTAGTACCAAACGAGGGAAATAACTATGGGTAAATTCTCGCTCCAGGATATAAGTTGGCAAATTCCAGGCTTTGTCTTTTGCTAACTAAGAGTGCTGACTTTGTCCCACACATTCCCAAACACATCCAAGGTTAAAATTGAGGAGTCCAAGGCAAGTTCCATCATAAACTCTTGACAGTCAATATTGGAATCCTGTCATCTCTTATAATATAAGAAAGAATATTTTAAGGTTAGAGAGAGGTAAGCAATATTTCCCTGGTTTCTACTAAATTAATGTCTGTGCCAAACTCAAGGTCTTCTCTTTACATTTCCAAAAATGCAATAGAAAAATATACAGCTAAAAACCAACAGTTGGACTTACATGTATTCTTTAGGCTAAAGTAGAAATACACTTTCCAGAATATATGACAAGCTATAGAAACATGTAAGAAAGTCAACTTGTTCAGAGATGATTATTATGATACAGATTTACTTCCTAAGTACAAATTCAAATTAAAGAAGCAAATTAAAGAGTTGGGATATCTTAAGACAAGCTTTAATATATAGCAATATATTAATAAGTATTTACAAAATAATCATCAAATATCATGTTCCATTTTCACTTATAGCCTAAATTCCTTCTATTTATAATTCAATTCAGAAACATTTGTTGAACTCCTGTCAGGCAAAAAAATATTCATTGTCTTCACTGTCTCAGCTCCCAGGAATGAATAATTTCCATTTTCCACTTTAACCACTCTACTTTTTCCACCCACAGAACATTGCTGAATTAGTCACACACCTGGATAATTACAAATCTACATTATCTAATTTTAACGGATCTTTGATTTTGTTTAGCATTCCTAAATTAGCTATTCGTGGAGTTCCTACACCCTCATCTTGATGACTCTCATCTAGCTCCTTTTTCAACCCCATTTCCACATTCTGTAGACAACTTGCCTTGGTTCAAATGCTCTCTACCTACAATTATTACTAATTGTTGAGAAATAATGAAAAAACATCGTTCTAGCCATTCAGGTATATGGTCACTCAAGCAAGACTTACAGAAAATATGGCCTGTGAATTTTCAGAATTTCTTTTTCCTTTCATTGCAAACTTCTCAAGTAGATTTTAGTCCCATAGTGCTAAGTAATGAATGGGGCATCTAATTGGGACAATAGAAGCTCCAATTTAAGGACATAGGGAGGTACATTTCCTGCCACCAATAGTAACAAAACCTGAAACTTACAAACTTTGAACTATATCATTTTGAATTGAATTGAATGGAACTTACTACTTTTAAATCAAAGATGGGCTTTTCTCCCTTCATTGCATATGGTCATGCCAGCTGGGACTCATTGGTCCCTTAGGGTCTTGATACAGTCCCATGGAAATCCATGAAAGTGTAAAGCTCTCCCTTTCAGCAGTTCCCCAGAAGATTCTGTTCTGATGTCACCTGTCCTTCTATGAGTCTTCTTTAAATGCTCTCTTTATTCTATGGCTTGTTTACCCAGAAATGAATCCAACTTTTCCTAATATTTTCTCAACAAAACTGAACTAAATGAAAGCAACCATGCAGAGCACTTGAAATTAGAATTTACCAAATACTGAGGATATCCTGAAGAGATGTTGCATTGAGGCAGGAGAATGGGGTCTGGAGGCAAGGAATCTAAGGCCAATTTGTGCTGACTTCTTAAAAGAGAAAACACCAAAGGCTGGGGGCGGGGAATCTGAGTCCAATCTGTGCTGATTTCCCAAAGCTGGGTCAAAAGGAAAACACCTGGGTCTAGGGGCAGGGACCCTAAGACCAATTAACACCAGCTTCCAAAAGTTAAACTAAAAGGAAAAACCGTATCTCCCCATGCCCAAGTAGCAAGGATCAAAGGCTACTCTCCCTACAACCCTCCCTTCCACCACGTCTCAGATAGAAAGGGAAGGTGCCCTGGAATGGCTGTGGGCCAAGCGGGGACCATCCCTTCATCTGCATAGGACTCCAATTCACCTCAGCCTTTAATTAGCCACAGACAAGACCTTCATCGAGACAAGGATAACTGATAGGGACTTCAAAAGGAGTACCTCAAACTTAGAAAACTTTGTAACTGGGCCCTTGAGCCGCCTGCTCGGGTCCACTCCCACCCTGTGGAGTGCTTTCTCGCTTTATTAAATCACTGCCTTCGCTGTTTTGTTCCTTTGTTACCTTATTTGTGTGTTTTGTCCAATTCTTTGTTAAAAACGCCAAGGACCTGGAGAACTCACTCTCAAGGCCCTCCTTCCGGTAACAGTATCACATATTACAACATCCTTGAAATCCATTAACAGTTCTTTTTAAAAATGTTCTCACCCCCATCCCCAACATTGTAGTTTCTCCTTACTTAGTGCATACCTTTCTTCAATCATTTCCTGGCTCCTCTTGCTTCTTTCCTGTCCTCTTTTTCTCTGAATTTCTTCACTCCTGGTTGCTCCGTGACTCTAAATTAGAACATCTCTACCAGGCGGAGCAATTCACCCCTTCTCAGCACCTATACCCAGATGCTTCAAACCAAAGCAATCAGGAAGGAAGCATAAAACGAAAGTACCTTCCTTTTAGCATAATCTACCATTACTCAGTGGCAGTTATCATCATAAGTGGATTTTTTTAAACTCAGACTTGAAACTTTCTTGTAACTTTCCACTTTACTGCAAGCAAATCTTATGCCTGTAGCCAATTTGTACAAATTATCATCACTTGGCTACAATAATACACCAAGCCATCCAGGCTTTCCTTTTTATGTCATGGTAGAGGGGTTAATTTGGGGTACAAAGGACAAGACCAAAGCATGGCAGAGACAATGTTAGATTTCTATTAATACAAACTTTCTTCTTCCTTCCTTCATAAAACTTCCAAAAGGTCCAAATATCGCTCCTATGACCTGGCATGTCCACTTCTCCCTCGCCTTGCCTTTTTTATTTCTCTTTCTTCTCTTTCTCTTCCTTTCTTCCTTTTTGTCTCCTCTCCCACCTCAAGCCATCACTCCCATCTTGACACCCATGGGGGAGATCATTTAAAGGTTTTGAAAAAAATTTTTTCAACAAGTTTCTGGTGACAACTACCAACTTGGGCAATTAGAGTATCAGCTAAGGTGGCTTTGACAGCATTTAGATAATCAACAACATGAAGAATTATCAGATATGGTTCTTTTTGCCTCAGATAATCTTTCTCTTCTTCTGGACAACTCTTATCCTTCAACTTAAACATTCCTTCCTCAAGAAAGCCTCCTCTGCTTCTCTGATCTTCCAGTACACCATCTGCCCTCAATGTAAGCACTCTCAATGCAACTACCCCTGCCCTGAAGTCTTCCTCTGACACCCCCTACACTGCACTTACCACCTCTTACTCAGACCCTGTCAGCACCACCAAGCTCTGAGCACAGAGGCCCTCTCTGACTTGCACTTAGCACACAGTTGGTGCTCAGTATATATTGTCTTACTGAATAAACAAATGACAGGTTATTTGACATAGTTTGGCTGAATCCCCACCCAACTCTCATCTTGAATTGTAGTTCCCATAATTCCCATGTGTTGTAGGAGATACCTGGTGGGAGATAATTGAATCATGGAGGTAGTTTCCCCCATACTGTTCTTGTGGTAGTGAATAAGTGTCAGGAGATCTGATGGTTTTATAAAGCATTTCCCCTTTTACTTTGCTCTCATTCTCTCTTGCCTCCCACAATGTAAGATGTCCCTTGATCTTCCACCATGATCATGAGGCCTCCTCAGCCATGTGGAACTGTGAGTCAATGAAAACTCTTTGCTTTAAAAATTACCAAGTCTCAGTTGTGTCTTTATTAGCAGTGTGAGAACAGACTAATACAGTATTATTGTGAGGTTTCTTTTCAGATAGTGTAAGTTTTATTTTTATTTTTTAGAATAAATTGGTAAAACAATAACTATAGGGCTGACTTAAAAAAAAAACACAAGGAGCATCTCATTCAACAGACCTTGGAGCTCAGAGAAAATATGGGTTTTATAGTCATAACAAGAATAATTTCATTTATTCTAATGTTAAATACATATTTTCAAAGAGCCTATGGTTCAAACATTTATTATTTATCCTGAGGCCAGATCCACACTAGCATGAAATAAGTACACTTAGATGTAGCTGTATCATATGGGTAATTTCAGCTATGCTAGAGAAAGAAATTAAGTGCAAAAACTCAAAAGGGACTCACAAGTTCAAAATGCAATTTTGCAGAGATTTTTTTAAGTCTATCAGAATCCATTTGCTCTAGGTTTTCAGTTGCTTCATCTCCAAATATTCATCTTTACTTTTGAACATTTTCTGCTCTCACACATTTAGAGAGAATTTAGAGGCCATCTAGACTATGCATACACTATACCAATGATTGTCTTAAAATGTGTTTGGGGAAAAAAAATGAGTATTACAGAGAAGCCCTTCATCATTTTAACCCAGATCAAAGCTACATGTTTACTGCTTTTAGATCTAGAAGTAAAATTCTCAGTAAAATTCTTTAATTCGAGCAATTGGGATGTCCTAGCCTCTTTAGAATCTAAAATCCAAACTTATGTATCAATTTTTTGCCTAAAACGTACTTTGACAGCTTTTGGTATGACTGGCAATTTGGGTGACTGAGCATACAGACTTCTGAGCCCATGAGAAACATTCCCAACAGACTTCCTTGGGTCAGGCTGCCTTTGGCACATTAGAGAGTAGCCAGTGGAGTTCTGGGGCTAGTGGGAGAGGGAGCATACAATATGCACATTGCCAAAATTCTTTTGTTCTCCTCTGTTCAAATTATTAAGTTCTGTGTTGGTGGTATAGTGGTGGCCATAGCTGCCTTCCAAATTATTGTAAGTTATATAACACAAACTAAGAGAAAATGATTTTACAAAATACTACCATTACCTGATTAAGTTATAAGCCTGGAAACTCCTAAACTTAGCAAGCTACCTCTTTCTCTCTTTTTCTTATCTGATTTAGTACCTAATTAAAATGGAACTTTTTTAGATAATAACTACTGGTTGGACTTCATTAAAAGATCCTAAATTAAAATGTACCAAAAAAATTTCAAACAGGCATGCTATGCACATTAAGTGCAACATGTGATTGGTTGCTAAATTTAATAAATCAAGTATATTATGACCAAAGATCATACACAGCTTTGTAGTTTATCTCATTGAAATAAGCCCTTAGATGAATGAATTAATGCTTTAAAATGTGGGCTAAATTCTCCCAGTAGAAACTTTTCCCAATAGAAAAGTTACAGTTTGGTGACTTTTTTTTTCACATTCTGAAAGAAAAAGAAACATATCAAATAGTAAACTTGCTGTTCAAATTGTGGTCCATGAACCAGCATCATTAGCATCAGCTGGTAGCTTGTTAGAAACACAGAATCTCAGGCCACACTCAAGACCCTCTGAATTGGAATCTGCATTTTAATAAGCTCCCCAGGAGATCTGTGCACATATTAAAGTTTGAAAAACACTAATCTGAAGTTTATTGAAAGTCACTTTGACAGCAAAGTCAGCTTTCTGTCATTGACTGCTTAGTAATTCTACCTCTAAATAGTTAATAATTACCTTTTATAATAAATTCCCATTGTTAAATTAAACAAGCAGGAGGCCACTAGCCTGAGGCTGTCTCAGTACTTTGAGTTCCTAATCAACAAACCACAACTTAACTTTGTGTGTAAACAAACAGAAACCTAACTCAGGAGTATACTTTTTGTAACAAACAGCTGGATTTTAGCCAATCACAAACAGCTAAGCTTCAGCCAATCACAGGGAGTCAACTGATTGAATCGTGCTCAAATAAGGCAGATGTTTTATCACACCATTTGCAAATAAGGCAGATACCTTACTGGTCAATCAGGTAATTTCTACACTTTGCTCCCTTGTTTGGCCTATAAGAACTCACTGCTCACATGGCTGGTTGGAGCTCTCCAAACCTCTTCTAGTTTTGAGTACTGCCTGATTGATGAATCATTCTTTGCTCAAATAAACTGTTACATATTTAATTTGTCTAAAGGTTTCCTCTTAACACCAAAAGGAGTGTGTATGCCACTGTCATCCACAATATGTATTTCTGGATCCCAATATGAATGAATCCTATGTGTATTTCTTTGTTTACATCATTTTGTCTTCTATAGTTAGGGTTAACTGCTGAGGGCATGAGAGGATTGTTTATTTTTCAGTCTTGTTGATACATGACATTTCATTTTTATAGGGGCAAAATTAAAGTTCCAATTGCCTTTCTCTTTTTTTTTTTTTAAAAAAAAGCATGATATTTTCAGAAACAGAAAATCAAATACCACATGTTCTTACAAGTGGAAGCTAAATAATGTGTTCACATGAACATAGAGTGAAATAATAGTCATTGGAGACTCAGAAAGGCGGGGCTAGGAAAAAGAAACTATGTAATGGGTACAGTGTACACTATTTGGGTGATGCCTACACAAAATTGCACTTTTACTCCCTAAATCTTTTTTTTTTTTTTTAAAGAAAGATAGCATGTGTATTAGTTTGTTTTCACACTGCAGATAAAGACATACCCAAGACTAGGTAATTTATAAATAAAAAGAGATTTGATGGACTCACAGTTCCATCTGGCTGGGGAGGCCTCACAATCATGGCAGAAGGCAAAAGGCATGTCTTATGTGGCAGCACAGAAGACAGAATTAGAGCCAAGCAAAAGGGGAAACCCCTTATAAAACCATCAGATCTCATGAGACTTATTCATTACCATGAGAACAGTATGGGGGAAACGGCTCCCATGATTCAATAATCTCCCACCAGGTCCTTCCCACAACACATGGGAATTGTGGGAGCTACAATTCAAGATGAGACTTGGGTGGGGACAGAACCAAATCATATCAGCATGCTTACACTTACCTTTTGTAGCAGCAGATGTAAACCTGTGTAATATGAACCAGTGAGGAAAGAAACATGTTCTAATAACATATTCTCAAAGTTTGCTTACACAGGTGTTTTTCTGTCAAACACTTCTATTCACTAAAAGAAGAGTGTATGATGCATCTTTAAGAAAGCATGTTTACAAATTTTTTTTTTAAGTCATGACAGAGTCCATGCTAACTATGCTACAACCATCATGCGTCCTGAGAGGTGGGCAATTAGGATTGCATGTTTTAAAGAGACAGTATCCTCTGCAGCTTCTCATAGTTAAAAGGCATTTTACTCTATTCCCCTTTATAAGGATATAGTTTAAATAAGTATTTTAATAGCTAAATAGATTAGTGGTATTGAAAATTTACTTAAATGCTAAGATGTACAAAAAAATAGTTTACTTTCTATAAAGAAACTAAAACTTTCTCATGAGCTCACAGATCCTCTTCCTCCAATACCATTTTATGGTATCTCAGTCTCACTAATTTGAAAAAGTATAATTTAGAAGAACTTTGTTTCTGTCAGGTAAATAAAGGCTGTTTTAACAATTTTCTGTAAATTTCATATTTTTTTCTGGACTTGGTTTGAGTGTGTGTTGGGGGAGGGTTGGATTGCTTACATGATTGTAGTTGGAGAGAGGAAGCTATCAGCTGATCATCATCATGTTCCTGTTGCAGAGTGGCCAGCAGGTTGGCTCTGGATTGGTATCTACTTAGGAATGAATGGATTTTTCTGCTTCTGCATCCACTCTTAACTATCTTCTCCTCACGTCATCAGATTCCTGACTCAGCAGCTTGGTCTTCCCCTCCCCAGAGTCCTACCACCCATCAGTCCTACTGGCAACTCACTCTACCCTTACCAGTGTTCGTGGGAAATTCTAGACCCCCTCAGTGCAAGCTAGACACAGACCAAGTGGATCTAATGGCACTAACTCGAGGTAGATCACAAGACATCTGTCTCCACCAGTTCTGTACTATTCTCTCTTCATGTTGAATGTTCTGTTGAGCCCAATTTAGGTCTTCCTGTACAGCAGTAATTTTCAATAATCACCTACAAGTTATTTTTTAATTACTAAGGTCCTAGCCTGAAGCCAAGGACTCCAATTTACATAATGTCAGTGGACACAGATCTGGCATTAGTATTTTTCAAAACTCCTAAGGTGATTCTAATATGTAGTTCAAGTTGATTATCATTGTCCTAGAAGGTGCAGCTTCCTCAATAACTATCTAGATATTCTTTTTTTTTCTTTTTTGAGACAGAGTCTCGCTCTGTCACCAGGCTGGATCACAATGTCAAGAGACCAAGACCAGCCTGGCCAACATGGTGAAACCCCATCTCTACTAAAAAATACACAAATTAGCTGGGCTCGGTGGTGCTTGCCTGTAGTCCCAGCTACTTGACAGGCTGGGGCATGAGAATCACTAGAACCCAGGAGGTGGAGGGTGCAGTGAGCCAAGATTGTGCCACTGCACTCCAGTCTGGGTGACAGAGTGAGATCTTGTCTCAAAAAAAAAAAAGTTAGCTGGGCATGGTGGTGGGTATCTGTAATCCCAGCTACTCAGGAGGATGAGGCAGGAGAATGGCTTGAACCCAGAAGACAGAGGTTGCAGTGAGCCAAGTTTGCACCACTGCACTCCAGCTTGGGTGACAGAGTGAGATTCTATTTCAAAAATAAAATAAAAAATAAAATAATAATGTTGCAGCCAGCACCAGAGAAAGGCAGGCTCCCAAAAGATAGAAAAAAACCTGAAACTAGTAATCAGCAGTTTTCCAATAAGATCCCAGGAACTGGGTGAAGTAGACTTACACGTACACATAATGAGGTAAAATGGCAGAGTTTAACAGGTATATGACTTTCTAGGGACATTCAAGTGGTAAGGGAAGAACACCTCAAGAGAGCATGCATACAACTCTAGTAAACACACTGTGCATGCTCACCTCCCAAGTGCTAGCAGGCCAGTGTGGATGCAGACAGCCCACCCCAAGGGAAGAACCAGGGGAGAAGGAATGCAAGACCCCAGAAGTATGCCAGCGTATAAAACCCCAAGTCAAAGGTCAAACAGTGCACTTGATCTCTCCTGTTGCCCACTTGGCCCTCTTCCAGGTGTACTTTACATCTTTTCATTCCTGCTCTGAAACTTTTTAATACACTTTCACTCCTGCTCTAAAACTTGCCTCAGTCTCTCCTTCTGCCTTATGCCCCTTAGTCAAATTCTCTCTCCTGAGGAGACAAGCATTGAGGTTGCTGCAGACCCGAACAGATTTGCCACCAGTAACACCTCCATTTTATATCTTCCTCCCACTTAAAGTAATATTTTTCCTGCTCTTTTCTCTGAGACCATGATGGCACATGGGATACAGGGAAGGAAATACTCATAAGGGAAGATACATCAAAAGTTAATACAAAAATATTATCTTCATTACATATATTTCTCTCCCTACAGTATCTGTAACATCAACTAGAAAATGGAAGCTTAGATTAATAGAGCTAAAAGGAGAATTGACTGTCATCTACCCGAGCATTTTATTTTTGATATAAGGTAACTAATGCCCAGATAGATTGACTTCTCCAAAGTCATATAGTTACTGAGTGGCAAAATAGACACTATATGTCAAGGCAATGCCCATTCACTCTAATGCAGCCTTAATTATTAGCTGGATTCCAGTACTTATCTGAATTTCCAAAGAGTTCTTACACATCTTGTCTGGAAAGTTAATTGTATATGAATATATCATTATGAAACCACCACTGCAAAAATTATAACAGAAAATTATGGCACTGAAGGAAGTTTGATCTGGCCAACACTCATCTTGCCTTTGGCCCTCAAGCTGCCCTTAATTGTTCCTGGGCATGGGCCAAGCTAACTTTGGGAGATATTTAGTTTATAGTTTAAATGATAATAGCCCTTCCCCAAAACTCAACTGCATTTGTAAAGCTAATGGGAGACCACAAACCTAGGAGGATAGAGGAGACTGAATTCAGCTAAGGTGTAGACATAAGCAATTCCCGGCCATTATGCTGGAGGTCACAAGACGTGCAACTTCTCCAATTATACCTGAAGGTAACATCACTATTGTAGAATCTAAAATTGGCCTTTTGATATGTCTTTTCAGGCTTTTTGCATGTCCAGTGACCTATGGCTCTACCAGGACCCACCAACTGCTCCTGTGGCCCCACCCAGAAGCTACTCAGCACACAGAAGGACCATTTCCCACATTCCTATGGTTGCACCCACAATCAATCAGTAGCAAGCACTCATTTCCTAACCACCCACAACCCTTCCCCCAAACTACCTTTGAGAAACCCTAGCCCCCAAATTCTCTGAGAAACTGATTTGAGTAATAATAAAACTCTGGTTCCCTGTTCAGGTGGCTCTGCATGAATTAAACTCTCTACTGCAATTTCCCTTCCTTGATAAATTGGCTCTATCTGGGCAACAGGCAAGAAGAACCCATTGGGCGGTTATAATTACAATCTTTTTTCTATGCTAGACATGTGCCATTTTGAGTTAAGCATGTTTCTTCTTTACTATTCCATTTGATACATTTGCTCAAGCATTCAATTCATATTAATCAACTATTCTGCTCTTTTTTCTTTCTAAGAGTGCACTTTAGATAAAATAATATTGATTTTGTTAAGTATATAGCTTAAGAAAAGTGTAGATTAGGTAGATATCATTCAAGATTTTTTCATTTTTGCTTTTAACTCTTTAGAAAAAGAAACTTCTTCACTTAATATTATATATCTGACTTTTAATTTAACATTTTCTTCAAAATTAACCAACTTTCATTTTGATTAATTGAGTAATCTGAATACAGTCATATGTTGACTAATGATAGGGATATTTTCTGAGAAATGCATCATTTGGAAATTCTGTCATTGGGTAAACATCATAGCGTGTGCTTACACAAACATAAATGGTATAGCCTGCTATACACCTAAGCTAATATGATATAGCCTATGGCTTCTAGGCGACAAACCTGTACAGCATGTTACTGTACCAAGTATTATAAGCAATTGCAATACAATGTGTTGCGGGAAGTCAGGGACCCTGAACGGAGGGACTGGCTGAAGCCATGGCAGAACATAAATTGTGAAGATTTCATGGACATTTATCACTTCCCCAGTCAATACTCTTGTGATTTCCTATGTCTGTCTTTACTTTAATCTCTTAATCCTGTCATCTGCATAAACTGAGGAGGATGTATGTCGCCTCAGGACCCTGTGATGATTACGTTAACTGAACAAATTGTAAAGCATGTGTGTTTGAACAATATCAAATCTGGGCACCTTAAGAACAGGATAACAGCGATTTTCAGGGAACAAGGGAAATAATCTTAAAGTCTGGCTGCCTGTGGGCTGGGTGGGACAGAGCCATATTTCTCTTATGACTGAAAATGAGTAAGAGAAGTATCACTGAATTCTTTCCCTAGTAAGGAATATTAATAATTAACAACCCTGGGAAAAGAATGCATTCCCAGGGCAGGACCTCTAAAATGGCTGCCCTGGGAGGTTCTGCCTTATGCAGATGTAGATAGGGATGAAACACACCCTAGTCTCCTGCAGCACCCCCAGGCTTGCTAGGATTAGGAAATTCCAGCCTGGCGAATTCTAGTCAGACAGGTTCTCTGCTCTTGAACCCTGACAATGCGTGCACAGCGGGACAAGTCTACTTCATTAGTGATTCTAGTTTCGCTCTGACCTTCTGCCTTGTGATCTTTTGTTGCCCTTGAAGCATGTGATCTCTGTGAACAACACCCTATTTGTGCACTTCCTCCCCTTTGAAAATTGCTAATAAAAACTTGCTTGTTTTATGGCTCAGGGGGCATCACAGAACCTGCCGACATGTGATGTCTCCCCCAGACACCCAGCTTTAAAATTTCTCTCCTTTGTGCTTTTTCCCTTTATTTCTCAGACCAGCCAACACTTAGGGAAAATAGAAAATAACCTATGTGAAATAACGAAGAATTATCGGGGGCAGGTTCCCCCAATAACATTGGTAAGTATTTACATATCTAAGCATATCTAAACACAAAAAAGGTAGAGCTAAATTAAAATACAGGATTAACAATGTAAAATGGTATACCTGTAAAGGGCACTTCCCTTAAATGGAGCCTGCAGTACTGGAAGTTGCTCTGGGTGAGTCAGTGAGTGAGTAGGACTTTACTGTACGTGAATATAGAATTAAAAAACACTGTACACTTAGGCTACACTAGATATATTTGTAAAATATTTTTCTTTCTTCAATAACAAATTACCCTTTGCTTATTGTAACATTTTGACTTTATAAGATTTTTCATTGTTTTTAATGTCTTTACTCTTGCAAAAACACTTAACTTAAAACACAAACATTGTACAGCTGTACAAAAATATGCTCTTTTTTTCTATCTTTATCCTATAAGCATTTTTCTATTTTTAAAATTTTTTATTTTTATTTTTACTTTTTAAGCTCTTTTTGTTGTTGTTACACATACACAATTACAAACATTAGCCTAGGCCTATACAGGGTCAGGATCATTGATATCACTGTCTTCCACACCCATGTCTTGTCCCCCTGGAAGGTCTTCAGGGACAATAACACACACAGAGCTGTCATTTCCTATGATAACAATGCCTTCTTCTGGAATCCCTCCTGAAGGGACTATCTGAGGTTGTTTTACAATTAACCTTTTTTTAAAAATATAAATAGAATAAATACACTCTAAAATAACAATAAAAGTTATAGTAAATACATAAATAATATAGTCTTTAGTCATCATTATCAAGTATTATGTACTATACATAATTGTGTGTGCTATATTTTTATATAACTGGCAGCACAATAGATTTGTTTACATTGACATCATCATAAAAACATAAGTAATATGTTAAAGTATGACATTACAGGCAGCTATGAAGTCCCTGAGTGATAGGCAATTTTTCAGCCCCATTTTAATTTTATGGGACCACCATGGTATATGTGATCCACTGTTGGCTGAAATGTTGTTATGCAGTGCATGACTGCATATTGGAAGAAGTATTATAGCTAATAATTCAAATACATCATTGGTTTCCCCTTAGCTTCTGCCACATTATTTTTGGTCTGCACCCTCTAGAAAAATGTACCCCTCATTGATAAACATTTTGCCTAATATCTACCAATCTAGTACAAACACTATACATTGTTAAAGTTAATCTGAATTTTTAAAAAATTTTTTGATATTTTAATGCTGACTAACCCCTTCTGGAACTAAAATGGTCAAAATCTGGTAACATTTTTATAAAAGTCAAATAAAATTATAACAAGTAAGCAGCCTTCTTTGTAAATACTTCAATTTCCACCCCCATAAAAATGTCACATTTTGCATAATATTGACATTTTAATAATATTATTCTTGCAGTCCGGGGCATGGAATATCTTCTTACTTTTTTGTGTCCTCTTTAATTTTTTTCATCAGCGTTAAAATTTATAGTTTTCCTAGTAGAGATCTTTAACTTCTTTGGTTAAATATTTTCCTAGGCATTTTACAATTTTTGTGTCTATTGTAAATGGGATTGCTTTCTTGATTTCTTTTTCAGATTGTTTGCTGTTGGCATATATAAATGCTACTGATTTTTTACGTTGCTCTTGTATCCTGCAATTTTATTGAATTATTTTATCATTTCTAACAGTTTTTGATGGAATCTTTAAGGTTTTCTAAATATAAGCTCATGTCATTTATGAACAAGGATAATATCACTTCTTTCTTTGTGACTACAGTAAGCAATAATCTACTGTATATTTCAAAATAGCTAGTAGAGAATAATTCAAATGTTTCCAGCATAGATAAATGTTTAAGGTAATAAATATTTCAACTACCATGATTTGATTGTTATACACAATATAAATTTATCAAAATATCACATGTCCAAAAATACATACATCTACTATGTATCAATAAAAAGTCACATTTTGAATAAATACATCTTTAACAAAGGTTTCCATAATTCTTTGGATGCTTACTATTTGTTTCCTCAATTACTAACATTTCCTTAAACTTTTGATATGGGAGCTAAAAAGAAATTATTTAGGCAGATAGTGAGGGTGAAGGAGTCCTAAGCAAGGCTTGCCTTTTAACAAAAAGCAGCCCCCAAATAATTTCTTTTCTAACAAAGAGCAGCCTGAAAAATCCAGCTGCAAACATAGATAAGCAAGCTAAAAGCTTGCATGGATGAATGCCAACAGCTGTGCCAATAGAAAAGGGCTACCTGGAAACCAGGTATGTTCAACATGGAGGCTCCATCTTCCCTTTTCTTTGTCACCACATGTACAGTAGAAAAGCAGGCAACATGGTGAGGTAGAGAACCCTTTTGCATAATAAAAGATTAGGGTGAGGTAGCCAGCTTCTTCGTGGGATATGCAAACAGCACTACTAATCCTAACCAGTTCTTCGTGTTATGTAAATAGCATACCTGATCCGACCAATTTTTTGTGCCCTGTGTAAATCAAACACTACCTCCTCAAGCTCATCTATAAAACCTCCTGCACTTCACTGGGGACCAGAAGACCCACTTGGGACCCCGTCTCTCTGCAGGAGAGAACTTTTCCCTTTCTTTTGTCTATTAAACCTCTGCTCTTAACCTCACTCTGTTGTGTCCACGTCCTAGTTTTCCGTGGTCATGGAACAAACCTTGGGTATTACCCCAGACAATGACTCCACTTCATTTCTTTTTCACTCCTGACAAAAACTGACCTAAACACACGTTGATTAAAAATCTATGTCTTTTCTTATTGCTTAAAGGGTAGATATTAAATGTATTGAAATAAACAATGTAGCAATTTTACTGTGACTATATGTACTAATTTATCTTACACCTAGGAAAGCACTCATTGTTTGCAGTGGCTATCTTCTTTGTGCAGGATGCTCCCCCTCCCCCATTTCTTTTGCTAACAGGTTCTATGCCACTGGGCAGCCAACCTCAATCCTTTTTCAGGATTATTCTGGTTGAAAAAAATTCCTTTTTCTCTCCAGTGTTACAGGTGTTACAAGTTCAAAGTTCCTGGTAACCATGTTCCCTGCCACACGGAGAAAGGTCACAATCACCAAGAGGGAATTGGGATAATCTACAAATATGAGCAGGGATGAGAAGTAGAGAGTCCGACAAGCACTCCAGATCTTGTATCCCTTTTCTCTAAGGCTGGCTTTTCCCATCCTCCAGTAGGTTAGGCGAATCAATAGGCAACTTTTTTTTAATGTTCCTCAAAGCAACTTATGTTCCTTTGAGTCCAATTTCGATTACAACTAAAAGCCTGGACTAATTCATGATCCGATCTAAAAACTGAAAGATGAATTCATGAAGACAAATCATGCTTAAATTATTATTAGCAGGATTATTGCTTAAGGCTGTCTCCCTTGAGAAGATCTGACTCATAAACTCTAGAGGAGCAAGGACCACATTCATCTTACTCTACACTAGCACAGTGCCTGCTATATAATAGCTACTTGGTAAGTAATTGGATTAATTAATAAAAGAAATAGTTGAATGTCAATATAGAAAAGGGTGGTTATACTGTCCAATTTAACACAAAATCGGAAGATTTCTTGACGGCAGAATGTTTCTCTTCTATGTATTTAAACTACAAGCATCATAACTTTCTATCTTAAGCCAGGGTTCTCAGATTCTAAAAATATTTCTCATCATAGTACTGAGAATAAAGTTTGGAGAGTATAAATTTGAGTAAATGTTCAAAGGCAAACAGATTGAGCTGCAGTTTACATATTCTGAGTAAAAATCACTGCAATGTTGCACACCAACATGGCACATGTATACATATGTAACAAACCTGCACGTTGTGCCCATGTACCCTAGAACTGAAAGTATAATAAAAAAAAAAACACTGCAATGTTTATTTAGGAATTTTTCAAGTGTAGAAAGTTACAATTACATTTAAAAAATGTAAACTATTTACCAAATTCCCTTTAACTGCACTATTCTCAGGAAACCATCTAGCTTTATGATACTTCCAAGACTGTCATTAAAAAGTAAATGAAATATCAAAAGTTAGTGAAGTTATAATTTTTGTGAAAAAGAAAGTTCTAAAATAAGCATAGAATACGTGGAAAGCAAAAGGGCTCCCTATTTACATAAAAACTAGCATTTTGTTTAAATTAGTACCTTTATAATTATGTATTCTAAATATAAGATATAGATGTAAATCTGGATTATGGCCCATCTTTCTGTAATGAGTTAAGATGGCTCAAAATGGCAATCACATTTTGTTGTTGTTGTTGTTTAAAAAAAAATGACCATTATGTTTATTGGGAACAGGTAAGTCAATTATTGTACAGTATCATCAAAAAGAATTCTTGGCCCCGCGCAGTGGCTCACGCCTGTAATCCCAGCACTTTGAGAGGCCAAGGCGGGCAGATCACGAAGTCAAGAGATCCAGACCATCCTGGCCAACATGGTGAAACCTCGTCTCTACTAAAAGTACAAAAAATTAGCTGGGCGTAGTGGCGGGCGCCTGTAGTCCCAGGAGGCTGAGGCTGGAGAATCACTTGAACCTGGGAGGCGGAGGTTGCAGTGAGCCGAGATCAGGCCACTGCACTCCTGCCTGAGCAACAGCACAAGACTCCGTCTCCAAACAAACAAAAAAAAAGACTTCTTATGATGATAATCACAACATTGTTAATTTCATCTGGCCATTGGAATATGGAAATCATTTCATTTCACAGCCCCCTTTAAACATACTGGTACTTTATATAAGGTGAAGTTTGCCTCTTTTTGTTGCGGTTGTTTAATCTATTTGAAAAAAGGTCAATTTCTTGACAGATGGTATAATGTACATAAAACATCATTGCCATTTATAGTGCATGATAATAATGAAAACTAGTACAATTTAGAAGTTTTTTCAATGCATAACTCTGAAGTAGGGGATTAATATTGTCTGCCCTTTTCTGAGTAAAACCTGAGTGTGAGTTAACAGACTTCTTTCTTCAAAGTCGTGTTTCTGCTATTGAGTGAAACAAAAACACAAAACCAAGTCTTCTGGGTCAACACGAGTGTTCTTTTTAAAACAACACAGATTCTTTTCTATTTGATTTCCTACATATATGAATATACCAAAATTTTACCTTCTTATCAATCCATGAATAAAATAAATTTTAAATAATGATCAAAGTCCCAAGCAATACTTCATCTTCTTATCCTATTCTTCAATTTTTGCTCATATAGAATTGTTTCTCAATGTCTCAGCCAGGTCTTCTGCTTATTTTCATCTGTGTGCCTTGCTCCACATGGACTTAACATTTCTATGTAGCATTTCTCCTACTCTCCTTGAACATGACTGTCTTCCTTCAATATTTATCAAATGACCTGGCATCACCAGCTGCCCACAACCAGGCAGGTGCCTTACTTGCTGTTGTAGCTGTCACATAACATTTGTGTTAAATGAATTACAGTGTTAAATATATGACAATGATAACAGGTAAATATTGTTGATCAATAACTGTAATAGTGTAAATGTTAACAGTGTAGGTATTTCATGTCTGCTAACATGAAAGTTTCCTCATCAGTTTTATTCCTTTAAAAGTTTCTTGGATTTACATAAGCTGAGTTTCAATCATCAGGGTATCTATAGATATATCACATTGAATGTGGGAACTATGTATACTAAGCTTAGAGGAAAATTCAAATTTTCTTAATATATTTTAGGAAATTCTATTTAATTCAGTTTAAGGGGTTTTTTTTGTTTTTTGTTTTTGTTTTTTTTTAGATAGAGTCATGCTCTGTCTCCAGGCTGGAGTGCAGTGGCACAATCTTGGCTCACTGCAACCTCCGCCTCCTGGGTTCAAGTGATTCCCCTGCCTCAGCCTCCCAAGTAGCTGGGATTACAGGCGCCCACCACCATGCCCGGCTAATTTTTTGTATTTTAGTAGAGGCGGGGTTTCACCATGTTGGCCAGGATGGTCTCAAACTCCCAACTTCAGGTGATCTGCCCGCCTTGGCCTACCAAAGTGCTGGGATTACAGGTGTGAGCCACCACGCCCAGCCCCTAATTTTCTTCTGAGCTTCCACTTTCTCTCTTCTAATCTTATCCCATGTGCTTCATATAGTGTCAACAATATTCCCCACTCTTCAGGTGGGCATGTGGTTCAACATTGGCAAATTCAGAACAGTGACAATACAGGGATATGATATAATTTAGAGATTTCAATGAATCTCCTGCTTGGCCTGTTTCAGAACACCTCCATTCTCACCTGAACAGTAAAATAAATGAATGTGGTCTTCCCAGACCTATTACATGATGTGTGACGATGAAACCAACCCAGCAAAGAGGAGGCAGAGATATAGAGGAAACTGAGTCCCAATGTCATCATTTAATGGTGAAGTTAGCTCTACAGCAAAACATTTCTAAACTGTGATTCTTAAAATTCCCCTTGATTCTTAAGCTAATTTTATTGGCTTTTCAGACACTTAAACAAATCTTAATTAGTATAGTGTATCGTCTTAGTTCTTGTGTATTTGGCAGTCCACTCTTTATTTTCACATTTAAACCACAGTTTTACTGTTAAAACACATTTGGGATCTGTCTCTTTTCTTAAAAATATGAAGATGGTATTTCATTACCAAGTATGTTGACAGCCACTGGGTGCCTCCCTGAAGTCCTCTCAAAGTTTAATGTCTTAACTAAAGAAGCAGACCACTGCTGGTAGATTAATGAATAAATATGAGGGCAAGATGATCATATCAGCTATCCATAAAAGCTCTTGGTCCCTTATTCTATAGACAGAGCTACATTTACAGGTCTCTTTCTAATCAACAAGATTAGAGTAGAAATTGAGTATACTTGGAATCAAAAAGTATAAAATATTTTTATCAGATATTTTTAGAGTGATGTTAACTTGATAAATCACAGTATAAGCATTGTATGATCATTCCAGGCAGGCTTACTATCTAGGGATGTAGTTTGATCTACATGATAGATACAGTCTTGGAAAAAGTTATATTTGAATCTCTATTTTCAAAAGATTTTATTAATTTAACAGAATTGTTCTTGAAAAGGCAGAGCAACTCCATCTCCCAGAGATTTTTCCCAGTCAACTAATATGGTATGTTTTACATAACACCGCCCTATGGCTATAAAGAAAAGAAAGGTATGGGATAATGAAATAGATCTATGTCTCTCATGCTGATATCTTCCAACCCCTGGAGACATATTTGTTACAATAATTTTGTTTGAATTTTTACATTTGTATCATTGATATAAATAAATGAAAACATATTCTTGATCAGCTCCCTTACACAGCCAGTAAGCAGTTTGCCCATGGGGCAACACACATCTATTATTCACAATTACGGGTCAGTCCCTCTGCTAAATGTCAGAAATAAAAATACTGACTAGCAAACACACAAGCAAAATACAGTCTTACAGATATGGCAATAGAAGTTATTAGGGAGTATGGCAGTGGGGTAGCCAAGGATGTGAACAGATCAACTCTACTTGAATAGTATGGGGTAGGAGGTTTCCATATCCACTGTAAGATACTTAAGGAACAACAAAGACAACTATATCCAGGAAGTGAAAATGCCTTTCTAGATCTGGTACTGCACTGATATAAGACACTTACAGTTCCACTGGAGCCAGGGACAATTTGAGAGGAGCTGCATCACAATGTGATCTGGCAATCCACCTTCATCCTTTACTGAGAGGGCAGTTACATCTTCCGCAACACCTTAAGTAATCTCATTCTTTGACTTTAAAAATACATAAAGCACATCTAAATGCAGGTCCACCTAGAAGCAGGAGCCCAGTAAAAAAGGTTTCACAAATGCCTTTCAGTGCCCCATGACTTTGTCATTTATACCTTGATACACGACACACCTCCAAATATCCTCCACCCACAAACACTCTAATCATTTCCATTGGGAAGTTTCTCATGAAACCCTGTAGAATATTTTAATCCCTTTCATAAACACTGCCTTTCATTAGTAAAAGGCAACAATTCTTTGATAAAAAGTGTAAATAAATATGATCTTTAGCAGTGGACATGTATTTTTGCTGAACAAAAATTGAATTTACCCTTACCAACTAATTTCTGTTTCCTTGGCTGCTCCCTAGCCCTCCACACTAAATATTTGACTGAAACTGGTCAAATATTTTCAGTTTTGAGTTCAACTTGTGTGAGCACAAGCACACTCATACACACCCATCAACCTTGTTTTCAAAAGAAGGTATCATTACCTTTGTTCCTCCTGTTTGAAAAGTTTAGGAAGTCTGGGTTTTTGGTGCAGGAATACTTTAGGATATTGCTTCATAAATGTATCGTGAGCTGATAAGATATTGCTCATACTCCGGCTTAAAAAGAAGAGAGAAATTAAATTGTAAGTGTCATAGGATAACAGCTTCCAAGAGAAAGATTTTTAACTCAATATATACGTTTCAATTCTATACTATTTAGTCTAAGAAGCAACTAACAAAAATATAAAATATAAATATTTTGTGCTTTAAAAATATACAAATCTCAGTGAGAAACATTTTAAGAAATACAAAATGTATGATAATGTATGATAATGTCAATGTCAAAAATTTAATTTTTGAAGTTCAGTCTTTTTAAAACTCATATTTCTATAATTGATTAAAGTTTTATATAATATACTACAGAATTAAAATCCTCCTGAAATTATTTAAAATAGTTTACATCTACATTACTAGAGAGAGTATTTATCTGAATCTTTGCCATCATGTATTAAAATCGCAGGCAGTATTTTTTAGGTCTAGAATAAAGATGTGTTACAACAACAAAAGATGAGCATTTTCCAAATTCAGATCACTGAAATTACCTAGGATGCTTTTTGTAAGTAAAAATTTCTGATCCATTTCTTGATAATCATAAACTCCAACAGTAGAGCCCTGGGTGGGCTTCTCTTTTTTAAATATATTCCTCAGGATGACTCTTATGTGTAGCTACACCTTGATTCACGGCAAATACCAAAAATGCCAATAAGCAAGATTCAGAGAATAGCATTGTCATTAAATGTTAGGTAATGATATTTGTTTCTGGAAAATCCACCTCATTCAATTTTCAATTGACAACACCATGAAAAGTTGGTCAATTTTTTAAAAAATGCTAAACATTCATCTTGAGAGCTTATTTCAATAATTATAAAAAATTATCATACTTCAAATTGAACACTGACAAACATCTTAGCCAATAGTTGCCGCATGACAATGAACATCAAAATCCTCAAGAGAAGGCTTTTTTAAAAAGTCTTTTTCATTTTCATTGTAAATAATAACAACACATTCTAAAATATTTATAACAGCTTTTTCTTCTCTTGGATAATGTTCCTAAAACACCATATTGATGCTTTACACAAGACAAAGTCTATAGACTTTAAAAATCTTATTTAATGTAACATAATTGATTCAAACAACACAATATGATGTAATTTTCTATATTAGGCATTTTTATTCACTTTCTCACAGTGTATAGATACATTCACCAAGCATCGAATCTTTTTAAAATCTGACCACTGATTTATTAGAGGCTTCCCAGGAAAAAAAAAATTCTGTTTGGAACTCACATTCTACAATCATCTGTTTTACACATCTACCTGTTTTTCACTGGATACTTGTTATATTCGAATCATTGTACTAAGATCTTTTACATTGTTTTGTATTATTGCACATTTATATAACCTGACAATATACTTTATTTGAGATACTTTATTGACCCTTCTGCACAAAAAGAAACTGCAACCTTAATAATTTGCCTAATTCATATAACTAAGAAGTGGAGGATATACGGTACAAATGAAAACTAAATTGACTCCAAAACCCATTATTTTAACCCCTGGGATATTCTGTCCCCCATTTAATAAAACACATTAGTTCCTGCTATGTGCCAGGCACTCTTCTAAGTAATGTATATGCATCTTACATAACTGTATTAACTAGATACTCCTATCCATTTTGTTCCTGAAAAGATACTGAGGTCCAAAGAAGTACAAAAGTGTAGACATATGCAGCCTATACTACAAAATTTGGAATCCTATTCCAATTTGTGCTCTGGACAGATCATCTTTGGAGTGGATAAAAAATTTATTTCCAAATACTAAGACTTTTACCCAAGTCATTTTTTTTGTGTATAACCTTAGTTACACTTATACACTTTATGTGTATAACCTTAGTTAGCTGCCTCCTTCACCTAATTCTCAAGAATTTCCAAGATGTGGTGGGTAATGTACATGGATTCAGTGTCTATGATCTGGGTCTCCAAAAGTAGTGTGTCCAAGTAGTGAAATACGTGGAAGGTTGAAACGGAAGAGTCAAATGCTAGAGCTAGAGATGACATGATTTTTCAGATTGAGCCCCTAAATGGCCTGTAATGCTATAATTTATATTCTATGTCCCAAAAATGTAATGTGGAACATATTCCTACTTCTGAGTGTCTCGTTGAAACAACAACATATGTCTGTGTGTTCAGTAGAAAAGTATTATTGTCTAAAACCATGTGAAATCTGTAAATAAATGTATCTAAATATGGAATATAGAAGTAGCTGAGGGGAAACATAAAATAATTAGCATGCTAGGGACAAAGAAATGTTTAGCATTATGGTAGAGTTGGAGAGTAGATCATGGACCTAAATACCTATCTGACCCTTCAATTCTGTCCTGAAGATGTTTTTTCGTGATTTACCAGGCTATGAGTAAATACTACCCATGGACAAAGAAGTTGCCACTTCATTGAAGCTTACCTGCAATAAACTCATCTATAAGAAAATAACTCCAACTTCCTCAAGCAGATGAAAGGGAAATACATTCAAAATATATAGGTTTACACAGCAGAACTCTAGAACACTTTCAGGATTCTCTATATACAGGGATTATAAAATTAAATGCTTATTGTATCCAAGCAAGTGTCATAAGGTGGGAACTGTGGTAAGCTGAAAAGAGCATGCCCTCATGGAGGGACCTGTGACCTCACCCTTAAGACCATTTTTCTCATGTATTAAAAGAAGTTCAATGTATTCAGATCCTGTAGTTTTCTACAGAAGTCAGAGATCTGTACTCTCATGTAAAAATGACTTATTTTTAAATGTTAATAACTGCTATGGATTGTATGGCTCCCCCCCAACTCCCAAAAAGGTATATATTAAAGCTCTAACACCCAATGTGACTATATTTGAAGATAAATGCAGTCTCTCTAACTACAAGGGAGGTTGGTAAATATAGTCTAGCTCTGTACCCAAAAAGTAGATAAAGTTTGGAGGAGCATACAGAAGACTTTAAGGTAGATATAAAATCACTGACTATATTAGATTTGGATGTATTATTATTTAGAAATGTATTTGTCATTTTATGGATAAGGAAATGATGCATATAAAGTTTAAATTACCTGCCTACGCTTATATAAAATAGAAAAATGAGTGAACACATTCCAATTGTCTTGCTCTAAGATTAAGGGTCTTCCATTTCTCATCATAGGCAAAATCTATTAGAGAAGGCAGGAAGTAACATGTCATACAGTCAGGGAATACTACCAAAGGCTTTAAGTGATCACCCTTCCCCTGGTCTAGGCTAGTCTACTCGATGTTCTCACGGCTGAGTTCTACCCAGTGGAATATGAAAGAGAAGGCAGAAGGATGCGCCAAAAAAGATCCTTCCACATAAGATTCTCAATGTCCTTTTCCCATCCAGCTTGATGCAGAGGACCAAGGTGGCCCTGGAAGCCACACAATAAAGACTGAAGAGCAAATGTTTGGTAGAGGCCTGAGTTCCTAAACTAAAAGAACAAACTGTCAATGAAAAGCACCCCTTTATAGCATTATGTGGGAAAGAAATAAAATTATATTGCGCAAAGCTGCTGAGATTTAGTGTTTATCTATAGCAGCCCGAAATACCCTAATACAATATTTCTTCTGCATCTCATTCAGTTTTGCTCACAGGTCTGAAAACATAATAAGCTTTTAATAAGATACTTATTGATTAATTATATTTATGTGTTTGCCCGAGGCAATTCACATTTTTTATTTTAAGTTAACTAAGGCAAGTCATAAAAGTTGAATATATTCATTCGCTTATAGATTGTTTCCTCCTGAATTTGTCTTACAAATATCATAGCATCTACATATGTATTTGATGAAAATTAAAAGAAATATAAGTGATATCCTGATAAAGGAGGCAGGTACAATTTGGTATGAATTAAGCTGACTCTATATTTTATATATACAATATGCATATTGCATATATAAACACATTTTCATAATGTATGTCATCCTCTTATTACAATGAGTTGAAAAATAAACATTCCATAAAAATGTCAGTGTATTTAACATTAGGCCACTACAAAGTTTCATGCTATTCAGTCTCTTCTGTTCTTATTTAAAAATTTTTTGGAAATGTGAGTTTCTAGCCTTATTCATGGACAAAGCTCATTAGCCAATGATTTTATGCCTTCAAAATTATATTTTTTCAAAGAAGTTCCACATGCCATTGCAATTAAATATTAAGATTAATCTCAAACTTTTCATTTTCATAAAGTTCTGAAGGAAAATTTAAAGATCTGTTTGACAAAGTTAACTGCAAGATTGAATGTAAACCTCTTAGAGAGATATTGATCAATCATAAAAGTTTTACTTCCCCTGAAATAACTAACTTAAGTTCTCCCTACTTTGAGAATCAATATCTGATTTGCATATAAAACTGAAGTCCTGTAACCTTATATGAAGTATTTAAACCTTTCTTTTTTTTTTATCTTTAGAAAAGGACTTCCTATCTTTAGGATTGTTATAGTAGCTAGAAATAATAAAAGTAAAACTTCAGGCCCACTGTTTATAGTATATTAGGCAAGTAAAAATGTTAATTGTTAATGTAAATCCAGGTACAGAATGTACAGCATTTAGATATCAGACAGTTTAAAAATTTTATTAAAATCACAGGGCTAGAAGCCTCACTTTTAATGGAAAAAAGGACAAGAATGTGAGTCACGATCAAATCTTCCTGTAGCAATACATACAAATGCAGTGCCTGTCATGTTAAATGCTATTAAGACTAAAAAAATCTAGTTATGAGAAAGATTTCTTTATTAAAAACTACCTAGACACAGACTCAGGAAAAACTTTTATCATGAGAACAGAACTATTAAAAAGGAAATATCTGGCACTCATATTCCTGTAGTGTAGAACGTATCTTATACCTTAGAAGAACATACCTTATACCTTAGAACATACCTTATACGCACACATGCCAAAATGCAAAAAAAGAAAAAAAATCTTCAAGGTTTTTGCAGCATGGCAGTCTTGATTCTCTAAAGAGCCCTGTTGTTGCACATATCCTGCATAACAAATTTCTGGTGCATTATTGGTCTTATGAAAGGTGACCTAGGTCTCAAAGGCCCACCACATTGCAAGAAAAGAGGGGGGAAAGTGAGTGGATACTTGAGATGTGAGCAATGGGCAGAGAGGAGGGTGTGCTGAAGGCAGTCACTGATACGAAGGAGCATGGGTGGGAGGAATTGAGCCATGACCAAGGAACAAGGAGGGGAGCCCAGCCATCTTTGTGGAAGGACTCTTGAAGGAGAATGGAGTAGCTTAGCTTGATGGTGCACACTGACTCTAGGAAGAGATACATATAAATTCTCTGTTGAAGAATTTTTCATAATTTAGGCCACATGTTACTACTACATGTTAATAAGCAAATCTTTCACAGAAAGATCACCTGGAAGACAAGCTGCCATAAGCGCAAGCCAGCAGCAACAATATCAGATTTATATCCCTAAGCCTATAAATTACTCTATGTTAGATATAAAATATAAAAGTTATATATAAAATCTTTATGAAAATAAAGGAGGGAATCACAATGATGATTAATAACAAGAGAATATCAGGAATAGCCAGTCAAACTTGAAGAACTAAGTGAAAATTCTCAAATTGAAAATTACATATATTTTTAGTATCTTTAAATTTTATTTTTACTGTATATATTTAAGTGTACAACATGATGTTCTAGAATACACACAGATAAAAAGATTTCTATAGGGAAGCAAATTAACATATCTATCATTTCATATAGTTACCCATTTTTTTTTTTTGTGGCAAGAACAGCTATTAATCTACTCATTTAGCATGAATTCCAAATACAGTGCAATGTTATTACCTATAATCCTCATATCGTATATTAGATCTCTTCACTTGTTCATCCTACATATATTCTACTTTGTATCCTCTGACCTACATCTCCCCATTTCCTCCCTTCACCCTTGCCCCTAGTAACCACTGTTCTCTATCTCTGTATTTGCGTTTTTTTAAATTTCACATATAAGTGGGATGATGTAGTATTTTACTTTCTGTGTCTGGCTTATTTAACTTAACATAAGGGCCTCTGGGTTCATCTATGTTGTAGCAAATGGCAAGATCTCATTCTTCTTTAGGGCTGAATAGTATTCCATTGGGTATACAAACCACATTTTTTATTTCTATTTTTTTACTTTTATTTCAGGTTCAGGGGTACGAGTGCAGGTTTGTTACACAGGTAAATTGCATTGCCTTTTTATTCTTCTAACAGTGTCTTTGACAGAGCAGAAGATTTAAATTTTAAGGAAGTTCAGCTTAATCATTTTATCTTTCATCAGTCATGCTTTTGGTGTATTACCTAAGAAGTCATCACCAAACCCAAAGTTACCTAGATTTTTTTCTTTGTTATCTTATATGGTTTTATACTTTCGCATTTTAAATGTAGGTCTATGATCCATTTTGAGTTAATTTTGTGAATAATGTAAGGTCTCTGCCTAGACACATATATTTTTTGGATATGGATATCCAGTTGTTTCAGTATCATTTATTGAAAATCCAAACTTTCTCCATTGAATTGGCTTGCTCCTTTGTTAAAGATCCGTTGACATATTTGTGTGGGTCTATTCATGAGCTCTGTATTCTGTTTAATTGATCCACTTGTCTATTTTGCTAATACCACATTGTCTTGATTGCTGTAGCTTTATAGTAAGTCTTGAATCTGAATATTCATTTCTTTTTAAATTAGTAATTCAAAGAGTATACATGCAAGAGAAAAATCTCTTGTAAAATTGAAAACAATGTAAGTTACTTTGAATTTTATTTTGACCACTATTCTGACCATCACTTAGCATTGAACTTTTTCACCACCCTCAGAGAAAACCCATGTTAAATCAGTGAATATTCTTTTAATCTTTTTTGTGTCTTTATATACATTTCAGTGAACCAGTAGATATTTACAGATTTATGTTTACGTGTGTGGTCTTTGTATATAAAAGATATACCATATTGTAAAATCTACCTGCAACTTACTTTTTTCCCATCCACAACATGACTTAGAGACCTGCCCATATTTGAACAAATAGATATGTCATTCTTTTTAACTTCTTCATAATATTTCATGGTATTAATATGCCATACTTTATTTAACTATTCCCCTAATGATGAACACTAAAGTTGTTTCATTTTTTTCTATCTCAAAAAAAATGCTGCAGTGAACACCCTTGTAAATGCCTTCCTATTTATGTGTGGGTGCTTCTCTGGGGTAAAATACTAAGAGGTACTTTTAGGGTACTGGGCATGTAATAGTTAATTATAAACACATAATGCACTCTCTATCCGTTCTGGAATACTAAGAGGTACTTTTAGGGTACTGGGCATGTAATAGTTAATTATAAACACATAATGCACTCTCTGTCCGTTCTGGAATGTTGAGTCTGGGAATTAGCAAACTGCACTTCATAGGCTTCCTTGCCAACTGTCTTATCCTATTAGATTTTGCCAATAGAAGGCACAGGTAGTAGATTAGAAATCAGAAGAGGAAAAAAACATTATATTTTTGCTTTCTCTTTATCCTGTTTCTGGTGACATTTCTGGAATTGGCTGTGTTCCTCTACCTTCAGCCATTCTTGGGTAGACTCACTATCTGCATTCTTGGGTAGACCCACTATCTTTAGCCATTCTTGGGTAGACTCACTATCTGCTTTCTGGTCCCTTCTTAGCAGTTCTAGCCTATCTGGGTGGCTCCGCCTAGACAATCCCAGAGCCTCTTTTCATACTCCATACCATGTCTGCTCTTTCAAGACCCCCGTCTTAGGGTAGTAGCCACTTTGCACAGTTACTTATTTGTGTTAACTCACCCTCCTCTTTTGGACCTTTTAACTCTTTGGTAACTAGATTTCTGTATTAAACACCCATATGTTTCAAATATTGAGGTACTTTTTGTTTTTTCATTGCATCATGGCTGATTTGGTGAGTTTCAAGACCAGCTATATAATTTGTGGGGCCCAGTGCAAAATGAAAATGTGAGCACCTTGTTCAAAAATTACTAAGCATTTCAAGATGATGACAGTAGAGCGTGAGGCCCTTTGGAGCATAAGTCACATGCCCACGAAATTGGTTCTGGTGATTCTCCCTATACATCTGTCACTTTTCCAGCAGCATATGAGAGCAGATCTTTTCCCACATTCTCACCAAGACTTGAAGTTATCAAACTTTTACAGTAGTTGATATTTTATGGATGAAATTTGTGTCTTGTTTAATTTGTATTCCATGAATTTATTGGCCATTTTAATTTTCTTTTTGATGATTTTCTATTCATAGCAATTTCCCATTTTTCTATTGGGTTATTTGTAGCAATTATTTACATATTTTAGGTATCAATCTTCTTTTGTGACTAACATATGTTGCAGAATTTCTACAACTACTTCTCCCATTCTGTTGGCAAGAACATTCACTGTCTTATGGCCAAATCTAGCTGACAGGAAGCTGCAAAGGGTGGTCTTGAGTTTTTAATTTTAATAATTATGATTTTTTAACTAATGAAGGAATTCAGTAAATTTACAGGATACAAAGTAAATAAAAAATTAGTAGTATTTTTATACACAAATAACAACACAAATGAAAAAGGAATCAAGAAAGCAATCCCCTTTATGATAGTATCAAAAAAACCCAATTTAGTAATAAATTAAACCAAGAAGGTGAAAGATCTGTACACTGAAAATTATAAAACAGTGATGAAATTTCAGATGACACAAATAAATAGAAAAATATCCACTGCCCCAAAGATATCCCTGGATCAGAAAAACGAATATTGTTAGAATGTTCATATTATCCAAACCAATATACAGATTCAATGCAATCTTTAACGAAGTACTATTGGTACTCTGTGAAGAATGCCATTGGTACTTCGTTAAAGATTGGGGGTATCACATGTACCCCCAAACATATACAGTTATTATATACCAATTTAAAAACAATACATAAAAATAATTTTTAAAAAATAATTAAAATTAGAAATAGAATGCCTCCAACGTTGTTTTCCTTTCTCAGAATTGTTTTTACTATTTGGGGTCCTTTATGTTTCCTTATGAATTTTAAAATGGGAAAAGAATGAAATTGTACCCCTATCTTATGCCATACACAAAAATAAACTCAATACTAGCCTATACTTGGGAAAAATATTTGTAAACCAAAATATATCTGATAAGGGATTAATATTTAAAATGTGTAAAGAACTCATACAACTCAATAGAAAACCATACAACACAATTAAAAAATGTGCAAAACACATGAATAAACATTTCTCCAAAGAAGACATAGAAATGACATAGAAATAGTAGAAACTATTTGCAAAACACATATTTGATAAATAGCTGGCATCCAAAATCTACAAAGAACTCTTAAAACTCAACAATAAGAAAACAAAGAAACCAATTTTAAAACAGACAGAATCTGAACAGATCCTCATCCAAGAAGACATACAGGTGGAAATTAGCTTATGAAAAGATGATAAATATCATATGTCATTAGGGAATTACAAACTAAAGCAACAAGATACCACTACACATTTACTAGAATGCCTAATATTCAAAACACCAACAACACAAATGATTACGAGGTTATGGAGCAAAAGAAACTCACTCATTTTGGGTGGGAATACAAAATGGTACAGCCACGTTGGAATGGTTTGCTAGTTTCTTATAAAGCTAAGCATAAGCTTATCATATGATTCAGCAAGCATGCTCCTTGGTATTTTCCCAAAAACCCACGTTCACACAAAAACCTGCACATAAATGTTCATAGCAGCTTTATTTGTAATTACTAAAACTTGAAAGCAATCAAGATGTGCTTCAATAAGTGAATGGATAAAAACACTGTGGTATATCCATACAATAAATATTATTCAGCAATAAAAGGAATGAGCTATCAAGCCAAACACACACACACACACACACACACACCATGCACACACACACAGAGAAAAAAATTTAAATACATATCGTTTAGTGAAGGAAGCTGCTGTGGTTTAAATGTGCCCCCCAAAATTCATGCTTTTGAAACTTAATCCCCAGTGCCACAGTGTTGTAAGGTGGGGCTTAATAAAGGTGATTGAGTCATGAGGGTATGACTTATGAATTAATGCCATTATCACATTAGCAGGTTAATTATCATGAGATTGATATAAAGCAAGTCTAGTCCTTGGTGTCTTTCTCTATCTTCTCTATCTTTCAAAAGCTTGCTTTCGCCTTCCACTCTTATACCATAAGATAACCCTTGCCAGATGCGAGTCTCATGCCCTTTGACTTCCCAGCCTCCAGAAGCGTGAGAAATAAATTTATTTTCTTTATAAATTATCTAATCTCTGATATTCTTTTATAGCAATAGAAAACAGACTAAGACAGAAGGCTTATATAATAATATATACAGTATATATAATAATATATATAATAATATATACAGTATTATTCCAACTATATGACATTCTAAAAAAGGCAAAATTATGGAAACAGAGGAAAAAAATCAGTGGTTGTCAGGGGTTGAGGATAGGGAGAAGAGATGGAGCAGAAGATTTTTAGAGTAGTAAAATTATTCTGTAACATTGAACACACGTCATTACATGGAATGGTTGTTCCACGCCATTATATACTTGTCAAAAGCCCTGCAATGTTCAACACAAACAGTAATTCCTAATGTAAATGGGCTTTAGTTAATAGTAAATAACAACATCGGCTAAAAATTGCAACATATATACCATGCTTCTGCAAGATATTGATCATATGGGAAACTAGGAAGGAGGGGTCAAGGTATATATGGAAATTATACTTTCTACTCAATTTTTTTGTAAAGCCAAAATTATTCAAAAATTAATCTATTAAAATATATGAATAAAATAGATTTAACTTGTAGTACATAATGTGGAATTAAGATGAGAAGAGATTTGAGAATGTAATTCCACTTATAAGTTTGGTAGTCCTGGATTCAGGTAATAAAAGCTAGAGTGGAGTAGTAGATTAAAAAATGAGTGATAAACAATAGAGATACAATGGAACAGTAGAATCTAATTATAACACATGGAGAAATAAAGAGAAAAGGTAACAAAACATGCCTGCAAGATTTTCATACTTTAATTACTGGGTAAATGCAGGCATTCCACAAGTATTTTTTGAATGTCAGCTATGTATCATGCACTGAAATAAGCAATAAAAACTCTCAAGAGCACCAAACTAATAGGGTTGCTTTTTTTTCCAGGAGTTTACAGGCTAACTGTAGTGATACGGATAGAAATAGAGAAAGAAAGCAAGTTTTCAGGAAAGAATGAGTTTGTTTCTGAAATCAACATCTAGGGAAATCTGAAGGTTAATGAAATCCTAGCGATTATCTATAGCAACTCCTCTAATTTGAGTAAGTTTAAGATAATATCATCTAGACCAGTGTTCCTTAAGGGGAAGGGAGGATGGGAGAAGGAGGACTATTGACATTTTGGTTGGGACAGTGTGCAAGATTTTACTGCACATTACTAAAGGTTTAAAATCCCCACTTCCTTCTAGTCATGGTAATAACTATAAATGTGTATACATTTCAAATGCTCCCTAGTGAAGGTACTGCCCTAGGTAGAAAACCCCGCCTAAACAATTGGCTATAAGAGTGTACACGTTAGGTAAAACATTATGAATAGGCATGCCTTGAATTATAAGCCTCCAACTTGTTAACAACCTATTGAATAAATGTAAGATCCCACCTATCTCTGCCCACATTTTCTGCCATCCCAAAAGACGGCTGTTCTGGATTGAGAGTGCCAGCTAGTGGTCATCAGAGGAAACTTCAAAATAAAACATGGCTTCATTCCAGACAAAGCAATGTTTAATGGCTCGAAGCTCAGATCATTTCTTTTACGTGTACATAAACCATCTTTTTAAAGCTCTCCTCCCTTTCCTTTCTCTTCCAAACTTTATATCCATAAAAATAAAAGTCCCCTATCTCTTCATTTCTTTATTTAAGACAAAAATACATGTCTAATTATGTCCAGAAAGCCAACAGAATTATCAAAACATTCTCATTAAGAAAAAGGTTCTCACCGACATCCTGTGAGTGAAAAAAGGGAAGAAAAAGGAAAGTAAGATATTTTGAAACAAAAATTAATGACAAATATACTGTAAAGGGTTTTCCAGGAACCTCCTTAAAATCATCATAATTGTCTATCGAACTCTTAATACTTTTCTAATTAAATGTACTGAAACAATGAGAAACTACTCAAGTTTTAATTTTTTCATTAATTACTATAAACCTTAAAATGTTATTTTCTTCTTTATTATAAAAGCATAACATTTCAGATATATTTTGAGCAAATGAGGGAAAATTGGGTACTCTATGACTTTGTCAGTTAGTTCTTTTGTTTTAAATAACGATGATTAACAATCATATTTAGGTTAAAGAGTTTCCACTAGATGATTGAGCTGACTTCCTGTTCTACAATTCTATGATTCTATCATATTGTGTCTTTGGAAAATTCTGAATGCTTGACAATTAATTTATAAATGGACTTTGGGCTAAAAGCTGTTCACAGGTGATAGTTTTTATAAGTATTCAACTGTTCATGGGTTATAGTTTTTATAAGTATTTGACCTTTGTTAATAATAAAAACCCTCAACAGAAGGAATATACCTAAACACAATAAAGGCCATATATGATAAGCCTACAGTTAACACTATACTCAAAGGTGAAAAGTTGAAAATTTTTCATCTAAGATCAAGAACAAGACAAGTATGCCCACTTTCACTACTTCTTTTCAACACAGTATTGAAAGTTTTAGCCAGAGCAATTAGGCAAAACAAAGAAAAAAAAATACAGCCCAATAGGGAAGGAAGCAGGGAAACTCTCTATTTGCAGACAATATGGATCTTATAAGTATAAAAGCCTAGAGACTCCACCAAAAGCTATTAGAATAAATAAATTCAGTAAAGTTGCAGGATATACAAAATCAACGTACAAAAATTAGTCATGCTTCTATATACAAACCACCCCAAAAAATCCTAGAAAAATAATTCTATTTACTATAGCAACAACAAAAATAGACTACTTAGGTGTGAACTTAACCAAAAAAGTTTAAAGATCTGTATACTGAAACACTAATGAAAGAAATTGAAAACACAAATAGAAGGATATCCATGTTCACTGATTAGAAGAATTAATATTGTTAAAATGTCCATACTACCAAAAGTGATCTACAGATTCAAGGCAAACTGTATCACAATTCCAATGTCATCTTCACAAAAATAGAAAAAACAATTTGGAAATTTGCATGGAACTACTGAAGACCCCAAACAGCCAAAAGAGTCTCGAGCAAAAAGAGCAAAGCCAAAGGCATCTCACTCCCTGAATTCAAAATATATTATACAACTAGTATAATCAAAGAGTATGATGCTGGTATAAAAACAGACATATTGATCAATGGAACAGGATAGAAAACCCAGAAATAAACCCACACAGTTATAATAAATTGATTTTTGACAAAATTGCCAAGAACACACAATGGAAAAAGGACACTCTCTCTAATAAGTGGTGCTTTAAAAAACTGGATATCCACAGCAGAAGAATGAAATTAGACCCTTATCTCTCACCATATACAAAAATAAACTCAAAATGATTAAATACAAAAGATCTAAAACTTAAACATAGAACTGCTAGGATAAAACATAGGGGAAAAGCTCCATGACATTGGTCTAAGCAAAGATTTTTTTGAGTATGACCTGAAAGCACAGGCAACAAAAGCAAAAACAATCAAATGAGATTACATCAAACTAAAAGCTTCTGCACAACCAAGGAAACAATCAACGAAGTGAAGAAACAACCTACAGAATGGGAGAAAATATTTGCAAACTATATATCAAATAAGGAATTAATATCCAAATATACAAGGAACTCAAACAACTCAGTAGCAAGGGAAAAAAAACAATTAAAAATGGACAGAGTTTTTGAACACCTACTTTACCAAAGAAGACATATGTATAGCCAATGTGTTCATGAAAAAAAAAATAGCAATGCTTGATAGCACTAATCAATGGGGAAATGAAAACTAAGGCCACAGTGAGATATTACCTCATATCTGTTAGAATGGCTGTTATCAAAAAGAAAAGTAAGTGCTGATGAGGACCTGAACTGAAAGGAACCCTCGTACAGGTACACTGTTAGTGGGAATGTAAAATAGTACAGCCATTATGGAAAACAGTATGGAATTTCCTCAGAAAGACTAAAAATAGAATTAACATATGATGCAGGAATCTCACTTCTGGGTATGTATCCAAAGAAACTGAAATCAATATGTCGAAGAGATATCTGCATTCCCATGTTTATGGCAGCACTGTTCACAATAGCCAAAATGTGAAATCAACCTAAATGTCCATCAGTGAATAAACGGCTAAAAAAAATGTGGTACTTACGCACAGTGGAATACTGTTCAGTCTTAAAAAGAAGAAAATTCTTCTGCAACAACATGAATAACATCAAGGACATTATGCTAAGTAAGATAGAGCAGGCACCGAAAGACATATACCATATGATCTCACATAGAGGTGGAATCTGAAAACATGAAAGTCGTGGAAGCAGAGAGTAGAATGGTGGTTACTAGGAGCCAGGTTGCTGGGGAGGAATGTGGAGATGTTGACGAACATCTCCTTTATAAAGATTCAATTAAACAGGAGTAAAAAGATTTTAAGATCTATTGCACAACAGGGTGACTAAAGTTAATAATAATGTATTGTTTATATAATAGCCAGAAGAGCAAATTTCAAATGTCTCATCACAAAAAAGTAAGAGAAGTGATGGATATGTTAATCATATTGATTTAATTATTCCACATTGTATACATATACAAAAACATATTTTATCACAAAAATGTATATAATCAAGACTTCCCGATTAAAATATTTAAAAATAATCCGCTCTCCAGACAATACTAAAAAAAACACTATAAATCCATATCTATCCTAACTTATTTATAATCAACACAGAAAACTCTTGTACATTTTTTTGAATCATCAGAAGATATTTATTTCTACTGAACATCAAAATAAAATCCAGTGCAAAACATTGAACTCTATGCCAAATGTCAAGGAGTAGGAAGCAGTAAAATAAATAAAATAAATCTGCCTTCATGGAGCTTGTAGTCTACTAGGATGAAAAATTTGCACTCGAAAATTTAGAAATCCAAAGTGATATCATCCCCCCTTTGTTATTAATTTTTTATTTTATCTTCAATAAAAAATCCCAGGATAATATACCAACCTACTGCCTTTATTCTAACAGAAGAAACTTTTTTAGAATCAAAACTAATGCCCTTTGTGAGTTCTATGTACAAAAATTTAAAACCTTGAATCATTCAATTCTCAGCCTTTCTATTTTTATTATGGGGAAAAGTGTAATTTATTGGTCACTTTTCATCTATAATACGTAAAGAACTAATAATATGGAGAAATACATTTTTCCTAAATTGCCTCTCAATTTGTTGACATCATTTGAATTCTGAAGTTTTAAAATAATTCCTGTGAATGTATTTCTGGTAAATTGTCTAAAGAAATGTCAAGGGAGAAAAAGGACCTGAACTTCCAAGCTTTTATTAATTTGTTGTAATTTTATCCTCATTCCAAATAAATATTTATCTTCATATCTGATTTTGTATTTGTAACTATATATTCTATTTCTAACAGAATGATGCAAAACCTATATACACATACCTTAAAACCTGTTCCCCCAGGCCCCTGGTGTGTACCAGTGCTCCGAAAGAACACATCCAACAATTTCAGGATTTGGGTTTCTAACAAAAGACATAGTAAACATAAGACTTACTAGAGGGAGTCAGGCAGTACAGCCAGATTGGACCTGAATGAGATAATTGTCTAACAAGAAGACACTGCCCAAGAGGAATGATTCAATCCAGGAAGAGGAAGGCTGATCACATTTATTTAGAGGGGATACTTTGAGAGAACTAGCTCTAGATGATTCAAGCTCTCTTATTATGACCCCCCAAAGAGAAAAAAATCTAGAAGTATTTTGAAAAATGAAATGAGTCTGGGCCAGAAAGCAAAAGGAAAATGAAAGCAAAAAGGACATTCAAAGCCCTGATTAGCATCTCATGCATTAGAAAAGGGACCAACATATAAGATAGATTCAAAGCTTGGATGTTAAAATTTTTCAAGACACTTAAAATATTGGATGAGCTTTTCTGCATAACAACAATAATAAAAATAACTAACACTTCTGGAACCCTTACTATGTGCCAAGACACTATTCACATATATTAGGCTCATTTAATCATCCTAGTAACCCTTTGAAGTGAGTACTGTTATCTCCATTTTACCAATGAAAAAACCAAGGCAGAGAAATGTAGTAAGCAGTCTAAAGTCACACAGAGGGTAAGTGGCTGAGACAGGATTCACATCAGGCAATAGGTCTCGGGAGTGTGTGGACTTCATTCTTTACTCCATGTCGAAAGGCACTGGGAGCAAGGAGGAGGCAGCAATGCACAGGGGAAAATGATCCCTCTTGACAGAAATCCAAGCAATATCAAAGTTGCATGCCTTCTTCTCTCTCTCTGAGACAGAAGAAATGAGAAAATAGACAACAATATAAAAATAATTTGAAATGGATTGCAAAGTACAAGGATGTGACTTGGAGATGTTTTAAAGCAGAGAGAGAAAACTCTGTAAACCTAAGGCCTTCCTCAAAAGTCCCATGAAGGATGAGTGAAGGAAGAAGAGGGTGGATGGACACTGATGCATATGGAAGGAAATAACCAGTTTTATAATTCAAAAAACCCAACTTGGAGAAAGGAGTTGTCAAGGAAATAGATCTCTTAAAATTAAATCTTCAAGTATTACACATCTTAGGAATCCTGAGCTTTGAACAGTGATATTTCCTAGTTCTCTGGTTCCAGTATATTTCAACGAGGCATTCCCTATTCACTGCTCAGGTACTTATTTCACTCAGTATGTGTGTTTTCAACCACTTAAGGCTTTTTCCCCTTATGACTGCTTTTTAAGTACTACAAAGGGCCAGCTAGGAATGAGTTACGTTTGTTTCACACTAAATTGTTTCCTTAAGATGTGACATATATATTCTGCCCCTTCAATCTGAAGAAATAACCCCCAGGTTTTCAACTGTTTTTATCTGTGTGATAAATCAGGTACCTCTGAGAGCCAGCAATGGTTTATTACTATACTTTATCCCTAAAACAAAAATACTCATATTCATTTGAATGACAGAAAAAGAAATGCATGAATAGCTTACCTGTGTTGTCCTCTAATGTGGCATAATGCATTCAACTGGCCATAATTAATGTGCTTAGACTTTTTCAAGTCTGAAAAAAAATCAATTAAAAATTTGAGTAATTTTCCATAATCTTATTAAGCAAGTGTGTAAATAGAATTTAACTGCAAACATTCATCATAGTGAAAGAATTCAGTGACTATGGAAGTGAGGTATTAACAGTCTTTGTTTAATATACAAGTAGAACTGCATAGGGTGATTAAAGTGAGGAAAGAATTTAATGTTTTTTATTGATGTCAAATCTGGTCTGGCATTTTTTTTTTATTTCCAGTAAATGCTGAAGTTTGTCTATGTTCATATAATGTCACTTCTCTTAAAGCAAGCCATGCAGAATCCCTATCCAACACTGTTACAAGATGAACTGGTTCCAGAACTTCAGACATGACAATTCGAGTAAGAGTTTTCTTAATTTGGTCTCTCACTTTCACTCTTGCCCTTCGATTCAATCCTACTTATGTCGGCCTATTCAATCCTATGCAGGTCCCCATCTTTTGTTCCCCCTCTTCAGAGCACCTTCTAGTGTCTGGATTCAGTTTGCAATTCCTTCTAAAGATCAAATGTAAGCAAATCATAAAGGAGTCTTTAAGAGCAGAAAGATAGTAATCATAGCCAAAAAGCAAACTAATTGTCATTCTTCTTCAGTGCCAGAATGGGCAGACATCCTTCAAATTAGATGGAAAGGAAGATAGAGCATTGCATATTATAGCATCTTTACAGTGATGGGCTTCTGCTTACTGCAGAAGAATGAGTGCTATTAGAACTGTTGTAAAAAAAAATAATAAATACTCACTTAGGCATATTACTCCTTTCTTTAGTGAAAAGTTATTGAGAAAATCAGTGGTTTAATGTATTTCTCAAACGTTAAAAAGTGCATTCATTGACCACATTCTAATTATGAAGAATTGGAATTTGACATCCAAATTTATCTGTTTTTACTTCTAGTTTTCTGAATCATTAAATTTGACTTGGTATAAAAATTGTGTGATCCTTTAGATTAATCACCAATAACAAATTGGTTATTAATCACCAATAACAAATACTGCTTTTCTAAATAAGAAATTGAAATAAGGGAAATTTAAGCAGACAACTGATTGTTATCCATATCATATCATATATATCCATATCATATCATATAAATCATATCATAATAAACTTGGAAATACTGATTACATTATTTAGGCATTTTCTTACCCACATTGCTCAGGTAAGCCTTAAGAAACAAAAAAGTTACCAAATTGTGTGTTAGCATCATATGGAATAATTTATTTTAAATGAACCAAGCTGTCAGCTTACATATATCTAAACTACCTTTTAGTCTACTAATATTTCTGAGACATAAAATCTTAATCATAGATTTTTATATACATAGATTAGGAAGGAACTTCTATGAAGTATTCATTTAGCCTGTTTTTCTAATGGTGTTCAAGAAGAGTGTCAGTAATAGCTCTGATGAATGATATGGACAGGAAAGGGAGATGGTGCCACAGAGATTTGGAAAAAGGTCAAGGTTTAAGGAATTCTGACCAAAAAAGGGAGGCTTTAAAAAAGTAAATATTCTTTATTCTTCATTTAAAGCAGCTGACAAAAAAATAAGACTTATAGAACAGAGAAAATAAGTAAGAATTGCTAGCAAAGAATAGAAGGATTAAACTACTACTTTGCTTTTTATCTAACATTAACATTGCCTGAGAAAAGCTATAGCAGTAGAGGTCAAGGCTTCATAGTAGGCTTGGAACAGCCAAGTAAACTCAAAAATAGAATGGGCTGGATAGCACTCACAGCCTAGCAGAAGAACACTTTAATTCATCAAAACATCTCTTTGCTGATCCTCAGTTCTGAGAGGTATTTGTTGCAAGGCTCTTTCTGTGGAGGGTGTTGAGCAACATAATGGATCTTGCCTTTGAAAGCAGTTTCATTAAAAAGAAAAAAAGCCAAAGGTTTCAACATGAAATTGTAACTTTGTAAAGACCAGATGTTGAGCTTTTCTTGTGATCAAATTTAATACAGGGATAAAGTTTAGAGAGGTTCAAAGAGTATAAAGTTTACATTTGTTTTCCAGTCTTGTTTTTCCTGATGAATTTGCCTTAGCCTGGCTTTTGACAGAAGCAGAAAAGACTTAACCCTATAACACGGTTAAAATCAAGGGTTTAGACTAGAGTATATTTGAAAGTGGGCTGGAAAGGGGTTAGAAAATTAATCTTTAACTAGGAACCCATTGAGAAATGAAAAAACCGATTATCTTTATTGATATAAGGCCCACTGTATATTATTGGAATAGAAGAACTAAATTCCAATGTTTTGTTTGAATGTTATATTGATGATCATTTATATGTGTTAATGATTATTTAAGGTAGATATATCTTCATACGTGTGCATATAGTAAATTAAGTATGCATGTGATGGAAGTTAGAAATGTTTTTTGTGTTAAATGTAACTAAACTATTTTTCCCCAACAAGCTTTCCTTTAAGAGGTATATAAATACCCTTTGCAAAAAGCTAAGAGGAAGCAATAGAATAAGTGAAGGCTTAGAAATTCTGTAAATACATAGCCACAATTTACTCAGAGACCAGGCTTATCTGAGTGGCTAGGAGGCAAGAAAGAGATGGACAGCATAGCCCTAGAAAAAAATATCACAATGATCCTGCGGAAATGTCAGAGCAGAGTTAGCTGGAAAACACAGCATAAAATGGCTTCAAAGTAGTTGAAGTACATACTCTAATAATTAATCCAATGATAAATGGAACCTTGCTTAATATGATTTTTGGAGCACAAAGAAGCAGTTCAGCAGCCATAGCAACAGAAATACTGGCAACAAACTTTTGTAGTAAGAATAGCAACCCGTATACAATAATAAGCAGAAGGTGAATTCTAGCATAGGACTGAAGTACTGAACAAGAAGATGGATGGGAGAAAATAAAGAAAAGGATCCTTCAGAGACAATAAGCATGACTAAGTCTTCCTATATACTTGGATCAGTGATTTAATTACAGGGAGGAGTATGTTTTAAAATAAGTCTAAACCTATCTAGTGAGGTCACTAAACATACCTATGTTAATGGTTCATAGTGTATCTACCCATTTTTCAACTAGTTTTTGTTTTCTAAAATCTCAAAGGTAATTTTTCTTTAAATAATATAATAGTAGATAGACATAAGGCACCCAAAAAGGGTGACTAAATAAACCTTCAGAGGCAAAAGAATAATGCCCAAAGTCTTCTATTAATAAATGCTGGCACACTGACAGAGACAATTCCCAAGTGGGCCTAGATTGTCCCTGTTCATTGACTGGGTGGGTTAAGATGTTAAAATAGAACTGTATTACCTGAGAAGAGAAAATGGGGGCAGTGGGGGAGTGGTGGGGACACACGAAAGGGAAAGGGGCAATGTTTTACAACAAATTATCAAAATAACTTCTCTTTATACCCAGCATTTTTGGAAAAAATAATCTACGTTTATCTTTTCTATTTCCCCAACCCAAATTTACTCTTCCATCTACTATAATTAATCTTCTTCATATTTTTTGAAATTTTTTTCATTAAGATCATCAGAGACCTTTTAGATTCTAGTCAAATAACCTCCTTTCAGTCTTCATCTTACTATGCCCTGTGTGATGTTTGACACTGAAGTTTCTTCTTACTAGGTTTTTGTGACACCATTCTCTCCTTTCTTACTTTCCCATTATTAGACTGCTCCATTGAATGCTATCTTCTTCCATTAAGCATTGATGTTGGCCAAGAATCCATTCTCATTACCCTTGTCTTCTCTTCTCAGCTTAGATCCTCTTTTTGCATAATCTTATCTGCATTCATGTCTTCAATGATCACGTTGATCTTAAGATTCTCAAATCAAACTCTCCAGCCCAGATCTCTAACCAGTGCTCCACTAATATTCACGTGAATGTTGCCCAGGAAAAGCAAACTCAAGATAACCAAAACTTCACTCAAAATTTCTCCCATGTTTATTTTGCCATATAAAACATGATCCTCTCCTGAATTTTGTCTGGATTAAGAAAATCCCTACCACTTATAATAACTTTGTCACCAATCTATTTTTTTTTAACTTTTAAGTTCCAGGGAACATGCAGGGTGTGCAGGTTTGTTATATAGGTAAACGGGTATCATGGTGGTTTGTTATATGCATTATTTCATCACCCAGATATTAAGCCTAGTATCCATTAGTTATTTTTTCTGATCCTATCCTTCCTCCCACCTTCCACCCTCCAGTAAGTCTCAGTGTATGTTGTTCCCCTCTATGTGTCCATGTGTTCTCATCTCTTAGCTCCCACTTACAAGTGAGAACACGTGGTATTTGGTATTCGGTTCCTGAGTTTGTTTGCTAAGGATGATGGCCTCGAACTCTATCCATGTCCCTGTGAAGGACATAATCTTATTCTTTTTTATGGCTGCATAGTATTCCATGGTATTTATGTACCACATTTTCTTTACCCAGTCTATCACTGATGGGCATTTAGGTTGAGTCCACGTCTTTGCTATTGTGAATGGTGCTGCAGTGAACATATATGTGCATGTGTCTTTATAATACAATGATTTATATTCATCTGGGTATATACCCAAATAATGGGATTGCTGGGTTCAGTGGTATTTCTGTCTTTAGGTCTTTGAGGAATTGCCACACTGTATTCCACAATGGTTGAACTGATTTACAGTCCCACCAACAGGGTGTAAGTGTTCTTTTTTCTCTACAACCTCACCAGCATCTGTTATTTTTTTACTTTTTAATAACAGCTATTCTGACTGGTGTGAGATGGTGTCTCAGTGGTTTGATTTGCATTTCTCTAATGACCAGTGATGTTGAGCTTTTTTCCATATGATTGTTGGCCACATTTATGTCTTCTTTTGAGAAATGTCTATTCATGTCCTTTGCCCACTTTTTAATATGGTTGTTTTTTTCTTGTAAATTTGTTTAAGTTCTTTATAGATGCTAGATATTAGACCTTTGTCAGATGCATAGTTTGCAAAATTTTTCTCCCATTCTGTAGGCTGTGTGTTTACTCTGCTGACAGTTTCTTTTGCTGTGAAGAAACTCTAGTTTAATTAGATCTCATTTGTCAATTTTGCTTTTGTTGCAATTGCTTTTGGCATCTTCATCATGAAATCTTTGCCCATGCCTCTGAATGGTATTGCCTAGGTTGTCTTACAGGGTTTTTATAGTTTGGAGTTTTACATTTAAATCTTTAATCCATATTAAGTTAATTACTGAATATAGTGTAAAAAAGGGGTCCACTTTCAATTTTCTGCTTATAGCTAGCCAGTTTTCCCAGTACCATTTATTGAATAGGGAATCTTTTTCCCATTACCTATTTTTGTCAGGCTTGTTGAAGATCAGATAGTTATAGATGTGTGGACTTATTTTGGGGTTCACTACTCTGTTCCATTGGTCTATGTGTCTGTTCTTGTACTGGTACCATGCTGTTTTGGTTACTGTAGCCCTGCATTATAGTTTGAAGTCATGTAGAGTGATGGCTCCAGCTTTTTTCTTTTTGCTTAAGATTGCCTGGCTATTGAGGCTCTTTTTTGATTCTATATGAATTTTAAAATAGTTTTTTCTAATTTTGTGAAGAATGCGAATGGCAGTTTAATGGCAATAGCATTGAATCTATAAATTGCTTTGGGCAGATGGCCATTTTAATGATATTTATCTGTCCTATCTATGAGCATGGAATGGTTTTCCATTTGTTTGTGTCATTTCTGATTTATTTGAGCAGTTGTTTATAGTTCTCCTTGTAGAGATCTTTTACCTCCCTTGTTAGCTGTATTCCTAGGTATTTTATTCTTTCTGTGGCAATTGTGAATGGGAATTCGCTCATGATTTGGCTCTCTGCTTGCCTGTTGTTGGTGTATAGGAATGCTAGCAATTTTTGCACATTGATTCTGTATCCTGAGACTTTGCTTATAAGCTTGAGAAGCTTTGGGATTGAGACAACAGGGTTTTCTAGATATAGAATCATGTCATCTGCAAACAGGGATAGTTTTACTTCCTCTCTTACTATTTGAATACCCTTTATTTCCTTCTCTTGCCTGATTGTCCTGACCAGAACTTCCAATACTGTGTTGAATAGGAGTGGTGAGAGATGGCATCCTTGTCTTGTGCTGGTATTCAAGAGGAATGCTGCCAGCTCTTGCCCATTCAGTATGATGTTGGCTGTGGGTTTTTCATATAGGGTTCTTATCATCTTGAGGTATGTTCCTTCAACATCTAGTTTATTGAGAGTTTTTAACATGAAGGGATGTTGAATTTTATCAAAAGCCTTTTTCTGCATCTATTGAGATAATCATGTGGTTTTTGTCTTTAGTTCTGTTTATGTGATGAATCATATTTCTTGATTTGCATATGTTGAACCAACCTTGCATCCCAGAGATGAAGCCTCCTTGATCATGGTGGATAAGCTTTTGATGTGCTGCTGGATTGGGTTTGCCGGTATTTTGTTGAGGATTTTTTCATTGCTGTTCATAAAGGTTATTGGCCTGAAGTTTTCTCTTTTTGTTGTTGTATCTATAACCAATCTTGAGATCTTATTCTACCCTTTCCTCTTCAGGACCAAAGTGTTATAAAGACTGTCAATTCCATCTCTTTTGAAATATATCCTAAATATTTTCAAAATACAGTTGTCCATCAATATCCATGGGGTGTTGGTTCTAGGACACCTCTTTCACCCCTCCAGTACAAAAATCCATAGATGCTCAAGTCTTTCATATAAAATGGCATAAAATTTTCAGATAACCTATGCACATCTTCCCATATAGTATTAATCTTCTCTAGATCACTTTTAATACCTAATACAATATAAATCCTATTTAAATAGTGTTATACTGTATTGTTTTGTATTTTATGTTATTTTTATTGTAGTATTACTTTTTTTTTATTTTTTCTAATATGTTCGATCCCAAGTTGGTTGAGTCTGCACAGGGAAACCTCAGATACAAAAGACTGACTGTGTGTCTCCTGTAATCCCAATGACAATAAGGATTGTCGTTAATCAGAAGTCACTAAGTAGGGCTGTGTGACATGTACATTGTGAAGTATTATTCATATGCTTGCCACAGCTCAATATCTTATTTCAGGTTCTCTTTGAATCTTATCTGTAATACTACAATAATCGTCTAACTAATGTCCCTGACTTCAGCTTCTTCCTCCCCAACACATCCTCCAGTCTACTCTCACAGTACTTTCTAAAATTCTAATGTGATTGTTAAACTTTCTTGCTTTAAATCCCTTTGTATGTAATACATGCTTTTTATAATTGTACCTAAATTAACTTCTGTGACCTCATTGAACACTACCCTCTAAGTTCCTCCCCCATTTTCTCCGTCTTTCTTTTTTTCTTTGACGGACTCTCGCTCTGTCGCCCAGGCTGGAGTGCAGTGGCACAATCTCGGCTCACTGCAACCTCCGCCTCTGGGTTAACGTCATTCTCCTGCCTCAGCCTCCCGAGCAGCTGGGACTACAGGCGCCCGCCACCATGTCCAGCTAATTTTTTTGTATTTTTAATAAAGAGAGGGTTTCACCATGTTAGCCAGGATAGTCTCGATCTTCTGACCTCATGATCCACCCGCCTTGGCCTCCCAAAGTGCTGGAATTACAGGCATGAGCCACAGCACCTGCCCTCATTCTCGCCATCTTTCAACAACGCATGTTCTGGGTGCTCCATGAACATATCTTGTCTTTTTGATATTATATTCTCTTTGGATCATTACTCAACTTAAAAAACTCATCCATACTTTTAGATCCACCTCAGAAATTAACCAGTGACACTTTTTGAAACTCGTCTTCCATAGAAAAAGGTAAATGTCTTTTCCATTGTGCTCTTATAGCACCACAAGAATAGTTGCACTAAAGCAAATAATATCTTTCTTTATGACTTTTTAATTTATATCTATGTTTCTTCAGATTTATGATGCTCCCCTTAGAACAGGGTCCATTTTCTATTCATCTTGAACCAAAACACTAGAACTTATCATAATGATTGGATTTAAATAATATTTAGTAAATTATAATCAATAAATAATAATAATGTGACTAATTTGTCAGGTGAGAATCAGTTGTATGCAATGAAAATCAAATCAAGAAAAAATAACAAAGACAGATAGGTGGAAATAAAAATGTTATTAAAGGAATACTTTCAAAAATCTAAAAACACCCTGCTTCTTGCAGAAGATCATATTTTAATTATTTTATCTCCCATCTACATGAGATTGAACATCAAGTCAATGTCATTTTTTTGGCATTAAAAATCTATTCATCATGACAAACAGCCCACTAAATAACATAAAGAGTAAAAAATAAAATTTGGAGGAAGGAGCCTGATCTTCAGTAAAACTGAGGATTAACCATATTTTCTAACTATGAATTCTGAATAATATCAACCAAATAGTGAAACATCAATAAACTGTAAAAGAGGTACAAGAGAAAATGCATACTGGTCTTGTTTGAGGAAATAGGAAGAGTTCTCCAGGGGAAGCTGATACAGCTCTGAAGGATGCAGCCACTAAACCTTACTTGAAATGGGAAGATGTTCAGACATGGACAGACTAAGGGGATATCCTTGAACCAGTGACATTCATGAAAGGCGGGGTTAAACAACGGTTCCACATAACACTCATTTTTTTTTTCAGAATAAAGTTGTGATAATACAGAGGACAATGTTAAGTGGCAATCAACATAGAAGCAGCTGATCTCAGTCACTGAAAAGAAATAGATCATGGCCAAATAACTACACAGAACCTTTGGAATTTAAATGATGACAGCACAAATTAGGAGCATATTGTTTAGGGAAGAGAACAGAACAAAGTTGATGAAAAGTGTTCAACATTAACATACAAGAAAATTCAATCTGTCTGCTGAACTAGTGCACTCTCCACCACCATTTATTTTCTAACAAGTAATCTATCTTCAAAAAATAACCACTATTTAATAATCCTGGAACCTAAGCACAATATGCTCTAAGGGAAAAGGTAAAAATGATTAATTTATAATAGCAAATAAAAATCAAATAGTATGCAGTATGCACTAGAATAATAATTATGCCAGGAAATAAGCAAAAATCTGTGCTTCTCCGTCTCTCTCTCTCTCTCTCTCTCTCTCACACACACACACACACACACACACAGCTTTGATGAAAGAAAAACAAAATTACACGGCATTAACCATAAATAGGAAAACAGAAAGAAATTACAAGCAGGCAATATTCAGGAAATAAGAGGAAGATAAAATAATGACAGAAATAAAATCCACATGGGAAACTGCAAAAATGACAAAGATTTAAGAAAATATAGCCATAGACACAGAGGCTAACACATTCAAATAAATAGGAAATATATAAAGAAAGGAGAAAATAACAAATGAAAATAGGGAGCAGATACTATATGTAAAAATGATTTCTGAGTAAGCAAACAGAAATAAGAGTAGACAAAAAATCCTCAAAGATATAATGCAGTAATACTTTTCTTACATAAACACTTGAATCTGGAGAATTAAATATAATACGATGACCCAGAAACGCAAAGAGAAAACATGATACATGATTTACAAAAAGATTAGATGTTCTAGGTGTTACTCGATTAGCAGCTAATTGTTACCATATTTCAAAGATAAAGAAAGAATTATTTTAGCAGCAAGCCAAAAGAGGAAGCCTTCTACAAGTGTGAAAAACTTTGGTCACAGACTTCTCCACAGCAATGTCCTGGCAAAGAGTAGGGCAACCTCAGGGAAGAAAAAAATGTGACTCGTGAATTTTATTCCCCAACTAATAAATATGAAACCTCAGAGATATTATTTAGATATCAAATTTAGCCTAGTAAGCACTGGGTGAAGAAATCACATACCCATACAACTAAGACTTAAATAGGATGCAAAAGGTACTAATAAAGTATAGGCAAATTTTGTAAACATTAACATAAATAACTTATTCATAGGTTATAATGGAGATAGTATAAATAATGAGTAACAAATGTGAAGTTTCAGCAGAGGGGAAAATGTAATATATATCTGTACATATTCCCTTACAAAGTGGATAATTAATAGTTACAGTTTAAGAAATATTAAAAATAATATTTAATAATAAAGATATGAATATAACTGACCAAAGATTTAAATACTTGTTGCAACAAAATCAACATGTGAAGAGGGAAATTTTTCTCATTTCATACTAGGTTATAAATATGCATTGTCTAAAGTTGATAAATCAAGAAATATACATTTGGTTTAGGTATAGAATCAAACTATTAAACATTTTTGTTCCCAGATTATACACCATCAAAATTCATAAAGCAAAAATTGCAGGTATAAATGGAGGCAAAATAAACCCCAATAACTTCCCTTTGTTGTCAAACAAAAATCAAGTAGGAAATGAATCACTAAGGATGTAGATTTTACATATATTAATCATGTACCAAATTTTATTCTTAAATCAAAAGAGGATATTAAAACTAAAACTATAAAATATTAAAGTAAAAATAGTGAAGCCTTTCATGAACCTATGGAATATAGTTAAAATATGTATTTCTCTGAAGAAAAAAATGACTGATATTACAAGAAGATAGAATAAAATAAAAAATTAGCTTTTAACTCAAGTAGTATAAGAAAATTAAAATACATAAGAAAAATGGAAAGGAGAAAACAAAGAAAAGCAATGAATAAATTTATAAAACAGAAAAAATATAGAAAAGTAAAAATCAAGAGCTGGTTCTTTGGAAAGGAAAAAGTAAACCACAGGCATATCTAAACAAAAAGAATAGCATAAGTACTCAACATAAGAAAATTGGGAACTAACTAACAGTATATATCATTAAAAAGAAATCGGAAAAGAAGGTTTTACACAAAGATGTAAGGTCAAAAAAACTGAAACTAAACAAAAATGATTTTTTAAGGAAAATGTATATTACTTATATTTGACATTAGAAAAAAGAGAAAAGCCTAAGTAAATTAATTGCCTTGAAAAAAATGGGGAATAATCTCAAAGCAGTTTTCCTCCACCACAAACACACACACACACACACACAAACACACACACACAGGTATCAAACAAGGCATTATCACAGTGGATTCCATCAAATCTTCATGGAAGACACAATACATATGCTTGTTAAATATTGAAACATAGAAAAGCTTTCAAATTTATTTGATGAAGCGAGCAAAACAATTAGATGCAAATATGACAAAACATGAAAAAGGAAACCAGAGATTAATCTCACAAATACACATGAATATTTTCCAAAAATATATATGAGGGTATAGTGCCCGGCAACATATTAACAAAGATCATACAACAAAATAAGATTTATCCAAGTAACCAAAGAAAATTCAATTAGAGAATATAGCAATATAATTTTCCACAATAAGCTGAAATTTTTAAAATTATAATCTCCCTAAATACAGAAAAAGTATTCAGTAAAATTCAACATAGTTCTTAGCAGCTTAAATTGAAAAAAGTTTATTTTTTTTAAGCTGGTAAGTAGATCAAACCAAAAGACAGAATCATATTTAATGTTGAAACACCAGAGGCAATAGCAATAAATTCAGGAACGAGATAAAGATATATACTAGTGCTACAAATTTCTGAAAGTACCAAAGGACACAATTTAATAAAAGAAATGCACAAGATTTAGAAATTAGAAAGAAAGATACGAATCAGTTTTTGCTATTATTGTAATTATATAGATTTAAAAAAAGTACATAGACCAGAAACCCATTAGAGTACTTGCCAAAGTGGCTTATTCCAGAAGTAACTAATTCAATAGCTTGCCCTTTTCCTCGAACAGTGAGTCCTAAAACCAATGTGACAGCAGCAGATGGTAGACATCTACGCCAGGTGTAGGTAGGGTGAAAGGTAAGGTATCACAGCATCCAAGACCAGGGTGTGGAGGGCATCCACGTTAAGGTGGGACTGTGCAGAGTCTCAGAACAACCAAGTAAGGAGGACAGTTGTGAGGTGTGAGACAGAGGGAGTGTCCCAGAGCTAAATGTCAGAATGGATGGCAGTGAATATGGAAGATAGATTACAAACAAGGAAACTACTCAAAAGTGTTATGTTAAAGCTAATAGGAGAAAGCTTTATCACTTCAGAGATGGGAGTTAGAAATACAGAAAGGGAGAAGATAAGAATGAGCCTGTGGTGCTGCATTAGGATTAAAGAAATCAGTGTAAACTCACAATTTTTAATATATATATATATATAAATTGATTTACAAACAAATATAAATGTGAATTTGTATTCCCTAGATCTGTCCACTGAGAGGGCCTGAGAGTAATGGTATCCTAAGATCAATGACGCACAGAGCACCCAGATCTTAAATTTTCATTAAAACAAAACAGGGCTCTTAGGGAAAATGTCTGATTCCAGGGATCAGACAAAGAAAGTATGAAAAAGCTTGAAAAATCCCATTGTGTCAGAAGCAAAGAAATGCTCAAACCAACTTGAAGTGGCTCCCACTGTCCAAACTATGAACAATGTGATCAAAATATATAATAAAAATAACTCCTTAAAACTCTTTGAATAAAATAGAAACTCCAGAGTTCCTATATTTAATTTTTATTTTTTAACCCAAATAAAGAACTGTGAATGTATTTATTTAATTTAATATTTCATGAGAAATGGAATATTTATACACCTTAAAATACATCTTCACAAAACATATTAATTTAAAAAGAGAAAAGAGCACATTTACAACTGGAAAGCTCTCTATGTAACACCTTAATCATTATTAAAGTGAATATCATCAAGAGTGGGACAAACTGAGATCATATGGCCCCTGATAAGATGGAAGGAGAACATGAAATCACTCCTGTGATATTGCTGACAAAGATGTCTACCTCAAATCTAATCATGAGGAAATATCAAACAAACCAAATTGAAAGATATTCTACAAAATAACTGCTTTGTAGTCTCCCAGTATCAAGGTCATGAAAGTCAAGGAAAACTGAGAAACTATTCCAGACTGAAAGAATTGAAGAGATAAGACAGCAAGATCCTGAAGAGTCAAAGCAATCTCAAGAAAAAAGAACAAAGCTAAAAGTATCACACTGTCTGATTTCAAAATACAAAGCTATCATAACAGTATGGTGCTGGCATAAAACAGACACATTGACCAGAAAAACATGAGATTTTGAATTGGATTGTTTTACTAGAAAGGACATTATCAGAACAACTGACCAAATTTGAATGGGGTCCAAGGATTAGATTACAGTAATGTATCAATGTTAACTTTCCTGATCTTGATAGTTGTATTGTAATTATGTAACAATGTTGTTTTAAAAATACACACTGAAATATGGGGATGATGGAATGTCAAATTGCTCTAGAAAAATAAGTTCCTTTAATCTGAACTTACAACATCTGTAAGATTATGATTATTTCAAAAGTTTTTTAAAAATTTAAATTTAATATTTCTCACATACTGACTTTACAGTTAGAAAAATATATCACTCATAATAGAAAAAAGATAAAATACCCAGGAATAAATTTTATTTAGTGGCATACAATAACACTTACATAAATTCAAGGGGAAGATTTATTTACTTATGGATTTGTTTTTTGGTAGAAACAGGGTCTCACTATGTTGCCAAGGCTAGTCTCAAACTCCTGGCCTCCAGGGATCCTCCCATCTCAGCCTCCCAAAGTGCTGGGATTACAGGTGTGAGCCATTCAGCCTGAGAAGTAGGAAGACTGAGCATTGTAAAGATACCAGTTATTGAGTAGGAAGACTCAATATTATAAATATGTCAATTCTCCACAAATTAATCCTTTTTTTAAAAAAACAGGGTCTTGGCCAGGTGTGGTGGCTCACATCTGTAATCCTAGCACTTTGGGAGGCCGAGGCGGGCAGATCACCTGAGGTTGGGAGTTTGAGACCAGCCTGATCAACATGGAGAAACCCCATCTCTACTAAAAATACAAAATTAGCTGGGTGTGGTGGCGCATGCCTGTAATCCCAGCTACCTGGGAGGCTGAGGCAGGTGAATCTCTTGAACCCGGGAGGCAGAGGTTACGGTGAACCAAGATCGCGCCACTGCACTCCAGTCTGGGCAACAAGAGCGAAACTCCATCTCAAAAAAAAAAAAAAACTAAAACTAAAACAACAACAACAACAACAAAAACAGGGCCTTGCGCTGTTGCTCAGGCTGGAGTGCAGTAGCATGATCATAGCTCACTGAAATTCACCTCAAATTCCTGGGCTCAAGCGATCCTCCTGCCTCAGCTTTCTCAAATACACAGGGAACAAAAGTCAATGTAGATAAATGAGATTACATCACTCTACAAAGCTTCTGTACAGAAAAGGAAACAACAGAGTGAAGAGACAACCCATAGAATGGAGAATATATTTGCAAATTATACCTATGATAAGGGGGTAATATCCAAAATATATAGGGAACTCAAACAATTCAGTAACAAGCAAACACATAGTCCAACTTGAAAAATGGGCAAAGGGCCTGAACAGACATTTTTCAGAATAAGACCTATGAATGGCCAACAAAAAAAATGGTCAATATCTCTAATCATCAGGGAAATACAAATTAAATCCACAGTGAGATACCACTCCGCACCTGTTAACATGGCTACTATCAAAAAAACGAAAGATAAGTGTTAGAGAGAAAGTGGAGGAAAGGGAACCCTGATATACTGTTGGTGAGAATGTAAATTAATATAGTCATTTTGGAAAGCAATATGAAAGTTCCTCAAAATATTAACAATAGAATTACCATATGATCCAATAATCCTACTTCTGCCCCTATAGTGACTACATAAAAATTTTATAAATGTGATTATATAAAATGTGATTATAATTAATAAATACAAATACATTAAAATAGTATATATAATTTCTTCATACTGGAAAAGCCAGGAGAGTCTTTGTGGCGATTAAAGTAATTTAGGAAAACTCTGAAGAACTGAAATGATAAGAACAAATAAAGGAAGAGCAAAGGGAACCCCAAACACAGGAAACATGAGCTAAGGCATGACAATATGGTGAAGATTATGATGGTGTAATTAAGGGAATATTTTTCCTGTCAGCATGATAACTCTCCAGCTCTGCTCCTTATAGGCCAGATTAAGATACAGTTAACAGCGTTGCTAGGCAACATTGCTTATGATAACAATGATCTTGGATTGATGACTTGCATTTGGACTAGAAAGCACTACAGATGATGTACGAATACCTGACGAGCAGTCACTGAAATGAGCTACGCTGAGTACTTTAACTCTAGTAATTGAGAGATTTCTTACAGGAAACTTGGAAGCAGTGCCTTTGGAATTTTTATTAAAAACGATGGTTTATGAGGGTTTTAAGCCAGGGCAATTCAGCATCTGCCCTATGTGACTCTCACTACCTTGAACCTGAGCTACTATATAGGTGGCCAAAGAGGGCTGGCTGTGTGGGCTGCAGCCTAGGCATCTGGGGACTTCTTCCACAGAAGGGGAACCCCTAACAGTGTCCTTATGGAAAGCTGTAACTTTACATATTTGCCAAGTGTGTCTATCTGAATGTTTAACCTTTGAAATCTTCCTGTACCTCTAATCAGTATTGGCAGATAGGCTTAAGGAATAACAAAGTGTTTTAGCTGTAGTGGAGAGTTACATAGATGGAAGAATGAGATCTAGAACACAAGAGACAGATTTTAACTTAATCATGAAAGATTTAAATGCCAGATTGTGGAAAATAGATTGTAATTTAAGTTTTAAAGGAGAGTAGGACCCTGACAGCTTTTGAGTGTAGAGTTAAAGTTATCAAAAAGTTTAATCGTCCTATCAGACAAGTAAATCTAGTTCACAGTATATGTTGGAAGGAAGACCAGAGATCAGTTCTGTGAAAGATGCTGGAGGACCAGCATCTTCAGTTGTCTGAAGGATTGGTAACATGGAACTAATAACAGGACTAATCTCTGATATAGGCAGATAGAGCAGTAGCCTGAGACTCAGAGGAGACCTAGCCTGACATCTAGTGGAGATGTGATTTGCAAGGCATTGCAATTTACTTCACCATTTCCTGTTTCCTGCCTGAAGTCCCAGGTACCATCAAGCTCACATTTAAGTTCCCATAGCTTAATTTCTAAACGCCACTCAAAATGGTTTGACAAAAAGTACATCAAAATAGTTATAACAGTAGTAGGAAAAAAATACTAAATGTTTGCTTTACAATAAAACATCCATCTTTTCTCCTTGGGATTAAAAATTTGACTTTTATCCTAAAAAATTAAGGTGAGGAAAAAAATTTTTCAATACTTCTGAATTTTATGATGGCACATTCCATTGGGACTACCATTGATTATATAGACACAGAAATGGACACAAACATTCAACCTTTTTCCAACCTTTTATTCCTTCTTGGAATTTTCATTCTTATTTATTTTAGTTCTTTCTTTTTCTTAAACTTGGTTTCTTTATACATTATACAACCCACTTCCCTGTTTTTCTTCGTCACTGACAAGCCTCCTTTTTTTCTTACCTGCATTCCTAGGATTTGAATGGTTTAAAACTTTTAAATGGTACAATATTCACTTTTTCAAATATATACCTTTAATCCTTGGCTACCAAAGAACTGAAAAACTCTCAAATTATAGAAAATGCCTTTGAACGCTTAGGAATGATGACACAGTGTTTTCAGATTTGCAGTAAATGTAAAGCCATAAAATGAAAAAGAGCGAAGAAAAACATTCGCTTAAGAGTACTATCTTGTTGGCCAGGCGCGGTGGCTCACATCTGTAATCCCAGCACTTTGAGAGGCCGAGGCGGGTGGATCACGAGGTCAGGAGATCGAGACCATTCTGGCCAACACGGTGAAAGCCCGTCTCTACTAAAAAAATACAAAAAAATTAGCCAGGCGTGGCTGTGACTAACATATACTGTAGTCCCAGATATTCAGGAGACTGAGGCAGGAGAATGGCGTGAACCCAGGAGGCAGAGTTTGCAGTGAAATGAAATCATGCCACTGCACTCCAGCCTGGGCGACAGAGCGAGATTCCGTCTCAGAAAAAAAAAAAAAAAAAAAAGAGTACTATCTTGTTTCTAAATTTCTTGATGTGTCTCTGGTCTTATCTTGAATGCTTTTTTTTTTCCAACTCATATGTTGGAATAAATGAAAGATACCTAGAAATGTCTGGTGAATTAAAACATTTTTGGAACTGGAAAAGCACAGAATTTTTTTTTTTCAAGTCAACCAGTAGTCAAAATGTAAAGCATATTTTTAAACCCATTCTTCCTCAGAAGAATAAGCCTAATTAGTGTGAAGAAAATAGAGTAGCAGCAAATTTATCCCAACAAAGGAAGTTAACTGGACCATAAACCAAACGGTGAAGGACAGCTTCTTGCCTTCCATTAAAAATTTTTTAAAATAAGAATTTTTTTTTTCTTTTTTTCTGCCTCTTCAGGAAATCAACTTATAAAAATAATGGGTCACGTGTGTACTTAAACCAGATGCCATTTCACTTAGGTGGTAAAACTGTACAGTTTGTTAGCTATGATGTTTTTAAAATAATTCTCATCCAGAATGAAAAGTGGAACAGCTCTTCTGCTTTTGAGAACATTCATTCCTCCCCTAAGGTTAGCAAACTGTGAAGAATCCTGAGACAGAAGTCAAAGAGACCAGAGAAGGAAAAGACTTGAAAGTTTCAAAGAAGAAAGAACCACAAGCAGCAAACTAGCTCAAGAAGCTTAACTACTTGAAGTGTCTGAGTCTGAATTTCAGAGTCAACAAGATAGCAGTGGAGGAGGGTTTGAAGATGTGTGACATGTTGCCTCCCATATATTAATAGCATTTAAGTAGCCAAATGGGCAAGAAATTCAGGGCAGGAGGTAAGGGGCAACCCGGAATGCTGCTAGCTTTGTTGTTATTGTGAGTAGAGTTTGTTTACACAGATGACGCTACGAGGAGCCTCTGCTACTTAACATCTGTGTGAACCTTAGTATGAAACCTAAGCCTTATTATCCTTAAGTGTAAACTGGAACACGTATTAATTTTCTATTGCTGCTGTAAAAGATTGCCACTGCCTTAGTGGCTTAAAACAATAAAAACGTATTATCTAACAGTTCTGGAAATGAGAACTCTGAAACTGATTTCACCGGGCTAAAATCACATCAGCAGGACTACAATTCTTCTGGAGACGCTAGGGGAGAATCCATTTCTTTGCCTTTCCCTGCTTCTAGAGGCTGCCTGAATTCCTTGGCTTTTGTCCCCCCTCTATCTTCAAAGCCAGCAAGGGCCAGTCGAGTCTTTCTCACACATCATTCTGACTGACTCTCTCGCCTTCCTCTTTTGCTTATAAGGGCTCTCACAATTGTGGCGGGTACCCAGACAATCCGGAATATTCTTCCATCTCAAGAGGAGCCAATTAGCTGCTTTAATTGCATGTGCAGCCTCAATTCCCCCTAACATGTAGTATAACCTATTCATAAGTTTTGTGAATTAAGGCATGGATATCACTGGGACCGTTAATTCTGTCCACTGAAGACATAGAGTTCTTGTAAGAAATACATGAAATAACATAACATGCTAAATGTTTACATACTAACTATAGAAAGCACTCAATTAACAATATTCACATATAAATACAGACAGCCAGGGCGTGGTAGCTCACAGCTGTAAATCCTAGCACTTTGGGAGGCTGAGGCGGGCAGATCACGAGGTCAGGAGATAGAGACCAGCCTGGCCAACACAGTGAAACCCCATCTCTACTAAAAATACAAAAATTAGCCAGGCACACTTGTAGTCCCAGCTACTCAGGAGGCTGAGGCAGGATAATCGCTTGAACCCGGGAGGCGGAGGTTGTGGTGAGCTGAGATCGTGCCACTGCACTCCAGCCTGGGCAACAGAGCAAGACTTCATCTCAAAAATAAATAAAAATGAATGAATAAATAAATAAATAAATAAATACTTAGAAGGTGAATATGAGTCACTAAATCCAACCTAACTCAACAAATACAAAGTATCAAGGATGTATATAATGGCTGGATTTTCTTTTTAGGTATGTAAATGTGCATTCCTATTTATGCCCATTGCATTTAAAACTCATTTATATATCCTTTGTAATGCAGGTTCAGTCATTTCATAAATTGAAAGCATTCACCACACATTGGCTTCCATGAGATCATTGTCTCAGCAGTGAGACAATCAGTGCTTGCTAAGGAAAATTGTTGTCTTGCTACAGTTAGCAAAAAGACACAGTTATTAAGGCAAGCAGGGCACGTCCTCAAAGAGAAGTTGCAGACATAGAAACATCAAGTGCGAACCTCTAAAGAGAACACTGGGAGCTCCACCGCTTTCCATTATGCTCTATTCAGTTCTGAGATCTAAATTGCTGCTGATTTTTCATCTTTTAATCACTTCACAGAAGTTAAGTGTCCTTGGGAGGCACTACAGAGGGTAGCACAAATCTCATCTCATTGATTCTAAATTAATTTGATCTTTTAACTCCCAGCTACCAAGTTTCCTGGGCTTTTTAAAAATATTATTTTATGGTGACTTTTATTTTCTTTTTCACAAATAAAACATGAATAGTAGAAGCTGTATTTCTTCAGCAAAATTGCACTTAATTCTTATTTCCACTCAAGTAGAAATAGAAAACTTTGACCAGATGCAAGATTATTTTCACTAAAATACAAATGGAATTAATTTTGTTTAACATAAGGATTTTGTCTAACACTATTCAAGACATCAGTGTACCCCTTCAAGGAGTATCAACTGCCACCTGTTATACCTTTTAACCTGGAGACTATGAGCATTAATTTTTTAAAATGTATTTGGAGAAATTAACTTTCACAGGAAGGGAAAAGGATGGATGGCTTAGCTTCTTCAAATCAATACTATAAATCTGCCCAATGAATAATAAAATAAGAGTTAATGCTTTATTGAAGTTGAAAAGGATCACAAGTATTACCTTTGTTATCCAGATATTTTAAAAAAATCTTAACTAACACTGGAACTCATACATATTGCTAGTCAGAATGATGGTATTCAAATAATAGATCTATAAATTCGATGGCCATGAGAAGTGTTTACAATCTTAAGAAAATGTTATAGGTTTAGACTAATTACATAAAATGAGAAAATACTGTCAATTATATAAACTTTGAAATATCTAGTTCTATACTTAATTCTTATAAGACTAGAAAATAAAAAAGTTAAATTAAATAGGAATAAATTTCACCATCAGAATAGTAGGAATTATCTTTTTTTCCTTGTCAAATTGAAATGAGAATTCTCCTAGAGAATATTAAGTATTAATTATCCCATTAAGCGTAGTAGGACCAACTCTTAGTAGGGAGTAGAAGATCTGCTAGAAAAAGGAACCTGATAGCTGGTGGAACATGTGGCCTCTCTAAACCTTTGTTTTCTTTCATCTTTAGAAATATTTCAATGTATCTGAAGCTCTAAGAGTTCATAAAGATCCTTATTTTACAGAGAAAAAATACTTAAGACCTAGAGTACTGAAATGACTTCAAGTAGACCAAGCAGGATTTACACATCTATGTTCTTTCCATTCTTCGGCACTGTCAATAAGATTCCCAATGTCCCTATCAACCCTGAAATACCCCCAATTTTCATAGCTGGGTTAAGAACCGCTGAAAACAATGGTAGGTGAATGAGAGCATCAAAGTATTTCCCACTCACTTGGTATACTGTGAAGTGGAGGAGGAGGCACATTGTTAATAGCTGTCATGTGAGACAAAATAGCTGCTGGAAGAGAAGACATCGGCATCTTGATGGCTCAAAGGCAGATGACCAGAGGCTGCTTGAGAGGTAAATGATCACTCTTTGCCTGCAGGCTCATAAAGCAGAACTTCAAGGTCCTCTCTGATAGGTTGAATCCTACGGAATCTTCTTGTTCATAGTTCTTATCCATTGTTTGTGCATTTCCAAGAGTGTCATCCAGACCAGGAAGAACTATGCTATATTTCAGTCCAGTGGAAATCATGAGGAGGACTTTATGAGCTATAGAGAGTAGCAGTAATGAAGAAGGAAACTGTAGCCCACAAGGCTGATACAGCAGAATCAACAGCACTTATGAGTCTAGGTGAAATGAAAGTATTCACTTCCTTGGTCTTCCATAGTCCAGAGCCCTTTTCCTGCCTACCAAATGTTTACACTGGGTATCACAGGCCCTTTCTGTACCAGCAGTAACAGAGATAGCATATTTATACTGTTCTTCATGGCCACATTTATAGGGTAAACCATCCCTTCTAATTATCATACACCAATAAACCCACCCCAGCTTACATTTAACTATATTCTGCCAGAGTGTGGAACATGTTTTTTTGTTATTTTCTGCTGCTTCACAATAATTAAGGATAGTTACAATGGCTAGGGTTTACAATCCTAACTAATGTATCTTTTGATGCTGTGTATTATCTTCCAAGGCCTTTAGAAATAGGGTCCTTGTATCATAACTGTTAGAGTGATACGGACAGGAGACAGGGAAACACTGGGTAGAAGAGGGCAGTTCCCCGGTAAAGGCCCCACCTTCAAGCCTGGAGACCTGCGGCCCTAGATTGGGACAGGCATTCCTGTTTTTGCACCTAAAAAGTTGCCTTTTGGCCTGCAACACACCCTATCCTGTACCCATATAAACCCTGAATCCCAGGCTCCAGAAGCAGACGAAGAGATGAGACAATAGATGAATGGCAGAATGACATGGCAGAGAAAGTGAGAAGAGGAGGAACATCTGAACACTGAGAGGAGTTCAGCCACTGTACGGCCAAACTCCAGGGGAAGATCATTTTCCCACTCTGTCCCCCTTCCAGCTCCCCATCCATCCTGCTGAGAGCCACCTCCACCACTCGATAAAACCCTGAGTTCTTCCTTCAAGCCCATGTGTGACCCAATACTTCTGGGATGCTGGGCAAGAATTCAGGATACAGAAAGCTATCACACTGGCCCTCTTATTGAGCTTGTTAACATCAAGCCATCCACGGAGGGTAGGGCTACAAGGGCACACTGCAACACACGCCCACTTGGGCTCCTGCACCTGTCCGTCTGTGTGCTCCCCCTCCCTACAGGGTTTGAGCAGCAGCGATGACCAACCAAGCAGGCAAACCACAGCCCTGTCACACATTCTGTGAGGGGAATCAGGGAACTCTCCCATTTCATCAGGTAATATACAAAAGGACTGTGGCTGTCTGATACCTGAACTGGACTAGTAGAGTGTAAACCAACCATTTCTGGAGCAACTTCATCTAGATAACATTAATAACTAGAATAGAAAACATTAATTATGTTACAAAAGTAACAAATTTATTTTGCAACAGTTTCTATTAAATTATATCTGCACAATAAATTTACTCCGGTATAACTTTTCAATTGAATGTATTTTCCTATTTCCAGTTTTACAAACTCCAAACTCACCATAGACTCAATTTTGTCGTTAAGTCTCATCACTATTGTTTTTTTTTTTTTCTGGAGACCAAGTCTCACTCTGTCACCCAGGCTGGAGTGCAGTGGCTCAATTCTGACTCATTCCAACCTCCACCTCCCGGGTTCAAGTGATTCTCCTGCCTCAGCCTCCCAGGTAGCTGGGATTACAGGCAGGTGCCACCACGCCCAGCTGATTTTGTATATTTAATAGAGACACGGTTTCACCATGTTAGCCAGGCTGATCTTGAACTCCCGACCTCTGGTGATCTGCCTGCCTTGGTCTCCCAAAGTGCTAGGATTACAGGCATGAGCCACCACACCTGGCCACATCACTATTCTTCATCTTGCATTCCTTCCACACTAGCCACCTGCCTAGCTCCCACTTCAGAATGGTTCCTTGCCATTCCAACTGTCCCCTTGTTGGCAATCCCTACTGCTATCATTCCACAGGTTTTCTAGATCCATTCTCTTCCTAGTCACACATTTAAAACCCAAAGAAATGAAGACGTGAATTTTTCATGGATGTTAAGCAGAAGGGACTATATAAAATGCTTTTTTTCTCTGACAAACAGTTCTAATCAAACAAATGTAAGAGAGGAAGTTTTCTAAGGCCCTAAAATTGTGATGACCGATTTCCTCTCTGATTCCAAGTTAGCAGTTCTTATTTTTATTTATTTTCTAGTTATTTTCCTGCTTTTCCATATTTTCACCTTTCTCTTTTCTGTATTTCATATGTAATAAACCTTACACACTGAATGCCATATAATATCATAGTTCATATCAACCTGGACCTTGCTTGAAAACAATTTTAAAGAAAAAATGAGAAGTGACAATGCAAGTAAACAAGAACATTAAGGAGTAAATAGCAAAATAAACAATTAAAATAGCTTACTGAATTTTATCTAAGTCTCTGTAATATTCATAATTGTGTGTGAGCATCTGCTAGTACCTGCTGATATATGTCCAGAGAAAATCCATCAAATCACAAATTCAGCTCTCCTAAATGTTTTTTGCTAGTCTTTTCAATGTATTCTGAATTCTTTTGAAATTCATTCAAAGAATAATAACATAATCACACAATTTGTCTTTGAGAGATAGCTGTATTACATTGTTTACCAATGCCTGGACAGTAAAGTGTAATTGCTTCCCAACCACTTACTTACAAAATTATCTTGGAGAAGTCACTTAATCTGCCTTGGCCTCAATATCCTGATCTATGCAGGGGTAATGATAATACCTCATACAAATATTATGAATATTAAATAAAATAATGAAGAAAGGTACTAGCACAGTACCTAGATATAGTAATAACTCCATTTTTATTAGTAATAATATTACTATTGCCGAAGTAAACTTTGAAAAACTCATATGGATTAAATATTTTTAATACTTTAGTAAAAGGCAAAAAGATAAAGTCATTCTGAAGAGAAACCAGAGCATAAATATTTTTAATACTTTAAATACTTTTTTAAAAGTACATTTAATATGAGTTCCATTTATTCCTGCTACACAGTCACCAGTAGTATATTACAGGTTCATTTTTCAGGATGTACCTTAAGTATTCATTCTGTATTGCAAAAACCAATAATAATAATAACTAAATTTACCATGACACTATTTCTAGATACTATTCTAGTGTCTATTAACATTTCTAGACACTATTAACATATTTAATATATCAAACATGCCCTATTTTGATTTTGAGTGTTTAATTCTGGTATTATATTTTTAACTCTATTTATTAGAAAAGATATGTCAAATTAAGATAACTGGCATAATTTTATTAAGAGATCTCAAAAGATTTTCCAAAACAATGTCCCTGTTGGTCTGAAGATACACAAGTATAACATATGTTATACCCAAGTCATTTCATTGGATAAATGTTAACTAAGCATAGTTCCAATGCTTTTATAACCCCGTAGCTGATGCATGTAATGATTAAATGGCAAAGCCCAAAGAGGCAACAAGCAAAAGTCCAAAACTTCTCCTGAGCACTGGCAGATAGGCTCTCAGGAGACATATCCCAGAAGATATTTCAGAATCCTAAAACTGTGGAAATCTATTAATAGGAAACAATCTCACAATATAATCAATACATATGGAGTAAGGTAAATTTAGATCATTCTGGGGTCTGCAGGAGAAAAAAAGGGTATAAAATGGAGGCTTTTAGTTTGTTGAAGTTGTACACACTGCAGTTTTAGTTTGTGAAGTCGGGTAGACAAGTTGAGATACTTTTTAGAAATAATATAAAAGACAGGTCAGCCTAGAGAATAAGGAGTAGGAGAAGAGAGTGAGAGAAAAAGTGGGCAGTAATCATAGACAGGCTTTTAGGGGAAGAAACAGAAATTATTTGGAGAGGATTTCTAGCGATTTTTGCAATATAAAAAATCACTCCATCACTCCAAAAATATAGATTTTTTTCAGTAAAAATTATATGTTAGTTAAATTTAAGTTTTGGGGGGAGTACAAGAACATTTTAAGACTGGCTTCAAAAAGTCCTAGCAAAAGCAAGAGGGTTTTGGTCACTTTGAGGTTAATGGAGAAGATATTCACACACAGAAGGCATTTTGAAAGAGTAATTTCAGAGTATATTCACATCCAAGGAAAATTACATTTTTTGATATCCTTGCTTTTTATAAAGCAATGAAATTTTACATAGAATTAGCTATATAAAATATATTTGATAAAAGCCTGAAATATTATACTAGAAAGTCATTGCATTTTTAAAATAGAATTTCAAGTATGTCAGTACTTAGAGTGTGAGGCGGAAGACAGCACAGTACAGGATAGAGCTGACAGGCTTTGAAGCCATATTGAGCCAGACCTCTTTGGTGTGACCCCTTGGTTAAGTCATTTAATTTAACTAAGCCCTGTTTTCTCATTTTTAAAATTATAGGAGTGAGAATAACTTCATAGGGTTATTGAGAGGACTGTAAATAAGTAAAGTGACTACTTAATTATGATGATGATTATAAATGTTACATCATATTAAACATGCAAAACATTTACTGCAGTGCTTGACATATAATATACATTCCGAAAAGAATTCCAGTTCCTTTCCTTTCTCTCTGCAATTGGCATATCAAGCTAAGGTACAAGAAAGCAGCCAGTGCAACAAGGACTGTCATATACCAAAATGAGATGAGGACTCACTTGGAACACTGAAGTAGCTCAGCATGTGACTCAGAAACTAGAAAATAAGAACAACAACAAAAAAATAATAACCAGGACATAGAAAATACATTAGACATTCTTGACTAAGGGTTCCAGCAACAACTGATGTGATACAATTAATTGAGTATAGCAGACTCCACAGTATTTTTACATGTATGTTATTATCCTATGAAGTATCCAGAAGACACAAGCAGACATATTATATCAGCAAATGTTACCAAAAAGTACTAGCAGGATACACATTTCCTCAGATGGGCTGCTGATAAAAGTTTTTGTAACATTTAAGTTGCTTTTATTTTTATTTATGTTTTGACTAGGCAATACATGCATATAATAGAAATCCGAGTTTAAAAATGATATTTATACATAGTAAAAAATCTTTCTATTCTTATTATCCAGCTATATAAATTCATTCCTCAGATATAATCTATGCATACAGAACCATAAACCTGCATACTTCTCTTTTTACAAATTCCATACATTGATACATATATATATATATATTCATAGTTAATATATCTTGAACAGTTTTTTCACAGCAGTATATATAGGCCTGCCTCATCTTAGTTAAGTGCTATTATAAAATACTTATTTGTGCTCATCTTAGTTAAGTGCTATTATGCCCATCTTTGTGCTCTTCTTAGTTAAGTGCTATTATAAAATACTTATATTTATCTGTATCATGAGGTATCAATCCCATTATGATGGATACTCAAGTTGTTTCCAAATTGTTAGTAGTGTGACAGTTAATATTTATCTGTGTATTTATTTTACTTTGTATGTGTATGGATATATCTATAGGTCATATTTCTAGCAGTGAGATTGCTGGGTCAAAGTAAATGTGCATTGTAAATTTTGATCAATATTACCACATTTCTCTCTATAAGGTGTACCAATTTATCCCAAAGGTGGCGCTGTGTGAGAGGGCCTCTTTGTCTACATCTTCAACACTAGACCAATAGCCACCTTATTAATCCTTGGTATCCAACTTGTGACTTACTTTTTTTGTTGTTTGTTTGTTTTGTTTGTTTGTTTTTTGTTTTTTTTTTTTTTTTTGAGGCAGGATCCAACTGTTGCCCAGGCTGGAGTGCAGTGGCATGATCTCAAATAACTGCTGCCTTGACCTCCTGGACTTAAGCAATCCTCCTACCTCAGCCTCCCGAGTAGTTGGGACTACAGGTGCATGCCACCACACCTGGCTAATTTTTGTGTTTTTTATAAAAATAGGGTTTTGCCATGTTGGTCAGGCTTGTCTCAAACTAGGCTCAAGTGATCCTCTAGCCTCAGCCTCCCAAAGTGTTGGGATCATAGGCATGAGCCACCACGCCCAGCCAACTTGTGACTTTAATTTGTATTTTGTCTTGTTAGGAGTAAGAATGAGCATCTTAAATGTTTAAGAGCCATTTCTATTTTGTCGGTTTACTATCACGCATATCTTTTGCCCATTTTTTTCTTGAATTGTTAGTTTTTTCTTACTGATTGTCAAGCCTTTACACAGTAAAGAAATGAACGCTTTGTAGGTTGCTAACAGTTTTTCCATATTCTGCATTTGACCTCTGGATTTATGCTTTTTTATTTGTGGTTATTTAAAAAATTATTTTGTAGTTAAATTTATCAACTTTTTTCTTTCATACCTTCTGACTTCTATTACATACTTAGAAAAAATCCCCTTGTTATTATTACAAAATTACAGAAATCCTCATTATAAATTCTCCTAATTTGTTTAGTATTTTCGTCTTTATTTTCTGAGACACTGCTTAACAATCCATTTTTGCGTTTGCTAATGGCTTACGCAATTTCAAATTTTCAGATATTTTTCACAATAATTTTGAAGATAGCTATTATGATCCCACTTTACAGATGAGGAAAATGAGGCTCTGAAAATGAAAACTATAGAGTTGGAATGCAATAAAACTAGAATTTGAACCTAAGTTTGTCCTGGTCACACTGATTCCTTGACTTAAAGATGTGCAATCATCTTCATTTTTATTTGTACAAATTTAAGGAGTACTAGTGTAATATTGTTACATGGATATTTTGCATAGTATGAAGTCGGGTCTTTTAGCATGTCCATCACCTTAATTATGTATATTCCATCACCTAAATTATAAACATTGTACTCATTAAGTAATTTCTCATCATCCACTTCCCTTCCACCCTTCCAAGTATCCAGTGTCTATTAGTTTAAACTCTATATCCACGTACACCTTATTTAGCTACCGTTTATAAGTGAAAATATACAGTATTTGTCTTTCTGAGTTGTTTCACTGAGATAATGGCCTCATGTTCCACTGATGTTGCTGAAAATGACACTGCGTGCCCTGCATTGTAGTACAGAAATTCTCTGAATGAAAATAACATTCAGAAGATGGTGAGATCTGGTCTTCCCAGTAACGAATACATGTGGAGGATCAGAGCTGCATTAATTCATTTGTCTGTATTTTAAAGACTCCAGGTTAAGCCATTGGGAAATAATTATCTAAAGTATGGAAAGATTTATATATGTAAAGGAAGGTGGCCAGTGAGGTGGTGCCTGCCTGGATCTTATGACGGGATCATCTAGTCTGTGTCAGAGCTGGAACTCTGGGACAAAGTGAAGCATAAATTGAAGAAAGAAAGTGGACCCTTCCAGAGGCTGTTAGAATAGTTCAAGGGTGTTATGATGATGGTCTCAACTAGGGCTGGGTAATAGGGAAGAACAAGAGGGAATGGTTGATGAACAGTGGAGGCTGGGAGAAGAATGAGTTACAAGATTCCTTGGGTGCTGCCTTCCGTGTTGGAATAGCTGCAGGTACACCAACCAAAACAGAGACCCTAATGATGATGATGATAATGAAGATAAGAATTCAGCCAATATTTATTGGGTAGATTTTTGCAAGGCAGTGATTTAGATACTCCACACATATTTAGCCCTCACAACCCTATAAAGCAGGTACAATTTATTACTCCTATTTTATAGATAAGAAAATTGAGGTACAATGAGGTGATTAACTTGAAAATATCATAAAGGGCAGAGAAGGTCTTACTTTTAACCTATAACAAATGGACCAAAAGAGGATGTGAAAAGGGACTCTTGGGAGTTCATGAAAGTAGATTAGGAAAGGACAAGAAATAGGATATCTGCTCATCTCTCCTTCCACAAAATAATTAAGCTGTGTTTTACCCATGAATCAATTGTTTTCCCTGTGTATATCCTTTAGGAAGTACCCAGAATTTTGGTATCTCATTTATAAGTAAGAGTGTCATTTTAATATAAAAAGTGCCATGAAGATGTAACCAGACGCAATGTGATTTTTTAAAACTGAGGGTATTTTCCAAAAGATGTGATAATACCAAGTGCTTTCTTACAGCATGCAAATAAACTATCTTTCTCAGTGACTCTTAGTAGTCTTAACCAACTGAATCAAAATAATACTTTTGATAAACCCTTTTTATGAGAAATGTATTCAGCAGGAAAGAAAGAGTATATTAATACCAGAGGATGGTTGTTTAAAATGTTCAGGATGTTATCAACTGTAGATGTCTGTAAACGAAAACAACATCCAAATGAAATCTACTGTCCAAGGGAATAATTAAACATTATAACAACTATGTAGTTGGGGTAACTACTGAGATTAAAAACTCTTGTCAAATTTGATGGCATTAGCAGTTCCCATGCTGATTTTTAGATAAAATTACTTGAAACACATTCAATATATCACAAAACTTTTAAAATATCTTCTCTTCCTGACTTTTAAAATTCTTTCCCTCTATAGACACTCAAAAACAGATGGAGTCTCCTTATTGAAGTTGGCTTTTTCCTAAACAAAATAAAGAGTACAAAATGTTTACATTACCAAGAATTTTAACCACGACAGTACATTAAGCCATGCATTTTACTAGATTCTGAAATGTCCTAGTATTTTAATGTGTGTTCAAAATTCACTCAGAAAGTCACGAAAGCATTTGTGCTCTACTTATAAACAAGCTTCTTGAGTATATTTGATCAAAATTAACCTTAAGAACATGCCGAGAGAAAGCTAATTCATAGCATTTCTCTTCAAATTTTCCTTCTCATAAGAGTAATAATCAAATGATCAATCACATCTGTAGACTATAACCTAATTGCCAAGCCAAGTGATTTCCATGCATTATCTTCTAATTTAATTTTTGTGAAAGTCTATGAGGCAGAAATTGATACTATTCCCATTTTATAAATTTGGAAATAAAGTTTTGGTGATGTTAAAATAATTTCTCAGATCTTCCAGCTGCATTGAAATGCAGTTTCAGCATTCAAACTTGGGCTGACTCCATAGCCTGTTGGTTCAGCATAGTTCAAGCAAAGGAAAACGTGTTCAACAATTATTTTCTCAGACCTATTTTAAATGTCACTGTCTCTTGTTAGAAGGAAGCCCCTATTTAAGAGAGTACGTGTTCTTACAAAGAAGTACATTAGCTGATTGCCCTTGTATGCTGTGAATACTGACTGGCATGCGTTCTTTAGATTCACAATCTATTTTCTCCCTCAACATTTCTGCAGATACGTTACTTTGAATTCACAACAGTTTGCTCTGCAAGTGCTTAAAATTCATTTAAACTTAAAAGCACAATATCTGCTTTATACCTGGGAGGATGTGAACCATACAAGGACAAAAATTAACGTCCCTTTCTCTTTCATTTCTCCCTTTCTTGCATTTTCTTTAGTATGACACAGACATTCTCAAAGATGCACTTAACTATATTCACAACTGCCTAAAGATGCATTTTAGAAGTATCACAGAGGTGTGCATGACATGTAATTGTTTTGTACAATCCTACCCATTCCTTACATATCCTCACTTTATAGTTTGTGGGAGCATGTGGCCAGAGAAGTAAGATACAGACATGGCAGCATTCGCAGAGCCTGGAAATGGCCTAAGGCATTTTCTCCTTCTTCGGGTGAAACTGATGTGTGCCTTCTATTTTCTGAATATAATTCTCATTTTCTCCTGTGCAACAAACAGAATTGGACTCACTACTTCATCCAACCAAGGTTCAATTTTCTGAAAGTCAAATAATAAGTTAGTGTAGGAGTCATGATTGAAGCCCTGATCACAAATCATTTTTCTGCCTCTTGATTAGTATCCTTTTCCTCACTTATTTCATGAGTGAATATTATTTCCCTCTTCACCCAACCACTTGCAGTGCTTCCCAGTTTACACCATAAGTGACTTTAATGAAGACACCATTCACAACGTCAAATGAGGCATTTGTCATCTTGATTTTTTTTCTAATGTAATCCCATTGTCATTTAGACTCTCGACATTTCAGAGACTTGAACTTCAATGCACTGTACTATTACTCAAAGTTGCCTGGGGACAAGTGCTGAGCTGGGCTTTTCCCCCATGATTCAAGGAAGAACATTATTCTTCTTTCTTTATTGCTCTAGTCTTCTTCTCTACACTTCCACAAATCACTATAATTTGTACTACACAGTACACTATCTTCACGAGGTGTCCTGTGACAACTTCAGAGATGGCCTATAATGTTATAAATCATTGTGCTGTTTTGGCATAAAATGTTACTTAGGTAAATATCCATTGTAGTGCATTTTTTCACCAGAGAACTATCAGTTACATTTTTATGGTTCAGAAGAAAAGCCTGTTACCATTATACTTTTCCAGGTTTTTTGTTGTTTGCTGCTATTGTTTGAAACTCTATTTTAGTACTTGTTAGACACAATATCTTTGAACAAAAAAACATGCCTATGTGTTTATGTGTTAGTAAACTATAGGTCACATACCAGTGGTAAAAGGTCACTAATGATCATTTAATTTTTTTTTTTTTTTTTTTTTTGAGACAGAGTCTCACTCTGTCACCCAGGCTGGAGTGCAGTGGCATGATCTCGGCTCACTGCAACCTCTGCCTCCTGGGTTCATGCCATTCTCCTGCCTCAGCCTCCCAAGTAGCTGGGACTACAGGCACCTGCCACCATGCCCGGCTAATTTTTGGTATCTTTTAGTAGAGATGAGGTTTCACCGTGTTAGCCAGTATGGTCTCAATCTCCTGACCCCGTGATCCGCCCGCCTTGGCCTCCCAAAGTGCTGGGATTACAGGCGTGAGCCACCACGCCTGGCCTGAATATTTTTATTAATCATTTTGTTACATGGTATCTGCAACAAACATAGGACAGATTTATAGGCAATGGCAAATGGCTTAGTTGAAGCAAATATCTGACTTTATTAGGTCAAATAAAGGAAGAGCTACCCAGAGAAATCTGGCGGAAACATAGCTTAGGAACACATCAACTCTGATGCTTTATCTGTTTTCTGTGATATATCAAATTGGCCTTCAAAATTGTGCATGATTCTAGAAAAAAATATCTATCTGTTTTTCAGAGCTTGAACTGCTGCTTCCTCTATCCTCCACATTAGTCAGGGTTTGATCAGAGAAGCAAAACCAGTAGGAGATACATGGAATAAGGGATTTATTATAGGGATTTGAACTTACACAGTAACACAGTACAAATCCATCTCATCATCTCATTGCTGATCCTTTAACTTATCCAATTTCCACTTTTTTTCTAAATAGACTCCCTAAACATATTAAGGGAAACTACCAAATCACCATCCAAAACACATTCAGGAAAACAGAACAATAACACCATTCAAAATAGTATCTGAATACAAACTCCTGTATATTTCTTCCAAATTCTCAGTAAAATAGTCATAAAAATACTTTAAAAGACAAAATGTTTAGTATCAAAAATTAATAGTGATAGACAACATAATGGCAAAATCTGAGAGAATTCTGTGCAAAATTTAAAGCATGTGGAATAGGACTGATGAGAATCCTATTGAGTCCTAACTCCTGGTACTTCAGAATATGACCTTCTTGTTTGGAAATAAGGTATTTAAGGAGATACTCAAGTTAAAATGAGGTCTGTCATGTGGTCTCTAATATAATATGACTGGTGTCATTATAAAAAGGGGAAATTTAGACATAGAGACAGTCACAGAGGGAAGATGACGTGAAGACACACAGGGATGGCCAGGTGTGGTGGCTCATGCCTATAATCCCAGCACTTTGGGAGGCCAAGGTGGGAAGATCACCTGAGACAAGGAGTTTGAGATCAGTCGGGGCAAAACCCCATCTCTACAATTTTTAAAAAATTAGCCAGGCAAGGTGATGCACACCGGCAGTCCTCACTTCAGCCCAGGAGTGTGAGGCTGCAGTAAGTTATGATCACACCACTGCACTCCAGCCTGAAGGACAGAGTGAGACCCTGTCTCAAAAAAAAAAAAAAAAAAAAAAAAAAAAAAAAAAAAAAAAAAAAAGATACACAGGGAGAAAATTAACCATGTGGCTACAGTGATGTAACTATACACCAAGATATATCACGGATTGCTAGCAAACATCAGAAGCCAGAAGAAGCAAAAAGAGACTCTCTCTTAGAGCCAACAGAGAGAGCATGGCACTGCCTACATCTTGATTTCAGACTTCTAATCTCCAGAATTATAAAACAGCCAACATCTGTTGTTTTAAGCCCTCTGGGTTTTGGTACTTGGTTATAGCAGCCCTAAAACATTAATATACTACTTTTGCTTCATTTCATAGCATAATTTATAATATGTTCTTAATCCAGCTCTTGTTAATGTATTCTGCATCCTATGCAAGCCTGGTATGCAAACTGCACCACAGGCCCCTATGAGCGCCCATCCCTTTCTTCATCAGTTCTGCGTGATCGCTCTCTCTCTCTTTTCTCTATTTTTTCCCCCTTACTAGATTCTCAATCTGAATTTGGCACTTTCACAAGTAGCTCAGCTCTGGAATCTTACCCCAGCCCTGGGTTCTTGCTCCACTCCTAAGGACAGGCTACTTTGTGTTTGTCCACTGATTCTGTGTACCACAAAGCTGGGACACCTAGTTCAGATAACAGCATCATAAGGAGATAGAAAGACCCCAATATGAAACTTATCTAGGTAATTTAACTTACATTTTAAAGCACCAAAACATTTTTAAATGTTTCACAGTTTTAAATGGAAGTCTTTCTAAAATATTAGTTAATTAATTAATATTAACTAATTGATTTGTTGAGGGAGTTGCTGCTGAATAGATGTTTTTGACTTCTTGATTCAGGATTATCATCAAGAACATTATACTACAGGGCTACAATAGTGCCTTAGGAAGCTCTTAAGGTGTATACAGCTGTCAGAATTTATCAAATGGACTCATTCTTTAATTTGACATAATTCTTTCTGATTTTAGTATTTTTTAAAAAATTTTGGTCACTGATTATATGGCATCATTAATGTGGCAACTCTTCCCTTCTCATTTGTTTCTCCTAATCAGCACTGTCCAAAGATAATCAGCTAAATTGTCTCACTAGCATTACATTTGTGAACATGAAGATCCACAACCACAATCCTCCTTCAAGGGAAGACCTGTTGCTCCAGCAACAGGTTTAGTCTAGTGACAGAAAATGCTGCCTTTCCCAAGGGCACACTGTTCTCCCGGAGCTTATGTCCAATGACACACACACACACACGCACACACACACACACAGTGGTCCATCCTTAGCTGTACTTTTGCTTTTCATGGTTTCATTTACCCATGGGCAACTGTGGTACGAAAATATTAAATGGAAAATTCCAGAATTCTAAAATAAACGATTTATATATTTTAAATTGCAGGTCTTTCTGCATAGAGTAGTGAAATCTCACATCGTCCCACTCCATTCCATCTGGGACATGAATCATCCCTTTGCCCAACATATCTCTGCTGTATAAACTACCTACCCAATGGTCATTTAGTAGCCATCTTGGTTATCAGATAGACCGTCACAAGAAGAAGGGTAAGTAAGATATAATAAGACACTTTGAGAGAGAGACCACATTCACATAACTTTGGATTATAGTATAATTGTTTTAAGTATTACTTATTGTTGTTAGTCTCTTACTATACCTAGTTTATAAATTTAACTTTATCATAGGTAAGTATGTATAGGAAAAAAACTTACTATATACAGGTTACTACCAGTGGTTTGATCCACTGGGGGTCTTGGAATCCATACACAGTAGTTCCCTCCAGCTCCATGAATTAGGGGGGACTACTGTATATGGATATATGTATGTATGTATATCATATATATGTATGTGTGAGATATGACATATCATCATTCCAAATGGTTGGTTAGTTGTTTAAGAAGAAAGCTTCCCTAAGATCTCCAAATCTCACCAGAACCCTTGCTGTATTTTATCATACTTGATGAAATCTATCTTTTCAAAGATAGTAACTACTATTTTTGTATGTATTTTCATCACAATTTGCTTTTGTGTCAGGTGCTTCTTAGCAAATTCAAAGGATGTAAGTAATATTCTATTATGCCTTTTTAAGGAGTAACTAAGATTATGAGATTTATCTTTAAACTTGAATGCACTTCTTTCTTGAACAATGAAAATGAATTGTGTACTGACACTTGCTGTCTTCCACTTAGCCATGGTGTGGCTTCACAGTGAAATGGAGGGAGACACTTGGCACCCATCACTATTGTCCTATTGCAATGCAGATGCATTAAAATAACCTACAGCAATGTTTTTCTTAGATTGTTAACTGCTCAAAAAATGAGAAATCACTTGCTTTTTTTTTTTTTTACTTTCTTTCTTTTTTTTGGATACAGAGTCTCACTCTGTCACCCAGGCTGGAGTGCAGTGGTGTGATCTTGGCTCACAGCAATCTCGACCTCCTGAGTTCAAATGATTCTCGTACCTCAGCCTCCTATCTGGGACTACAGGGACACACCACCATGCCCAGCTAATTTTTGTGTTTTTAGCAGAGATAGGGTTTTACCATGTTGCCCAGGCTGGTCTTGAAATTGCCTCAAGTGATCTGTCTGCCCCGGCCTCCCAAAGTGCTGGGACTACATGCATGAGCCACCATGCCTGACCTCACTTGATTTTTAAAAGTTTTACATACAGCTGCATGTAATTAGATCTTAAAGTTTCTTGGGTATGATGATGATGATGATCATGATGATGATGGCTATAAATGTTTTGAGAGAGCTACATAGCAAAGAAAAAATAAGTGAGCCTGTATTAGCACCAGTCATTGCTAAGAATGTATTACTACATGAATCATTTAAAATCTTAAACAGATTCTCAATTTTATACTCACTTACTTCATATTAAATTATACTTATTGAACTGAAATCAAATCTAAGACATGTTTTGAGCCCCAAATTTAGAATACCACATACATTTTTAAGTTTTAAAAGCAGGTGCTCTGGGGAAAATATCATAAAAATTTTTCAAAGAAAAAAGCTAGTTCAATACTGTCTTGACTAAACATTGAAAAAGACTGTCAAGCTGAACAGTTGACTGATGATGACCCCAGTTGAGATATCTGTTCTTAGCTATATTTTCAAAAGCATCAAAGTCATTCTACAGTCTCCTGGTAAATTGTCAAAACTGTCTGGAATTGCTGTTAGGTTCCAGCCACATCTGTCTATTCATGAAAAGTTAAAAAACAAACAAACAAAAAATACCGATAAACTTAGGCCATTGAATTTGAGTTCTTATCAAAAAGAAGCCATTGTACATTTTTTCTTTCCCAAGAGCATTTACAGTTTTAGTGAATTGTCAGTATTACACTCACTACAATAATAGCAAGTTTCAGAATGGGTTGAAAGCATCAGAACAAATATCTAAGGCAAATGAGAATCCAAACAATATATAATTTTAGATTAAAAGAGATTATAAGACTTAATGGTTTTAGAATTACTACTTATGGACAAACTGATTTAACAGGCATTGCAGCACTCTTCAGCACTGGAGTATCTTCATAACAAAGATGTACCTAGGAAGTACTTAATTTCTGAATTGAAATTATATAGATGGAAAAAACATTAAATACGATAAGTAAGTCTTCTTTTCTCAGTACAATCCAGGGAGCATTATAGCAGGAAAGTTGTTAAATGAGGAGAATAGTCATCACAAGTTCTTTCCATGGGTTGAGGTAGAAAGATATGGAAACTTGCAGGATGAGCAGGCTAGAAGGGAATGGGTATCCAGACAAGAGTTTGCACCACAAAGACTCAAAACAAGTCAAATAGATTTATTTACTAGCACAAGGTTCCACCAATGGAACCCAAGACTTCTGAAGGAACTTACTATAACCAAGTTTACACTGCTCTCTGTGTAGTAGTTACACGCCAGTCCAACTGAGGCCGACTCACACACTGACATACTCCCTATCATTTGTGTAATGGACTATTGAAAATATTTGATTTTATGATGCCATCTATGACTACTGTTGGAGTGACTGAAAGTATCCAAGAGAATGATAGCTCTAATTAACTATATGTATCAACAATGTCCATCACTTTAATATGTGGCCCCTCTCTTATGTTTTCAATGTATGATTCTGATCCTAGAAGACAGATCAGCCTTCCTCCAATTCTAAGCAACATTCTTCATGTAGGAGTAGAAGGCTGGAATAAATTTAAGATAAAAAAGCTATTATTCAGGGATGGTTAGGCATGTCCTCAAAGAATTTGATAAAGAATGTATTTCTTTAAAAAATATACTTCTTATGCCAATTACTATATGATTATTTTCATAAGTGAATATAAACATAATAAAACACAAATAAGCATCTGAACTTTCAGAATAATGTAATTAAATAAAAGATGTAATATACTCTTTTCTGTACATAATCTGGCTTCCTGTTAATATTTGTACCTATTTAAATTATAATCTTATGACACAGTAAAGTGAAGAAAATAAAACTGTGCTTAAGTATTCAAGGAACCATCACTACCTAAATACATGAGTATGTGTTATCTCCACAGTTACAATTATTCTTTGGGGTGATCTGATGCTTTGGGTCAAGAACTGAACTGCTGAAATAAGCACCACCAAGGAAAAAGTGATAGCAAATTTGCAATCCACTCATTATTGTAAGATCAGGAACAAGATTAGGTCCCTGGGATGATGGGGGTGGGTCATGTGGTAAAAGTCAGTTGTGGCATAAATCAGAAAAAATGACTTAGTTGTTAATTACAGCCAAATAATTAGCAGACAAAAGCACACAACTGACATGAGAGAGAATCAAAAGCAGATAAGGCATAGAGAAAGAGCTAGTATTGCAGTCAGGAGAACAACTTCACTGCACCCAAAGAGCCAAGTTAGGTACAAAACAAGCCCACAGGAAAATGTAGAATGTTAGCTTGTCTCTGGGAGACTATCTGTTCTGAAATGAAGAGAACAGATTATGACCACTATCTTCAAAGGCCTAATTGAACTGATCCCTTTCTGTGGAGGACCCCTATGGGACAAAAGAATCACTTCCAATACCTCATAGGCAATTAGGCCCACATCATCTTGCCTAAAACTCTTTGAAGGCATTTCTTATTTCTTATTATGTCTCTAGTCCGTAAAACAAAGCATAGCACATAATGGACACTTTAAAAATATTTTCCCTCGGCCAGGCATGGTTGCTCATGCCTTTAATCCCAGCACTTTGGGAGGCTGAGGCAGGAGTATCACTTGAACCCAGGATTTTGAGGCTTCAGTAAGACATGATTGCACCACTTTGCTGCAGTCTGGGTAACAGAGCGAGACCCTGTCTCTAAAATGAAAAAAAAAAAAAATTCTTAACCCATCAAGAACGCATCTACAGACCAAAGATAACTTTGCTCCCAAGGGTTCAAAATTGTATAATTTTATTCAGAATTGGCTTTTTGTTATTATGTATTCACTTTTAATTGAAAAATAAAAATTATCTATATTTATGGTATACAAAATGATGTTCTGAAATATGCATACACTGTAGAATGGCTGAATCAAACTAGTTAAGCTATGTACTACCTTACATTTATTTGCGGTGAGAAGACAAAATCTACTCTTAGGAATTTTCAAATATATAGATAATTATTAACTCTAGTTACGTTATACAATAGATCTCTTGAATGTATTTCTTCTAACTAAAATTTGGTGTCCTTTTATCAACATCTCCCCAATCCTCCCACCCAGAGCGTTCCCTGTCGGCAAATAGAAATGCAACTGATTTTTGTATCTTGATTTTCTATCCTACAACTTTACTGAATTTGTTTATCAGTTCTAAGTTTTTTTGGTGGAGTCTTTAGGTTTTTCCAAATACAAGATCATATAATCTGCAAACAAGGATAATTTGACTTCTTTCTTTCCAATTTGGATGCCCTTTATATTTTTCTCTAGTCTGATTGCTGTAGCTAGGACCTCCAGTACTATGTTGAATAACAGCATTGTTGACAGTGGGCATCCTTGTCATGTTCCAGATCTTAGAGGAAAGGCTTTCAGTTTTTTCCCCATTCAGTATATTAGCTGCAGATCTGTCATTTATGGCTTTTATCATGTTGAGGTGTATCCCTTGTATACCCAGTTTTTTCAGGGTTTTTATTATGAAGGGATGTTGAATTTTATCAAATGCTTTTTCAGCATCAATTGAAATGATCATGTGGTTTTTATCCTTTATTCTCTTGATACAATGTATCACATTGATTGATTTGCATATGTGGAATCATTCTTGTATCCTTGGGATAAATCCCACTTGGTCATGAAATATGATCCTTTTATTGTGTAGCTGGATGTGATTTGATAGTATTTTGTTGGGGATCTTTGCATCAATTTTTTTTTTTAATTGAGATGGAGTTTCACTCTTGTCACCAAGGCTGGAGTGCAGTGGCAGCGATCTCAGCTCACTGCAATCTCCACCTCCCAGGGTCAAGCAATTCTCCCGCCTCAGCCTCCTGAGTAGCTAGAATTACAGGCGCCTGCCACCACGCCCAGCTAATTTTTGTATTTTTAGTAGAGATGGGGTTTCACTATGTCGGCCAGGCTAATCTCGAACTCCTGACCTCAGACGATCCTCCCACCTCAGCCTCCCAACGTGCTGGGATTACAGGCATGAGCTAAAGCACCCAGCCAGATCTTTGAATAAATATTCATCAGATATATTAGCCCTCCCTCACTCCCTTTCCTCTTCCTTTTTCTTCCTTTCTTTTTTCTTCCTTTCTTTTTCCTTCCTTTTTCCTTCCTTCCTTCCTCCCTCCCTCCCTCCTTCCTTCTCTCTCTCTCTCTCTCTCTCAGATATTAGCCTTAGCTTTCTTTCTTTTCTCCTTCCTTCCTTCATTCTTTCTCTCTCTCTTTCCTTTCTTTCCTTCCTTCCTTTCCTTCTTTCTCTTTCTCTTTCCTTTCTTTCCTTCCTTCCTTCCTTTCCTTCTTTCTCTTTCTTCCTTCCTTCCTTCCTTTCTTTTTCTTCTTTCTTTCTTTCTTATGCATCTTTGCCTGATTTTGGTATCAGGAGAATACTGGCCTCATAGAATGAGTTTGAAGGTATTTCCTCCTCCTCTATTTTTCAGAATACTTTGAGTAGGATTTGTATTAGTTCTTCTTTAAATGTTTGGTAAAATTCAGCAGTGAGGCCATTGGTTCCCAGGCTTTTCTTTGCTAGGAGACTTTTTATTACAGCTTCAATCCCTTTACTTGTTATTGTTCTATTCAGGTTTTTGGTTTCTTCATGAATCAATTTTGGTAGGTTGCATGTGACTAGGAATTTGTCCATTTCGTTTAGATTTTTCAATTTATTGGCATATAGTTGCTCATAGTAGCTACTAATGATCTTTGAATGTCTGCAGTATCAGTTGTAATGTCTCCTTTTTCATCCCTGATTTTATTTATTTGGGTCTTCTATCTTTCTTAGTCTGGCTAAAGGTTTATCAATTTTATCTTTCTAAAAATCAGCTTTTTGTTTCATTGATCTTTGGTATAGTTTTCTTCATTTCAAATTCATTTATTTTTGTTCTGATCTTTATTCTAATTTTGAGTTTGATTTGCTCTTGCTTTTCTAGTTCTTTAAGATGCATCATTAGGTTATTTCAAGTTTTTCCTATTTTTGATGTAGACACTTATACCTATAAGCTTCCCTCTTAGTACTGCCTTCACTGTATCCCATAGGATTTGGTATGTTGTGCTTCTATTATCTTTTGTTTCAAGAAATTGATCAATTTCCTTCTTAATTTCTTCATTGACTGGTTATTCTTGGAGCATATTGTTTAATTTCCATGTGTTTGTACTTTCCAAATTCCTCTCATTTAAATTCCTCTTGTTGATTTCTAGTTGTAGTCCACCATGGACAGAGAAGGTACTTGATATTATTTCAATGTTTTGAATGTTTTAGGGCTTGTTTGTAACCTAACATATAGTCTGTCCTTGAGAATAATCCATGTGTTGAGGATAAGATTGTGTATTCTGCAGCCATTGGATGAAATGTCCTGTAAATATCTATTAAGTCCATTTGATCTACAGTGCAAATTAAATCCAATGTTTCTTTGCTGATTTTCTGTCTGGAAGATCTTTCCAATGCTGAAAGTGGGATGTTGAAGTCTCCAGTTGTTATTGTATTACAGCCTATCTTTCTCTTCAGCTCTAATAATATTTACTTTATAAATCTGAGTGATCCAGTGTTGGGTACGTATATATTTGCAATTATATTCTCTTGCTGAATTGACCTGCTTATCATTATATAATGACCTTTATCTCTTCTAAAATTCTTTGTTTTGAAATCTATTCTGTCTAAGTACAGCTACTCCTGTTCTCTTTTGGTTTTCATTTGCGTAGAATATCTTTTTCCATTCCTTTATTTTCAGTCTATGTGTGACTTTATAGGTGAAGTGTGTTTCTTGTAAGCAACAGATTGTCAGGCTTTGTTTTCTAATTCATTCAGCTACTCAATGTCTTTTTATTGGAAAGTTTGTCAATTTACATTGTTATTATTGATAAGTAAGAGCTTACTCCTGCCATTTTCTTATTTGTTTTCTGGTCTTCTCTTTCTTCCTTTGTTTCTTCCTGTCTTCCTTTTAGTGAAGGTGATTTTTTTCTGGTGGTATAATTTAATTTCTTGCTTTTTATTTTTTGTGTATCCATTATATGCTTTTTGATTTGAGGTTTCCATGAGGCTTGCTATTATCTTGTAACCCATTATTTTAGGCTGATAACAACTTAATACCGTTTGCATAAACAAGCAAAAAGAAAACGAATTAAAAGTCTACATCTGAACTTTGTCCCCCAGCTTTTTAACATTTTGTTGTTTCTATTTATATCTTATTGTACTGTACATATATTGAAGAGTTGCTGTAGTTATTTTTGATTGCTTCATCTTTTTGTCTTTCTACTTGAGTAGTTGACACACTACAGTTACACACTTATATAATATCCTGTGTTTTTCTGTGTGCTCACTATTACCAGTGAGTTTTGTGCCTTCAGATGATTTCTTATCACTCATTAGCGTCCTTTTCTTTCAGACTGAATGGCTCCCTTTAGCATTTCTTGTAGGATAGGTCTGGTATTGATGAAATCCCTCAACTTTTCTTTGTCTGGGAAAGTCTGTATTTCTCCCTCACATTTGAAGGACATTTTCACTGGATATACCTTTCTAGGGTGAAGGTTTTTTTTCCTTCAGCACTTTAAATATGTCATGCCACACTCTCCCAGCCTGTAAGGTTTCCACTGAAAATTCTGCTGCCAGACATATTGGAGTGCCATTGTGCATTATCTGTTTTTCTCTTGCTGCTTTTAGATCCTTTCTTTAACCTTGACCTTTGGGAGTTTGATTATTTAACGCCTTGAGGTAGTTTTTTGGGGGGTTAAATCTGCTGGTGCTCTATAACCTCTTGTACTTGGATATTGATATATCTCCCTAAGTTTGGGAAGTTATCTGTTATTATACCTTTGAATAAACTTCCTACCCCTATCTCTTTCTCTATTTCCTCTTTGAGGCCAATAGTTCTTAGATTTACCCTTTGAGAAGATGAGGTCACGTCCTTTGCAGGGACATGGATGAAGCTGGAAACCATCATTCTCAGCAAACTATCATAAGGACAGATAACCAAACACTGCATGTTCTCACTCATAGGTAGGAATTGAACAATGAGAACACTTGGACACAGGGCGGGGAACATCACATACCAGGGCCTGTTAGGGGGTGGGGACTGGGGGAGGGATAGCATTAGGAGAAATACCTAATGTAAATGATGTGTTGATGGGTGCAGCAAACCAACATGGCACATGTATACCTATGTTTCAAACCTGCACGTTGTGCACATGTACCCTAGAAGTATAATAATAAAAAACAGATTTACCCTTTGAGAATATTTTCTAGATTCTAGGCATGCTTTTTTTTTTATTTTGTCTCCTCTGTGTGTTTTAAAATAGTCTGTCATCAGAGTCACTAATTCTTTCTTTTGCATATTCATTCTGCTATTAAAAGACTCTGATGCATTCTTTACTATGTCAATTGCATTTTTCAACTACAGAATTTCTACTTAATTCTTTTTAATTATTTCAATCTCTTTCACACATTTATTTGATAGAATTCTGAATTCCTTCTCTGGGTTATCTTCAATTTCTTTGAGTTTCCTCAACAAAGCTATTTTGAATTCTTTATCGGAAGTGTCACATATCTCTTTCTCTAGAATTGGCCTCTGGTGGCTTATTTACTTCATTGGGTGAGGATATGTAGTCCTGGATGGTCCTGATGCTTGTGGATGTTCAGCTGTTTCTGGGCATTGAAAAATTAGGTATTTATTGTAGTCTTCATAGTCTAGGCTTCTTTATACCTGTCCTTCTTGAGAAGGATTTCCAGGTATTCAAAAAGGACTTCAGTATTGTGATCTAAGCCATGAATGCCTTATGGGGCACCTCAAGCCCAGTAATGCTGTGGTTCTTGCAGATTCGTAGTGGTACCTTGGATAACATCTGAAAGTATTCTCTAGATTACCAGTCAGAGACTCTTGTTCTCTTATTTTACTTTCTCCAAAACGTATGGAGTCTCTCTTTCTGTGCTGAGCTGCCTGGAGCTTGGGGAGAGATACAGAAGCATCTTTGTGGCCACCAACACTGGGACTTTACTGTGTCAGACCTGAGCCAGCATAGCACTAAATCTCACCCAAGGCCTGCCGTGAACACCACTTGGGCTACTGCCTATGTTTGCTGAGGGACCTATGTTGCTACAATCAGTAGATGGTGAAGCCAGCCCATGCTTGTGTCCTTCCTTTCAGGGAACCAAGTTGCCCCACACCCTGGGTAGGTCCAGATGTGCCCTCAAGGAGTCAGAGACTGGAGCCAAAAATCTTAAAAGTCTACCTTGTGTTCCATACTGAAATGCAGCTGAGCTGGCATTCAAACCACAAGATACATTCAGTCTTTCCCACTTTTCCCTCCCCTTTCCACAGGCAGAGGAGCCTCATCTATGGCTACCACCACCACAAGTCCATGGGGCATACTGCCAGGCTACTATCAAGGTTTACTCAAGGCCAAATGGCTTTTCAGTCAGATTATAGTGAATGGTGCCTTGACTGGGACTCACCCTTCAGGGAAGTAGGCTCCCCTCTCACCCAGGGCAGGTCCAGAAGTGCCATCCACAAGCCAAGGCCTAGAATTAGGGACCCCAAGAGCCTGCTTGATGCTGTACACCTCTGTGGCCGAGCTGGTACAAAAGGTACAAGACAAAATCCCCTTTTACTTTTCCTTCTACTTTACTCAAGCAGAAGAAGTCTCTCCTCTTAGCCACAACAGCTGAGTCTCACCTGAAGCCAGCGAGTCTCAGAGACTCATACAATGTCCACTGAGTACTACTTCAGTATCACTGCTGGTTATTGAGGGCCCAAGGGCTCTTTAGTCAGCAGATGTTGGGTCCTGCCAGGAGTAGGTCCTTTCCTTTTCTGGCTCAGGGCGTGTCTAGAAATGCCATCTTGGAGCTAGAGCCTGGGAAGGGGACCTCACAACTCTGACTGGTACTGTATCCTACTGTAGTGGAGCCAGGATCCAAGATGCAAGACAAAGTCCTCTTTTGTCTCCCTCTCCTCTGCTCAGCAAAAGAAGGGGTCTCCTTTGGAGCCACAAGCGCAGCCTGAGGTTGGAAGCGGGGGTTGCAAGCACTCCCTTAGCCAGCCTGGTGATGTCTCGGTAGGTCATGTGACCCCCCGCCAACCCCCACTAGGTCCACTGGCTCTAAGCCCAGTTCGATACTAGGACTAACCCAGAAGTTGCAGTCCTTGTGTCCTAGACTACCTTTCAAGTTTATTTATGGTCCCAGAGTACTTTAGCTTGAAGTGGCAAGGCTTGCTGGAACTCACATTCTGACCACTGGGATGGATGATTCTTCTCTGGGTAGGGCTGTTTTAAACATGCCCTCTGTGGACATGCATCAGCTGAGTTCAGCTCAGTTTCACTTTCTGTTGTGACCAGGCAGCACTGAGTTCAATGCAACGTCTCACAATTGCTGCACTCTCCTTCTCCGAAACACATATTCTCTCTCCATGCCACACAACCACTGCCACAGAATGGGAGCGAGATGACATCTATGATTCAAGACTGTCTTTCCTACCTTCTTCAGTGCCTCTTTCAACAATATGAAGTTAAAACCAGATACTGTGAGAGCTCACCTGATTTTTGGTTCTTATGATGGTAATTTTTTGTGTGTAGATAGTTGTTAAATTTGGTGTTTTTTCAAGGGGGATGATCAGTGGAGTCTTCCATTTGGCTATCTTGCTCTGCCCGTCCTGCCCATATTTTAATTGTTTTTTGTTTATTTCTTACTATTGAAATGTCTGAGCTCCTTATTTATTTTGACTATAAACTCCTTATCAGATGTATGGTTTGTAAATATATTCTCCCACTTCATAGGTTGTCTTTTTGCCCTGTTGATTGTTTCCTATGTTACTCAGAAGCTTTTTAGTTTAATGTAATACCACTTGTCTATTTTTACTTTTGTTGCCTATACTTTTGAAATTATATCCAAAAAATCATTGTTCATATCAACAGGCCTTTATTAAATAATATAGCAGTACTGCTTTACATGCACAGATGCTCCTTTACTTATATGGGGTTATAATCAAACAAACCCATGTAAAGTCAAGCCATCATAAACTGGGAACCATCTGCATATAACACCTGACAATTTACAAAGTGCTTCCACCAACATTAACTTATTCTATCTTCATAGTCATTCTGAAGTAAATGTTAATTATAATCATTCAACTGATGCAACTTCTTCTCAAACAGAGACCATGTCTTCCAACCAACATCGAGTATAATGCAAAGCACAAACAAGAACGGCCTAGCAAAAGAATGCAGAAAGTTAAATGAATATAAGCATTTGCTAAAAGAATCAAAGAGAAAAGGTGTTTTAAAGAGGATCAGAATAGGCCTGAATTTCATCTAAGATAAAGATATGAAGGTATACTACGTGTCATCGACTCAATGTGTCCTACATGAATTTATATGTTGAAGCCCTAATTCCCAGTGTGCCTTTATAAGACGACACTAGAGAGAGCTTTCTTCCTTGCTCTCTGTTGCTCTCTCTTTCTCTCTTTTTCTCTCTTTATCTCTCTGTCTCTCTCCCACTGATATTTGATGAAACAAAGAGAAGACAGGAAGAAAGTCCTCATTATAAAATAATTCTGCTGGACCTTGATCTGGGACTTCTAGCCTCCTAAACTGTAAAGAAGTAAAATTTTGTTGTTTAACTACTAGGTCTATGGTATTTTGTTATAGTAGCTCAAGCAGACTAATACAGCATGTTTTCCAAAAAATAAGTGACAGAGAAGAAAACAAGAGACCATTTATTTGTTAACTCAAAGTACAGAAATTCTATTTGTCAAAAACTCTTTAATTTCCTGCTATTATATTCTTTATTACAACATGACAAAAGTAGAATCATAAAACCTAAAATAAATGAATTGTAAGTAAAATTTTAAAGACAATTTTGACCAGAAATTTTAAAGAAACTAAATGTTAGATTTGTTTTTTCTTAATTTTGCATTCAAAAGGAAGATACTAGCAATTTTAGAACAAATTGAGACAGGTTGTCTAAGTTTCAGAACAAATTGAAAGTTTTCATAGAGAAGTGTTTGAAAAATCTATTTTAGAGTTTTTTCTAACTAACCTTGTAAGATGATCAGTGAAAATATATTCCATTGCTCCAGAAGAAAAAGAAATGGAAGAGATATCTCTATTAGAAGATGGCAAGGTTGCAATATCTCTCCTATTCCCCAAATATGTGATCAAGTCTAGACTATATCACTCTCTCTAGAAATCCCCTCTGTCTTTGTTATTGGCTGAGTTATCAACATCTATCTAAACTTAGATCCATATTGTCTCTGCCCAAGAGTTGGTTCTCTGGGTAACTGAAACTCTAACTGCCTTTCACTAGGGCATGCTCACCAAACACCAACATTGGGTAAATATTGCACACATGAAGCTCCCCCATGAAGGCAAATGTGGAAGCTAAGAAAGATACCTTTAGATGGTTTGTTCCAAAAAGACCCTACTGTGACTACTTTTTTCTCACAGTTCTTTTTATCCTCCTCTGTCCCCAGTAGGAAACTAATAATTCTCTTTTCCTAGGGTCACTAGTCCTTTTCTATCATTTGAACAGAGGGACGACCTAATACAATAGTGTTAAACTCAACTGAATAAAACTGGTGTAATAAAAAGCTTAGTTCTTTCTTGGACAATAAACAAATTACAGGGTGGCCATTCATTGATGTGGTTTTCTCTCCCTTAACTCGTGACCCTTGAAGTAAATCATCCCACTCTTCCCTCATGGCTGGATGTTTGTAGCTCAATAACTATGTTCTACACAGGATCCGCAACACTCTTAAAAGTAAGGGTGACAATTGGCATCCCAACAATAACCATAATGCTCCAGTCTGAGGATTTATTCCAATGTAGCCCATAATTAAGAGGAGAGCTGTCCCATATTACTAGAGTATAAATAAAAATTATCTGAGACATTTTCGCATGAGCTGTCCTTCTCACCACTGCCTCATCTATTTTCCTCTTTCCCAAGGTGAACAGCTGTACTTAATATAGTTATTGTAACTAAAGCTTTCCATTCTTACTGACAAAAGTCTTACAGTCTCTTCATATGATTTGTGTTTTATGCAAAGGTTTAAATAAGGCTGAAGTTAAAAGTGATTTTCGCTAGACAAAACTCTTACATCACAGAAGGCAGAAAGGAACAGGGTAAAAAAAATGAGTGTAGACTGTATCTGTTAATAATGAAGAACATTACAGTCCTTACATATGTTTGATCCAGATGAATTAAATAAGGGGAAAGATAGGCATTTTCTGATTGCTCAGTAAATACTGCATTGGAACATTAGAAGCATCATGATGACAGCATAGCAACATCTGTGAATCAATGCTTCCTAGTTCCCTCCTTCTTGCTCTAGAATTACATATACTCAAGGCTGAGTTCAGGGAAATGAACCACACTTATTTTTAAATGACTCCTCTTTGGCTCAAGTTTGCTGGGGATAGATATACAAACCATGTAAAATTGATAATTTAGCTAGCCTAAAGGATAGAAGTATGGGAAGAAGTGTGTCTTCTGAGATAAAAACAGAAAAGGAACGTCATGTGTCACATTCAAATTCAGTATTGTTCATAACAGATAATTCCATTTTCAGATTAAGTAAGCTTCTGAGTTTTATTTACATTGCAGGGTTTCTTTTCATTGCAGGAATGTTTGCATTGTTCTTGTAAAACATAGCCAAAAGAATTTCTTGACTTAAATTCACAATTTGGTTATTGGATTAATAAAAGGGAGAGTAAGAATCCTTAAAAATCATAGTTAATTTAAAATGTCAGTGTAACCTGCACAACTTATCAACCTTCTTATCCATTTAAAAATTTCTGTATTGTCACTAAATTTTGTATTGATGATATACCTATTACAAGCAATGACTGAGCAACTTTATCATACTCCTATGACTAATCAACTTTATCCTCTTACCTCTTGTTCCTCCCATTTGTAAAAATTTCCTCTCTTTCAATAGTGAACCCAAGTATCATTTTCTCTGCTTTGACATATGTAGTTTCCTCTTTCACAGACATGTAGGTTTTCCTCCATTAGGCTCTCATTGCATTGGCCAAAACTCAAACACAGAACTTACTCTATTTCATTCTGTGTATTTCTCTCTCCACAACTAGACTGATTTCTCCTTAGTGCAGATACATTGTAATAATCATTTATTATTTATTTAACCTTGTTTCTACAGGGCAAAGTATAATGCTGGGTACATATTAAGTACTCAATAAATATCTAATAAATGATTAATTGAATGTTAAGAAGTAGGAATAAAATTAATCATTCAGTTGTTTTGAATTATTTGTAATCTATCTCTTGTCGATTTTTAGCTGACAGAAGTAAATAGCAAAAAGAGGTCACTGCAAAAAATCTCAAGAAGAATTATTCTTCAAAATAGCTGAGTAGTAGCTTATTCCTCTGAGATTTTTCTGTAAGGATTGCTTTAGAGGGAAAGTTGGCATTTGGGGAGGGCTATTGGATAATCAGCATTTTCTTTACATTTCATAGTGATTTATTTATTTATGCATTTTTTATTTCTGACTTATGCATATGAGTCAATGAGCAAAACAATAAATATTCCATCAGTATGGTTCTTTATTATATGCAACTGAAACAAATTCAAATTTAAAATAAAAGTAACTCATAGGAAGTATATTGGAAAGCTCACAGAATTGCTAGAAGGTCATGCTGAAAAGTGGGCAGGTGCCAAGGAGCTACAGAGGAACAAGAGGCAGAAACCAAAGGTTCAGTCAGAGCATAAAAAGTCTGGTGATTACTTTGTTGCTAACCTGACCACTCTTCCAACTCCTACATTATTATCTAGATTTTTAGTTTTCCAGGCATTCATTTGACCTGGCTTATGTCATGGGCCCATTAACTGGCAAGGAGAAGGAGATTCTCAATACTTCAGCTTCATGGTGTGCAGTCATCACCAGTATTACCTCCCACCAAGATTGCCCATAATGAGAGAGAGGTAATTTCACAAAACAAAGACAGAGTGCCATTAGAAAGGGAAACTGATGTTTGACAGCCAGATAAATCACAAATATTTCTACAAATATGTATTATATGAAACACCATCTTCAAGACATAGTGTAGGTATTAAAGATGACTCAGATATAAATTCTGTCAATCAGATGAATTGATTGCTTAAGAATCACACTGTATCACTACACCCTAAAAAGGATCAGAAAAATATTGGGTTGAACTGTTTGTAATTGCTAATAATCACTCATTTTTTACTTATAAAAATGGTAATTTTATGTGGTTCAATCTAAAACAGACTAAACAGCTAATAAATCACTAAATTATCATCTTGAAGGTTAATAGGCAGCTTATATTCTGTTTTTATTTCCCTCCATTCCTCCCAAATTTATAATTGTTATGATAAACTGAGTGTGCAATGAGTGTTTGTCAGTATTGGGTTCTATTTACCCAAGCATTCAGTTTTATTTCTGCTACCTAAATAATAAAATTTCAATGGTACCTGGAAGTTAAAAACAATAATTGTGCAGTGTGTTTTATATCTGATATCATTAAAATGAGTACATTTTAATGAAGTGAAAATAAACATGGATAATAGGAAGTAGACTATTTGGCCAATGGGAATTATTTCAAGAGAAAAACTTTTTATGACCACTATATAAATAAATTCAATGACTTCTAAGGCAATTTTCATGGAAAAATGATTGTGCTAGATGATCAAGTTAAGAGTAATATCCATAAGCAGAATTTTTTCAGGATAATATAAATAGAAAAATAAATAAGAACCCAAAATAAAAGTATTGAGTTGAAGCAGGGATCAGCAACCTCCTAAATAATGTGCCAAAATGTCAAGCCCTACTCCTCTGGTCCTTCAGGACCATGGAGAGGGTGGTTACCATGCCAACATATTATAACAATGTTTCCATGCCAACTCTACTTGTCATAGTAAAAGGGTGTTATTTTTCCAATTCTTTCCTTGAGGTAGCTCTCTCAAGCAGTGAACAATGGGTCTTATCAAGTATGGCAAAGTGGTGCTTGACAGTGTACCCCCCCAACCCCTACAACTTCAGTTGCTGAATCTTGATCAATTTGATTCTAAACAAGATCAATTGATATATTTAACGCTGTAAACATTTTAAATGTGACTCAATGACAGATTCACTGAGTTACAGAGTATTCTTGTGTCTTGAAAGACTTAATGCAACTTTCTCAGATACCCAATTTATTCTCAGAAACTTTTTTAAAAGGATGGGGGAGGACATTTTTCTGAAAACGTATACATTTATGCATTTGGTTGTAAGTATTTTAAAGTACTGAACTTCTTTTATTTCAGAGATGAAATTTGGGTCTGTGTCAGGTGTTCCCAAGATGGCCCTCAGGCTTGATGATTCAGTAGGAAGATCACTAGATTCAGAAAGGATATTATACTCAGTTACTCTTTATTACAGCAAAAGGACATCAGTTGAAATCAACAAAAGAAAAAGGCTTATGAAGCAAACTCTAAGAGAAACAAAACACAAGCTTATAAGTGTCTTCTCTCAGTGAAGTTGACAGATGCATTTAATTCTCCTGGCAGCAATGTGTGACAACATGTATTCAGTGTTTCCAATCAGGGAAACTCACTCAAGCCTTGGTGTATAGGATTTTTTTTTTTTTTTTTTGAGACAGAGTTTCGCTCTTGTTACCCAGGCTGGAGTGCAATGGTGCAATCTTGGCTCCACAACCTCTACCTCCCGGGTTCAAGCAATTCTACTGCCTCAGCCTCCCGAGTAGCTGGGATTACAGGCATGCGCCAACACTCCCGGCTAATTTTGTATTTTTAGTAGAGACGGGGTTTCTCCACGTTGGTCAGGCTGGTCTTGAATGCCCGACCTCAGGTGATCCACCCGCCTCAGCCTCCTAAAGTGCTGGGATTACAGGCGTGAGCCACCGCACCCAGCCAGTGTACAGGATTTTTAGAGGCAGTCAGTAACACAGGCACACAATACTTGTATAACTGACCTCAGCTACTCAGACTGTAGCACTCAACAGAGTGACCACAAATGTTCACCATAAATCATATTTTTGCATAAATTGTCTGATCAAACTAGTATCTCATGGCCCATGGCCTCAGGCATACAAAAACACCATATCCAGCAGTTTATTCCAAGGGCTCTGAACTCATCTCCTAAGAGTTGACCAAAGGTTTTTCCTAGAAACCAGCTTTTCTTGGGAATGTGCAAAGTGTGAGCCATCCTGGCCTGCTGAGTTAGCTCTTTCCTGCACAGGGTCTGTATTTCTTCATAAGAGACTTACCAACTTTCTACAACTAAAGCTCATTCAGCATTATCTTATAAAGTACCCACCCATTTAATATATAAATAACTTCTGAAAATCAGCAAAGAGAAACCTCAATTTTTAAATTGGCATGCAGATTTCTAATTAATATATGAAATCTACTTCCTTTTTAAATATAGTATAGTTTTAGCTGGGCACATGGCAAGACAATTAGAGATTACATTTCTTATCCTCTCTTACAGTTAATTGTGACAATGTGACTAAGTTCTTTCCATTAGAATATACAGTCATGAGCTGCAAAACAATTGGAGCAATGAGGGACCACATATATGACAGTAGTCCCATAAGATTATAATGGAGGTGAAGAATTTTTACCACCTGGTTGTGTTGTAGCCATCATAATACTGTAGTGCAATGCATTACTCTCATGTTTGTGGTAGTGCTTGTGTTAACAAACCTACCGTGCTGCCAGTCATATAAAAATATACCACATACAATCATGTATGGTATATAATAAGTGGAGTAATGATAATAAGTGAATATGTTACTGGTTTACTCAAGTAAATATATATTTACTATACTACATTATTATTTCAGAGTGTACTCTTTCTACTTATTAAAAGAAGAGTTAACTGTAAAACAGCCTCAAGCAGTTCCTTCAGGAGGCATTCTAGAAGGAGGCGTTGTTATCATAGGAGATGACAGCTCCATGGGTATTGCACCTGAAGCCCTTCCAGTGGGACAAGATGTGGAGCTAGAAGACAGTGACACTGATGATCCTGGCCCTGCATAGGCCTAGGCTAATGTCTGTGTTTGCATCTTAGTTTCTAATGAACAGTTTAAAAAGCAAATGGTAAATTTAAAAGTGTTTAAGTAGGAAAAAAAAGCTTACAGAATAAGGATAGAAAGAAAAAATGCTTTTGTACACCTGCACGATGTGTTTGTGTTTTAAGCTAGGTGTTATTACAAAAGAGTGAAAAAGTTAAAAACATTCAAAAGTTTGTAAAGTAAAAAGTTACAGGAAGAGGTTAATTTATTATTGACAAAAATTTAATAAGTGAGTGTAGCTTAAGTTTATATCGTCTACAGTAGCATACTGTAATGTTGTAGGGCTTCACATTCACTCACCACTCACTCACTGACTCACCAGAGCAACTTTCAGTCCTACAAGCTCCATTCATGGTAAGTGCCCTCTACAGGTGTACCTTTTTCTTATTATTTATCCTATATTTTTATTGTAACCATACCTTTTCTATGTTTAGATGTTCTTAGATACACAAATATTTACCATTGTGTTACAATTGCCCAAATTATTCAGTACAGTAGCATGCAGTGCAGGTTTGTAGCCTAGGAGCCATGGGCTATACCATACAGGTTAGTGTGTGGTAGGCTATACCATATAGGTTTAGGTAAGTCCTCTCTCTGATGTTTGCACAATGACAAAATTGCCTAACAACACATTTCTCAGAACGTATTCCTGTCATTAAGCAATGCATGACTGTATGTAAAAACTCCACCGCACTGCTCAAAAGAAAGTAGCTTTTCCTGGGCTGTCTTCATTTCCTTGTTTTCATGAGAATGCAGATGGCTCAGCAACCCAGTTTCAACTACACTGTCCCTAGTTGGTGACTGAGCACTGAAATGAAATAAAAATGTATTCCTGAATAGCCTTGGGGAGCAGAGCTACAAGATTGCTAGAGGAGAGAGAAATAAACTTTTAATCTCCATCCCCACCAGTAGCACATAGGGTTCCTACATCCTTACACCTCCATAGTACTTGACATTATTTGATCAAATTAAGGATAAGTGTAACATATGACCCAGAAATTCTGTATCTAATGATATATCCCAAATTCTCACACATGTCCAGAGGGATATGCAGAAAGATGTTCATCAGGCAGAAAGTTGGTGGTGGCAGAAAGTTGAGGTGGCAGACAGTTGGAGACAATCTAGCTGTCTGTCACTAGAACAAAAAATCATCAGAATACGGTGGATTCACAGCAGTCAGGAATGATGCTCAAAGCAATCAAAATGAATACCAGCCTTGGCACTGAAGCAGGGTCCTGGACACCTTTCACTTCCCCTTCCAAAAAGAAAAGTAGGGGAGGGTTTAGTGTTAACCCTGTAGATGCTGGATTGTGGAGAGATCCAGAGATCCAGTGGAGGAGGCTTTAGGAGACCCTAAGCAGAGATATTTGCTAATCCATATGAAGTCAGTTCTATAGTTGAGCAACTTGTATGACCATGCACATGCATAACCACTGAAAAACAACCCTGCATGGAGTACTAGGCATTAGTTAGAATAAATGAACTATATTTTCACAGAGCAATATAGATGAAAACATAAGAAAACAAGAAGTAGAGCAGAATCTATTAAAATTAAATATATTTGCACATGAGCAGCAGTACATACCTTCTAAGAAGACATTAGTGAAGACATACTTTGCACTCATTACAGGAGAAGAGGAAAATGGCAAAAGGAAATGGGGATGAAGAGTAATAAAGAAAACAAGTCAGGAGCTTATGTAGATCAATGACTATAATGTATCCAAAAAATTCCATTTACAACTAAATTTTTTTAGTCCAACCAAATGCAATCAGCCTGTCTCTACAAATAAATATTAATGAAATTTAATGGGCATTAACATTAAGAATTAATGAACTTATACAGAAGAAAATAACTGAACCAGAAGAAATTTTTTGTCCAGACACCTTGCCTTTACAAAAAACTAACAAACAAAAAACACTTTTCAAAACTCAGTTCATAGGAGAGAGGTGACTTATCAGGGAATTAAATAAAGAATTATAGAGAAGATGGGATTTAGGTTGAGCCTTAAATAATAGATAAGATTTCTACTAGCAAAGACTGGAGTTGATGGGATTTCTGATAAAGAAAAGAACATACAGAAAAGCATAGAGATGGAAAAGCCTGTGGTGTGGGACAGAGAGAATAACATGAGAAAACTGACACATAGGAGTAGAAAGGAGAAAAGTCGGGGAAACAGCAGTGGATGTAATTTGGGTCAGAATTTGAAGGATTGTGAATGCTTAGTAAATAAGAATCGATTGGATTTTGTTGTTGAGTAGTATTATTATTAACATAGAGATTACATCCTCAAAGCTGACCTTTAGGAGGATTATTACTGCAGCTCTGTTTAGAAAGGATTAAAGGGAAAGATTTCTGAAAAGAAACCGGTTAGGAGGCAATTACAACAATCCAGATCCGACATTAGGAATGTTGTCTATTGGACAGCAAGGTTAAAAATAAGAGGACAGGCATGAAAAAATTGATACGTAAACATGTATAAACTACGTGACTGATTGGAAGTAAATCTTGAAGGTGAAGAAGTTGAAATGACTCAGTTTTGATGTTTCAAAGACAGATAACTCTTGTTTCTCCCAGAAATAAGGAGTCAGAGGGAAAAATTGTGGCAGTAAAGGAAAAACAAGAGAGGGGGCAATATTAACTGTAGGTAATAGAAGAAAAATCTTTGGGGAAGGAAATTTGAGATAGGCAAAACATGAGTATATCTGTAGGTCAGGTAAGAAAGAATGATTAAAGATGAAAATTCAAAATGCAACCTGTTAACATAAAGTCCTAAAGGAAAAGCAAGATAAAATCCCGACCTTGATAAGCACTGAGAAAATGTCTTTAGCCTGGTCAGGTGACTATATAAATATGTTTATTCTTTTGTTATGGAAATATGTCTGGTTTCTTACAATGAACTTTTTTTATCTGCTTGCAACATAGGAAAAAGGTCACACCCTGAACAGACCATTATTTTCAAATCATGAATTATTAGAATTTTGAGGTGATTTCAGAAAGGACTGAGGCAGGAATACTGCTGCTTCTTGGTTCCATTATGCATTATATGAAAGCAGACCTAAAAGCTCAATTTCCCACTTGTTGAATGGCTATACCCTTTGAGTCCAGAGGGAGTCATGTATTTGCTCCAAGCAATGATTATTTGCTAGCATAACTTGAATGTAGATAACAATTAGTAAACTTTATTCTTTTTTAGCTGTTATGTACTCACTAAAAACCCTGACCTATTTTCCCACAATACAATATCATTCTCACTGATAACAGTACAATAACAGATACGCAGGCATTTATAAGTGAGAATTGGAATTAGATTTTCCATTGTAATTCAGAGGCATTTTTCACTTTTAAAACAAATACAATTTTTGACATAGCTGGGGGATACATTTCGAGAACACAACTAGTACCATATGAAGACTTACAATTATGATTCTAAGATAGGTTAAATCTTTTATTTCTCTCAGGTCCAAAAGTGATTTTGTAATAGAAAACAATATTTCCCAAAGTGGTTAGCTATAAAAGGTTATTTACTCAAAAGCTATTTTCAAAGGGATTCTTTTGCAAACAAAGTAACAAATTGATTATTTTAAGTTCCTTTCTATTTCTTACTATTGGACACCTATAGTGACATTTGGAAAACCAATGTAATATATTTGTTTGTTATTTTGTTCTCTTTCATCTTGATAGTGTACTTCTCAGGAATAAGTAATAAAGATTGTACAGAATAATGTGTAAGGTTTTCACTATGCCTCAAGATTATTTTAAAATTCATTCCACTAAACAATTATTTTTTCCTTCAAATTACCCCCAAGGTCATAATTCTGAGCCAAACTGAGCATCTATTATTTGCCAGACATTGTGCTGCATTAATTAATTATAGTTAGGTGAGGAACAATCACAACGTTTGGTTTGGTTTGGTTTGGCAGGGAAGAGCATGGCGAGAATGAATTTATCCATTTATTTTTATGCTTAGTGAATATTTCTCCCATCTGTCCTCTCCTTTCTAGGCTAAATTTCCATACTACTTCTCCCACAATTCAAATTCATCCTTCATATATCAGCGATATTCCTGGAAGATAAATTTAATCATATTTTTTCATGGCTTAAAACTCAGCAGTGGCTCTTTTCATCATACAGATTAAGCTCCAAACTCTTGATTTCCTTTTAAGTTTATCTTTCAGTCTTTCCTTTTATTTTATTTTTTTTTTACCTTTTAAAACATCCAGTTCCTTGATTTCACAGTTCCCATAACATTGAGTGATCTTCCATGCCTATGCCTCTGCACATTTTCAGATCCAGCTGCCTCTGCCCAGGACCTTGTCCCTAGCCCTGTCCATATCCCACACAAGCACTGCTTAGTATCTCCGCGCATTCACTACCTTCAGTCTTCCTGAGAAGGATCTATTTGCCTTTGAAGACTCAATTCAAGCTTCTATCTCATGAAGATTTTCTTTTCAGGAAATGCCAACCTCATCCCCAGCCCTTATTACTTGTATTCTGATACTTACGACTACTTTTTACTTTTGGTCTCATTTTTCTCTGATTAGACCTGCATTATGTTATCTATGACATTCAATCATACTTATTTGTTTTTATGTCTATTAGACTATAATCTCTTTGAGAAAAGGAACTGGGCAGAGGAAGCTGCATCTGCAAATGTGTGGAGGAATGGAAGAGCACTAAATGTTATGGGAACCGTAATATCCGGGAACTGGTTGTTTTAAAAGGTAAAAAACAGAAAAGAGTTAGAGAAAGATAAACCTGCAATGAAAACCAAGCACTTTAGATCTTAATCTTTATGATAAAAAGAGCCACTAGTGATTTTTAAGACTTCAAAAAAATGATCAAATTTATGCAGAGGATCTGGCATATAGTGTATATTTAGTAAATATTAATCAAATGAATGAACGAATAAATACTCAGTACAGAAGACAGCTTATTTAGAGTAATCTATTCTTTCCAGGGACTAATGTTTTAGCTTTCCAAGTGGAAGCAGTTTATTTCTTTTTTTTTTTTTCTGTCCTACTTTTTGGGATTTAGAGTAATGATACATTTATTACATAAAAGTATGCTTTTGAAAGAGCAGTGAAGTTAGTAGTTTGGAGCTAGAGTAATGCAGTTTTATAAAGCTGGATTTAAATCCCAGTAGAGCCCTCATGAATTGGATAGCAACCTTTTTTTTTTTCCTTTTTTTTTTTTTTTTTTTTTTTTGAGACAGTGTCTCACTCCTCTGTTGCCAGGCTGGAGTGCAGTGTCGCGATCTCAGCTCACTGCAACCTCCAACTCCCAGGTTCAAGCGATTCTCCTGCCTCAGCCTCCCAAGTAGCTGGGACTATAGGTGCATGCCACTACACCCAGCTAATTTTTGTATTTTTAGTAGAGACAGGGTTTCACCATGTTGGCCAGGATGGTCTCCATCTCTTGACCTCGTGATCCGCCCACCTCGGCCTCCCAAAGTGCTGGGATTACAGGCGTGAGCCACCACAGCCGGCCACCCTAAGCTATTTGTGCCCTCCTGCCATATGAGGACACAGCATTCAAGGTGCCATCTTGGAAGCAGAGATAATAAGCATCTTAGCCCCTTAACAGACACCCGACCTGCCAGCGCCTTGATTTTGGACTTCCCAACATCCAGAACTGTGAGAAATAAATTTAGTATTTCTAAATTACCCAGTCTGTGGTGTTTTGTCACAGCAGAAGGAATGAACTAAGATCATGTGTTTTTAAACTCTTGAATAATGTGTTTCTCCATCTCTTTAACAAGAATAATAAAAGCACCATTCTTATAAGGTCACTATGAGGACTGAATGAGTAGATGGACCTAAAGATGGGCCACAGAATCTAGAACGCAAAAAGCACCAGTCCGTTTTATCTACGACTATGTATTATCACTCTTCTGAGAGCTATGCAGTGGAATGCAATTGGAACTATCCAGTTCTAGCCTATCCTTCTGAATGATTAATGTATTTTGAGCATGTAGACTCACTCCTCCCTTTTCTCCAACCTTAGTCATTTCAAATAGGTGCTCTCAGTGTCTGGAATACTTTCATCACAGGCTACTATGTGGAAATACCACCAAAATGGTTGTACTATGGACAAGATCCAAAACCATTTCAGCAGTCTTACTCAAACAGTAGTAATTCTGGACCCTTTGTCACCATTTTGCCTGACACATCTCTCTGGAATGTAAGTCACAAGGCTGGATGAATACACAGCCCTGCTTAGCTTATGCGGCATCCACTTCCTACCTGTGACACTCTGACAGATTTAAAATATTTTTAAAATTATTTTTTAGAGACAAGGTCTTACTTTGTTGCCCAGGCGGATCTCAAGCTCCTGACCTCAAGCAATCTTTCCATTTTGGCCTCCCAAAGAGCTGGGATTGTAGGCATGAGTCACTGCACCCTGCCAGAATCCTTATTAAGATAATGATTTTATATTAAAAGTAGAATGTGATTTTTATAAGTCACATGTTGTGACTTAATTCTGTTTCCTCTCCTCCTCCCCTTCCTCTACATCCAGCTGTATACCTGATCATTACAGACCCACATCTGTACACTTTCCCAATAAAAATATATACAACTGGAAATTAAAGAGATATGTGGAATTATTTTGTTTTATTTCACCTACTTTGAAATACTTCTATGTTAGAGTTGGTAATAGAGTTGATTAGAATCATTTTTAATCAAAATATATTCAATTCTGAAATAGCTTTTCATGAAGATTAAGGATAGCCAAAGGTGATTAGAGCTTCTTATCGCATTCAGACTATTTCTATTTCCATGTACCTGGATGTGATGCCCTTTAAGAACTGTTCATGTTTACAGAAAAGTACTCGAAGTAACAAATGAAAGTAATCAAAGTAATAAATATAAGGTTAAAAAACCTCATATGCCAACTGAATGTCTGAAGCATGACCTGTGAGGCTAAAAATTCTCAAAAATATTTCATGTTCAGTAGTTCTACAAAGCTCTACAAAGTATTGTTTAAAGGTGTTATGTATACTATCAGTACTTTTTTTCATTCAATAATTCAATATACAGGTAGCGTGCTTTAAGAGATTCATCATTTTTATTTCATTTTATATGTGTAATTTCTCTCTTTATGGCTGTTTTCAATCATTTTATGGCAGCAAGTAAATATACTTTGGTTCAAAAGACCAGTAGGAAATTGCCAAAATTAGACGCTTTTAATATGAACAATTGTGTTTTCTCATCCTCTCCCTGAATACTAAACTATATAACTTGAAAATTTTATTACAGGATATAAAAGAATTCTTTCAACTCCAGTGAATGTGGACAGCATCACAGGGCTTGCTTCATGATAGATGCTTACCAAGGGTGTATTAAATTGGATCTAAGTTTCAAATATTTAGCTTTGGGTAAAAATAACTAAATCATATGTGAATTAACTCTCCTCATGCTAAATTCTAAAAGCATAACCTCAGACAAGTTATTCAGCTCAAAAAGTCTATCATGAGGACTATTTGTCTCATCTGCATCCTAAAGGCAACAGCCAAAAATCTTTTAACACCCTTGTTGCATTTTGGTATTTTCCCATATTTTAAGTCCAACTTTCTGCATTTTCAGGCTCCCTTGCACCTAATGTATTACCGTGTGGCCTAGGTTTTGCCAATCAAATGCACCATATGCAGTTAGATTTGCAATTAAGCAAGGTAAGACAGAGGCTGCACTTTAGGGAACTGATCTTCTGGATGGTGACATAGCAAAAGCATTTGGTTCCTGGGAGCATTAGTAAAAGAGCCTCTGGTGTCCAGCCCCAGTTGTCACCTGCAAAGAGCAGCAATAGCAATGGTGTCATCATTACAGAAGCCCCAAGGTATGATTGGGCAATCATGACCGCCAAATTTCCATGGCACCTCTGTGGCTCTCCTAGAGATTCTGTGAGCTGTGCAAGCTTCATTAATAAATTCCTTTGCCACTTAAACTTTCCAAAATGGATTCTGTCTTTTCTGTTAGTGAAAATAGTAGACTCTAGATATGTGTGGTTCTTTTTCTGGCTCTGCCACTCACTAGCTGTGTAACTAAAGGTAGTCAATTATTTTCATTGGGCTATGTTTTCCTCATCAATGAAGCAGTAGTAGAAACAAATTGTAGATGTATCAAAATTTAAACATAGAAATGAAGTCATTAATGTTCTAGAGAAGAAATGGGAGTATATATATTTATAATTTTAACAAGAAAAACTTAGACATAACCCATACATTAAAATGTATAAGATTAATAACTTAAATTATAGGAAATTAAAAGCATTTTATGGCAAATAAATACCTTAAGCAGATTACAGAATGGGTGAAAGTGTGAAATATACAACAGACCAAAGGTTAATTTCTTTTTATTTTGAAAAAGGTTCACATGAATAAGAAAAGATAATATGAACAGATAATCACCTCCCCACTGCCCAACAAAAAGAAAACTTTAAAGGCCAATAAACTCAGGGAACAATTCTCAGCCTCGCTCAACTATAAAGAAATTTAAATCAAAACAACAATAAGATACTATTTTCCATCTATAAGACTGGTAAAAATGTTAAAGTTGGATGATACTAAACATAGATCAAAGTGGACAAGGTACTTTCATTCACTGTTGATGAAAATGTAAATTAACACAGCCTTTGGAAAGGCAACTTGGCAATATCTATCACAAATTTAAAAGCACATATGCTTTGACTCAACAATTACATTTCTAAGAATTTATCCTAAGGTTAATTTTGCAGAAGTATGTAAAAATATCTGAAAGGATCTTCATTGCAGCACTGTTTCTAGTAGCAAAAAATTACAATAATCTAAATGTTCATCAGTGTGAAAGTAGTTTTTTAAAAAAAGATAGATTTGGCCAGGCATGGTGGCTCACGCCTGTAATCCCAGCATTTTGGGAGGTCGAGACAGGTGGATGACCTGAGGTCAGGAGTTCGAAACAAGCCTGGCCAACATGGCAAAACCCTGTCTCTACTAAAAATACAAAAATTAGCCAGGAGGGGTGACATGTGCCTGTAATCCCAGCTACTAGGGAGGTTGAGGCCAAAGAATTGCTTGAACCAGGGAGGCGGAGGTTGAAGTAAGCCAAGATCGCACTATTGCACTCCAGCCTGGGTGACAGAACAAAACTTCATCTCAAAAAAAAAGAAAAGTATATATATATGTATATATATGTGTGTATATATATGTATATATATGTGTATATATATATGTGTATATATGTATATATATGTGTATATATGTATATATACATATATATGTGTATATATACGTATATATATATGCGTGTGTATATATATGTGTGTGTATATATATATATAATTCCCTGAAGCCATTAGAATGAATAAGGTTGATCTAGAGTAAATATAGGAGAAATTTCTAAGATTAAATATTAAGGGGGAAAAAGCACAATGTGCAGCATTGTTGCATTGGTAAGCTTTTTAAAGAATAGCAAATGCATGTAATGTTCATTAGTTGGTTGTTTCTGGTGGCAGATTTATTACCTAAACTTTTCATGATTATCTTCCATCCTATTTATTCTTCTGATAAGTGACCTTGCCATCTCTCATCAAGAAGTGGAGTCTAATCCCCTGTCCCTTAAATCTGAGCTCCTTAGTGATTTGCTAGTGACCAACAGAAGTCACTGCAATGATGCAATAGAAGTGGACTGTGACTTCTGTGACTCTGTCAGAAAAGGTCATAAAACTTCTACTTCGTTCCCTGGAATTCTTTCTCTCCAGCCCAGGTTCCAGAAACATAAATGAAGAAAACTTCTAAAGATTTCATCCCCCAGCCTTTTAAATACTCCCAGATGACACTGCAGACATTAGAAAGAAAAGTTATTCTCACTTTGACTTTTCCAGATTCCTGACACATAGAATCAGTGAGCCTGATTAAGTGGCAATTGTTTTAAACCACATAACTTTGGGGTGGTTTTGCATGTAGTAATATATAACTAGAACACCTTACCATCTTCCATATCCTACTTTCCACCTTCCAAATGTCCCCAGTTCATGTGGGGCTCATGTTGTTCTGGAAAAGCTAAGTTGTCCCCCAACTTCATGGGTACAATAGATAGTTTAGTATCATCCAATGAGCAATGCCAATCCCCTGGCCACAGAGACTAGTTCATGTAGGGGCATCTGAACTAAAACAGACTCTAGCAATCAGGGTGAATATTACAACTTTTGCTTAGCGTTCTCTGTAAAAGGTGTTTTCTCTGTCTGAACAATTCGGAGCTGCTACAGTTGTTTGATTTTTTTAACCATAAGGGAAGCCAAACCCAAAACAGGCCCAACATATGAAGAAGAAAGTTGAGAACCCCAAAAGCTGAGACCCAGGGCCCTCATTTTAAACCCTTGCCTTAAACTTCTCCTTCTTCTAAACATTTTAGTTTTATACATTTGTAAATTTTATTTAAGCCAGTTTAAGCTGAGCTTTCTGTTGCTTGCAACCAAAGGCATCCAAAAGCATCCTAAACTTTCTATGCAAAACCTAAAAGTTTTCTGGGAGGATTCATGTTAGTGGGTACCATGGGTAAAGAATTGAAGAGACGGGAAACTTATTTTTTATATTATGTCTTTTTGTATTGTTTGAGTTATCTAAAAATGTGCATTAAATTACTTTTTTTCATATTGATGTGAGTCTTTAGGGTGGTGAGATCGGCCATATTTGGGTTTTATTCTTATTTATCTACATGACATCCAAACACCCTCCCATGCAATCCTTAAGTCACTCATTCCTAAATATAAAAACTTATTGAGTACTTGCTTTGCTGAGTAATTACCTCTTTTAAATCTCACAAAAAGTCGAGTGGTTAATATATATGTTATCCCTCATGTTATAAAATTGGAAAATAAACCTGAGAGCTACTAAGGAATTTGCCAAAAGTCATAAAACTATTGAGTATTAGAGCTAGTTTTCAAATTGATGTCTGTCTAAACCAAAGTCCATACTCACAAGTGCCCCACTACCAATGATTCAAGTGCTTGCCCAGCTTATATTTGAACATTCTATCTTAGGATAAGAATAAGTCTGTCAGTGTTTATACTGAACAACAACAACAACAACAACGAGTTATCTCTGTTAATTCTACCTACTGGGAAAAGCTGGGGTTTTTTTTTCCTACTACAAAAACAATCTAATCCCTCATGAAGGTACCAGTTTTTCAAACATTTGAAGATAGTTATGTCCATTCCCATGAGCTTTCTCTCCATCCCAACCCTATCCATGTTCACATGGAAATACACAGACACACACATAAACACACACCTCCCGTGAACTATTCCTTATCTAACATCTTTAAATCCTACCCAATCAAGTTTACCAAACCTTCCTTAAGTCATCTTTTTCCCATTTCCACACCATCATGATTCTACTATCTTGTACCTTCTTACACTCTTAAAACCAAAGCCCACAAAGGGTTAGCAATTTTCCCAAGAACACAAACCTACAAACTAGTTAAATGCAGGATGTTTGACTGTTGCTTTCTTATTAATCAATATTAATATTCTTTATCATGGACAGCTCATGCATTAATTTATAGTGATATTTGTGTGGATGTCTTCACATTGAATATTAGATAGGTAGGTGATAGGTAGATAGATAGATCACCATCACCATTTGGATAGCCTACTATTGTAATGTTAGCATTAGCAACTTTGGAGGAGAAATCGACAATGAAGGACTAAACCAAATATTTCAGACCAAAAACTAAAAATTCAGAATACTTATGCAATAAAATAACAATTGAGATATTGTATGTGCTGTGACAAACACTTTAAAGAAGCAGTATACCTAAATCAGTTTGTATTTAGTTGAGAGTTGGAAACAATTCTTGGTTAAGTGACATACGCCCAGTTTAGAATTATGTATTACTCTTCCGGGGATAACAAAATAACTACCTTTAGCCAAACATTAAAGCAGCTATAGAAGAAGAAATGGTAAGCATTTCACAAGAAATTTTTATCATGTCCAACATCAGAGTCAATGAAAAAACGGAGAAATTGCAGAGATGCCAATAAGGAGGCAACAGCTTAAATGCATCTTCAGTCTCTGGCTCTTTACAGAAAGAGGAATTGTGCATTGGGAAGAGAATGATTATCATATAACATCCACCATAGCTCTCATTTACCCCAAATATTATAGCAGATAGAGCCCCAGGGTACTCACCCTTTAACTTGTATTAGTCCTTTCTCACGCTGCTACAAAGAAATACCAGAGACTGGGTAGTTTATAAAATTAGGTTTAAGAGGTTTAATTGACTCACAGTTTCACATGGCTAGGGAGACCTGAGGAAACTTACAATCATGGTGGGAGGTGAAAAGGAAACAAGCGCCTTCTTCACAAGGTTGCAAGAGAGAGAGGAAGAAGCGAAGGAAAAAGGGCGTCTTATAAAACCATCAAATCTCGTGAGAACTTACTATTACGAGAACGGCATGCAGGAAACTGCCCCATAATCCAATCATCTGCCTCCCTCCACACGTAGGGATTACGGGTCCGATTACAATTTTTAATGAGATGTGGGTAGGGACACAGCCAAACCATATCAAACCTCCACCCATTTTTCTTTCCAACCCACCTGTTTCCAATATACACCCCATGCACCCACACGGACACACATTATATATGGTGCAAAAATTTTACCCATTTATCTGTAATCATCCATACAATCCCTATATGAAGTCTTCTTTTTATTTAACAATAATAATGGCTACAATTTGTGTTGTGCTTAATAAATGTGATGGGAGAGGATTAGCCAATGGAAACACCAGGTTGTACCACTAAATTGTTTTTGCTCCTTTCTCTAGCCTTTCTTAATTCACTGTCTGTGGGGCGGGGTCTCACCACAATCATTATAACATTAACTCAGACATTTCTCCTTTAAATTAAAGGATTTAATTGGGGATTCTGCCTTGCAGCTTTCTTTAATCATCCTTACACTGGTCCATATTTCCTTATAAAGCCCCAAATCATTTCCCTTCCATATTTTCTTTGATCATGTTCTAGGTTCCACTGCTTAGAAAAACAGATTTTTGTTTGACTCCAATCCTTGATGTCCTGGTTATACTTAAAAAATGCACTTAAAGATAGTTTATTAGCATATGCCATAAAAAGTAATGTTGCTACTCTAATTGATACTTCAGGGATTTTTCTCTTTCACTCATTTAAAATATGACTTCTTAAACAGAAATATTCTGTGACTCTAGGCAGGAAAACCATGTTTCTTTATCGCCTAACGATTATTCAGAACATACCTCATTTTCTATCCAAGTCCTTGAAAGAGTTGTGAGTTTTGTCATCTTGTTAATTTTTTGTTTCATGAAAACATTTTCCTGTGGTTGGTGATAATTAATAGCTTCCTTACATAAAGTGCTAGAAGTTTTTACATATTATCGTGGAGCTATGCACAGCTTCATAAAAGCTCAGACCATATGTGAAATTGACTTGGACACACTAATTTACTTAGTCTTATTCTGACTCACCACCTGTCATTGTTTGCATCAAAGTTCACAAATCTTGCTTTGTTTTAAAAAAGATAATGCAAATACAAGATTCAACCGATTGAATAAAAATGAGTTTGTATGCAATAGAGAATAAAAGTGCATGTGACTTTTGGATATACATTTTCTTTTGATAGTAATCAACTACTACAAATGGATTTTCATATTTCAACATAATAAATTCCAGAGTTCATTTTTGTGCAAATTAATTTAAGGTCATTGTGAAACAACAATTAAAACTACACTATGAAACAGCTACATATTTCTGAGACACCCCCCAAACATTGTGTGTACTATATTCTAAGTTTAAACTGAGAAATGTATTCCTAGCCCATCGTTAACTCTAAAGTCCAAGAAACTTCATTTAGCTAAACTTTAGGTGATATGCCCAATCAATAAGAAGTAAACCAAAATCAACTAATATGTATTGATAATGTATTATAAGAAACACAATTATATAGAACAACTAATTTTGGTCTAAACAGGCTACTAATGCTGGCCAAATAATTTGCTTGAATTAGATTGGGTTTTCGGAGGTGAGGCATACATAATCAAAGTCAAGTATAGAAAGTTCTGTGTTTAATTGATGGAGCATATACAAAACAAACATTTTAACTTCATTAAAATGAGGACACAGGACTAAAGAAAAAAATTAGTACAGGTGTAAACATATGTGACAATACTAGACAGATGTTTAAATGTTACTGTTTCCTGAAGCAGATGCAATACATCATTTACTGTTCTATTTCAGTAAGCAGGCAACATCATCATGAAATAAACAGACACATTTGGCAACAAGACATCATCATTTTTATGAATTAAATTTTTAGAAGATGAAACATTTCAAAGGATTTTGCTACAGTATATCATTGTACCTGGTGTAAATTTATAGTGTGTCTTTTTTTTTTTCAAAATTGACTAAATTAAATCAAGTTTCAATGAGATGAAATGAACTGATGAAAAGCTGTTTCTGAATCTTTGAAGTGGTTTAGGCTTTTTTTGATTAAGGCAAATCTGTCCTGTAGCATGTTAATGTAAATTATAGTAGTGAATGTCATATCTCCATCTGCTCCAGCAATCTGTTAAAATATACAATTCTTTTCTAGGGAAAAGAGTTTATAATGTTTCAGAATATTGTTATCAGTGCCCCACCCCGCAGTAAACTGTGTCTTGGCAAAATCTATTCTTCACCAATGACCTAATTCCCTGCCCTGGAAGAATTTCTTGATGATATCCCCAGAAGCTTATAAATATTTCTTCTCTATTTCTAGAAAGGGTTTTATCAGCTCTTGATAGCATCCTCTATCCTGTGTGCATCCAGCCACATCAGTGCAGCAGACACTGCATTTAGAAATCACCATGGGAGCTAAACATTCTTCACAACAGAATATTCACTTTGGAAAAGAGAAAAAAGAAGTCAAAGGGAAAACAAGAGCTTTCAATGACAGTAAGGGCAGACTTACAGTATCTTTAGGGTTTAGTCATCTGAGGCACCAGCATTGGTTTGACAGGAAAAAACCTGTCTGCTTTCTACAGAGGAAGTTTGTATGAGTTACTTAACATATAAAGCCACACTTAATAACAATATCTACATCAATGAGAAATGAAGTCACTTTTGTGAAAGTAATTCATAAAGCACTATAGACATTCGTTTTTAAGATGATTCACACTTCTCTTTCTTATGAACACCAGAGAATACAAATCTGTATGTTATTTTCACATTACTTTTTAAGCTATAATTTAAATTTCACAAAGCAAATAATACATATGTAAATTATGTATATATACATTATATATAACTGTATAATATATAGAATATATAATTATATATAATATATAATATATAGTTATATATAATATATATTATATAACTATATATTTTATATATTAGATATTATATATTATATATAATTATATTTATATATTATATATAATTATATATAATTATATATTTATATATTTATATAATTATATATAATATATTTATATAATTATATATAATTATATATTATATATTATTATATATTATATATTTATATATTATATATTATTATATATTATATATTTATATATTATATATTATTATATATTTATATAATTATATAATATATATTTATATACTATATATAATATATATTTATATAATATATATTTATATACTATATATAATATATATTTATATAATATATATCATATATATTTATATAATCTATATAATCTATATTATATAAATATATATGATATATATTACAAAATATGTATCATATATATTTATATAATATATTATATATAATATATTTATATATTATATATAATTATGTATAATATATATTTATAATATATATTATATAATATATAAATATTGATTATATATAATATATATTTATATATCATATATTATATATAGTATATGTTTATGTATTCTATATAATTATATATATTATATATTCATATATTATATATAATTATATATAATATATATAATGTATTATATACAATTATTATATATGATTATTATATATTATATAATATAATTATATAATATATATAATATATAATATATAATATATAATTATATATCATATGTAATATATAATATATAATATATAATTATATACAATATATATTTAATATATAATATATAATTATATGTAATATATAATATATAATATATGATTATATATAATATATAATATATAACATAATATATATGATATATAATAGATATAATTATATAATATATAATATATAATGTATAATTATATATAATATATAATGTCTAATTTTATATAATATATAATATATAAGTATATATAATATATGATATATAATTATATGTTATATATAATATATATTATATATAATATATGATATATAATTATATGTTATATATAATATATATTATATATAATATATGATATATAATTATATGTTATATATAATATATATTATATATTATATATGATATATATCATATATAATATATAATTATATATAATGTATAATATACAATATATAATATGTTATATAACATGTTATATAACATATTATATATTATACAATATGTTATATAATATATAATATATAATATGTTATATAATATATAATATGTTATATATTATATAATATATATGTTATATAATATATAACATATATATTACATAATATATAACATATTATATGTTATATAATATATAATATATTATATATAATATATTATATATAATATATAATATATTATATATATTATATATAAACATGTATATTTTATATATATATTATATATATATGTATGTTCCTTAGTTTTTGTTTTTTTGAGATGGAGTTTCGCTCTGTCGCCCAGGCTGGAGTGCAATGGCGCAATCTCAGCTCACTGTAACCTCTGCCTCCCAGGTTCAAGTGATTCTCCTGCCTTAGCCTCCTGAGTGGCTGTGATTACAGGCGTGCACCACCATGCCCAGCTAATTTTGTACTTTTAGTAGAGATGGGGTTTCACCATGTTGGCCAGGCTGGTCTTGAACTCCTGACCTCAAGTGATCCGCCCACCTCAGCCTCCGAAAATTTTGGGATTACAGGCATGAGCCATCGCACCCGACCAAATACAATATATTTACTAGAATCTTAGAATATTAAACTAGAAGATATCTAAAAGATTATTTAGTTCAACTCTCTCAATTTAAAGATCAAAAGATCTTTAAAAAATTATTATCAGCAGAGTTAAATGGCTTGACACTGAAATTAGTGCAACCTAACATAATTTTATTCAGGTTTCTTTGGGGGCAGTGGCAGCATTTGTATCAGTAATTATTTAAAACTGGTCTTACAAGTGGCTTATTGTAAGACCATATTAAAGTTTTGCTTTTAGCAAAAGAATACTTCATTGCACACATATAATGTTAGTATTTATTTAGGCAATGTGTTAGGGGCTGTTCAGCATAGGAATGAAGTAGATGATGCTGGGATGGGTAATTAGAAACATAAAGTCTCTGTCCTGAAGGTGCTATAATCTATAAAAGAAAGAAAACAAACAGAAATCATAAGACACAGGGATAGGCAAGCACCATATTAAATATGTGAAATATTGTAAAGTTTACAAAAAGAGAAATAGATCACATCCCAATCTATTATTTTACACCTATTATTAGTAACTATTGCCAATACATTTCTTGTTAAATTATGTAGAAGATTCTGTATCTTCTTTCGCGGACTCAATTTGCTTCTGACTCACTTTTAAATTACTATTAATACAGAACTTTTCCAGGAAAAACTCCCCCTGTGGATCCTCTCTTCTCTCCCCCAGGCAGAGGTCACTTGTAGCATGTTGCTATTATAGCACTTATCAATTGCAGTGGATGGCAACTATTCATTTAGCCTTGTCTCCCCTCTATCCTGTGAGATCCATAAAAAGGAGGAAAATCACCCTCTTCAACTTGGGGTTTCCTCATACCATCATTCCCTTCCCTGCTCCTTATCCACATAGATAAATTCTATAACATGGAGGGACTCCAAAAAATATTTTTCAATTGATGTGTTTCAAAGTGACAGTCAAAGAAAAGGATTAAGGCATTGCTCCCTACATAGAAACAAAGTTTAGTAATGAAACCAGTCAAAAGCTGCTCTTTTATGGAAAAACTCTTGACTACATTGATCAATGACTATAATAACACCCAAGCTTCCAATCCCCTCAGGCATTTGTAGGGACAATGCCCTAAGCGGAGCCCAACGTTAGTGAAAATGGAGCTGGAATCTGATAATTAAAAGTTACAGTGAGAGAAGAAGGAATTTGTTCCATTTGGGGAAGTTAAACATGTAAATCTGTTTTTCCATGGTGACTAAATGGACCCAACAATGTCACTCCCTATTTTAGGTTACACATCTGTTCATTCATTGCTATATGCCAACAAAACCTTTAATTTATGTCTCATCAGCTTATTCATTGAGAATTTTTAAAGGTCAAAAATAAAGAAAAAAGTATTAAAATATATTTTTATCCTCACATTTCTATAGATACAAATTTTAAAGACTATATCAAGCCTTACAAATAGGCATTTTGGGAATGAGCTTACCACTCACTCTAAGGGCATTTTAAAATACATTTGCTCACAAATGTGCATTATACTTCAAAAACAAGAACTAACATGTAGCACAAATATATTAAAGATTCATAAGGTTTATTTTGTTTTGTTTTTGAAATGGAGTCTCACTTTGTCACCCAGGCTGGAGTGCACTGGCGTGATCTCAGCTCACTGCAACCTCTGCTGCCTGGGTTTCAAGCGATTCTCCTACCTCAGCCTCCTAAGTAGCTGAAATTACAGGTACCCACCACCATGCCCGGCTAATTGTTGTATTTTTAGTAGAGACAGGGTCTTGCTATGTTGGCCAGGCTGGTCTCAAACTCCTGACCTCAGGCGATCAGCCCACCTTGGCCTCCCAAAGTGCTGGGATTACAGGCGTGAGCCACCACACACAACCCAAAATGATATTTTTTACAAGAAAAAAATTGCAATCATTACAGATAAGCCACTGCAAGTCATCATGAGGACATATATTTAGTTTCAGATATATTATAAAACCAAGGTTTTACTCAGAAAACATGATAAGTATGCCTGTGCTGTTGAGAACTAGTATGTCAATGAGCATTAAGAGACACTCTTGGAGATTTGCTGTACAACAAAGCACATAAGTGCACATTCAGGGAAAAAGGCTTTCTGGCAAGGCATTATAAATCCTTTTCCTACAGTTTTCAGAAACAGTATTGCCTTCTGATATTAAAAAAAAAAAAAAAACCTTTTTGAGTTCTGTGCCCCCAAACCCATCAAACTTACATAATAAATCCTTTATCCATTTGCAAAGAAGCAGATATTTTGAGCTCAGATAAGGTAACACTTGCTTATTTTTTTAGTTATTCTATGTGGTATATTTTTACATAAACTCTTTCCGGAAAAAGAAAAATTAGGTTAGATCATTCAAATCCAATATTTAAATTTTTTAAGTATGTATCAATCTTTGCTTAAGCTTGAATATAAATTTTATTTTAAAATGTTCACTGATGAAAGCCTTAAGAAAATATAAAAAGAAATAGAAAACTAAATCCCAAATAAAATAACACAATTTTAATAAACCATGACTGAATTCCAAAGTGAATACATAATATATAAAATATTATACATAACATATAATATGTAATTATATAATAAATAACATTAGCATATAGTTAGTATACTATATATTATATTAGTACTATTATATAGCCAATAGTACTATATAAATAGTATTATTATATAAGTAATATATAATATTATATATAAGTAATATATATAATATATATAGTATCTTCCTTTATGTCCAGAAGTTCATAGAGAAATATTTTATGGAAGCTAGAGAAAGTTTGAAAGCTGTGGCCTGATCACAGAAAGTTTGTCTTCTCAGTTTCTTAAGATGTGAGTCTGGGGCCACCACCATTAACCAGGTCAAAACACCACGGTCTGTGTTGTCTTCAGTAACTGATATTTCGACGTTGAAGACATGCTCAAGATAAGTAACTCAAACAAAAAATTGTTTGAATCCCATATATACAATCTTAGGAAATCAGGATGATTCAAGGAGATCTAAACAGACTGTATTCTTAAAAAATAATGTCTGTTTCATTGAAATTATAAATAAACGACCCAAATTATTCTGGATGGCCATTGGGAACAGTTGCTACTAATATGGATTATGTATGTAAAACAGTTATAAAGTGCTTTCTAAGATATTTTTCTATGCCAAAATTCCCAGTTTCCTTGACAGGCAGAAGCTACTAATGCTAATGAAAATAATCTAAAAATTATATTCCAAAAATACATATAGTACACTCTTATGTTGTATGATCAGAGGGTAGATACTAAAAGACAATAGTTTAGATACATAGGTAGATGATAGAGAGATACATAGATACATAGAGTTAGATAACAGATACATAACACTCATGAATTTAATTTTTTAAATTTATAAACATATCAAAAAATGTGGCGGTATCTTATTCAGTTTTCTCTAAGATGGAAACTTAATTGCTTTAGTTGTTCTTCTGTCTACTGCATTAGAATAATAGAGTGTAATTATTTCCCCTCACCTGCTGATAAGGTAGAAGATTTTGCCCTTCTTGATATCCAGTTTTCATTTGCTAATAATAATCCACTGGGGTCTTCATTATCTACTGGGGAAAATAATAAAAGAATATAAAAATTGAAGTGACAGGGAATGGGAATGGAGGCAGAGAGCAAGTATTGGGGTTCACCACAAGGAGCCATGTAAACCACAGAATTCACTCCAGAGAAGATGCCTAAAAAGGAAAAGTGCCTACTACTAGGAAAGAGTCTAGTTTGTGGGCCAAGAAACAGTCCCTATTTCAGTTGCTCAGTTCTTACATGTTGCCTGCTTGGAATTCACTCACCCAAAACCTCCTACCACCTGCACCCTCAGGATCAAAACCAGGTGATCCAACCACCAGTGTTGGAGAGGACTTCACTCTATCTCCAGGCAGCACCTCAATTACTGGCTGCCCATCAATATGGCACTGTATATGACAAGATTTCATTTGGTTCTGGTCTAATCATGCCATATGATCAGCCTCCACAATGACCTAAAAAACTGTTAAACCCAAAGGTGCAACTGTTCTATAAACCTAGACAAGTCTACAAAGGCATCAGAAGGGGCTCAGCTGCACAAGCTTGAGCCCACTAACGTGAGATGTGGTTAGTGTTGCTATCTTTACTTATAATTAAATGAAAACTAAATTGAATATTCTTGAAATGTTCTTTAATAAATAAGATGATATTTCAGGACCTTCCAGTGTTAAAGATTAAGATGCTATATCACACAAAATCTCTCACTTGAAAGATGAAAGAAAACAAATGCGCTTAGAATATTAAATTTTAAAAGCTAGCTTATTAAGAATCAGAGAACCAATCCAGAAAAGTGCTATCAAATTTGGAGAGTTCTAAGAATGTCAGCACTAAAGACAGGCCTGAGAAAATAATGGAATTTGAATTGGGCCTTGAAGAAAAACAGTATCTGAGAAGGTAGAGAGAAGGAGATGGTTATTACATGTTAGGAAAGTGGCAAGAATAAGGTTGTCTCATAATGAATATGGATTGCATATCATGGCAAATATCTCTAGATAGAGACTTCAGGTTGAAGTCAAGTTGTACATCAAATAACTTCAAATGATTCTCATGAACTAATAATGAATCAATTGATCATCTACTGTGGACAGACATTACATAAGTACCCTACATTTTGCCAAGTACTGTGCTCACCACTCTGAGCAAAAACAGCCATGATTCCACTGTGGCATAATAAGAACAACATACTTCAATCAAAGATAGCCACAGAGTCATATGAGACAGAATAATTAATGAACCGTTATGCCACTAGCAAACAGAACATAGAACGTATTAATTCAGGACTGAGTGACCCAAAGCTCATGTTTATTACATAGTAATGTCTCTTGTGTCAGTGGGAAAGTGACTGTACTTAACGTGGCAGAAGAGGAAAAGATTGATTGCAAGGGTTTAAGTAATAGGGACACAAATTTTAATCCAATGAATTTCTGTAACAATTACAAATGCCTTAAATTAGACTGGTCTGCTTTGCACATGGAAAATTAAACAAAGGCTAAATTACTGCCTGCTAGGAGTATTGTAAGGATAATTATTGTACTGGATGATTTTAGGGACCTTTATAACTTTAAGAGTCAGTTAATTCATGACTTTCTTCAATAGGTAATGTGATTACTGAACTCACAATAAACATTGATGATCCCTGTACCAGGAGATGTGTAATAAAATCATTTCAAAAAGAATAAATAATGTAACTTCTACTCTAAAATGCTTGGATATTCATCTAATATGATTGTCTTTCTATTAATCATTTTAATTTTGAAGTTTCCCTGTCACTCCTTACTTAAAAATCTTCCTTGTTGATGTATTCCATTTCGACATTATCAAATCAAGGGTAAATTTGAAACATTTGGCTTTCTTAAGCATCTTTTAAATGCTCAGAATATTCTATAGCAAATTAGTATTCAACATCATTTCTTCAAAACCTTACATTAAAACTTGATTTTAATTACCTCTCAATTATATCTTGCACCATTCCTGTGAGTTAGCTATTTTAAAGGAACTAAAGTTGTTAGGAGGAAGAATTAGATTTTAAAATGCAATATGACAACTTTAGACTTCACTTCCGTAGCAATTATAAAATAGTTCTCCCAAGCAACACGCTTTCATATTTGTTTTCCTCTTTTGATTAAGTAATCAAAGTAATCAGTAACCTCTCACAATTGGCCTCAGATTTCCACATGTACCTATGCTTTCTCAAAATGAAAATGAAAAACAGAAAACAATAAGGAAGCATTGACTGCTAGATATAAGCCCCAGGTAGAACTAGACTAAGACTGAAGCACAAAGACCTCTGCATAGATCTTGTTATTTCAGGACTTGTGAAGGCCTTTAAATAGTGTTAAAAAGATTCATAAACGTTAACCTTTTAGAATTTGATGAATTTATAATTTGATCACCCCCTTTTTAGCTGTCTTCAAAAGCTTTCCCAGTGAACAGAGGTTCCTATTAGTATTTATACTCATTATTAATGAAGCAAACACACACAACAAGAGTGAAATGATGATGTTGTTGTTGATGATGGTGATAGCTACATTTGTCAAATATCTACTGTTCCAGGCACAGCTGTAAACACTCTAAAGGTTTACATTTTGCCATCAAAAGTAATGGCAAAAACAGCGATTACTTTTGCATCAACCTAATAACTGCTTCACAATACAACACTGTGCATACATTGATGGATCAATAAGTGTAGACAAGTAATCATGGCATCAGATTTGCAAAAAGTGAAGCAGGAGGTTTAGATAAGGAAGGTCCACAGTGAACACGAGACTTCTGACTTTAAAATGGTGCTTACCCCCTCTCTTCTCAGAAATTACTCAAAAACAAGGAGGAAAAATAATCTTGAAAGACAACTCCTTCTGTCTGAAAGTAAGAGAAATCTGGGGGCTACAAAAACAGAGCACATAGAACACTGTCGGAGCATCTCCAAAATGGCTTGTCATTAAAGAGAGGCTGGAAGCACAGAAGAGTGAGGAATGGCACAGGCAGACTGTATCTTCAGGAGGCAGAGTCTGTTGCTGAGAAAGGTTGAAATAAAGAGACTGAATCATGAGTCACCTTGAAGCTGCCAATCTTAGATGACTGGGAAGAAGTCGGCCATAAAATACCTTGCTCACACACATGTGATGTAATGAGAAGCTCTACCAGCGTACAAAATTACCTTGGAGATATACCTAATGCTAAATGACGAGTTCCTGGGTGCAGCACACCAACATGGCACATGTATACATATGTAACCAACCTGCACATTATGCACATGTACCCTAAAACTTAAAGTATAATAATAATAAAATTTAAAAAAATTACCTTGGTCTCTCTCGTATGAACCCCTGGAAAATATGTAGTCCAAGTACAATCTACCTCTATAAATAAAATGAGTAGTCATATGCAAGGACTTTGTACAAGATCTTTACTAACCTACCAAAAGAAAATTTAAAAACTGAAAGAACAAGAAAAATGAGTAATGTACCAGAAAGTATTGATGAGAACAAAATGAAAATTATAAGTATCACTATGAATTTCTTAATGTAATGAATAAATAGCTCCAAAAAATCAAAACATGGCCGGGTGCGGTAGCCCATACCTTTTAATCCCAGCACTTTGGGAGGCCAAGGCGGGCGGATCACGAGGTCAAGAGATCGAGATTATCCTGGCAAACATGGTGAAACTCCATCTTTACTAAAAATATAAAAATTAGTTGGGTGTGGTGGTACATGCCTGTAATCCCAGCTACTTGGGAGGCTGAGGCAGGAGAATCTTTGGAACCCAGGAGGTGGAGGCTGCAGTGAGCCGAGATCGCACCACTGCACTCCTGCCTGGCGACACAGTGAGATTTTGTCCCAAAAATAAATAAATAAATAAATAAATAAATATAAAAACTCAAAACGAGAAATGAACTCAGGGGAGAAATTGTGAAAAAACAGTAAAAGGTAAAACACAATATGGCAGAACTTAGAAGGGGAAAAAGGCAATTCCATCATAGAAATGAGGTCCACAGGGGAAGCAGACAAAAGCAGTAAATGCTGCCACAAACACAGTAAAGGACACGGAAAACAGGATTAGGAAAAGGAAGCGAAATGAGAAAGTAAGTACAGTTAAGTGATTAGACAGAAAATCATAACACATGAAAGAGAAATGCGATCCCAATATATACAAAATCGATGTGGAAAAGAAATTTATATTGAAGAAGAAATTCAACATAACAACAAAGAAAAATAAATGTATTTGAGAAAATTACCCCAAAATTTAAAAAGGCTTAAATCTATGAAGTCACACAAGATATCCCAGGGGAAAAAAAATAAAGATAACACATTCAACACCAAGGCATCTCTTAAGCTAATCAAGCTAATATCAAGATGATCTTCATATCTTTTGTAGCTGGGGAGGGGCAAGAAAGAGTCATTTAAAATAGATAAACCCAGTACTTATACCTGAAGTTTGAAAATAATTAAAAATACAATATAAAAACAAAGAAAAGTAATATTCTTAATGAAAATCAATGTGGAAAGGAAAGAGCTAAGGTGGGAAAATGTAGAAATATAATTTGATTATTTTATTATAATGCTATTATTAATCACAAGTAAGGAGTCAATAGACATTACTAAGAAATAGCAAACTAATTGCATTGTATAAATGTACAGTTAGAACTGTAACTATTAGGGGAAAAATTATAATAATTACAAATAAATTATTACAAATTAATTATAAATTACACAAAAAAAGAAAGCAGCAAAGAACAAATTCAAGCCATATTGCAAGAGTTATAAAAATTGTTATAAAAATAAATAAAAACAAAAAAATTTTTAATTACAATAATATGATGAAATACATAGCACCAAATATATCTTTTACATCAATGGCTAAGACCACTTATTAGTTTGGTTCACAAAGACTCCTACAATGAATCAGAGAGGTAAAAATTTAAAAGATGGACAAATACATACAAGGCAAATGAAAACAAAAAGAAAAGTTATCATGATCATTTTTATTTGAAACACAAATATAAAAAGCATAAACTATACAAAGAAGTATGCTCAATAACAAAATGTGTGCAATCCACAACTCAGAATTACAGTTATGATTAAATAACATAGCAACAATATATACACAATAAGTATAGGATATATAAAGAGAAATAGCCAAATGTCTCAGTAGTAAGGAGTATGAATTCACCTCTCTCATCCTTGATATATCAAGTGGACAAAAATAAGTAAAAATATAGGAATCCTAAAAAACATTGTTAATAATGTAGCATAGAATCCCTGTGTGTTCAACCTTTATATCATGAAAAGAGACCATACCTACTTATTACATAGCTATGAAATATTAATAAAATTTGTTCATTTATTAGGCAAAAACTCAAATTCTGAAAAGTAGAAATAGTAAAAGCAATATACACTTTATCACAAAAAATAAAACTAGAAATTAATAACAAAACTAGAAAAGAAAAACATACCACTTGAGAACTGTTGGGTCAAAATATACATAAAAAATAAACTGCAAGCCATCTGGAAAATAACAATGAAAATAACTTGCTTTAGAAATTATGTAATAAAGCTGAAGTAGTGCTGAGAGGAAGATTCATAGTCTTAAATATTTCTATTGAAAACTGAATGCAGAAGCCCTCCCATCACCAGACACATAGAGGATTAGGTAATTTTCTTAATGCCATCATAATACCCTGGAACTAATGCTAATCATTTTTTACACATTATTATATTTGCAGTAATTATCTGTCTTTCCATTGGACTGGAAACTCCTCATTTAGAACAGGGGTTATATCTTGACTGATTCACTAGCATCTACGTCATCTGAAATATTTAATCAGTGTTTTTGAGCAACCATATGAATTAATGGAAACTTTTGGAGAGGACTTATATATTTGGTGACTAGCTTTGTAGCATGTCTGCATCCAACTCTAAAAGTTTATGCATATATGACTTCCTATGAAGATTTTTAAAGAATTATTTTGCTTCTCCTGAATCTCTGGAGAACAAATGACCAAAACCAATCTTCTGAATGGACAGCAACAGGTCAAAACAAAATAAAACAAAACAAAAAAATCACAACCACGATGTGAAAGAAAAAATAAGAAAATACACAATTATTCTTAACGTTCTCCATTGGCAAAATAGGGAATTTTACTTTTTAAAATCGGCAATGAGAAACAGCAACTTTCTCCCCCAATTCCAAACTAATCAAAGAGGGTAAAAGAAGAAAATCATAAGGATTTCAAACCTCAGATGGGCTACTATTGAACATGTTCACATTTACAGTGTAATTCTTTGGCTTGACATTTCGTAGAACAGTCATGAGACTGGTAGAGAAAATTCATGATGTATCGAACTGCATCCAATGTTCCAACAAAATATATTTGGAAATTATTAAAAATTCATTTTTACATTTTTTAAAGAATTTAACATTCATCCCTTATAGACAGCCATAATTATGGATGACCAAAGCTATTCTTTTAACTTGTTATTTTTTGTCCCTCAAGAAGGTATTTCTTTCCTCTCTAGTGAAGAGAATTAAAGAGGAAATTAACACTGGTAACTACGTAACAACTTTCTGTCTACATAGCTTTTATTGAGTTTTTAAGAGAATATCGCATCTTCATATTTTGTCTTTAGTATCATATTGAACATTTACAATGAACATTTACAATTGTTCAATACTGAACAATCATCCTATTAATTAATACGTTACTGACCACAGCTTTATTCTTTGGCTCATTGCCTTTATTGTGGAGAAAATTTGTTGAACTTATGTTTGAGTTTAACTTTAATTTTTTTCTAGCAAATCCTCATAAGCAAATTAAAAATAATTAGTTATTAGTCATCTTGTTAGCTATATACACATTTTTATATACAGAAATTAGAATTTATCCTTATAATATTAATAGATGGGAGTCTTCATAGCAGTCTTCCATTGTTTCATATTAAGTTTAGCTGTGAATTACTTTCTTCTTTTTATGTATCATATTAGAATTGACTTTTAATTTTTTGTTGTTTGAATGAAGCTTTAAACTTGAGCACAAATCCACCAAAATCTACAACATAAGAGATGCTCTATTATTTCTTTTATTAGATAAGTGAATGGATTTGTCTTTTTAATTTTCCTGTTCAATACTTGTCCTCATCTGCTTTCTAAGAACCTACTACAAAAGATTTACTTTCATTTGCATAATGGTCTACAAATGATATAATGTAGAATTTTCCATGAGTTAGAATATCAAAGGTGTTGAACCAGTAAAGCCCATGATTTCTTTGCCAACATAATAAAGGTTTTTAAAAGATCTTTTCTTTAATTATATAAGCCTTCTTAAATGGAGTTTACTTAATTATGGTTGCATCAAACCAACACTAAAACATTTTAGTTTGTTTCATTGCCATTATAAGACACATTAGAAAAATGGAAAATCAAAAAGGCCACCTGTGTTCTTAACCTGGTCATGTCCATTTATCTTAAAAAGCCTGGATCTGCATCCATCTATTATCCATTACATAAACATTTTTCTTTAAAATAAATGTTCACTTTATTAATCACTTTGAAATGTTATCAACTTTTTTTTCAATTTTTATTTTTATTATGCTTTAAGTTTTAGGGTACAGGTGCACAATGTGCAGGTTAGTTGCATATGTATACATGTACCATGCTGGTGTGCTATACCCATTAACTCATCATTTAGCATTAGGTGTATCTCCTAATGCTATCCCTCCCCGCTCCCCCAACCCCACAACAGTCCCCAGAGTGTGATGTTCCCCTTCCTGTGTCCATGTGATCTCATTGTTCAATTCCCACCTATGAGTGAGAACATGCGGTGTTTGGTTTTTTGTCCTTGCGATAGTTTACTGAGAAGGATGATTTCCAATTTCATCCATGTCCCTACAAAGGACATGAACTCATCAATTTTTATGGCTGCATAGTATTCCATGGTGTATATGTGCCACATTTTCTTAATCCAGTGTATCATTGTTGGACATTTGGGTTGGTTCCAAGTCTTTGCTATTGTGAATAGTGCTGCAATAAACATACGTGTGCATGTGTCTTTATAGCAGCATGATTTATAGTCCTTTGGGTATATACCCAGTAATGGGATGGCTGGGTCAAATGGTATTTCTAGTTCTAGATCCCTGAGGAATCGCCACACTGACTTCCACAATGGTTGAACTAGTTTACAGTCCCACCAACAGTGTAAAAGTGTTCCTATTTCTCCACATCCTCTCCAGCACCTGTTGTTTCCTGACTTTTTAATGATTGCCATTCTAACTGGTGTGAGATGGTATCTCATTGTGGTGTTGATTTGCATTTCTCTGATGGCCAGTGATGGTGAGCATTTTTTCATGTGTTTTTTGGCTGCATAAATGTCTTCTTTTGAGAAGTGTCTCTTCATGTCCTTTGCCCACTTTTTGATGGGGTTGTTTGTTTTTCTCTTGTAAATTTGTTTGAGTTCATTGTAGATTCTGGATATTAGCCCTTTGTCAGATGAGTAGGTTGCAAACATTTTCTCCCATTTTGTAGGTTGCCTGTTCACTCTGATGGTAGTTTCTTTTGCTGTGCAGAAGCTCTTTAGTTTACTTAGATCCCATTTGTCAATTTTGTCTTTTGTTGCCATTGCTTTTGGTGTTTTAGACATGAAGTCCTTGCCCATGCCTATGTCCTGAATGGTAATGCCTAGGTTTTCTTCTAGGGTTTTTATGGTTTTAGGTCTAACATTTAAGTCTTTAATCCATCTTGAATTAATTTTTGTATAAGGTGTAAGGAAGGGATCCAGTTTCAGCTTTCTATGTATGGCTAGCCAGTTTTCCCAGCACCATTTATTAAATAGGGAATCCTTTCCCCATTGCTTGTTTTTCTCAGGTTTGTCAAAGATCAGATAGTTGTAGATATGCAGAGTTATTTCTGAGGGCTCTGTTCTGTTCCATTGATCTATATCTCTGTTTTGGTACCAGTACCATGCTGTTTTGGTTACTGTAGCCTTGTAGAATAGTTTGAAGTCAGGTAGTGTGATGCCTCCAGCTTTGTTCTTTTGGCTTAGGATTGACTTGGTGATGCGGGCTCTTTTTTGGTTCCATATGAACTTTAGTTTTTTCCAATTCTGTGAAGAAAGTCATCGGTAGCTTGATGGGGATGGCGTTGAATCTATAAATTACCTTGGGCAGTATGGCCATTTTCACGATATTCATTCTTCCTACCCATGAGCATGGAATGTTCTTCCATTTGTTTGTATCCTCTTTTATTTCATTGAGCAGTGGTTTGTAGTTCTCCTTGAAGAGGTCCTTCACATCCCTTGTAAGTTGGATTCTTAGGTATTTTATTCTCTTTGAAGCAATTGTGAATGGGAGTTCACTCATGATTTGGCTCTCTGTTTGTCTGTTATTGGTGTATAAGAATGCTTGTGATTTTTGTACATTGATTTTGTATCCTGAGACTTTGCTGAAGTTGCTTATCAGCTTAAGGAGATTTTGGGCTGAGACAATGGGGTTTTCTAGATATACAATCATGTCATCTGCAAATAGGGACAATTTGACTTCCTCTTTTCCTAATTGAATACCCTTTATTCCCTTCTCCTGCCTAATTGCCCTGGCCAGAACTTCCAACACTATGTTGAATAGGAATGGTGAGAGAGGGCATGCCTGTCTTGTGCCAGTTTTCAAAGGGAATGCTTCCAGTTTTTGCCCATTCAGTATGATATTGGCTGTGGGTTTGTCATAGATAGCTCTTATTATTTTGAAATACGTCCCATCAATACCTAATTTATTGAGAGTTTTTAGCATGAAGGTTGTTGAATTTTGTCAAAGGCCTTTTCTGCATCTATTGAGATAATCATATGGTTTTTGTCTTTGATTCTGTTTATATGCTGGATTACATTTATTGATTTGCGTATATTGAACCAGCCTTGCATCCCAGGGATGAAGCCCACTTGATCATGGTGGATAAGCTTTTTGATGTGCTGCTGGATTCGTTTTGCCAGTATTTTATTGAGGATTTTTGCATCAATGTTCATCAAGGATAAAGAAGTTAAAAACTTTGAAAAAAATTTAGACAAATGTATAACTGGAATAACCAATACAGAGAAGTGCTTAAAGGAGCTAATGGAGCTGAAAGCCAAGGCTCGAGAACTACGTGAAGAATGCAGAAGCCTCAGGAGCCGATGCGATCAACTGGAAGAAAGGGTATCAGTGATGGAAGATGAAATGAATGAAATGAAGCAAGAAGGGAAGTTTAGAGAAAAAAGAATAAAAAGAAACGAACAAAGCCTCCAAGAAATATGGGACTATGTGAAAAGACCAAATCTACATCTGACTGGTGTACCCGCAAGTGATGGGGAGAATGGAACCAAGTTGGAAAACACTCTGCGGGATATTATCCAGGAGAACTTCCCCAATCTAGCAAGGCAGGCCAACATTCTGATTCAGAAAACATAGAGAACACCACAAAGATTCTCCTCGAGAAGAGCAACTCCAAGACACATAATTGTCAGATTCACCAAAGTTGAAATGAAGGAAAAAATGTTAAGGGCAGCCAGAGAGAAAGGTCGGGTTACCCTCAAAGGGAAGCCCATCAGACTAACAGCCGATCTCTCGGCAGAAACCCTACAAGCCAGAAGAGAGTGGGGGCCAATATTCAACATTCTTAAAGAAAAGAATTTTCAACCCAGAATTTCATATCCAGACAAACTAAGGTTCATAAGTGAAGGAGAAATAAAATACTTTACAGACAAGCAAATGTTGAGAGATTTTGTCACCACCAGGCCTGCCCTACAAGAGCTCCTGAAGGAAGCACTAAACATGGAAAGGAACAACCGGTACCAGCCACTGCAAAATCATGCCAAAATGTAAAGACCATCCAGACTAGGAACAAACTGCACCAACTAACGAGCAAAATAACCAGCTAACATCATAATGACAGGATCAAATTCACACATAACAATATTAACTTTAAATGTAAATGGACTAAATGCTCCAATTAAAAGACACAGACTGGCAAATTGGATAAAGAGTCAAGACCCATCAGTGTGTTGTATTCAGGAAACCCATCTCACGTGCAGAGACACACATAGGCTCAAAATAAAAGGATGGAGGAAGATCTACCAAGCAAATGGAAAACAAAAAAAGGCAGGGGTTGCAATCCTAGTCTCTGATAAAACAGACTTTAAACCAGAAAAGATCAAAAGAGACAAAGAAGGCCATTACATAATGGTAAAGGGATGAATTCAACAAGAAGAGCTAACTATCCTAAATATATATGCACCCAATACAGGAGCACCCAGATTCATAAAGCAAGTCCTGAGTGACCTACAAAGAGACTTAGACTCCCACACAATAATAATGGGAGACTTTAACACCCCACTGTCAACGTTAGACAGATCAACGAGACAGAAAGTTAACAAGTATACCCAGGAATTAAAATGTTATCCACCTTTTATATATTTTTCCCAGTAACCTTTATTTCCAAATTTTCTACAATTAATGAGTATTATTTTTAATGAAAATGTTATAAGATAAATAAAATTAAGATTACATGATTTATCCAATATGAATTAAAACATACTACAGATTGTTAAATATAACTGAGCATCAAATTAAAATAATTTTAGAATTATAATTTTATGTGAATTAAATGAAAAATAATATAATGAGAGTAAACTGAAATATTTCAAGTGGTTGCTATGTTCTCAATCTTCTAAAAATGAAAAGTTTCTTCTTTAAAGGCTGTGATAAAACAACTCCTTTTTAAAGTGCCTATAAGGTCAGTTTTCTATATCTTCAAGATATGGAGTTCGTAAATATAATAAATTTTAGGAAAATCTCATATCATTTGGTAACTAGGCTTAAAGTACCTGAAATTGTAAAAACAAACAAACATTTTCAAGGTAACAAAAAGGAATGAAATAGAAGTTTAGAAAAATTTTACACACACAATCTAATTTATGTTCAAATAAGAAAAAGCACCTTGTAACACTGGCTCTGAAAATCAGACTCTTGGGATTATTTCTACTTTTTATTAGGCACATAAGAAGAAAATATTTTTGTAACTTCTTTGTAGTGCTGCTTGTATATACATTATGAAAAGTGAAGGAAAAGTAGGACCAAAATTCTTAAACTGAGGCTATGTTTACACAGACAAAACTGAAGAAATATGCAAGAGACTTTTTTTATTATACTTTAAGTTTTAGGGTACATGTGCACAACGTGCAGGTTTGTTACATATACATACATGTGCCATGTTGGTGTGCGCAAGAGACTTTTTAAAACAATCTAACTAGAGGTAAATTTTAACTGAATCATTGTAGGAAATGTCTTCAAATTTGTTCCTTTCAGTTGTAGAAATATACTTTCATATCCACATTACAATACAGTATTACCATGCAAAAAAATCTATTAAACATGTAGATAAAAATATATACTTGCAAAAATTGTATATTTAGAGCTAAATAAGAATACTTTCTGACTTTTAATGGATTATAATATAAAATATATATTATTATATTATGGAAATTTTCAATATATTAAAAATATACATAGCACATAATGTTCAATTAATACATGGTAAAAAATATCTCATAAGTAAATATTCTTCTAATCAGAAAAAGACAACCAAGCAGAAATCTAACTCTTCAAAAATTGTAATAATCAGAAAGAAACATAAAACACCCTATAATGCTGTATAAGTAGGGTGTTAATAAATTGAATAAAGAGAAGATCAAAAAAGATCTTCAAGTGAATGATAAAAATTATTCTGCAAAATTTATATTTTTAAAAAATGAATAATTTCTAATTAGACAAGTGAAAGCCAAAAGGAATGTAATAGAAATCTATAAAATCATAAAGGAGATAGGTATGGTGACTGTTGACTTTCCAAATTCTAATGTACTCCAACACTGGTAAACTCTTCTCCTCCAAACTCTACCAAGACTGAAAGACAAAGCTTTGGGAAAAATAGTTAATCAAGTGTCATATTGAAGACTCCATTTCCATTAAAATTTGGTACAGCTAAAATTTCATCAACAGAAATTTAGAGGCTAAATCCTTGTGGACTATTAAGAGAGAAAGAGGTGTTTGAAACCAAATTTTACCTTCCTACTCATTTTGAGAGAGAGAGAGAGAGAGATTGATTCTATGCAACAAAGCATCTTTTGTAACAAATTTATCTCTCCTTTTAATGATATCTTTTCCACTTTTCTAAATCAGTCTTTATCAAAGATGAAACAAAAACAAATCAGTAGTCACTGTATAGCCTTATCCAGGACTAAATAGGGTTCACATCTTAGAAAATATCGCTTAAAATGAACTTTTCATGCAGAAATATTCCAAGGCTAGGGATCATTTACTTGGCACAGAGAAAGACTTGAAATTTGGTCATGAAAAATCTTACAAACCCACAGTCCCATTTACCCATACAAAACATCTAGACTTAAGGAAAAATAATCTCTGCATAGCATTTATTGCTATATTCTAAGTCTGTATTCTAAAATATCTTTTTTATCTTGGACTAAAAATATTTTATGTAAATCAACCTTCTTTTATAGTGTCTTGAAAGGAAAATCTGATTCTGTTTATATAAATTTTCTTAGTCTGTTCTTCCAAGAAAGTATTCTTACACAGAATATACATTTTCCATGAGATGTGATGTGGATAGGCAAGGTATGCTTACTTCTTCATTTGTATTTATATTATCATTTAGGTTTTTCTAATCAGCTTCTGGCAGCAGGGTATAGGTGAAATGTATTAAAGATACTTTTTGTTTCCATGATCCTCTTAACAAATGGAGCCTCTACTATTTAGAAATCACTTATTAATCTGAGCTCAGTTGTGTGAGTTAACGTATTTCAAAACAAATAGAGACCACCTTGACCTGAAGAGTTATATCCAGATTTTTCCTACTGTTTCCAGAAGTTAAATGACTAAAGATTACTACTGTTCTCATTCACAATTCTTCAATCATGGAAAAGATTAACTGTTTGGTTTGTTTTTTTTTTTTAAGATGCTGTTTGCTACTGAAAAATCTCTTGAAAAAGATAGCAATTCACCATTTCTTCTGGAGACCTCTCTGACAATGAACAGACCTAGTATTTTTCCAATCTAACATCTTTATATTGTTGCTTTAACTATTAATGATCCCACTATTAGAATTGTAAGTGTTTTTTTCAAATAACCCCATCAAAATTGTGGAAAGAATATGAAATTACACTTCTCAAAAGAAGGCACACAAGCAGTCAACAAACATGAAAAAATGCTCAGCATCACTAATCATCAGAGAGATGCAAATCAAAACCACAGTGAGATATCATCTCACATCAGTCAGAATGGCTACTATTTTTCAGCATCTGTCAAAAAATAAGAGATGTTAGCAAGGTTATGAAGAAGAAGGAACACTTGTACACTGCTGATGGGAATAAAAATTAGTTCAGCTCCTGTGAAAAGCAGTTCGTCAGAGAGTTCTCATAAAACTAAAAATAGAATTACCATTTGATTTAGCAGTGCGATTACTGGGTATATACCCAAAGGAAAATAATTTGTTCTCTCAAAAAGACACAGGTACTCCCATGGTCATTGCAGCACTATTCACAACAGCAAAGACATGGACCTAGGTGACTATCAACAATGGAATGGATAAAAGAAATGTAGTACATATATGCCATGGAATACTATGCAGCCATAAAAATATGAAATCGTGTCCTTTGCAGCAGCATGGATACAGCTGGAGGCCATTATCCTAAGTGAACACAGGAACAGAAAACTAAATATCAGATGTTCTCATTTATAAGTAGGAGCTAAACTTTGGGTACACATGGTCACCAAGATGGGAATAATAAACACTGGGGATTCCAAAAGTGGGGAAGAAGGGAGGAAGCAAGGGTTGAAAAACTACCTATCAGGTACTATGTTCACCACATGGACAACAGTATCATTAGAAGCCCAAACCTCAGCATCACCCAATATACCCATGTCACAAACCTGCACAAGTACCCCTTGAATAAAGTAAAATAAAATAGTAAATGATTAGACAAACTATACACTTGGAGAAAGTATTTACAAAATATATATCTTACCAAGAGTTTGTATCCACCATATATCTAAAACATATATAAAGAATTTCTGCAACTCAAAAAAAAGTCAAATAGTGAGCGGTTTTTTTTATTTAATTAAAATTTAAGACATTTTCTCTTCCTTTTTCTGTTTTTTTCCTCTTTTTTTATATTTCTGTTTCTTTCTTCCCTGTTATTTCTGATAGTCTTTGCAATGTGACATATTGGTAAGAAGTGATTAATGCAAGTCTCAAAAGGCCACAGACTTCGACTGGTTACAGATAAGTTAATTATCATCCTTTTCCCCTCTCTTTCTTTGTGAAATACACACAAATAAACACACACAAACACTTTAACAGTTAGGGACCTAGTAGAAAACAGATGACAGGGTATAAATAGTCTTCAAAGGGACAAATTACCAGTGCAGAGTATAGGGAACCCAGGGACCAGCAACAGAAGAAAGTCATTAACCACCTTAGTCCTGAAGGGGCAAAATGAAAATCTGTGCTATTTGAACTTGGTGATATCTGTTACAGCAGGAATGAGACTAATGGGAGTTGTGTCCATAAGTAAAGGAAAGTAGCCACAGCTAAACAGACCAAAGAGAATGTCTGTAGGAAGAGAAGGGTGGGAGAAAATAAATACTTCAACCTCACTCTTCTCCCACTCTTCCACCTCCTGCCACGGGAGATCATTGGCTGAACCAAATGAAAACTAGAGGGAAAGAAGCTCAGGCATATGGTACTTGGAGCTGAATTCAGGCATCCCTGATGAGACAGAGAAGAGTGGAGAATCATCAGGGGAAGGGGGAAGGGCAAAATGGAGAAATACTATTGCTCACAAAAACACATGTAAACTTATATATACCCCTTCCTCATTTATATATACCCATTGCTACATTCAATTCATAAGTTGTCCAGATTGGTGGATTCACTGAAATGACTAGGTATTTTAGAAAGGGAAAGGAAAGAAAATTCCACTTATAGTTTCAATAGCATGCTCTCATCAAATTCCATTTCCAGGATCTTTGTTCATAATCCAGAGATGTGACATACATTCCTTCTTGCATGTAAAGATGATCTATCATCTTGCAAAAACCTTTTCTTTGCTAAGCTGTTTTAAAAATATGATTTTATACGGATGGTCTAATATCCCAACATCCAGGAAAATGTCAAAATTTTACCAGTTATTTTTACATCATTGTTGCTGTGGTAATAACTACAGTTTATTGCATTTTCTCTTTCCCAGGCAACATATTTGTAAATTTGCATGTGTTATCTAACACATCACTTAAAATAGCTCTATGAAGGAGATGGTAGGAATTTTTAGGAAGTTTTTTTTTGGAAAAAAAAATTTAAGAAAGAATTGACATTCAGAGGTTAAGCAATTCCTCCAAGGTTATCATGTGGTACTGGTGGAGCAGGGGATTTAAGCACTAACCTTTCCTATCCTGAAGTCTGTTTCTTACCATATTGCACTGGCTCTCCTTGGATCTCAAGTTATCTTCTTGGTTTATATCTTGATTTAAGAGGCCTAACACCCAAGCAACATCCAAAGCACTTTGAGGGCACATGTCATGAATTTAATATTGGTGCTTTTATTCAGAATACTCTTCACTTGTACATTTTTACATATACTTACAAATTTGCACAGAAATTCATTCTAAACCCTTCATTAGCACATTAGCACCATAACATTTAACTTATTTTCGCTACAGTAGTCATTCACATAAGTCATAGTTATTCTTGGCAACTCACATTATTAATGCTACTTATTTTATCATATTATTGAAAGTCCTACTAGTAGTTATAATAATAATATCCACTTATATTAATGGCAAATGACAAATGATGTACACCATGGAGATAAGGAAGAATGTGGTGACAGGGAGGCCAGGTAGAAACCTGCTACAAAGACGCGGGTGCAGGGAGAGTGGCAATGGCAATGAAAGAGAAGAGTGGATATGAGCGGGACTGGTGGGTCTCAGTGCAAAATGGAAATGTGGGGCTACTTGTTCAAAAAGCAGAAAAGAAGTGTCAGCAAAAGTGCTAAAGCATAAGACTTTTTCCTTTCTTCTAGTTTCTCTCTGTGTCTGTCATGATGGTTTTTATTCGCTATGTACCATTACTTCACATGCATTTAATCCTCACAATAGCTCCACAGGTTAGGTGGAGCTATTATTATTACAAATGTATAGATCATGAAACTGGGGACTTTGCCTTTTGCAAAAGAAAATGGACTGAAACTTTGATCTGATGAAGAAATCGATGCTAATTGCAACTACTGATTCCAATAGCCATTTGGTAATTCTTGCCTCTTTCCAGGAAAATTATCTTTTAAATATATTTCCTCTGCATAGTACCACTTACTATTGCTATCTTTAAAATAATCACAGGCTATCTTTTTACTTTGTTTTTACTTATTTATTTTTAACTTTTATTTTAGGTTTAGGTGTACATGTGCAGGTTTGTTATATAGGCAAAGTTGTATCACGAGGTTTCCTGTACAGATTATTTCATCACTCAGGTATTAATCCCAGTACCAAGTAGTTATCTTTTCTGCTCCTCTCCCTCCTCCCACCCTCCCACCTCAAGTAGACCCCACTGTCTGTTGTTTCCTTCTTTGTGTTCATAAGTTCTTATCATTTATCTCCCACTTATATCATTTATCTCCCAGTTATATAGAAAACTAAATACTTATAGTACTTAGTTTTCTGTTCCTGTGTTAGTTTGCTAAGGATGATAGCCTCTTGCTCCATCCATGCTCCCACAAAAGATATAATCTTGTTCTTTTCTGTGGCTGCATAGTATTAATGGTGTATATTTCTTTATCCAATCTGTCATTGATGAGCATTTAGGTTAATCCATGTCTTTGCTATTGTGAACAGTGCTGCAATGAACATTCGTGTGCATGTGTCTTTATGGTAGAATGATTTGTATTCCTCTGGGTATATACCCACTAACAGGATTGCTGAATCCAATGGTACTTCTGCTTTTAGCTCTTTGAGGAATCGCCATACTGCTTTCCACAAAGTTTGAACTCATTTACATTCCCACCAACAGTGTATAAGTGTTCCCTTTTCTCTGCAACCTTGCTAGCATCTCTTATTTTTTTACTTTTTAATAATTACAAACCTGGCTGATATGAGATGACATCTCATTGTCAATTTGATTTGCTTCTTTCTGATGATGAACAGTGATATTGAGCTTTTTATCATATGCTTGTTGGTTGCATGTATGTCTTTTATTATTAAGATGGAGTCTCCCACTGTTGCCAGGCTGGAGTGCAGTGGCGCAATCTCAGCTCACTGCAACCATCACCTCCCGGATCCAAGCGTTTCTTCTGCCTCAGCCTCCTGAGTAGCTGGGACTACAGGCATGCACCACCATACCCAGCTAATGTTTGTATTTTTAGTAGAGTCGGGGTTTCACCATGTTGGTTGGGCAGGATTGTCTCTATCTCTTGACCTCATGATCCACCCACCTCGGCCTCCCAAAGTATTGGGATTACAGGCGTGAGCCATCGCACCCAGCCATGTATGTCTTCTTTTGAGAAGCGTCTGTTCATGTCCTTTTCCCACTTTTTAATGAGGTTCCTTGTTTTTCTCTTGTAAATATGATTAAGTTCCTTATCAGAAGCATAGTTTGCAAACATTTTCTTTCCTATTCTGTAGGTTGTCTGTTTACTCTGTTGATAGTTTCCTTTGCTGTGCAGAAGCTTTTAAGTTTAATTAGATCCTACTTGTCAATTTTTGCATTTGTTGTGATTGCTTTTGGTGGCCTTGTCATGAAATCTTTGCCTGTTCCTATGTCCAGGATGGTATTGCCTAGGTTGTCTTCCAGGGTTTTCATAGTTTTGGGCTTTACATTTAAGTCTTTAATCCATCTTGAGTTTATTTTTGTATATGGTATTACGAAGGGGTCCAGCTCCAGTCTTCTACATATGGCTAGCCAGTTATCCCAGCACCATTTACTGAACTTGTATCTAGACCTCCTATGCAGTATTTACAGACGTAATCTCCCTAACCTGTTACTGACAATTAGAGGCCAGCCAATGTGACGTGCTGTGATCAGTAAAATATCAATACATTTTATCCTATCATGCCTATAAATGTAAAATGTTTCCAAGAATAACAATGAAAGATGGATATCATTTTTTTATTTCCCTCCCTATTTACAGATAATTGTTATTCATAAAGGTAGTCTCACCTTTCTTGGTGGCTCTCTTCCTAAATCCATGATGAAATGACACATTCTGTCTTTTTTTCGAGACATAGTCTCGCTCTATTACCCAGGCTGGCGTGCCGTGGTGCGATCACGGCTCACTGCAGCTTCGACCTTGTAGGCTCAAGTAATCCACCCACCTCAGCCTCCTGAGTAGCTGAAACCACAGCATACGACACCACACCTGGATAATTTTTTATTTTTTGTAGAGACAAGATCTCACTATCTTGCCCAGGCTAGTCTTGAACTCCTGGGCTCAAGCAATCCTTAGCCTCCCAAAGTTCTGGGATTACAAACATGAGCCACTATCCCTGGCCAAAATGATAAAATCTCTAGGAAATAAAACATGTTTAACTTTCATATGTTGATAATATTGAAATATGTAGATTTCTAAATATTTGCAAAGGGAGGTAATTATTAGTGGGTGGAAAACAGTATCATTTCTACAAAAAAAAGCTTTTTCTTTTCATCAAGTATCAGCAGTTTTTTATTTATTACTGTGTAAGTGTTTGACGTATGGATCATGTTTAGATAATTGTCATTGGTATAAGTAAAGAAAGATCATACATTTATAAGCATACTACTAAGTTATTCCAAAACTCTGACCCCAAAGTCAGTCTCTCCCAAAAGCAAATTGAATAGCTTAAAAAGTGATTTGCATTCTTCACACTTTCCATTTAAAAATAAAATTCTGTCAAGCCAAAATATATCCCTGAGGTAAGTTTTTGTCAGAGTATAGTCATAACATTTTTTTATTTGAAGAATTTGTTCTATTACCCAAATACCATGTTCACCCTTATACAATATACTGATAAACAGTTCCTCAAACTACTCTTCCTGAAAAAAAACAACTATGTCATGTGTATGTCAGTTACATACTGAACTCATCAGATGAATAAATAACACACACCGAAGGATTTTTTTTAAAAAAATTAGTAGATTAAAAAAATGGTGAAAACAAAAGAATTAAAAGCTGAAGAAATGTGTATGTATTGGACTGTCTTTAGAAATGACACCATTTCTACCCACCTTTCCCAATGCTCTCTCTATTTCTAGACACTAGAAGCCTGGAAGCAGCATTTTTTTCATAATTCTTATCATCAGGGTTCCAGGTTAGAATGTGCCAGCCAGAGGCGCTTGCATGATGTTTGAGAGGCAAAAGAAACAGAAACTGTATTGTTGTTTCTCCATTAGAAAAGACAGCCACAAACTTGTGGGCTTCAGCAAATGGGATATTTTGCATCGGTTTCTGGGTGGTTTTTCAAGAATCACCTAGCTCAGTTGTGGAGGCAGCTCGGAACATAACCAATAGTTTCTTATGATTCCAGAGACTTTCTGGAAACTAGAACACTTGAGAGTAAGTGGTCACATTCTGTTTCATGCCTCTAACCCTGCCAATGGTTTTGAAAGCATCTAGTTACCTGTATTGAGTCCTTTTCTGTTTAATATATGTTGAGTGGTCTGTTTGTGTTCCTGATCAAATTTTGGACAATACATGCTATAATTTTCTGAGATGGCACATGGCTCATTAGAAGATTTTATCAGCTGGAAGGTAGATTAATGAAAATGTGTCCTTTGCTTTATGACTTGGTTAGACCACAGAATCATACTGAGCTTGTCTCAGCAGTGTTATGTCTTCTGCCTGCTGCCTCGATTGAAGGAACTACCCCAAAATGTACCGAAACTTACTATATTCATGGTGTTCTGCCAAAAAAAACAGAAAACAGACAAAATGTCATCACAATTGCCCTCCAAATGCACAAAACCTAGTAGGAGAAGTGAGAGTAATATGCAGAAAAAAAAAATACTGACCAAAAAATGACAAAACATCCATGTCAGTAAGAGGATGAGTGGCCTTCTCTTCTTTTCACCTTTCCATCCGTCTCATCCCATTCCATCTTATTTGTAAATGAACTAAGTGGCAATCTCTAAGGCAAATTTATAGTGAGGTGGCAGGTTTTTTAATTTTTTCCAAGGGAAAGAGGAGTAAGCCAACAGGGTCAGAAAGTAGACTGGGATAAAGGTCATAGGAAGGGATTCTGTGAGCAGAGACACATCTTTTCATCTTGCTTGGGGGAAAGCTAGATGTGGGATTTGAAACTATTATGCCTAAAGTCAAAAAAGGTCCAAAGACTGCAAAGTATCAGAAATGACATTAAACTGGGACTCTGGACACCTGGATTTTGATCTTATTTCTGCTAATTATGCCTGACTTTTTGCTTATCACTTCACCACTTCACCTCTCTGAGTCTTCAATTCGTTATCAGTAAAATTATAGCTTGGATTTGATTATGCCCAGAGTTCACTCCAGCTCTGACACTCAGGCATCGAAACAACAAGCCATCCATGGTGTGTCGGGTAGAAGGAGATCTTTCTGCCCTTCCTTCCAATACTTTCGAAGTAATACCAGAATTTCCCCCAGGCACCTGGCAGTGTTCAGTTCTTCTCTATGTGGAGATTTTTTAAAGCCTAAATAGATATATCAATTTTCAGAATTCATACATTCAATATTTGAGGTGTCATGTCCGATGAAAAGGAGTAACAAAATAAATTATTTCTGTGCATCCAAGGCAAATCATCCCGATCCACTCCATTTGACTCAGAGAGAAACTCCCTCACTGCTACTCATTACCTTTTAAATGTACAGAAATCAACAAAGGCATCTGCCACGCTGTCTGGGAGCTCCACCATGGGGATAAGAATTAACTCTATCTCCTTATAAGAAATATGAGCACACCCTTATCTTTAAATATACAGCCATCTAAATTTGGAGACTCTTTCTCATGAATATTTAAGTAATCAGTAAATAGTAGTAATCATTCCCATTTTACAATTAAAGTAGATAGATTTTATTTTTAATTTAGGGCAAGTTTTTTTTTTTTCATCTCTGTGAGGCAATCACAGCAATTCTTGATGAATGTGTGATTTATCTGGTAAGAAACATCTACCAAAATAAAAAGTCACTCTGCTTTGGAAAAAAATATACTGGTTTAAATTAGGCAAATTTTTTTGACTGGTATAATTAAGATGATGTCTAATTTTTAAAATTTCTATACTTTAGATATATAAACCAAAATATGTAATATTAGCATACACACCTGCATGAATTCAGTTCAGTATAAGAGAAAAATGTCAAATTGCCTTGCATTCATGAAGGAATCTTATTCCTGAATCCAAGTCACCTTTACTTTAACACATTTCCCACCCACTCCAATGCCTATTCTTGGACACTATGCCTGCAAACTAAACATTTAAATGAATAAACATACTTTTCATATGCATTCATTCTTATCTGCAATAAGAAGGACAGGAAGATTTACATTAATTTATCTTTACCTTAAAAAGAATTTGGGCAGCTGACTTAGTAATGAATTTCTCTGTACGTGGAATAATCTTGCTAATCTTGCTTGGGGAAAACATAGGTGTGGGAATTGAAATTCTTACACCTGAAGTCTAAAAAACTCCAAAGAGTGCAAAGTATTAGAAATGACATTAAACTGGTACTCTGGAAACTGGGATTTTAATCTTATTTCTGCTACTTATATCTGAGTTTTCGCTTATCACTTCACCGTTTCACCTCTGAGTCTTCAATTTTCAGAACTGATGCCTAACTCTGAAGGCAATGACCTCTGCAGTAAGCTGTACTTTATACCTAGAAGCAGGTGATTGGTAGAAGGACCATCATTCTCTTCTATTCCTTGATTCTGTCTCTGTTGGCCTGACATCCAGGGGATATTTCTTCCAGCACAATCTTAGTATAAAGAGCATTTTTAAATATCAAAATCCATCATTTACTTTGTTCGCTCTTCAACACTTCACACCTTCCTGTACCTGTCAAATAACCGACTATTCCACAAGGGGGTGCACTCCTTGAGGATAAAAACCACATCTAATGCATATTCGTCTCCTCGAAACTAGTATAACTCTTTTCACATAGTAGTGTTCCAGAATAAATAACTTTTATTCATCAACACAAAGATTGTCTAAAATTCGGCTCAAAATAAACCACTCCATCTGCCACCACTTTTTCTATGCTTCCTTGAATTTTTCAGACAAACCATTTAAAACAAAGCTTGTGTCAAGTCTTCCAGACACAGAACATGAATTATTTTTGTTACTCGTTTCCCTATAATTCAGTGATTGGATAGCATGGAATACTTGGAGAAGTAAGGAACATGTGGCTGAAAAGGTATACTGGGGTTAATACCTGTTAAAAACAATAATAAAACCAGATTCCTCCCTCTGCTTTTTTTGGTTATGCCAAGTAGTTTACATAAAATATGTTAGGAGCTTATTTTTTCTTCGATTATTTTACCCATTCTTTGGGGTATTATAAATATATTTTGAATGAGAAGTAAAGTGGCATCATTAAAAAGTCATGGGTTTCAGAATCCAAAATGTTTCACATCAACTCAGTCTCAGCCACTTACATTCAGCTATTAAATATATCCTTTCTGACCATCTGCTAGGAGCTTGGCCCTAGGATAGGGCTAACAATGATCATTAGGACATGATTTATACCAACAACAAAAAACTAAATATTAATTTAAAGGACAGAATTCATGTTCTCAAAGGGTTTGAAATCTAGGGGTGGTAGAAGAGACATGAAATTTTTAAATGTAATGCACAAGTGCTATAATAAGGGAAAGTATAGGAAATTGTGGAAACCCACAGGAACTGAGCTTAAATTTGTGGGGATCCAATGATGCAATGTAGGGGCATGCCTCGTAAACTGAAAGCGCTATACAAAGATGAGTCTGTATGATTCTATCCTTTGTTTATTAGCATAGAACATGGTAGAAAGTAGGAGTGGCCAGAAGAATTGGGAGACAGAGCAGATATCTGTGTTTGAGAAGAGATTATTTGTATCCAAATAATTCTGAAGAGTACTTCCACTTCTTTGGGTTGCAAATCTGCCAATGCTTACCTGCCAAGGAAATCTCCCTCAATTTTATTTCACAAGCTAAGAGTACCAAACAAGTTTAAATATTAATAGTAAATATTAATTATTGAATAACTGATTTGCTTTACCTATTTTAACAACCCCAGTGGAATATTTTAAGGCAATAATTGACACTAATGGTTCCACCCATTTTCTGAAAAAAAATTTAATATCTGGGCCGGGCGCGGTGGCTCACGCCTGTAATCCCAGCACTTTGGGAGGCCGAGGTGGGCGGATCACGAGGTCAGGAGATCGAGACCATCCTGGATAACACGGTGAAACCCCGTCTCTACTAAAAATACAAAAAAATTAGCCGGGCGTAGTGGCGGGCGCCTGTAGTCCCAGATACTCGGGAGGCTGAGGCAGGAGAATGGCGTGAACCCGGGAGGCGGAGCTTGCAGTGAGCGGAGATCGCGCCACTGCACTCCGGCCTGGGCGACAGAGCGAGACTCCGTCTCAAAAAAAAAAAAAAAAAAAAAAAAAAAAAAAAAAAAAAAAAAATTAATATCTGATGATGGAAGAAAAATTATAAAACACATTTTTTTATAAAAAAATATTTTTCCTAAGAAAATGTATGTGTAGCAATTAGCATTCAGGTCAGGAAAACGGAAGCCACTGCAGGTAGTTCCTGCAGAAATAAATTTAATAAAGTAAGTTAGAGGTTTATAAAACCCGTTACAGGGTTGGGACAGCAAAAGTCAGAAAAAGCCTCCACTGATTTTCCAGAAATGAGGACGTGCAGGCTCACAGGCCACCACCACCAGTGAGCTCAGCTGCCTGAAGCCTCAAAGTCTGTGATGCACCAGAGGATGCTGGGAAGCTGCTGGCAGAACGTCACATATCCCATCTGCTGAGACCCATGAACCTGCCTGCAGGAACATTCATGGCTTCTGGTCCTCTTCTGCCTTCCAAATCTTGCTCAAGAGCCTCTCCTAGGTGGAATCTAATCCAGAACCCTACTGGCACAGATTCGGGAAAATGTTATTACCAAGAATTCAGGGGAAAACACAGGAGAGGGAAAATGGTGCTGAATTTCCATCAGGCCATCTGGCACACATCTCTTTAAATTCAACACCCTTACTTATTGAGAATAATTTTATTTCATATTTTTAAGGATTTATAAAATTAGCCCTTGTCTGGTTTGCCATCCTGTGCCACCTTGCACAGCTTATCTACATGAGTTGCTCCTACTATTCCCTAATTCTAAACTTACTGGAAAAAAGAATAGTCAGTTTAAAAGTACATTTCCAATGAATGCACCCGAATGAAAGCAATATTTAATCTGCTTTAACAACCTGAGCTAGACAAATTAATAAATGCTTAGTAAATTTTCCCTCTCCCATACTTTTACCCAGAAACTCCTAATAAAACTTTCGATAATATTAAAGATTATTCAAGTAAATAAGTTGTTAACATGTTTAAAGCAGTCATCAAATTGTAAAATTTAATAGTATACTGCAGTATATATTCATTTTTAACATCTTATAGTAATCATAAAGAGTAAAAATACAATCAGAACATACACATGTAAAAGCGTTGGCTTCTAGAGCCACAATATCTTGATTCAGATGCAGTCCTAACTACTAGTTGTGTGAGTTTGTCAAGTTACTTGGTCTTTCCATGCCCATTTTCTCATCTGAAAACATTGAGAAGATAAAATCAGTTAATACACTTAGAGTTTTTAGAACAGTGCCTGGCTCACAGAAAGCACTTGAATGTTTCCATTGTCATTCATAGAAATACATTTTCCATATCTTTGTTTTCATTTAACAAATATTTAGTGAGCATCTTCTATATGCCAGACACTGTCCTAGACCCTGGTAATTTTAAAACAGTAAGTAAGGCAAAGACTCTGCCTTCATGGCACTTCTGTTCTAGTAGAAAAAATGAAAAACAAATAAAGAATAATATGATACCCAGGGTGATAAGCCCTAAGAGGGAAAAAAAATGAAACAGAGTAAAGGGGTTAGAAAGTGATGAGGCTGTACTTCAAATGAAATTGTCAAAAAAGGCTTTTCAGGGAAGGTGACATTTGACAAGAGATTTAAATGAAGTGAGAAATTAAGCTATGCCCAATGCCTAGAAGAATGTCCCAGAGCTCTGAAGAAATAGCAATATAAAGGCACTGAAGCAAGAATGTGCTTGGTTGCTCAAGGAGCAACATACTGGCCACTATGGATAGAGTAGAGTTAGCTCGAGGGAAGACAGCAGATGAGGTGAGAAATCCAAGTCTAATATAACTTGAGAGAAGCATCAGCTGCATTGGCTGCAAATTTGTGCCCTACATACCTCCTTCACCTCACCCTGGTCCCCACCCTGCAGCCAGGGAGGCCAGGTCATGTTGAACTTTCTAAACCATTGTAAGACTTGTGAGTTTCTACGAAGTCCTGAGGGGTTTGAGCAGGGAAGTGATATGATCTATCTTACATTTCAAAGAATTAATGTAGGCCAGGTGCAGTGGCTCACGCCTGTAATCCTAACACTTTGGGAGGACAAGGCGGGTGGATCACTTGAGTCCAGGAGTTGGACACCAGACTGAGCAACATAGTGAAACCCTGTCTCAACAAAAAATACCAAAAGTTATCTGGGCATGCTGGTGTAGCACCTGTAGTCCCAGGCATTTGGGAGGCTAAGGTGGGAGGATAACCTAAGCCCAGGAGGTAGAGGCTGCAGTAAACTGAGATCATGCCATTGCATGCCAGCCTGGGCAACAGAGCAAGATGATTTCTCAAAAAAAAAAAAAAAAAAAAAGATTAATGTGGTAGGCTGAATATGGCCTCCAAAGATGACCACACATTAATCCCTACAACCTGTGAATATGTTATCTTAAATGGTATAAAGGAATTAAAGCTGCTAATCAGATGACTTTAAAATAGGGAGATTACTTGGATTATCCAGGGGTATCCAGTGTTATTACAGGATCCCTGAAACTGGAAGAAGGAGGCAGAAAAGGAGGTCAAAGTAATTTGACACTAGAAGGATTTCACTCACCATTGCTAGCCTTGAAGACAGAGAAAGGGGGCCAGGAGCCAAGGAATGCAGGTGGGCTCTAGAAGATGGAAAATGCAGAGAAACTGAACAAAGTCTTTTCACCATCTTGGTGAGACCTATCTTAGACTTCTAAAACATTGAACTATAAGATAATAAGGTTGTATTGTCTCAAGCTACTAAGTTTGTGTTGATTTGTTACAGCAGGACTAGAAAATGCATACAATTAATCTGGCTGCTTTGTAGAGAATAGAAGAAGGTGATGGTTCAGGCCAATGTATTGGGAAGAATGGAGTCAGGAAGACCAAATGGAAACTATTGTAGTAGTCCAGCTAGGTAAGACATATGGTGGCTTGACCTCTGGTGTATTAATGGAGATAGGAGCAAGTGTATTAAACAAATGTTGTACTGAATGGTAACTTAAAAATGAGAAAAAAAAAAAAAACAAAGAAAACTGTGAGGTCAATGGAAAGTCATTTGTTTGTTTTGCTTCTTTGTTAATAAGGAAGATATCTGTATGCCAATAAAAATCATCCATTAGGGAGGGAAAATTGATATGTTGGAAATATCCAAAGCCCTTATGAGGCTTACCATTTACTGCTTGCTCTGGCCCTTGGTTACCCCTCAACTTCCACTGTCCTTCACTTACTTCATTTAAGACACCCTGATCTCTTCCATATCTTCAGACATACCAAGCATACTAATTAACTGCATTTGCTATTCCTCCTGCATGAAGAAATCCACAGTTTCCTCCCTTACTTCACTCAAGCCCCAATTCAAATGTTACCTTCAGATAGGTCTTCTTTGGCCCTTCCCATCTCAGTGAGCAGCCTTCTGTTTCCAACCTCACATTCTATTTCCAAGTTCTAGTCTTTTTTCTCCATAGCAGATACCACCATCTGGTAGTACTTTTAAAAATGGTTTGCCTGACTTTCCACCAAACTCAATCTTAACTCCTTAAATGGTGACATTGGCTCTGTTTCATTTCCTGTGACACTCAGTGTTCATTATCTCCTTATCACTTAGAAAGTATACAATATCAGTTGAATTAATTAATGAATGAAAGAAAGAAAGAAGAGCTAGCTGACTATATTGAGGCACAATATGGTAGCTGATCTGGCTAGAATCACTGAGAAATGTTTGATATAATTAAGGGGCATAGTCAACAAAATTTGTTGAGGCAGTCAATTTATTTAGTTGATAGAAGATTTAAAAAATTCAGGTAAGATGTAATCTCAGACTTCCAGGATGAGGTTAGAAAATGTCTCCCTGAAAAACTAAAGTCAATAATGAATTATATACATTGAATGATATTAGAAATATAAAAAGTAAAACCCACTCCCCAAGGAGGCATATTTGGGCTAGGAAATGAATAGCATATTGGAAAGAGCAATATTTGTATTTGGAAGATCTAGATTTAAACTTGAACTCTGCCATTTGCTACCTGTGCTCTCACCTTCTCTTTCTTCTCTTTTTTCTTTTCTTTTCTTTATTTTTCTTTCCCTTCTTTGTTTGACTCATATTTATAAAATGCTACTTTGAGCCTAGAATTTGGCTGGTGGCAAAAAGGAAAGTGCATATGGTGGGGAAGAGAGGGAACACTAAGCAGGGACTTAAAGGGAAATGGCATTTCAGGCTGAGATAGAATACACTGTGTCATGATGGTGAGAAAGAAGAAAGCCTATGAGAAGAATCACAACCCCCCAATCTATGTATCTAGCTGAACTAAGATTTCAAGCATAAATGTCCAAATCCAAAAGAAGAAGAGTATAAAGAGACAATGCCAACAGGTAAGATTTTAAAAGATCAAGGGAATTCTACAAGGGAAACAAGTAGTGCTTAGAGAAGTATGACACCTAGGAGTTTGTAGTGTCCAGCAAGAAAGGAATTGAGAATCTCAGAAAAGAAAGATAAAGAGAGCCAAATATATCTACTAAGATTTGAGCTGAAAAAAAAAAATAAGGACAAAGTGAGTAACATGGAAGAATAAGAAACCCAAGCCCTCATTCCTTCATACAGACACCAAATCAACAACAATATGTGCTCCAAAAAACCTCTATGAGAACTGCAGAAACGAGTTAGGAAGTCACAGTACCCCATACAAGCCCAAAACCAAGAACAGCTGCATTAAAATGGGTAAGAAGTGTCATTTTATTTCAGCCATGCCAGCCCCTTCCCCAAGCTAGCACAGGGCAATGGGAGTAAAATCCCAATTTGAAACGTCTCCTTGAGAGAGAAAGGAAGAGTAGAAATTAATTTTCAAGGGGGTGCCTGAGGTGCTGGTTTCTGTCTCGCCTGACTCAGCAATGATAAGGAATTGCTATTACTTGGGATGCCTGGAGCTGCTGAAAACAACACAGAGCTCAGCAGCTTATGGCACTACCGGAAAAATTGTAATGCCACAGACAGAAGCTGCCACAGCTCACTGAGATCAGGAGAAATTACCCAGCTAGTAGCTTCTCCCTTGGGAACAAAAGAGAAGAGTGGAACAAGTATTCAATGTTCCAACTTTCTGAAGGGCTGTTCAACCAACTGGTTTCTGTCTTGTCTGATTCGGATTGCTTACAGAACTGGCATACTTTAGATGCCTAGAACCTCAGAAAACAAAAGAGAGCTCATCAGCTTGTTGCAGTACCACAGACAGACAACAGAGGAAGCAAGAGACCACATGCCCCGGAAAAAGAAATGAGAAAACTTCTCTAATAGGGAAATTACACGTGCTTATTTTTATACCAGTACCATGCTATTTTGGTAACTATAGCCTTGTAGTATATAGTTCGAAGCCAGGTAATGTGATGCCTCCAGATTTGTTCTTTTTGCTTGGTCTTGCTTTGGCTATGCAGGCTCTTTTTTGGTTCCATATGAATTTTAGGATTTTTTTTTTTAAGTTCTGTGAAGAATGATGATAGTATTTTGATTGGAATTGCATTGAATCTGTAGATTGCTTTTGGCAGTATGGTCATTTACACAATATTGATTCTACCCATCCAGAGCATGGAAGCTGTTTCTATTTGTTTGTGTCATCTATGATCAGCAGTGTTTTGTAGTTTTTCTTATAGAGATCTTTTTCCTCCTTCCAGAGCAATCAGACAAGATAAAAAAATAAAGGGCATCCATATTGGAAAAGAGGAAGTCAAACTGTTGCTGTTTGCTGATGATATACCTAGAAAACCATAAAGACCCTAAAAAGCCTCCAAATCTGATAAATAAATTCAGTAAAGTTTCAGGATACAAAATCAATGTACACAAATCAGTAGCATGATAATAATAAAATACTTAGGAACATAATTCATTATTTTATCTGTTACATTTTGTTTCTTCTTTATTGAACTTTGTCTTATTTGTCTAGCTTCTGATGTTGAATTTTCCATTTGCTTCCATTCCTTGTTGTTCCATTCAAAATTATAATTATTTTCTACTAGGAATGTTACTAAGAATATAGCTTTGATCATATATTATTAGAGTAAAAATTTTTTGGAGCTGTGTTCAATAGCTGTTATATATCTCTTCCACGTAAGATTTCCTTAGGAGTATACCTTTCACAAATTTCAAAATGGTTTGGCATTTTTTGTTTAAATTTCTTAAAATTAATTTCTAACTTCATTAAATTATAATCTGTGACAGTGATGTATGTTTTCCTTTTCGCATTTATTAATGCTTGTTTGATTTTAACATTAAAGATACTTTAAGAATCTTTTAAGATTTTTTCTTAAGATTTAAATATTTTTCTTTAAGATTTAAATTTTTTTAAGATTCTTAAAAAAATCTTTTAATCTTGTCTACTTGGACAAGGCAGCTAACAGTTACAGCAAAAAAAAAAAAAGGAAGCAGAAATCATATCAGGTTTAAGTGAGGAGTGAGGAAGAAATGCAAACAAGCTGATACAGATTTCCTTGAGCATCAATTAACTATCTCTTAAATGCAGACAATACTCCACATGTAAGGATTATATGATACAGTGCTTAATTAGGTATAAAGATAGTTCCATGAATTGAATGGTTGCTCCCCACAAAAGACATGTTTAACTTGAACTTACGAATGTTCCAGTTACTTGGAAATTGGGTCTTTGCAAATGTAGTTAAGTTAAAGATCTCAAGACATTGTCCTAAATTAGAATATGCCTTCAATCCAGTGACAAGTGTCCCTAGAATAGAGGAAACATGGGTAAGGAGGCAATTTGAAGATGGAGACAGAGATTGGAGTGATGTGTCTACTAGTCAAGAAACACAAAGGATTACTGGCACCCACCAGAAGCTAGGAGAGGCATAAAATGGTTTTGCCCTCAGAGCTTTAAGAAGGAACCAACCCTGAACTCACCTTCATTTCGGGCTTCTGGCCTCCAGACTGGGAGAAAAAAAAATTCTGTTGTTTTAAACCATCAAGTTTGTGGTAATTTGTTAATGGCAGCACTAGAAAACTGACCTAGATAGACAATAGTAAGATAACATTGTAGAGATATAGAGAGCTGGCACACAGATCTCTAATACATGGAAATGCCGTTAAATGTTCTATTCCTTCTATTGAGACAGAAATCATTGAAGAAATGGCATTGTTCTGATACTGTGCTCGCTGAGCAACTTATTTTAAGCTTCAGTTCATTCATACTCTCTACCATTGGCCAGAGCGAAGGCCTTCCTTTTTGTGTGTATTTATGACCTTTGGTCTCTATTCCCATTTCCTTCACCTCCTATAGGCATCTATTCTAACATGTTTGATGCTTATCTTTTTATTTGCATGTGTTCTTTTAAAATATTCAGCTTTTCCTCACTTACTACTCTCTTTCAAAATTGTCTTTCCTATTTCTTGCTCTCTATTCTTCCATATCAATTTTAGAATAAGTTTATCATGCTCCTTATAAAAGATAGGTTTTGATTGAAATTTCATTGAATTTATAATTAATAAGAGAATGCACATACACATCTTTATCATATTAAGCCATCCCATTGAAGATTATTCTTTTTATTCAAATTTATTTATGATTTTTTATTAATTTATTATTCTCTTTTTATTCAAATTTTAAAATATACTTTAATAGAGCTTTTGAATTTTCTTCATAAATGTTTTATATATTTTTTAATATGTTTATTCCTATAAGGTCTATGAGTTTTGTGGCTATTGTAAATACTTTATTTCTGGTTATATTTTCTAGATGGTCATAGTATAGAGAAATGTTATTGATTGTTAAATGTTGAGGTTCTGTCTGGCAATTTTGCATATGCATTCTGAATTTGTCTCTTGATTCTGTTGGATTTTTTTCCTGTGTAGATGTACTGGGTTGAACAGTGCCCCCCAAAATTTATATCCACCCTCTCCCTAAGACTGTCACTCTTTTTGAAACAGGGTCTTTGCCAATGTAATTAGTGAAAATGAGGTCATAGTGGATTAAGTGGGCCTTAAATCCAATGACTAATGTCCTTATAAGAAGGCCATGTAAAGACACACAGATGAATAATTCGGCCATGCGATAATGAAGACAGTGATTGGAGTGCTGTGTCAACAAGCCAAGAATGTCAAGGATTCCCAGCAACCACCAACACTAGGAAAGAGGCACAGAACAGATTGCCCCTCAGAGCCTCCTGAAGGAACCCTGCTGACACCTTGACATTGGACTTCTGGTCTCATGAAATGTGAGAGAATAAATTTCTACTGTTTCAAGTCACCCAGTTTGTGGTAATTTGTTATGTCATCCCTAGGAAACTGACATACAAGTTGAGCACCCCAATCCAAAAATCCAAAATCTGAAATGCTCCCAAATCCAAAACCTTTTGAGCACAAACATGACATAACAAGTGGAAAATTCCACACCTGACCTCACGTGACAGGTCACAGTTAAAACTTTGTTTTATGCACAAAGTTATTTAAAATATTATATAAAATACACTTCAGATGATGTGTATAAAGTGTGTATGAAACATAAATAAATTTCTTGTCTGGACTTGGGCCCCATCTCCAAGATACCTTATTAGGTATATGCAAATATTCCAAAAAAATTAAAATCTGAAACACTTGTAGTCTCAGTCATTTTGGATGAGAGGTACTCAGCTCGTAGAAGATAATCACAATATCTGCAAATAACAGATACATCTCTCTCCTACTAATCCTTATACCTCTTTTATTCTTTGCTTTACTTATGGTATTTGCCATAACAGCCAGTATTATGTAAAACATTGACACTGACAGTGGAAATTCTTGTCTTATTTCTGATCTTGAAGAAAATATGTCATTTTTACATTAAGTATACCTGTTGTATTAGTCCATTTCCACACTGCTGATAGACACACCTGAAACTGGGCAATTTACAAAAGAAAGAGGTGTATCGGATTTACAGTTCCTCATGGATGGGGAGGCCTCACAATCATGGTGGAAGGCAAGAAGGAGCAAGTCATGTTTTAGGTGGATGGCAGCAGGCAAAGAGAGAGGTTGTGCAAGGCAACTCCCATTTTTAAAACCATCAGATCTCATGAGACCCATTCACTATCAGGAGATCAGCATGGGAAAGACCCACCCCCATAATTCAATCATCTCCCACCAAGTCTCTCCCACAACATGTGGGAATTATGGGAGCTACAAGATGAGATTTTGGTGGGGACACAGAGCCAAACCATATCATTCCACCCCTGGCCCCTCCCAAATCTCATATCTTCACATTTCAAAATGAATCATGCCTTCCCAACAGTCCCCCAAAGTCTCAACTCATTTCAGCATTAACTCATAAGTCCACAGTCCAAAGTTTCATCTGAGACAAGGCAAGTCCCTTCCACATATAAGCCTATAAAATCAAAAGCAAATTAGTTACTTCCTAGATACAATGGGGGTACAGGCATTGGATAAATACAGCCCTTCCAAGTGGGAGAAATTGGCCAAAACAAAGGGGCTACAGGCCCCATGCAAGTCTGAAATCCAGTGGGTCAGTCAAATCTTAAAGCTCCAAAATGATCTCCTTTGAGTCCATGTCTCACATCCAGGTCATGCTGATTCAAGAGGTAGGTTCCCATAGTCTCAGGAAGCTCCACCCCTGTGGCTTTGCAGGGTATAGCCCCTCTCCTGGCTACTTTCACAGCTGACATAGAGTGTCTGTGGCTTTTCCAGGTGCACAGTACAAGCTTTCAGTGGATCTACCATTCTGGGGTCTGGAGGATGGTAGCCCTCTTCTCATAGCTCCACTAGGCAGTGCCCCAGTTTGGGGGCTCTGACCCCACATTTCTCTTTAGCACTGTCCTAGCAGAGGTTCTCCATGAGGGCCCTGCCCCTGCAGCAAACTTCTGCCTGGTCGTCCAGGCATTTCCATCCATCCTTTGAGATCTAGGCAGAGATTTCCAAACCTCAATTCTTGACATCTGTGCACTCGCAGGCTCAATACCATGTGGAAGGTGCCAAGGCTTGGGAGTTGCACCCTCTTAAGCCATGGCCTAAGTTCTACATTGGCCCTTTTCAGCCATGGCTGGAGCAGCTAGGACTCAGGGCACCAAGTCCTTACGCTGCACACAGCACAGGGATCCTGGGCCCAGCCCACAAAACCACTTTTTCCTCCTAGGCCTCTGGGACTGTGATGGGAGAGGCTGCAGCAAAGGTCTCTGACATGCCCTGGTGACATTTTCCTCATTGTCTTTGTGATTAACATTCAGCTCCTCATTACTTATGCAAATTTCTGCAGCCATCTTGAATTTCTCCTCAGAAAATGGGGTTTTCTTTACTATTACATTGTCAGGCTGCAAATTTTCCAAGCTTTTGTGCTCTTTCCCTTTTGAAACTGAATGCCTTTAATAGCACACAAGTCACCTCTTGAATGCTTTGCTGCTTAGAAATTTTATCCACCCAATATCCTAAATCATCTCTTTCAAGTTCAAAGTTCCACAGATTTCTAGGGCAGGGGCAAAATGCCACCAGTCCCTTTGCTAAAACATAATGAGAGTCACCTTTGCTCCAGTTCCCAACAAGTTCCTCATCTCCATCTGAGATCGCCTCAGCCTTGATTTCATTGTCCATATCATTATCAGCATTTTGGTCAAAGCCATTCAGCAAGTCTCTAGCGAATTCCAAACTTTTCCACATTTTCCTCTCTTTTACTGAGCCCTCCAAACTGTTCCAACCTCTGCCTGTTACCCAGTTCCAAAGTCGCTTCCACAGTTTTGGGTATCTTTTCAGCAGCGCCCCACTCTACTGGTATCAATTTACTGTATTAGTTCATTTTCACGCTGCTGAGAAAGACTTACCCGAGACTGGGCAATTTACAAAAGGAGGAGGTTTATTGGACTTACAGTTCCACATGTCTGGGGAGGCCTCATAATCATGGCAGAAGGCAAGGAGAAGCAAATCACATCTTATGTGGATGGAAGCAAGCACAGAGAGAGCTTGTGCAAGGCAATTCACTATCATGAGAAGAGCACAGGAAAGACCCACCCCCGTAATTCAATCATCTCCCACCAGGTCTCCTCCACAACACGTGAGAATTATGGGAGCTACAAGATAAGATTTGGGTGAAGACACAGAGCAGGTGGAATTAATAAAACGTGTTACATAATCTCTCAAAATGAAGACTTTTAAATATCTCTCGTCTCATAAGGGTATTATAATAAATAGAATTTATCAAATGTGGTTTTTTTTTGCAACTGTTAAGATTTTTTTTTACATTTAGTCAATTAATGGGCAAATTTAATTCTTAGAGTGTTTTTAATATTGAAACTTTACTGTATTCCTCGATAAACTATTTTTCACGATGTATTATTTTTGATACACTTTTGAATTCTGTTGATTAACATTTTATTAAGGAGTTTCACATCTGTGTTTGTAAGCAGACATTTTCTCTTGTGCTCTCTCCATCGAGTTTGAAATCAGGCTTAATCTAACGACATAAAATACGTTGGCAGATTTTGCTAATTTTTCATTTTCTAGAAGAATTTTTATGTTTGGAATAACAGTTTCTTCAAGCTTTGCTAGAATTTTGGCCCAGAAGTTTCAGAAAGGGAGCCTTTGAATATGATTTCAAATTATTTACACATTTATTAGTTTATTTAATTTTTTATTTCTTTTAATTTTGTGGTCGTTTATGTTTTTTCAAGTAGGCATATGTTTCATATTAAATTTTAAATTAATTAAAGTATAATTATCTTAATAGTCTATTATTTATTAATCTGTTGTGAATGATATTTTTTCTTTTTTCATTCTGTTTTGCCTATTTACATGTTGTTTTTCTTTTTTTCTGTTTGTCAGTCTTGTCAGAGATCTCATTATATGATCAATCATCTCAAGAATATGTCTGGAGTTTAGTTACATGTACCTATTATTTTGTATTATATTTCACAGATCTATGCCCTTAATTATTTATTTCTTGCCTGCTTATTTGGGTTTGTTCAATTCTCTATTCCTAATTTTGTGAATTGAATGTGTAGCCGGCTTGTTTTTAATCTTTCTCATTTTCTAATAAGATTTTTTAAAGCTATAAATCACCATCACCTACCTCCCTTTGTACTACTGCTGTGACTACCTCTTACAAGGCAAGGCAAAAAGAAAATGGTATAATGTATCTTCCTGTGGATCTTGCCTCTGGGCAGAGAATACGCCAGTCAGAGTCTGAAAATATGCAAGATATGTCCCATACCTTATTATGAACAATCAAATATTAATGTAAGGTAAAGAGGAACATGAAGTGAACAATGGAAAAGTAAGAAATAATTAGATTCACACATCCATGTTGGCATGTAAAGAAGAGAGGCACACTAGAAGTAAGATACTGATATAGTTTGGATCTGTGTCTCCCCCCAAATCTCATGTCAAATTATAATCCCCATTGTTGGAGGAAGGTCCTGATGGAAGGTGATTGAATCATGGTGGCAGATTTCCCCCTTGCTGTTCTTGTGACAGAGAGTTCCCCTGAGATCTGGTTGTTTAAAAGTGTGTGGCACTGGACCCCTCCCTCTCTTCTTCCTGCTCCAGCCATATAAGACGTGCCTGCTTCCCCTTTACCTTCTGCCATGATTGTAAGTTTCCTGAGGCTTCCCAAGCCATGCTTCCTGTACAACCTGTATAATTATGAGCCAATTAAAGCTCTTTTCTTTATAGATTACCCAGTCTCAGGTACTTCTTTATAGCAGTGTGAGAACCGACTAACACAGATACCAACTCTGTCTTCAGGACAGAGACCAAAATTAAGATTTTGGTCAATAGGACCCCCTAGCTCTTTAAAGATAATTCTTCTTGTTAGTACATGTTTCATTAGTTCATATATTTTCTTTTCCTCCCATTCTGTGATCACTAAGCATCTTCTGAGTCCCAGTTAAGTTCATTGTGCCCTTCCTATATTCCAGGCACTGTGCTAAGCATTGGGAAAATAATAGTGTAAAATATAAGCAAAGCAAAGTTTTATCTCGAAGTGTTAAATCTGTAATATCTCATCTAGAGTACCAGCTGGCCTTTCCTAAGCATCTTATTTGTAAGAAAACATTTGAATTATCATTAATTTTTCTGTGCTTGGGTGAAAAACTCTCTTTATATCCCTAAGCCCTATATATTTTAGAGCTAATTCATTGAGTGGGATTCTGTCCTTTATAACTTGAGTGAATGGTTGGATTTTTTAATGTGGTGGGAAATGCTAATTTTCTGACTTGGGCAGTAGATAGATGAAGGTGCCAGTCACAAGGATAGAAAATATATAAGGAGTAATTTGAGGAAGGAAAACAAGTACAGGTTTTTACACTTGAGCTTGGGCTTTTTTGTGGAATCCAAATGGCGATATTTAGTAACAGGTTATTGGTTATATAGGTTAAGACCTTAAAAGAGATTTCAGTTTTAGAATGAGATTCAAGAGTCATACTCCAATAGACATGCTTTAAAGGCATGGAATAGATGATATTATCCAATGTGTACAGATGAGAAGAGCACAGGGCCAACATTAACTGCACCCCCCCTAAGCTAATAGTTCTAGTGCTAACCTTTATTTTCCTACAAACCTGATTCATAAGTAGTCAGTTCTTATTTATTCTGCTTTTCTTTCCTGTGCTCTCCTCCACCTTAGTCTGAAAAAAATTTATATATCTAAGCATCACCAATGTTCTTTATCTCCAATTCTATTGACTACACTCTCCAGTTTCTTTTTAGTATCCAAACTAAGTATTCTTTCCTGGCTTCCTCAGAACTACAACTCCATGGCTATTGTTTGTTTATTTTTACAATGAATCTTTATTGAGAGCCTCCTACAGGTTGAGCATCCCAATCTGAATGTCTAGAATCTGAAATGCTCCAAAATCTTAAGCCTTTTGAATACTGACATGACACTCAAAGAAAACACTCATTAGAGATTTTTGAAGTAGGCATACTGAAATGGTAAATGTAATGCATGTATTCCAAAATCTGAAAAAATCCAAAACACTTCTGGATGTGCAAGTTGGCAAACTGCAGTTACCTCAAAGACATGTTTCCCCAAGCAATAAAGAATTGAAGATTCACTTCTGATATTATAAGAGTGACACATGGCAGAGAACACAGCCTGATTGGAGATTTGATTCTACTTTTAGAAGAATGAAACACCAACATCAGAGCACCTAAGGGAATCTGGTCAGAGGGAAAGATGGCTTAAACCTTTCCTGAATGCCTTATTGAGGTCACACACTCTATACTTCGTTTTCTGTGTGAGCCTCTCCTATTGGAAATGCTATTCTGTGTTTGTGTAGGTAAATAAAGGCAGACATGGTTTCAAACATGAGAATCACTAGTTGTAGAGAAGCAAGATTATACTAAATTCAAAAAATTTGGTTGTAAAAATGTTTTGGATTTTAAATAGGTATACTCAACCTGTATGTGTTTAACATTCTTCTGGGTACTAAAAATACAGCAGCAAAGAAAATAAAGTCCCTGCCCTCGCAGAGCTTACATCCTCCTAATCGTCTGGTTTGCAACTTCACTTAAATATAGTTGTAACTGCCTAAATTTTTTTCCTAACAATTCCTATTGCCAAATCAATTATCTCTAATATTCTAAAGCCTACCTCTTATTTTACCTTGTTTCAAAATCTCTGGACCTAAATCAAGCAAGAGCAATTAATTCTGTATAACATTTCATTCTCTATAAACAAAAACTATGAATATTATTGTCTCCATCAGTTTGGGCTTCTACAACAAAGTACCATAGACTGGGTGGCTTTTAAACAACAGAAATATATTTCTCACAATTCTGGAGGCCAGAAGTCTGACATCAGGGTGCCAGCATGGTCAAGTTATGGTGAAGGTCATCTTCTGAGTTGCAGACTAATGACTTTTTGTTATGACCTCACATGTCAGAAAAAGAGTGAGCTACCATCTCTTTGGCTCCTTCTTATAGGGGCACTAATGCCTTTCATGATATGGCTCCATCGTCATTACCTAGTTACCTCCCAAAGGCCCCACCTCAAATACCATCACATTGGGAACTAGATTCCAACATATAAACTTTAATACAGGAAAATATTCAGTTCATAACAATAATCATTCCTATTTTAGAAATTGAGAAAATGAGGCTTAAAGAGGTGTATTAACTTCCCTAAAGTAGCACACATATTAGGTGAAGACCCAAGTAAGAAGCATTAAGGTTTCTGCCTCCAATCTCAGCATTTGTGCCTTTATTCTACGGTAAATAAGCTGCCCCAAAAGACATCAAATGTGTGATATCTAAACAGAATGGATTAACTCTACTCTTTGGAAATTTTCTCATACGAATATCAGAGTCATTTTATACCTTTCCCTCCCTCACACTACATCAAAACAATCATAAATTTCTTTAAATAGTTCATAGTCTGATATCTGTCTCCTTCTGACTCCACTGACATTGACCTGGCTCATTCCTTCATTACCTCCCTCAATGCCACCTATTCATACAAGCAAAACTCACCTGATCCACATCATCACTGCTCTCCCTATGGTCAATCATACAAATTTTGTCACCATTCTCCTAGCTTACCCGATGTATACCTCTATTTTTTTGCTCCAGCTGATCTTTCTAGCATAACTCATTCACTAAGAAATACTTGTTGAGCCACTATTATGTGTCAGCCCTGTGTCTCAGGTGCTAGAGCTTGGATTCGACAAGTCACCATTGAAATTTATTGAATGTTTATTTTGGCACAAATGTTGTCCCATTAATCTTCCCAAAAGGGCTATGAGTTAGATAGTATCCATTGTATTTTTCTCTTCTTTATGTGAAGAAACAGATTTAAAGAGCTTATGAATTCAGAACAGAGAAAAGGTAAATTTGAGCTTTTTCTGTCTGAATCCAAAATCCTCACACTTAATCCTATTGTATTAGAGTTTTTCAGAGAAGCAGAACCAATGGGATATAGGTATATACATAGATACAGACATAGAAGAGATTTATTATGAGGAATTGGTTCATGCAACCATACAGTCTGAGAAGTCCCACAATCTGCTGTCTGCAAACTGGAGGCCCAGGAAAGCCAGTTATGTCATTCTAGTCCAAACTCATAGTCCTGAGACTCAAGAGGGCAGGTAGTGTCTTGGTCTCAGCTCAAAGGCTTGAGAACTAGTAATGGTAAGGTCTGAGAAAAGGGGTAGATGGATGTCCCAGCTCATGCAGAGAGAGCAAATTTGCTGTTCCTCTGTCTTTTTGTTCTATTCAGGCCCTCAACCGATTAAATAATGCCCAATCAAATTGTGAAAGTGTAACTTCTTTACTCAGTCTATTAATTCAAATGCCAATCTCCTCCAGAAACATACTCACAAACACACCCAGGAATAATGTTTTACCAGCCATCTGCACATACCTAAATCCAGTCAAATTGACACATAAAATTAACCATTACAAATCCATGCTTGTCAACTCAGCACCCATACACAGCTCCTTAAGCCACACTTGATCTTCAAATGAAGACAGTAACAATCTACCTACCATAATACAAATATCCTGCATATAGCCAAAAACACACTAACCCCTTCCCCAGAAGAGGAGATAAAAGCTTTGAGTGGTATTTACTCTCCTCCTGATAGCCCATAATTTGACACTATGATGTAAAATTAGTAATATTTAAATACTGTTATTAAGGTCAACACATCTTATACATGATAAGGGGATAAGAGAGGAAAGAATACAAAGATATACGCTTAATCTAGGTATATATACTCAAAAATGAATTCATAACTTAATAAAGTGGAAATACACATAACAATTACAGTAACTGGTCATATTTTGCATTTATAACTACCTTGTTCTACTACTTATTCTGATTTCCCTTGGCCTTTAGCAAGCACCTCAGATGATCGTGGTTTTTTACCTGGTGGCATGACACAAACCTTTATTCCTCAAGGCCATTCACACTCCTTCCTGGATTGGATTGCTGTAATTTTCCTTTGATTTTAATTACTAAGGTAATACTAAGAGATGCACTAAAGGATATCCTGTATGCCAGGCATACTCTTCCTTACTTCCACTTGGTGGTCAGGATCTAACACCCCAGCAAACACCATAATTCCCTTCCTTGTCTATTGATTCAGAGGCATGAGAAGCCCCAAGTGCAGGGTGCCAGTCATAACTTCCAGTTCAATGGAATCATTGTGACTCCTGGGTGAAAGTATTCCTTCTTCTGGAACTAAAATCTCTAGGTAACAGGATTTCCCTTCACCATTGTCCTTCAGGGCTGTCCCCGAGAAGGGCTGTAGTACTGCAGCTGTCCACTTTCAGGTGGTGCCTGCATATCATACAGAGAATCATCTGTAAACAAGTCGTCTCCTCTTCCTTGTCAACTGATTATATGGAACTGCCAGTGAGGCCATAGGTGCATCAGGGAGACAGAAGATAGTGTCACAGGAGCAGGGCCATGGGCACTTATAAGACCTCTCCTCCTGATACTTCTCTTCCTATTGAAGTTTTGCTCTTCCTTTAAGATATAGTTTGAATCTTGATTTCTTCAAGAAACTTTGGCTAATCAGAACTAAATTTATCTTATCACCCCAATATTCCCAGAGTACTTTTTAATAATGTTTCCTTATATAAACTGCCTTTTTATTAGTATTTTCTATGTCTACATGAGTATAACCCTAGGACATAAATTATAAGGCCCTGAAGGAAAATGATTATGCCTTTTTTATAATTATATTAGTGCAACAAGTTGAGGAATGTGTACATAAGTAGGGGGGAAGAAATAATTGAATGGAGTAGTACAGCTTTCTAAAAGCTGTAATCTTATATGCCATTAAATAAGACAGCATGCATGTATACATGTGTATGTGTATGTGTGTGTATGAAATCATCATGAAGAGCTTTCGAGAAGCATCTGTACATCTTTAGGTGAGGAAATTTAGGTGAGTATATTTAAATCCAATCATTTTAAAATGTGTTATTAAAATAGCAGATGTAGGATATTGATTAAAAATTGAAATTATTCAGAGGAAAATATTATCCTTCAATAGATATGAAAGTTCATTATGACGCCAGGAAGAAAAAAGCATTTTAGTATCTACTTATGCCACATCATAATTGCTATGGTATGAACTAAGTATTTGTTGACAGTCACCTATGATTATACTGTTTCAAAGCTGAACAACTTTGAAAATTTTACCTTTATTCTTTGGGCTTTCCATAGTCTTTTCAAGTCAAATGTTCTTTAGAATCAGTTAATAGCTCCAGATTTACCAAAGGCAGGAAAATACACAGTTGGTATGTTTCAGAGTCTTGTCCAAGCACAGATGAGAATTTCAAGTCCGTGACAAAAGTCCTCAGAGTTGTTTTCCTTAAGTCTGTATGAATGACAAAGAAAATTCTATCCTATTATATTTTACATGCATATTGTCCCCACTCCTTAACTTTAAAGTTGAGTACAATTTATTTTCTTGCATATCTTGCAGATATGCAACATATAATTCGCCACTGAACCCTATTTTTCTTTGCACTTTCCAAACCCTTGTGTATGTAAGCACAGCCTCATACTCAAAGTTCAAGGTGACCAGGATCTCTTTTAGTAAATGTCCACTTCATGTTACATTGTCCAACATTAAGGAGTTGGCTTAATTAACGATGTTAAATCCACACCACGAATACCACCTTGGAAGTAACATTATAATATTTACTGACATGAAACTAGGTTTATGATATGTTATTATTAAATAAAAAAGCAGTATGGCACGTGCAGTTAATTCTAAATATTATATGTGTTTATCAGTAGATACCTATGTTCATATCTACCCATTTGAAAAGAGAGAAAAGATGAGAAAACTGGTTTTCACAATGCTTCTCTCTGAACAGTAGACGTTTGGGTTAGTTATAGTCCTTTCCACTTGCCTGTATTTCTAATACTTCTCACATATTTCTGCACTAAACATGCTTTTGAATGCACTTTAAATCTTTATTTAAAAAGCCATATTGCAAAGCTACCCACTTTATATTTTGTAAACAGCTATCAATTTTTTTACATGTTAATTTAAAAGTTAGTTTCAAAGTACAGTGATGAAACAGAAGTACAAGTATATTCTTGGTTTTATGCCAGCATCTTAGAAAGGTCTGGTGTCCTGTAACCTTGTAATTGTACAATAGAAAGAGTTTACAGATATCTTTCAATAGAACCAGGTGAATACAGTGAAGAAGACACTCATTAAAGTAAGCAAATAATATCAGAATAGAGTCCTCATAATAAGTAAATACGATTTCATTCCAGTGAAAGAATAATGATTTGGAAAATAAAGCTGCATAACTCCTAATGAATTTAATAACAATAAATTCACCCTTCTCAAATTTTAAATTTTATATATAATGACCACTTGATTAAAGTTGTTTTGTTTTCTTTTGTTTTTAATTTTTAACTATTCTAGAGGTCTGCCCTCTAACTATTTGATATTCAAGTTCCAATTGGAACTAGTTAATGTGATTTTTATGATAGCAAGCTTTAAATATTATGGAAAAAGAACAGGAGTCTCAGTGTCAATGCAGAATAAAGAAGTATTGGAGGGGTGCAGAAAGTAGGAGGGCTTTAAGGAATACATCTCTTTGATATTGTGATGATTAATACTGAGTGTCAACTTGATTGGATTGAAGAATGCAAAGTATTGTTCCAGGATGTGTCTGTGAGGGTGTTGCCAAAGGAGGTTAACATTTGAGTCAGTGGACTGGGAGAGGCAGACCCACCCTCAATCTGGGTGGGCACCATCTAATCAGCTGCCAGGACAGCTAGAATAAAGCAAGCAGAAGAAGTTGGAAAGAACAGACTTGCTGAATCTTCCAGCCTTTATCTTTCTCCCATGCTGGATGCTTCCTGCCCTCAAACATCAGACCCCAAGTACTTCAGCTTTTGGACTCTTAGACCTACACCAGTGGTTTGTCAGGGGCTCTCTGGCTTTCAGCCACAGATTGAAGCATGCACTGTCAGCTTCCCTACTTTTGAGGTTTTGGGATTTGGACTGGCTTCCTTGCTTCTCAGCTTGCAAATGGTCTATTATGGGACTTCACCTTGTGATGGTGTGAGTCAATTCTCCTTAGTAAACTCCCCTTCATATATACATCTAGCCTATTAGTTCTGTCCCTCTAGAGAACCCTGACTAATACAGATATCATGGCACATTTTAGCTTTCCAAGAAGCTACAGGTTACTAAAGGCAGATCCAAGTAATTAGTCTCTTATTTTTGTTCTCTATTGGAAAAAAGAAAATAAAACAAAACTTTCTCTTTCTTTGATGCATAAGAGCTCTGAGTCTTACAGGACCTTTTCCACAAAATAGATGTGCCTCCTCCCACCTATTCACAGGTAACCACTTACTCCAAATACAAAAATATCTAAAGAGACAGATAAAGATCATACATTCTATTTAGGAAAATTAAATCTAGTAAATAGCATAAGCTCTGATTCTATTTTTTAATTAGAAATAAAAATAAGTAAATTTAGTAAATATTACCTGCATTGTCTTTCAGTGTGAATATTATGCTAAAGATCTTGAAAGACATACTAAAGTTCAGAAGAATACATTTCCCATCAATGCATGATACATAAGTCTCTGAAGAGGATGTTTGGTAAAACAGAGAGAAAAAAATGACTGTATGAAAATCAAATATGGAGTCATTTAAGATCTGAAAGCTTTCATGGGGATAAACTTGGATTGTTCTATGCTCAATTTTCCAACTTTTTTTTAATTTTTTTTATTTTTTATTTTTTTTAATTATACTTTAAGTTTTAGGGTACGTGTGCACATTGTGCAGGTTAGTTACATATGTATACATGTGCCATGCTGGTGCGCTGCACCCACTAACTCGTCATCTAGCATTAGGTATATCTCCCGATGCTATCCCTCCCCCATCCCCCACCCCACAACAGTCCTAGAGTGTGATATTCCCCTTCCTGTGTCCATGTGATCTCATTGTTCAATTCCCACCTATGAGTGAGAACATGCGGTGCTTGGTTTTTTGTTCTTGTGATAGTTTACTGAGAATGATGATTTCCAATTTCATCCATGTCCTTACAAAGGACATGAACTCATCCTTTTTTATGGCTGCATAGTATTCCATGGTGTATATGTGCCACATTTTCTTAATCCAGTCTATCATTGTTGGACATTTGGGTTGGTTCCAAGTCTTTGCTATTGTGAATAATGCTGCAATAAACATACGTGTGCATGTGTCTTTATAGCAGCATGATTTATAGTCCTTTGGGTATATACCCAGTAATGGGATGGCTGGGTCAAATGGTATTTCCAGTTCTAGATCCCTGAGGAATCGCCACACTGACTTCCACAATGGTTGAACTAGTTTACAGTCCCACCAACAGTGTAAAATTGTTCCTATTTCTCCACATCCTCTCCAGCACCTGTTGTTTCCTGACTTTTTAATGATTGGCATTCTAACTGGTGTGAGATGGTATCTCATAGTGGTTTTGATTTGCATTTCTCTGATGGCCAGTGATGATGAGCACTTTTTCATGTGTTTTTTGGCTGCATAAATGTCTTCTTTTGAGAAGTGTCTGTTCATATCCTTCACCCACTTTTTGATGGGGTTGTTTGTTTTTTTCTTGTAAATTTGTTTGAGTTCATTGTAGATTCTGGATATTAGCCCTTTGTCAGATGAGTAGGTTGCGAAAATTTTCTCCCATTTTGCAGGTTGCCTGTTCACTCTGATGGTAGTTTCTTTTGCTGTGCAGAAGCTCTTTAGTTTAATTAGATCCCATTTGTCAATTTTGTCTTTTGTTGCCATTGCTTTTGGTGTTTTAGACATGAAGTCCTTGCCCATGCCTATGTCCTGAATGGTAATGCCTAGGTTTTCTTCTAGGGTTTTGATGGTTTTAGATCTAACGTTTAAGTCTTTAATCCATCTTGAATTGATTTTTGTATAAGGTGTAAGGAAGGGATCCAGTTTCAGCTTTCTACATATGGCTAGCCAGTTTTCTGAGCACCATTTATTAAATAGGGAATCCTTTCCCCATTGTTTGTTTTTCTCAGGTTTGTCAAAGATCAGATAGTTGTAGATATGTGGAGCTATTTCTGAGGGCTCTGTTCTGTTCCATTGATCTATATCTCTGTTTTGGTACCAGTACCATGCTGTTTTGGTTACTGTAGCCTTGTACTATAGTTTGAAGTCAGGTAGTGTGATGCCTCCAGCTTTGTTCTTTTGGCTTAGGATTGACTTGGTGATGCGGGCTCTTTTTTGGTTCCATATGAACTTGAAAGTAGTTTTTTCCAATTCTGTGAAGAAAGTCATTGGTAGCTTGATGGGAATGGCATTGAATCTGTAAATTACCTTGGGCAGTATGGCCATTTTCACAATATTGATTCTTCCTACCCATGAGCATGGAATGTTCTTCCATTTGTTTGTATCCTCTTTTATTTCATTGAGCAGTGGTTTGTAGTTCTCCTTGAAGAGGTCCTTCACATCCCTTGTAAGTTGGATTCCTAGGTATTTTATTCTCTGTGAAGCAATTGTGAATGGGAGTTCACTCATGATTTGGCTCTCTGTTTGTCTGTTATTGGTGTATAAGAATGCTTGTGATTTTCGTACATTGATTTTGTATCCTGAGACTTTGCTGAAGTTGCTTATCAGCTTAAGGAGATTTTGGGCTGAGACAATGGGGTTTTCTAGATATACAATCATGTCATCTGCAAACAGGGACAATTTGACTTCCTCTTTTCCTAATTGAATACCCTTTATTTCCTTCTCCTGTCTAATTGCCCTGGCCAGAACTTCCAACACTGTGTTGAATAGGAGTGGTGAGAGAGGGCATCCCTGTCTTGTGCCAGTTTTCAAAGGGAATGCTTCCAGTTTTTGCCCATTTAGTATGATATTGGCTGTGGGTTTGTCATAGATAGCTCTTATTATTTTGAAATACATCCCATCAATACCTAATTTATTGAGAGTTTTTACCATGAAAGGTTGTTGAATTTTGTCAAAGGCCTTTTCTGCATCTATTGAGATAATCATGTGGTTTTTGTCTTTGGCTCTGTTTATATGGTGGATTACATTTATTGATTTGCGTATATTGAACCAGCCTTGCATCCCAGGGATGAAGCCCACTTGATCATGGTGGATAAGCTTTTTGATGTGCTGCTGGATTCGTTTTGCCAGTATTTTATTGAGGATTTTTGCATCAATGTTCATCAAGGATATTGGTCTAAAATTCTCTTTTTTGGTTGTGTCTCTGCCTGGCTTTGGTATCAGGATGATGCTGGCCTCATAAAATGAGTTAGGGAGGATTCCCTCTTTTTCTATTGATAGGAATAGTTTCAGAAGGAATGGTACCAATTCCTCCTTGTACCTCTGGTAGAATTCGGCTGTGAATCCATCTGGTCCTGGACTCTTTTTGGTGGGTAAGCTATTGATTATTGCCACAATTTCACATCCTGTTATTGGTCTATTCAGAGATTCAACTTCTTCCTGGTTTAGTCTTGGGAGAGTGTATGTGTCCAGGAATTTATCCATTTCTTCTAGATTTTCTAGTTTATTTGCGTAGAAGTGTTTGTAGTATTCTCTGATGGTAGTTTGTATTTCTCTGGGATCGGTGGTGATATCCTCTTTATCATTTTTTATTGCGTCTATTTGATTCTTCTCTCTTTTTTTATTAGTCTTGCTAGTGGTCTATCAATTTTGTTGATCCTTTCAAAAAACCAGCTCCTGGATTCATTAATTTTTTGAAGGGTTTTTTGTGTCTCTATTTCCTTCAGTTCTGCTCTGATTTTAGTTATTTCTTGCCTTCTGCTAGCTTTTGAATGTGTTTGCTCTTGCTTTTCTAGTTCTTTTAATTGTGATGTTAGGATGTCAATTTTGGATCTTTCCTGCTTTCTCTTGTGGGCATTTAGTGCTATAAATTTCCCTCTACACACTGCTTTGAATGCGTCCCAGAGATTCTGGTATATTGTGTCTTTGTTCTCGGTGGTTTCAAAGAACATCTTTATTTCTGCCTTCATTTCGTTATGTACCCAGTAGTCATTCAGGAGCAGGTTGCTCAGTTTCCATGTAGTTGAGTGGTTTTGAGTGAGATTCTTAATCCTGAGTTCTAGTTTGATTGCACTGTGGTCTGAGAGATAGTTTCTTATAATTTCTGTTCTTTTACATTTGCTGAGGAGAGCTTTACTTCCAAGTATGTGGTCAATTTTGGAATAGGTGTGGTGTGGTGCTGAAAAAAATGTATATTCTGTTGATTTGGGGTGGAGAGTTCTGTAGATGTCTATTAGGTCCGCTTGGTGCAGAGCTGAGTTCAATTCCTGGGTATGTTTGTTGACTTTCTGTCTCGTTGATCTGTCTAATGTTCACAGTGGGGTGTTAAAGTCTCCCATTATTAATGTATGGGAGTCTAAGTCTCTCTGTAGGTCACTCAGGACTTGCTTTATGAATCTGGGTGCTCCTGTATTGGGTGCATATATATTTAGGATAGTTAGCTCTTCTTGTTGAATTCATCCCTTTACCATTATGTAATGGCCTTCTTTGTCTCTTTTGATCTTTGTTGGTTTAAAGTCTGTTTTATCAGAGACTAGGATTGCAACCCCTGCCTTTTTTTGTTTTCCATTTGCTTGGTAGATCTTCCTCCATCCTTTTATTTTGAGCCTATGTGTGTCTCTGCATGTGAGATGGGTTTCCTGAATACAGCACACTGATGGGTCTTGACTCTTTATCCAATTTGCCAGTCTGTGTCTTTTAATTGGAGCATTTAGTCCATTTACATTTAAAGTTAATAGTGTTATGTGTGAATTTGATCCTGTCATTATGATGTTAGCTGGTTATTTTGCTCGTTAGTTGATGCAGTTTCTTCCTAGTCTCGATGGTCTTTACATTTTGGCATGATTTTGCAGCGGCTGGTACTGGTTGTTCCTTTCCATGTTTAGTGCTTCCTTCAGGAGCTCTTGTAAGGCAGGCCTGTTGGTGACAAAATCTCTCAGCATTTGCTTGTCTATAAAGGATTTTATTTCTCCTTCACTTATGAAGCTTAGTTTGTCTGGATATGAAATTCTGGGTTGAAAATTCTTTTCTTTAAGAATGTTGAATATTGGCCCCCACTCTCTCCTGGCTTGTAGGGTTTCTGCCGAGAGATCGGCTGTTAGTCTGATGGGCTTCCCTTTGAGGGTAACCCGACCTTTCTCTCTGGCTGCCCTTAACATTTTTTCCTTCATTTCAACTTTGGTGAATCTGACAATTATGTGTCTTGGAGTTGCTCGTCTCGCGGAGTATCTTTGTGGTGTTCTCTGTATTTCCTGAATCTGAACGTTGGCCTGCCTTGCTAGATTGGGGAAATTCTCCTGGATAATATCCTGCAGAGTGTTTTCCAACTTGGTTCCATTCTCCCCATCACTTTCAGGTACACAAATCAGAGGTAGATTTGGTCTTTTCACATAGTCCCATATTTCTTGGAGGCTTTGCTCATTTCTTTTTATTCTTTTTTCTCTAAACTTCCCTTCTTGCTTCATTTCATTCATTTCATCTTCCATTGCTGATACCCTTTCTTCCAGTTGATCGCATCAGCTCCTGAGGCTTCTGCATTCTTCACATAGTTCTCGAGCCTTGGTTTTCAGCTCCATCAGCTCCTTTAAGCACTTCTCTGTATTGGTTATTCTACTTATACATTCTTCTAAATTTTTTTCAAAGTTTTCAACTTCTTTGCCTTTGGTTTGAATGTCCTCCCGTAGCTCAGAGTAATTTGATCGTCTGAAGCCTTCTTCTCTCAGTTCGTCAAAGTCATTCTCCATCCAGCTTTGTTCCGTTGCTGGTGACGAACTGCGTTCCTTTGGAGGAGGAGAGGCGCTCTGATTTTTAGAGTTTCCAGTTTTTCTGTTCTGTTTTTTCCCCATCTTTGTGGTTTTATCTACTTTTGGTCTTTGATGATGGTGATGTACAGATGGGTTTTTGGTGTGGATGTCCTTTCTGTTTGTTAGTTTTCCTTCTAACAGAGAGGACCGGCAGCTGCAGGTCTGTTGGAGTACTCTGCTGTGTGAGATGTCAGTGTGCCCCTGCTGGGGGGTGCTTCCCAGTTAGGCTGCTTGGGGGTCAGGGGTCAGTGACCCACTTGAGGAGGCAGTCTGCCCATTCTCAGATCTCCAGCTGCGTGCTGGGAGAACCACTGCTCTCTTCAAAGCTGTCAGACAGGGACATTTAAGTCTGCAGAGGTTACTGCTGTCTTTTTGTTTGTCTGTGCCCTGCCCCAGAGGTGGAGCCTACAGAGGCAGACAGGCCTCCTTGAGCTGTGGTGGGCTCCACCCAGTTCGAGCTTCCCGGCTGCTTTGTTTACCTAATCAAGCCTGGGCAATGGCAGGCGCCCCTCCCCCAGCCTCTCTGCCGCCTTGCAGTTTGATCTCAGACTGCTGTGCTAGCAATCAGTGAGACTCTGTGGGCATAGGACCCTCCGAGCCAGGTGAGGGATATAATCTCGTGGTGCGCCGTTTTTTAAGCCCGTCAGAAAAGCGCAGTATTCGGTTGGGAGTGACCCGATTTTCCAGGTGCCGTCCATCACCCCTTTCTTTGACGCAGAAAGGGAACTCCCTGACCCCTTGCGCTTCCGGAGTGAGGCAATGCCTCGCCCTGCTTTGGCTCGCGCACGGTGCGCGCACCCACTGACCTGCGCCCACAGTCTGGCACTCCCTAGTGAGATGAACCCGGTACCTCAGATGGAAATGCAGAAATCACCCATCTTTTGTGTCGCTCACACTAGGAGCTGTAGTCCGGAGCTGTTCCTATTCGGCCATGTTGGCTCCTCCCCTTCCAATATTCCAACTTTTTAATGCTTTGACTACACAACAGTCCTGAACCATTTGAGAATACACCAAGAAAAAATTATGGAGTGAGCAATCCAGCAATTCTGGAGTAAAGTGAATATATATCCCTATTTTACACCAACCAAGTTAATTTGACCAGATTTTTACCCCTGTCCTTACACCTGGGCCACTCTGTGGGACTAGCAACTGACTATACCTGATTAAATCTGTGGTAATGCAAATATCCAGTTTAAGAAGGCCACTCAGAGAGCCATGTAGATTCTGGAGAATTTTGTTGTACATAGTCGGGAAAGCTGTTATTGCTGTGTTGAGGATGAACACTCAAAGACATAAATATTTTCACAAAATGGGATGACTGACTCTGCAGACACAGCCTTGGTCTGCCCTCCTGCAGGACTCTCCCAGCTCTGTTCACTATTTCCATCTCTGCAGCCTGAAAGCTCTCATCCCTTAAATATAGGGCTGGAAATACAATCCCAACCCCACTGGCATTTCCTTCCTTGCAGGACAAAAGGCCTGAAGCAAAGAGTAGGAAAGAGCCTAGTACTTAACAAAATGTTAATCAATTCTAAAGCATATATATTTCATCAATTCTAAAGCATACATATTTTGCTCATATTTTAATAGCTTTAAAATTGAGTCACGTCATTTTACAGTCACTATTAACAGGGATCATGACTGCTATTTTTCATATTGTTTATATCACTTCAATTGAATTATGTGCACTTGTTGGCATAAGGAATGTAATGATCTTTTACAATGTCTTAAAACATAGATGGTGATTCATCAAAATCAAATAATTATGTATGCATAAAGACACCGAAATAGAGGGGTGTTGGAAATGATTAAATAGTCATTATTGGAGAAATAACAACAAATCCAAATTTACCTGCAAAGGAGCAACGAAGAACATTATAGCAATTAATAAAGGAAAAATCCCACAAGTGGATAAAACTATGATGCATAGTAATGCTTTTCTAACTTGAATCATCTGGGGATCATGCTAAATGTGCAGATTCTGATTCAGTAAATTTGAGGAAGAACCAAAGATTCTGCATTTCTAATGAGCTCCCAGGTCATGCCAATGTTGTAAGGTACTGAAGAATTACCCCTCTACACCAAGCAATGCAGCTAAGGATGAGATAAATTGCCAATTTTTTCCAAATAAATGGGGAAAAAATTTCAAAGCTCTAAGATTCTGGTGTGATCAATTCAGATTTTACATAGGACTACCATTAGTCAGAAACTTCCTGATGACTTTAAAGATAAGTTCTTACTGCTCAGCTACGTTTGCTTCAATGGAGGAAAAAAAAATGAGTAGTCAAATAGAAATGGACTGTCATTAAAATTTGTAAAATGGTTATCAGTGATAGAGCACTTTTAAATAAATACAGCTTCATAAATGCTTTTAATGGCACTAATAGTGACATTGTATTGAAAACATGCCTGTCGATAACTGTTAAGTTGAGAAATGATTCAGAAGAATAGGATTCCTTATGTAATGACATTTAAGTAATACTTCAATAAATTTATGTTTCTTATTATTTCCTTTTTAAGTATGAAGAGGAGTGATATATGATTTTTTAAAAATCTATGTGCAAGAGAGTCTAAAAGTGCTCTTCCTATAAGTGTAAAATAAAGAGTCCAAGTGCTAAAACATTGTATCATAACCAGAAGAGGTTTTTTTTCTTAGTTCTAAAATACACTTTTTCTCATGAATAATGGTGTCCTAGATTTGAAAAAATACATCAGAATGACAGCCAAACATCTTACCTCCACTCCTACAGGCAACACACACGCACAGCATTCAAATTATACTTTGAAAGTAAATAAAAGTATAGGAAATCAACGGGAAGCAACTTAGAATGTTTTTCTATAAAAAATAAAGAAATCATCTACTCTTAAAAAATCCTATAAATTGTTGACTGGGGAGTTCGGTAATGTTTGGATTGTATTCATTACGACACAGCCTCAACAGACAAGGACTATTAAAACATATAATCAAATAAATTGCATTGTCTTCATTATAAAGAAAGAATATATTAACGAAAAGGGAATGATCCAGAGGAAAGACAGTAAAGGGTCTCTAAGAAGAAAGAAGCCAGGACAACCCAGGAAAGGACATGTCCCGACCCCAGAAATAAGTATCCAATCCCTCTTACAAACGTGCCCCAAGCGAAGATGGATGTAATAGACATTTGATCATCCAATTCATTCTCCCTGGATTGACTGTATGCTCACCAAGCAAACATCTGATTATAATTTGTCCTTTTATGTAATTTTACTGAGAAGAAAGAGAATTCACGTATAACAATACAAACATTCTACTGTCCCTGAAAGTTAAATATTTAAAATGATGAGTTAATAAATTAGAATTCTGGACAACACATCAGCCTCTTAGGGATTTGGTTTGGTAAGAATGCCCAGAGGATGTCACCCCAGGGCAAGCTTGAAAAATTAATTTCTGGGCCTACAGAGCTGAGAACCAGATCCAGGAATGCGATGACCTTATCAAATAATAATTCTGACCTTGTCTAAGTCACCAGCTGGCTTCCCAAGTGTGTACTTCCCTAACTGCAATAATTACTACAATTCACATAACAAAAAAAATTCAGAAAAGTTACAGACTAGGTTTTATATACCATTTTCCAACTCTTGATTTATTCCTCAGAGGCATATGTAGTTTCTTAATTAAAAGCTACTCTGTTTTCCTGCATTTCTGGCTTATTAACCAAAATATTATCAGTCCATTGGTAGATGATAAATTATTCATAATTTCTATTTGAGTCTCATAGAGGAAAAATGCAGCATAAAGTTTACTACACAATCTCATCTAGACTAAATCCATCAGTATGGACTTACCAGGGATATAGTGAGAAATTAACTAAAAATGAGGTAAATTAGATGGGTAAAATAAAGAAATAAATACAAAAGATAAACACACCAATACTGGCTGTCAAAGATGGAAAATAACCATTTAGACAATCTAATATTGTTTTGGTTTGGTTTGGTTTTCACTTTTTAATGTATATATTTTAAAATTTCCTTTTCTTTTAATATTTTAACTTTTATTTAAGTTCAGAGGTACATGTGAAGGTTTGTTACGTAGATAAACTTGTATCATGGGGGTTTGTTGTACAGATTATTTCATCAACCAGATATTAAGCCTAGTATCCATTAGTTATTTTTCCTGATCCTCTCCCTCCTCCCACCCTCCACCCTCCACCCTCCGATAGGCCCCAGAATGTGTTGTTCCCTGATATTTTTTACATCAATTGTTTTTGGAGTACAAGTGGTTTTGATTACATGAGTGAATTATACAGTGGTGAATTCTGAGATTTTAGTGCACCCATCACCCAAGTAGTGTACGTTGTACCCAATATGTAGTTTTTTATCCCTCACCTGTCTCCCACCATCCCTGCTTCTGAGTCTCCAAAGTTCATTATATCATTCTGTATGCCTTTGTGCACTCATAGCTTAGCTCCCACTTATAAGTGAGAACATATGATATTTGGTTTTTCATTCCTGAGTTATCTCACTTAGAATAATAGCCTCCAGCTCCATCCAAGTTGCTGCAAAAGACATTACTTAATTCTTTTTTACAGCTGAGTAGTATTCCATGGTGTATATATACCACATTTTCTTTATCCACTCACCAGTTGATGGGCACTTAGGTAGGTCCGTGTCTTTGCAATTGTAAATTGTGCTAGCAATCCAATATTAAACAAAATGACTTCAAAATAAAACTTTCTTACATGCAAGTGAGTTGTGGTAATTGTCTAAAATCAGTGATTCTCAAACTTTAACATGAATCAGAATTACCTAGAGGGCTTGTTAAAACACAGAGTGCTGGGCCCCATCACAAAGTTTCCAACTTGGAAGGCCTGGAATAGGGCCAGAGAATTTCCATTTCTAGCAAGTATCCAGATGCTGCTGATGCTGCTGGTCGGAGGTCCATACTTTGAGAACCACTGTGTAATCACCCAAGGGGCTTTTCCTGCCTCCTGCACGAACAAAATCAGTTCACTGAGACCATGTTATTGCAGTAAAGAAAAAAGTTTAATTGACACAAGGCCAGCCATGCAGTAGATGGAGTTATTACTCAACTCCATCTCCCCAAAAGCTCAGAGGCTAGGGTTTTTATGGACAACTTGGGGGGCAAGGGGCTATGGAAAGGGTACTGCTGAATAATTGGGGATGAAATCACAGGAGTGTGGGAAATGGTCCTTGTGTGCTGAGTCCACTTCTGGGTAGGGCCACAGGACCAGCTGAGTCATGAGTCATGAGTCCAGTGGGGTCAGTCTGAAAAACATCTCAAAAGAACAATCTTAGGTTCCACAATGTGATGTTATCTATAGGAGCAATTGGGGAAGTCACAAACATTGTGACCTCTGGCCACATGACTCCTGAGCAGAAAGGGATTATGAAAACTATGCCCACATTTTAGCAGAACTCAGGCCCCTCCCATAATCCTAATCTTGTGGCCTTTTATTAGTTTGATAAAGGCATTTTCAGCCCCTGAATAAGGAGGGGAGTAGTTTTAGGGAGAGACTATTATCATCCTTGCTTCAAAGTTAAACTATAAACTAAATTCCTCCCACAGTTACCTTGGCCTACATCCAGGAATGACCAAAGGAGGTCAGAAGCAAGATGGAGCCAGCTATATCAGATTTCTCTTACTGTCATAATTTTGAAAAGGTGGTTTCAACTGTTCTTATCTTTTAATGGATATTTAAATTAATATAAAAAGAAAAAGTCTTACGACAGTATTTGTTAACACTAACTGCACATTGGAATCACCTAGGGAGCTTTTGAAATTTGATTTCCTGGGATGCACCCAAAACCAATTAAATGACCATTTATGAAGGGTGGTGCCCATCTTCCATGCTTTCTTCTTTCTTAATAAAAATTCAGTTTTTTGAGTTTGGGTAAAAGTGATGAGCCTACCTCAACACCTTCATGTAAGCCATCATTGAATGCTGCATTGATGAATGACTTTGAGGCTCACGAGTTCCTCATGTGCACTTACCAATCTCACTTACCATAGCATGGCAGTTAGAAACTTAGATTCTGGAGCCACACTTCAGTTCCCAACTTAACCTCTCTGTGCCTCAGATAAGCCTCATCTGTAAAACGAAAATAGTAATAGCACCTGTCTCATACAATAGGGTGAAACAGTCAGCAGCATCTGGCCAATGCCAAGTAAACCCTTGGTATTATTATTATCATCTCAACTGTGGAATATTTAAGAGGCCCCTCTAGCATTATAGTAGAATCTCGGCCCCTCTTGAAGTGTCTTCCATTGATCTCTGATTGTCCCCAAAGCAGTACATCATAAACAAGACTATCTGCAGAAGTAATTTGCCTTCTTCCTTCTTGTAAGTTCCTCCCTGCTCTGACTCTCCCTTGTCCATAAAAAAAATATTGCCTAAAAAAGTGCTTACAGAAGCCTCATTTCCACCATTACAGTTGATAACCACTACACTGCCCATGCCTCCAGTATAAATGGACTCTGGGTTCTCAAGAAAGAAAATTCACATATAGAGTTAGGCACGCTGTTCCCTGGGCTTCAGCATAGCTTTTGTGCTAGTGTCAGACAGAGCATCTTGCACAGAGCAGATTCTGTTTCTCCTGGTCACCCACAGATGATCACCTTCATTCCACAGGGCTAGACCAGGAGACTTTCCTACATCTTCCCCCATTTTCCCACTTTTTTCTTTTCCTTCTAGTATCATGGAGGAGAGGAGTCAGAAGAGCTTTCTCTTAAACAAAAATCTATTCTCTCCTTAGGCATTTGAAAAAAGAAAACTTCCTATGCATCTGAACAGAAGCCAAGTTAACAAATACCCTGTGGTACAGTTAGGGGAGGAGAAGTTGACAGACTGTCTACAGTAGTAAGAGTTAGCTTAAAATCCTGTAAAATATTTTCATTATCATGATAACTCATGATCATTACATCATTGCAAAAGTGCCATTAATATTATCGTTTCCATTTCATAGGAGAGAAAAATGAGGGTAAGCAAGCAAACCCTACCAATCCTGCTGATTAAAGTATTAAAAGTACTTTCTTAGAAGTGTTGAAAAATAACTGACAAACTGTGGGAAATTAAAATTACCGGGCCAAAGTTGAAGAGAAAATTGGAGTCCAGAGAAGTAAACAAGCTCAGAAGATCCTTTTGCCTTGGAGGCATTTATCTAGCCACAAAAACTTGCAATTCCATTTGGATGACTTCTGCAGGGAATCAAGGTATGAACCCCAGGGATGACAGAGGATCATTAGTTAACCAGGAGCCACAATAAACTGGGATACAATAAGAATTTGCCCTGGGTGTAAGCATGAACCAAAAGTGAAGCTGCTCTTGTCCAGAATTTCAGCTTAGGTTCTAATCACCAGAGTTATCCAAAGACCTTCAAGCTCTCAACTTAGTTTAAGATGACCCAAAACAGAAGTAATGTAAAAAACAAATTCCTTCTAAGGAAAAATAACTTTATTCTGTGCTTCAAATTATTCCTTCAAAGTATTGTTCAAATACGATTAACAGCATACAGATAACCAGAAGCAGCACAAAAATAACCAGAAAACTAGATTGCATGGGAAAGATTAGCAGAAAATTTAAGAAACAACATACAAAATCAGACTTACACAGACTTCAGACATGGACTACATGCAAAAAAAGAATTAACATAACAGGGCTGACTGCTATGAAGCCATCCCCACAAGACTGACAAGAATTGTATGCCAGGTTCTGGACAGAAATATAGATATGATTAAGCATTAATCAGGCTGCACTTTGGCTGACTTCTTTGCTGCTAAAAGTCACTTAACACTAGATTCTGACCAACTGCATCCCCAGTGTGTGCCTATAGATAGAATTTCTGACATTAGGGTCATAAGACTGTTTAAAAATTGGTTTGCATTCCCATTGTTCCTATAGACAGGATCTCTGACATTAGAATCATAAGTCTTTGTTTAAGGATTGCTTAAGATGTTTTTCAGACCCTGAATGTCAGCGTCCAGTTTGAAAACTTACACAGATGGATAGAAAACTTACACAGAAGGATCAGCATGAGACTACAGCTTCTTCATCTGCCTGTCCCATGTCTTCATCCTGCATTCTTTGACCAATCAATGGTTTCTGTACTTCCACCCACTCCAAAGTCCTTAAAAATTCTAACCCCAAGTTCCTTGGGGAGATGAATTTATGGTTTCCTCCAATCTCCTCATTTGGTGACCCTACAATTAAACCCGTTTCTCTGCTCCAACCTGGCATCTCAGCATATTGACTTGCTGTGTGCATGGAGTGATAAACCTATTACAGTTACAGCTATTCTCTGAAAGGCCTACTTACAAGGCTAGCTCTTGGCTGGTGTATGGGAACTTGTACCTTGGGAGGATTCCCACCATCTCTCATTGGTAAGAGTAGCTCATTGTGCCTAAACTGTTTGTGCAAACAGTATGGTTTATGCTGAACTCCGGTCCTCCTTCTGAGAGTCTGTGTATGTGCCAGGCAGAGGTTGCCCATATGATCACCCCCAATTAAAAACCCTGAGCACTGAGTTTCTAAAGAACTTCCATTGTTAGTAACATTCAACATTCATATGTGTGGTCATGACTCATTGCTATGAGAAGTGTGTCCCATGTTTCTCCACTGGGAGAAAACCCTTGGAACCTTGTTCTTGTTTTCCTCCAGACTACTCATGTACCTGTTCCCCTTTGCTGATTTTGTGGTGTATTCTTTTACTGTAATAAGTCTTAGTTATGAGTATGACTGTATAATGAATGCCGTGACTCCTTCTAGCAAATCACTGAACCTGGAGGTGGTCTTGGGGACACTCCAACACAGACTATAAAAAAACTACACTTATAATTATAACATTTAAAAAATACAAATCTGAAGAAATGGAAAAAGGGAAATGTAAAAAGTGACCAACGATATTTGAAAAAAAGAATAATATTAACTTTTAATAATATTAAATTTTAAAATTTAATATTTTAAAATTTAAATTTAATAAACAAAATTAAAAACTAAAATTGCACTTGGTTTAGAAATAGAGAAGACACAGCTGAGATGAAATTTATGAACTGAATGATACACAATTTAATTGATTTTAAAACTATTTTTATCTCAATATCCTTGAAATTGTATACGTTTTATTTTACATCAATGTGATAAGAAAACATTTTGTCTTAGTTTGTTTCTCTTAAACTCAATGGTGTCTTAGATTTGATGAAGTTCAGTAAGTAAGAAGAAATTATCTATTAAACGTAATGGCAAAAATTGCGATTACTTTTGCGCCAAACTAATAGAATGGAGCACAAAGAGACAAAACAAAATGAAAAATAAAGAAGGAAAGTAACTAACCTAGAGTTTCTTTTTTTTTTTTTTTTTTTGAGACGGAGTCTTGCTGTGTCACCCAGGCTGGAGTGCAGTGGCATGATCACGACTCACAGCAACCTCTGCCTCCTGGGTTCAAGCGATTCTCCTGCCTCAGCCTCTCAAGTAGCTGGGACTACAGGCACATGCCACCATGCTGGGCTAATTTTTTTGTATTTTTAGTAGAGACTGGGTTTCACCTTGTTAGCCAGGATGGTCTCGATCTCCTGACCTCGCGATTCCCCCGCCTCAGCCTCCCAATGTGCTGTGATTACAGGCATGAGCCACTGCGCCCAGCCTAGATTTTTTTTTTTTTTTAATGAGAAGAACCAAAAAAGAAAATAGAACACAGCAGGAGAAATACTAGTATAGATATGGTTGGAAGTTTTCCAGAAATTATGAAAAACACTGTATGAGTTATCTATTGTTGCATAACAAAACATAGTGACTTAAACAGTGAACATTCACTATTTTACAAAGATAAGATCAGGAAGCCAGAGGTGACTTAGCTGTGTTGTTCTAGCTCAGAGCCTGTCATGAGGTTACAGGCAAGATAGTGGCTGGGGCTGCAGTCACCTGAAGCATGACTGGGCTGCAGGATCTGCTTCCTAGGTCACTCACATGGCTGTTGACAGGAGGTTTCAATTCATCATCACATGGGCCTTTCAAGGGGGCTGCTCACAACATGGCAACCAACTTGCCCAGAGAAAATGATCCAAGAGAGAGCAGGAGTAAGATAAACAGAGGAGCCAAGACCTAATCTCAGAAGGCACTCTGCCATATTCTATTGATTACCCAAACCAACCCTTGCAAATGTCAGAGGGAAGTGCCTAAAGGTGTGAACTCCAAGAGGCAGGGATCACTGGGAACCATTTGGAGGTTGTCTGTCACAGACACGAAGTCACAGATTTACGAAGCCCAACAGATTTCAGGATAACCAAATCTAAGGATATGGGAGACTTGAGCAACATGATTAACAAAATTTGTCTCATATATGTAATTATATTCAACAAATAAACATCCATTTATATAATGTTCAAACACAGCAAAATTCTTATTTATAAATGCAAGTATGAGTGGTAAAACTACAAAGAAAAGTCAAAAAGGGATGATGATAAAAGTCAGGACAGTGGTCACTCCTGGTGGAATGGTGGGGGAGTAGATGATTGTCTGGAAGGGACAAATGAGAGCAAGTTCTTCTGGGGTGTTTTGACATTTATTTGTTGACCTTGTTAGTGGTTTCATAGATCTTTATACTTATTTGTCAGATTGAAAATTTGTTTTCTGCATTTAAATATATTACACACATACATATTACAGCTTACATTAAAGAAGACAAAGAAAGATTGAGGCTAAGAAATTATAAATGACTTACGAAGATCAATGGCATTAACTTATTGAACTAGGACCATAACCTACGCATTTTAATTCCCAAACTCTCTCCTGTGCTTTTTCCTAAAGTGAAATCGTTAAATTCTTCCCCCTAAAATCAAACTTTTTCTAGCAATCTCTGCCAGTTATTTTGCACAAAGTAGCCAAGTGGAAAACATGCTTACCTTCCCCTTGTTTTGCTTGAAACAATTATTGAAATTCATACTACAACTAAAGCAATTCACTCTAGGCACCAAGGAGAGGACTGTGTGAAGGCAATTACCTGGCCTTTAATACTGGACTGTCATTCCTCTCATGTATTCATGCCAACTTCCTTCTATTTTCCAGACCTATCTACACTCACAAAGCCAAAGTACCAAATTAAAACAAGATCAAACCAAATTAAAACAAGATCAAATATTCTACCCAATTGAAATACTGATTAAAGTTAGTCTTTTAACTATAAATTAATTCCTAACTTAAAGACGTACAAACAGTTAAGATAATCTGGCAGCACACAAATCAGACTGAGGAGCAGAAAATTATTAGAGAAGAAGGTGATAATTTTCTATCTTTCTATAAAGCATAACACTACAATGAAATGAAGCAGGCTGCATGAATAAAGCTGTTGGTCTGATTATACTGAATTATTTTTGTCTTTAGTATATATAATATTAAAAATGGCTATATATGGAATTCTATCTGAGAATTATTATATGGTTAAATTCAAATCCTAGCTCTCTTCCTTTGTCTTTGTAGATGGTTCCTTCTTTTATTATAACTAGAGTTTTAAGTTTTCTTTTATTAGGTCATTTGAATAAAAAACAATCATTGTAGAAGTATAATTAATTAATAACTAGTAATCTTATGTCATCTTGAGGTAATCATGCAGGGATGGCAAATCTGGAGACTGAGGCCACAATTCCTCTCCTTCCATACACAGGACAGATGTCACTGGTCTATCACATCTCAATGCTCTGAGCCAGAGTCCCAAGATCCTTCTTAAGCACCATCCATCTATTAGAGTGAGCACAGGAGTGGACACCCACTGAATGACTATTCAAACAATTTCTTAAAGAATATGCAATGCATAATAATGTGTTGAGATACAGAATGCTACTTTACTAAAATACTACAGTGTAAGAATGTAGAGAAAAAAGCAGAAGCTTTGGAGACTTAAAGTCCTGGGTATGAATCATGGCTCTGTCATTAGCAAACCTCACCTCCCGTTTAAAAGAGGAATGATTATTGTTATCTCATTGAGTTTTGTAAAAAAAAAAAAAAAAAAAAAAATCTTTTAAAGTTTGGGTACATAGTAAGGGTTCATTAATGATGACTATTACTCTTATTATTGTGGAAAGAGCACAAGTTTTGAATCAGACAGACCTAAGTTAAAGTCCTGGCTCTCTTCCTTTGCTGTGATTTTAAATAAGTTATTCGCTCATTCCTAGTCTGTTTTATTATAGGCAAAATAAAGACAATAATAACTGCCTTCACGGGCTGTTTTGTAAGAATCAGTGCTAATATAGAAAAATTGCCTAGACATTTGTCAAACCTTAGCCAATGATATCTCTTATGTTTCTTTTAATATTGCTTATTATTATTATTCCCTCTCTTTCTCCTACATATATATAGATACATACATATATATATATGAATTGAGAAAATATGTGCCAAACTATTGATGGGGTGAGGATGAAGGTGGAAAGAGAGTAGAACCTGGAGACCTTTCAGTATCTACAATATATTTCCATATTGTTTGAAATTTGTGGCTGTTGGTTTATAGCTAAAATTAAGTGCAGTATTATTTACTATGTATAAAGAATTTGTCAAATATTGATTCAACCATAATAAAATAAAGCTCCAATTGACTGGGATACAGGTATAGTCTTGTAACATCGTTTTATAGTTTTCATGTTACATTTTCTCCCTCTAGGAATCTGAATTATACACATGTTATCTGCTAGGTATTGTTGGCAGCCATTTCTGTCATGTAGATTGAGAAGCAAAATAAAAAAAAATTTACCAGATGAGAATTAGAGAAGACAGAAGCCTGTAAGTCACCCAACAGCAAGATAACACTCTCACTGGGATCCATGAGTCACCCCAATATCCCTTTAATAAATTCCCCTTTTTGGTTAATCTAATTTGAACTGGGATTATCTTATCTGAAATAAAAAGAACCTTAATTAACATAAGAATGGAAAAAGTTTCTAATATGCCCAAAATAGGTTTATCTCCAGTTTGCAAAAATTTTCTGAACACTTACTCAATCCAGCTAGTCTTCTCTTTTTTAAGCTGAAACCGTTACAAATTCTACAGTACAGCTTGATGCTATTACTTAGCTACCTCTTTACAAACTACCTTGCCTAGAAGTTCCTATTAAAAAGTATTTTCAGAAAACAAAAAACAAAAAAACAAAAAACACCTTTAGGAAAGTAAATATATAAAGTAAATCCTTGAATGGAAATTTTTATATAGGTTACCAAAAAAATTCTATTAAATGTTTCCCTTCCCTCCAAAAGACAGAGTCTACCTTTCTAATTTTGAACATGGTTTGAGCATATGACTTGCTTTGACAAAATGGAATATTAACAAAAGTGCTGTAAAATACATGAAAAGAACTCGGATATAGAGGCCTGATTTCTTGCTGCACATGATACCCTGAGCCCACCATGTAAAAGAACCCAAGCCAGCTGGAGAGTGCCAGGCCACATGAAAGAGAATCAGGAAGCCAGGTCAAAAGCCTGACAACCACTCGTCTGTGAGTAGTGCTGCCCTAAATTGACCAGCTGCCAGTCCCAGCTGACCTGCCTGATGGCCACGAATGCACAAGGAACCCAGAGATTAGCCAAGCTGGTCCACAGAATTGTTAGATAAATTAAATGATTGTGCTTTTGAGGTACTAACTGTTAAGGTGATTTTTAAAAATAAAGCAATAAATAACCAACTCAGAGATTTAAGCTGTTTCCCTTAATTTGACCAAACAGAAAACAAAGGAAATTTACTCCACAAAAAAACAAATTCTGGAGGATAAACTAAGATTTATACAAATTCAGCTCAGTCTCTTACAATTTATAGTCATCTTTCTTTTGCCTGCAATGCTCCCCTCAGTAGCCCCATGCAACTGAGTTTCTCTCTACTTCCCTTGCCAATATGAAACTTCCACCCAAGTTTCTACTCAGTGCTCAAGAGTCAGCTTCTGGAAGCCTTCTGAAAACACCATGCAACAAATAAATAACTTGTGCCATATTTTGTGCTAGCCATGTGCAGTATACATACCTCCCTTATAGTTTTAATATAATTATGTATCTATACCTACCCTTTCACTCCCCACCTCCAATGGGATGTGAACTTCTCAAGTCCAGGACTCTATCTGATTAATCCAGACACAGATTAATGTCTAGCAGTAGAAAGCAATTAAAATAAATACTTTAGTGCTCACAGTACTTTATTGAATCATAATTAATATGCAATAAAATGCACAAATCTTAAATGTAGACTTCACTATTTTGACATAAATAATACATCCATTTTATCATCACTCAGATCAAGATATAGAATATTTCCACCACCACAGAAAGTTCATTCTTGCTTCTTTCATCTCAATGTTCCCCCCATAGCCTCAACTCCACCCCATCATGTAAAGGCAACCTGTATTCTCATTTTTATCAGCAAAGATGAGCTTTATCTATTCTTTTACTTCATATAAATGAAATCATTAAGAATATATTATTTTGTGTCTGGCTTCTTTCTCACAACAAAATGTCTTAAAGATGTTTTCCTGTTGTTGCATGTATCAGTTGTCTGTTCCTTTTGATCGTTTCAAGATATTTCTTTGTATAAACAGACCACAATTTTAACTATTTTCATGATGATGAACATTTGTATTATTTCCATTTTGGAACTAATTATTTACAAAATCTGCTCTGAACATTACCATACAAGTCTTTATGTGGACCTAAGCATTCATTTCTCTTGGGTGTGTTTCTAGGAGTAGAATTGCTAAGCAACGGAACAGACACGTGTTTTACTGTATTAGAAACTGCCAGTCTCCGAAAGTGGCCGTAAGACTTACATTCCCATTTGTATAGCAATTCTGGTGGGTAGTTAGTGATATCTCATGGTTTCAATATGTGTTTGTAGAATAAGCTTGAGCTCCTCTATAATAAATACTAAGCAAATGCTTGATGAAAATGATTTTAAAATAATATCCTGATGTATCATAACAACGAAGTTTAACAAGAAAACCTTGTTAATCAGTTAGTTATATATATGCAAATGGACCAGAATAACCTATTTTTAGTGTTCCTGCTATAAGGTGTTCAATATGTGCTAATTTTTCTTTTTAACCTATTATTCATAATTATGATTAAAATTCTATTATGAAGCATTTTCAAAGTTGTAGCTCAGTATCACAAACATAGCATTTGATTAAGTATCAAGAGATTTAATTACAGAAGGGGTATACTATAAAGGAGACATGCCTCTCTCCTTTATGTAGGGGAAAAGACTACAGTTTATATAAGTTGTGAGTTGCCAAAATTTGCAGTTAATCAATGCTTAAACTGGCTCTTTAGGAAACATTCTCCAATATCAAGTCCTCTATTTTCCCTGCTAGGTCAAGTTTCTCCTTCTAGTGACTCATAAAGTTCCACAAAGTTGAAATTATGTTCCAACTTTAATCCAAATAAAAAATATAGTAAGTATTAAAATGCTAAGAAGAGAAAGTGAGCTCATTGTTAGAGATTTCCATAATAATATAAACAAGTTTCCTTCTGGGACACTGCCTAGAGACCAAGGGATGAATGAGTTGATAGTCATAAACCCTTTAGTTACAAGTATCCTATAAAATCACAAATAGACATAACAGAAACTTTGCATCAATTGAATTACATAATTGGTTATACCCTACAAAAAGTATGAGGTGAATAAATTAGAAAATATCTTATAAATTAATTGCAGTAATTGAGCTCAGGTATTATAGGCCCCACAAGAAGAGTCACTTAAAAATTTGTTATAAAGGTTTACCATAACCATGAAAATTCTCTGCATTTATGTCCTTATGTAGGTTTAATCTACAACCAATAGGAAAAGTGTCAATTGTTTTAGAATTATACATAGTTTCAAATGCAGGCTATTTTCACTGAATATTCAGATTAAAGTATGCTTCAGGTTAAAACACATTTGCAAATATTAGGTATAATTAGGTAACTAATTTGGATGCTTTTAAACTCCTTTTCATTAATATACTTATTTATTTAACAGGACATATCATTTGTCTACATATTAAAAGGCACTGACTGCAAGGACTGAAAATGGATGGATGATATTCCCTCCACCTCGATGCTTATATTGTTCATCAGCATGCCTATACCCTCCACTAAACTGTGAGCTCTTGAAAAACAGGGTGTCTCCATGGAATACTATGCAGCCATAAGAAAGAATGAATTCATTTCCTTTGTAGGGACATGGATGAAGCTGGAAATCATCATCCTCAGCAAACTAACACAGGAACAGAAAACCAAACACCACATGTTCTCACTCATAAGTGGGAGTTGAACAATGAGAACACATGGACACAGGGAGGGGAACATCACACACTGGGGTCTGTTGTCGGGATGGGAGGAAAGGGGAGGGAGAGCATTATGACAAATACCTAATGCACTCGGGGCTTAAAATCTAGATGAAGTGTTGATAGGTGCAGCAAACCACCATGGCACATGTATACCTATGTAACAAACCTGCCGTGGATGAGCCAAGATGGCCAAATAGGAACAGCTCCGGTCTACAGCTCCCAGCGTGAGCGACGCAGAAGACGGGTGATTTCTCCATTTCCATCTGAGGTACCGGGTTCATCTCACTAGGGAGTACCAGACAGTGGGCAGAGGTCAGTGGGTGCACGCACCGTGTGCGAGCTGAAGCAGGGTGAGGCATTGCCTCACTCGGGAAGGGCAAGGGGTCAGGGAGTTCCCTTTCCTAGTCAAAGAAAGGGGTGACGGATGGCACCTGGAAAATCGGGTCACTCCCACCCGAATACTGTGCTTTTCCGACAGGCTTGAAAAACGGCGCACCACGAGATTATATCCCGCACCCGGCTCGGAGGGTCCTACCCCACGGAGTCTCGCTGATTGCTAGCACAGCAGTCTGAGATCAAACTGCAAGGCAGCAGCGAGGCTGGGGGAGGGGCGCCCGCCATTGCCCAGGCTTGATTAGGTAAACAAAGCAGCCAGGAAGCTCGAACTGGGTGGAGCCCACCACAGCTCAAGGAGGCCTGCCTGCCTCTGTAGGCTCCACCTCTGGGGGCAGGGCACAGACAAACAAAAAGACAGCAGTAACCTCTGCAGACTTAAATGTCCCTGTCTGACAGCTTTGAAGAGAGCAGTCGTTCTCCCAGTACACAGCTGGAGATCTGAGAACGGGCAGACTGCCTCCTCAAGTGGGTCACTGACCCCTGACCCCCAGCAGCCTAACTGGGAGGCACCCCCCAGCAGGGGCACACTGACACCTCACACTGCAGGGTACTCCAACAGACCTGCAGCTAAGGGTCCTGTCTGTTAGAAGGAAAACTAACAAACAGAAAGGACATCCACACCAAAAACCCATCTGTACATCACCATCATCAAAGACCAAAAGTAGATAAAACCACAAAGATGGGGAGAAAACAGAACAGAAAAACTGGAAACTCTAAAAATCAGAGTGCCTCTCCTCCCACAAAGGAACACAGTTCCTCACCAGCAATGGAACAAAGCTGGATGGAGAACGACTTTGACGAGCTGAGAGAAGAAGGCTTCAGACGATCAAATTACTCTGAGCTACGGGAGGACATTCAAACCAAAGGCAAAGAAGTTGAAAACTTCGAAAAAAATTTAGAAGAATGTATAACTAGAATAATCAATACAGAGAAGTGCTTAAAGGAGCTGATGGAGCTGAAAACCAAGGCTTGAGAACTACGTGAAGAAAGCAGAAGCCTCAGGAGCCGATGCGATCAACTGGAAGAAAGGGTATCAGCAATGGAAGATGAAATGAATGAAATGAAGCGAGAAGGAAAGTTTAGAGAAAAAAGAATAAAAAGAAATGAGCAAAGCCTCCAAGAAATATGGGACTATGTGAAAAGACCAAATCTACGTCTGATTGGTGTACCTGAAAGTGACGGGGAGAAAGGAACCAAGTTGGAAAACACTCTGCAGGATATTATCCAGGAGAACTTCTCCAATCTAGCAAGGCAGGCCAACGTTCAGATGCAGGAAATACAGAGAACACCACAAAGATACTCCTCGAGAAGAGCAACTCCAAGACATATAGTTGTCAGATTCACCAAAGTTGAAATGAAGGAAAAAATGTTAAGGGCAGCCGGAAAGAAAGGTCGGGTTACCTTCACAGGGAAGCCCACCAGACTAACAGCAGATCTCTCAGCAGAAACCCTACAAGCCAGAAGAGAGTGGGGGCCAATATTCAACATTCTTAAAGAAAAGAATTTTCAACCCAGAATTTCATATCCAGCCAAACTAAGCTTCATAAGTGAAGGAGAAATAAAATACTTTACAGACAAGCAAAGGCCGAGAGATTTTGTCACCACCAGGTCTGCTTTACAAGAGCTCCTGAAGGAAGCGCTAAACATGGAAAGGAACAACCAGTACCAGCCGCTGCAAAATCATGCCAAAATGTAACAACCATCGAGACTAGGAAGAAACTGCATCAACTAACGAGCAAAAGAACCAGCTAACATCATAATGACAGGATCAAATTCACACATAACACTATTAACTTTAAATGTAAATGGACTAAATGCTCCAATTAAAAGACACAGACTGGCAAACTGGATAAAGAGTCAAGACCCATCAGTGTGCTGTATTCAGGAAACCCATCTCACGTGCAGAGACACAAATAGGCTCAAAATAAAAGGATGGAGGAAGATCTACCAAGCCAAGGGAAAACAAAAAAAGGCAGGGGTTGCAATCCTAGTTTCTGATAAAACAGACTTTAAACCAACAAAGATCAAAAGAGACAAAGAAGGCCATTACATAATGGTAAAGGGATCAATTCAACAAGAAGAGCTAACTATCCTAAATATATATGCACCCAATACAGGAGCACCCAGATTCATAAAGCAAGTCCTGAGTGACCTACAAAGAGACTTAGACTCCCACACAATAATAATGGGAGACTTTAACACCCCACTGTCAACATTAGACAGATCAACGAGACAGAAAGTCAACAAGGATACCCAGGAATTGAACTCAGCTCTGCACCAAGCAGACCTAATAGACATCTACAGAACTCTCCACCCCAAATCAACAGAATATACATTTTTTTCAGCACCACACCAAACCTATTCCAAAATTGACCACATACTTGGAAGTAAAGCTCTCCTCAGCAAAGGTAAAAGAACAGAAATTATAACAAACTATCTCTCAGACCACAGTGCAATCAAACTAGAACTCAGGATTAAGAATCTCACTCAAAACCGCTCAGCTACATGGAAACTGAACAACCTGCTCCTGAATGACTACTGGGTACATAAAGAAATGAAGGCAGAAATAAAGATGTTCTTTGAAACCAACGAGAACAAAGACACAACATACCAGAATCTCTGGGACACATTCAAAGCAGTGTGTAGAGGGAAATTTATGCACTAAATGCCGACAGGAGAAAGATCCAAAATTGACAACCTATCATCACAATTAAAAGAACTAGAAAAGCAAGAGCAAACACATTTAAAAGCTAGCAGGAGGTAAGAAATAACTAAAATCAGAGCAGAACTGAAGGAAATAGAGACACAAAAAACCCTTCAAAACATTAATGAATCCAGGAGCTGGTTTTTTGAAAGGATCAACAAAATAGATAGACCACTAGCAAGACTAAGAAAGAAAAAAAGAGAGAAGAATCAAATAGATGCAATAAAAATGATAAAGGGGATATCACCACCGATCCCACAGAAATACAAACTACCATCAGAGAATACTACAAACACCTCTACGCAAATAAACTAGAAAATCTAGAAGAAATGGATAAATTCGTCGACACATACACTCTCCCAAGACTAAACCAGGAAGAAGTTGAATCTCTGAATAGACCAATAACAGGATCTGAAATTGTGGCAATAATCAATAGCTTACCCACCAAAAAGAGTCCAGGACCAGATGGATTCACAGCCGAATTCTACCAGAGGTACAAGGAGGAACTGGTACCATTCCTTCTGAAACTATTCCAATCAACAGAAAAAGAGGGAATCCTCCCTAACTCATTTTATGAGGGCAGCATCATTCTGATACCAAAGCCTGACAGAGACACAACCAAAAAAGAGAATTTTAGGCCAATATCCTTGATGAACATTGATGCAAAAATCCTCAATAAAATACTGGCAAAACGAATCCAGCAGCACATTAAAAAGCTTATCCACCATGATCAAGTGGGCTTCATCCCTGGGATGCAAGGCTGGTTCAATATACGCAAATCAATAAATGTAATCCAGCGTATAAACAGAACCAAAGACAAAAACCACATGATTATCTCAATAGATGCAGAAAAGGCCTTTGACAAAATTCAACAACCCTTCATGCTAAAAACTCTCAATAAATTAAGTATTGATAGGACGTATTTCAAAATATTAAGAGCTATCTATGACAAACCCACAGCCAATATCATACTGAATGGGCAAAAACTGGAAGCATTCCCTTTGAAAACTGGCACAAGACAGGGATGCCCTCTCTCACCACTCCTATTCAACATAGTGTTGGAAGTTCTGGCCAGGGCAATTAGGCAGGAGAAGGAAATAAAGGGTATTCAATTAGGAAAAGAGGAAGTCAAATTGTCCCTGTTTGCAGATGACATGATTGTATATCTAGAAAACCCCATCATCTCAGCCCAAAATCTCCTTAAGCTGATAAGCAACTTCAGCAAAGTCTCAGGATACAAAATCAATGTACAAAAATCACTAGCATTCTTATACACCAACAACAGACAAACAGAGAGCCAAATCATGAGTGAACTCCCATTCACAATTGCTTCAAAGAGAATAAAATACCTAGGAATCCAACTTACAAGGGATGTGAAGGACCTCTTCAAGGAGAACTACAAACCACTGCTCAATGAAATAAAAGAGGATACAAACAAATGGAAGAACATTCCATGCTCATGGGTATGATGAATCAATATCGTGAAAATGGCTATACTGCCCAAGGTAATTTACAGATTCAATGCCATCCCCATCAAGCTACCAATGCCTTTCTTCACAGAATTGGAAAAATCTACTCTAAAGTTTATATGGAACCAAAAAAGAGCCCGCATCACCAAGTCAATCCTAAGCCAAAAGAACAAAGCTGGAGGCATCACACGACCTGAATTCAAACTATACTACAAGGCTACAGTAACCAAAACAGTATGGTACTGGTACCAAAACAGAGATATAGATCAATGGAACAGAACAGAGCCCTCAGAAATAACGCCGCATATCTACAACTATCTGATCTTTGACAAACCTGAGAAAAACAAGCAACGGGGAAAGGATTCCCTATTTAATAAATGGTGCTGGGAAAACTGGCTAACCATAGGTAGAAAGCTGAAACTGGATCCCTTCCTTTCACCTTATACAAAAATCAATTCAAGATGGATTAAAGACTTCAACGTTAGACCTAAAACCATAAAAACCCTAGAAGAAAACCTAGGCAATACCATTCAGGACATAGCCACGGGCAAGGACTTCATGTCTAAAACACCAAAAGCAATGGCAACAAAAGAGAAAATTGACAAATGGGATCTAATTAAACTAAAGAGCTTCTGTACAGCAAAAGAAACTACCATCAGAGTGAACAGGCAACCTACAAAATAGGAGAAAATTTTTGCAACCTACTCATCTGACAAAGGGCTAATATCCAGAATCTACAATGAACTCAAACAAATTTACAAGAAAAAAACAAACAACCCCATCAAAAAGTGGGCAAAGGACATGAACACACACTTCTCAAAAGAAGACATTTATGCAGCCAAAAAACACATGAAAAAATGCTCATCATCCCTGGCCATCAGAGAAATGCAAATCAAAACCACAATGAGATACCATCTCACACCAGTTAGAATGGCAATCATTAAAAAGTCAGGAAACAACAGGTGCTAGAGAGGATGTGGAGAAATAGGAACAATTTTACACTGTTGGAGGGACTGTAAACTAGTTCAACCATTGTGGAAGTCAGTGTGGCGATTCCTCAGGGACCTAGAACTAGAAATACCATTTGACCCAGCCATCCCATTACTGGGTATATACCCAAAGGACTTTAAATCATGCTGCTATAAAGACACATGCACACGTATGTTTATTGCGGCACTATTCACAATAGCAAAGACTTGGAACCAACCCAAATGTCCAACAATGATAGACTGGATTAAGAAAATGTGGCACATATACACCATGGAATACTATGCAGCCATAAAAAGATGAGTTCATGTCCTTTTTAGGGACATGGATGAAATTGGAAATCATCATTCTCAGCAAACTATCGCAAGAACAAAAAACCAAACACCGCATGTTCTCACTCATAGGTGGGAATTGAACAATGAGATCACATGGACACAGGAAGGGGAACATCACACTCTGGGGACTGTTGTGGGGTGGGGGGACGGGGGAGGGATAGCATTGGGAGATATACCTAATGCTAGATGACGTGTTAGTGGGTGCAGCGCACCAGCGTGGCACATGTATACTTATGTAACTAAACTGCACAATGTGCACATGTACCCTAAAACTTAAAGTATAATAATAAAAAAAAAAAACCCTGCACGTTCTGCACATGCATCCTGGAACTTAAAGTAAAATTTTTTAAAAAAGAAAGGTATTACCCAACATAATCAATTTGGAGAAGTAAAGAAAAAGTGAATTTGTAAATTTCTGTATAGAATTCCGATTTCTCCCTGTATTTACAGAAAGCCCAGGAGAAAAGTTATTATAAATTCCATTATATTTTAAAAGTTAAAAAAAAGAAAAACAGGGTGTCTCAATCTTTATATCTCTGATGCTCAATAAATAGGTTTTCAAAAGCAATAGAGCTTTGACATTAGAGTTCCAGCTTTGCTGTTTATTCGCTGTGTAACTGGGCAAATTACTTAATTCCTTTAAGTTTTAATTTTTATATCTGAATATTGACGGTAATAATAAAATCTGAGAAGGTATTAAGTGAAATAACATATGTAATGTGTCTGGCCTTCAATATAATTGATGATTATGTTTCCTGAATCATTTAATACTGAATTAATGCATCCACAAATCAAAAAACACAAGACTAATATGGGGCAATACATAATAAATGTCATAGGAGTAACAGAAGCAATGTTTGGAAACTTACTGACCTCCAAACTAAACTGCAGGTATTAGAGAGCCAGTATGGGACCTACCTGAGACTGTTTCAAAAACATAATTCACCTTTTTAGAAATATTAATTTGACACAATATATAAAATAGATGATGTCGTCCTATAGAAAGAAAGGCTGGTGCTTTTTTAAACTGTCATGAAAGACAGGAAAAGACAGAGGATCCATTCCAGATTGAAAGACACTGAAGAGGCATGGCAGGCAAATAAAATAGTCAGTACTGTATTTCATTTGAGATACAATACTTCTATATCCATGAGTTCCGTATCTGCAGATTCAACCAACCACGGAGCGAAAATATTCTAAAAGATAAAAAGTAACAATACAAAAATAAAAATAATACATTTAAAAATGCAGTATAACAACTACTTACATAGCATTTACATTGTATTGGGTATTGTAAGTATTCTAAAGATGATTTAAAGTATATGGAAGAATGTACATAGGTTATATGCAAATAATACAGCATTTTATATAAGAAGCTTGAGCATTCATGATTTTAGTATCTGCAGGGGTCCTGGAACCAGTCCCCTGTGGATACCAAGGAACAGAAGAACCTATCTTATATTGGATCCTAGATCAGAAAGGAAAAGGGAACATTTTTGAGACAGTTGGCAAAATCTAAACAAAGTCTGTGGATTGCATGGTAGTGTTATATCAATGTTGATTTCCTGACTTGGGGGTTGAATGATGATTATATCACACTGGAATACTTGAGAGTGATGGGACATCATGTTTGCAACCTGCTCTCAGATGGTTCAGGAAAAGATTGATGATAATTGCTATACAAAAAGAGAGTGAGAGGGAGTACACAAACACAGTAAAATGTAAAATGTTATCAAACTAGAAAATCCTGATGAAGCAGATACTGATTTCTTTGTAGTGTTCTTGCAACTTTCTTGTAAATTTCAAAGGATAGGCATACTTCATTTTATTGTGCTTCACAGATATCGTGTATAAATTGAAGATGTGTTGAGCAAGTCTGTGGGCACTGTTTTTCCAACAGCATGTGCTAACTTTGTGTCTCTGTGTCACATTTTGGTAATTCAATATTTCAAACTTTCATTACCATTATATTTGTGATGGTAATCATGATAAGTGATCTTTGATGTAACTAATGTAATTATTTTGGGCTGCCACAAACTATGCCTGTATAAGACGGTGAACTTAATTGATAAATGTATGTATTCTGACTGCTCCACCAACCTGCCATTTCCCGTCTCTCTCCCTTTCCTCATGCCTCCCTATTCCCTGAGACGCAACAATATTGGTGAATTAATAACCCTGTGATGGCCTCTAAGTATTCAAGTGAATGCAAAGTCACATGTCTCTCACTTAAAATCAAAAGCTAGACATGATTAAGCTCTGTAAGGAAGGCATATAAAAAGCCAAGAAAGGAGGAAATCTAGGCCTCTTGCATCAGTTTGCCAAGTTCTGAATGCAAAAGAAAAATTATGGAAGGAAATTAAAAGTGCCACTCTAATGAACACACAAATGATAAGAAAGCAAAACAGCCTTACTCCTGATATGAAAAAAGTTTCAGTGGTCTGAATACGTCAGACCAGTCCCAGCATTCCCTTAAACCAATGTCTAATACAGATTAAAGCCCTAACTGTCCTCAATGCAATGAAGGCTGAGAGAGGTGAGGAAGCTGCAGAAGAAAAGTTTGAAGCTAGCAGAACTTGGCTCATGTGGTTTAAGGAAAAAAAGCCATCTCCATACCATAAAAATGCAAGGTGTAGCCATAACTGCTGATGTAGAATCTGCATCTTGTTATCCAGAAGATCTAGCCGAGATCACTGATGAAATTGGCCACACTAAACAATAGATTTTCAGTGGTGACAAAACAGCCTTCTATTGGAAGAAGATGCCATCTAGGACTTTCATAGATAAAGAGGAGAAACCAATGCCTGGCCTCAAAGTTTCAAAGAACTGGCTGACTCTCTTGTTAAGGGCTAATGCTGCTGGTAACTTTATGTTGAGGCCAGTGCCCATTCACCACTCCAAAAATCCTAGGGCCCTTAAGAATTATGTTAAATCTACTCTGCCTGTGATCTACAAATGGAACAACAAAGCCTGGATGACAGCACATCTGTTTACAGCATGGTTTCCTAAATATTTGAAGCCTACCTTGAGACCTACTGACCAGAAAAAAAAAAAAAAGAGATCCCTTTCAAAATATTACTGCTTATTGACAATGCACCTGGTCACTTAAGAGCTCTAATAGAGCTGTACAAGGACATGAATGTTGTTTTCATGCCTCCTAACACAGCAGCCATTCTGTAGTCCATGCGTAGATCAAGGAGTAATTTCAACATTCAAGTCTTATTATTTAAGAAATACATTTATAAGGCTATAGCTGCCATAGATAGTGACTCCTCTGATGGATCTAAGCAAAGCAAATTGGAAATCTTCTGGAAAGGATTCACCATTCTGAATGCCAATAAGAACAAGAGAGGTCAAAATATCAACATAATAGGAATTTGAAAGAAGTTGATCGCAACCCTCACGGATGACTAAGAAATTCAAGACTCAGTGGAGGAAATAACAGCAGATGGGGTGGAATTAGCAAGAGAACTAGAATTAGAAGTGGAGCCTGAAGATGTGACTGAATTGCTGCAATCTCATGATAACATTTGAACAGATAAGGAGTTGCTTCTTATAGATGAGAAAATAATAATAATAATAATAATGGTTACTTGAGATGGAAACCACTCCTGGTGAAGATGCTGTGGATATTGTTGAAATGACAACAAAGGGTTAAGAATATGATACAAATTTATTTGATAAAGCAGCAGCAAGGTGTGAAATGATTGACTCCAATTTTGAAAGAAGTTCTAATATGAAGTAAAATGCTATCAAACGGCATTGCATGCTACAGAAAAATATTTTGTGGAAGGAAGAGTCAGTCGATGAGGAAAACTCCATTGCTATCTTGTTTTAAGAAATTGCCACATCCCCCCAACCTTCAGCAACAGCTGCCCTGGTCAGTCAGCAGCCATCAACATTAAGGCTGCTCTCTACCAGCAAGACTCTTTAACAGCAAAAAGATTATGACTTGCAGAAGGCTCAAAAGAATGCTAACTTTTTTAAATCAACAGTTATTGTTGTTGTTGTTTTGTTTTGTTTTGAGACGGAGTCTCGTTCTGTCGCCCAGGCTGGAGTGCGGTGGAGCGATCTTGGAGTGCAGTGGGGCGACCTCGGAGTGCGGTGGGGCGATCTCTGCTCACTGCAACCTCCGCCTCCCAGGTTCAAGCGATTCTCCTGCCTCACCCTCCGGAGTAGCTGGGACTACAGGTGCATGCCACCATGCCCGGCTAATTTTTTGTATTTTTAGTAGAGACGGGGTCAACGAAGTATTTTTTTAACTAAAATATGTACACTGGTTTTTTTAGACGTAATGCCATTGCACACTAACTAGACCATAGTATAGTGTAAACATAACTTTGATATGCACTGGGACTAAAAAATTCATGTGACTCACTTTTTTGCCATGTTTTCCTTATTGTGGTGGTCTGGAACTGAACCTGAAGTATCTCTGAGGCATGCTTGCAATTTTTTTTTTATTTCTAACAAGTGCATCAGTAGATTCAACCTGAGAGACATTTATACATCAGTTTCAGAACTTGTACTCAATGAAACCAGTGGCTTCCTCGCCGTTACAGAAAAATATGAACAACATTGCTCAAACAAGTGCTCTGCTGGATTCCTCATTGCCTCTCAGGGATGGGCTTCTACCTCTGCCCACACATATGGGCTAGCCATCTGGATTCCACATGCATTTCTCAGGCTTCCTCTGGCCAACCCAGAAGTTATTACAATAGTGCAGCATTCTCTAGGTGTTTAAATATGGTGGTGAAAATGGGTATAAAGAAGAAGGGATAAGGAGCTGAAGTTTTGCAAAGGAAGAATCAAAGAAACAAATACCAAATTCATATAATAAAGATAAGGGAGAGAATTAAAGGAATGATCATGTCATGAACAAAGGGAAAGTCAGAAGAAGCTGCTAGATTGGTAGTAAGGAAGATGAATTTATTTTTAAATAAGTTGATTGTAAAGTGATTACAAGACATTCTGAATTAAATTTCCAGTAGGAACCATAAGGCTGAAACCCAAGGATAAAATAGATTCTGACTTCTAAATAAAGAACTAATAATCGCTCTCAAAATCTTTAAATTGTTAAATATTATATTCATCTCTCAAATTTAAGGCACCAATAAAGTTTTACCATTGTTAAATTTGAAATTTCAAATTGTCAAAAAGGAATAATATCTTTGTGTTGGGTCAAGGATTAACATATATTAACATATATTGGCTTTTATTACTAAGGTAACCAACAGCTATTATTCATAAACCAACAACCACTTTCAATAACAGATGGATGTATTTTTTTGTTAGAACTAAGAATATTCTGGTATAGCTCAGAAATTCCCACAACATTAGATTCAGATCATTGATAAATTTAGAATACAGAAAAAAATGCAGTTAAAAGCAGCTTAGCTAGAAAGCTAATTGTATATAGACAATCTTCTTTGCAAATGGCACAATTAATCTCCTTACATAACAGTAGATCATGATGTTCAATTAGCTGAAGTGCTTTCAGTTAGTTCACTAAATGATAAAAAATAAATAAATAAGCAATGATAGTCCATAATTGGAACCAAGTACTGAAACTGGCTAATCAACTTTGTTAAAAAAAAATGTAAAAGAATGAGGAAACTTCATAGTTACCCCATCCATATTCACGGAACAAATTCATCACGACCTGATTACTGTTTATAAAATACTAACATAAGGATTTTTTTCAAAACATTTATTCTATTAGTCACAGACTAAACCAATATAGTATTCATTAGTCACAGATGCCGCTAGTTATTAACAATTTCCTGAAGACATTTTTACTGTTAATATCTGTTACATTCACTGCTCATGAATCTTAATTATAAGTTAAAGCAATGCAAATATTATAATCAAAGAAACAGCATTTCTACCTATTGAAATACTATATTTAAAATCACTTTGGTTTCAGAAATTCTTAAGTTGCATTATCTAGTCATATTATACCTGCAGATGACTGAAAAAAATCTAAATACTCTAAATTTGTCATCACATAAAATCACACTGGCAAATATTTCTAAATAATTCTATACATATTTTATGAGGGAAAACTTCCTGTAAGTATCAGTTGCTATAATTCCACTTCATAAGATCATTAGTCAATATCATCAACTCAAGAAAAATAAATATACTCAGAAATGTTCTTTGAATATTTATTTTTTGAATGCAAAGTTAATGTTTTGCTAATCCTACAATAATTAAAAGAACATAAAATCAATGCCATCAGTTTCTTTTGAGACTGATATGGTCTACATAGTATATATAAAGAAAATTGTATATGTTTCATGTTTATTGTTAATATTCAACAGTAGTTTAACAAGTCTTTGTTGTGTATCTACTATATTAAGGGCACCGTGCTGGCCACATAAACTGCTAACTATTGTAATACCTTAATTCACTGGATGTTGTTTCTGATGTCTGGACCTTTCAACATCTGCCTGGAATATCTCTCATCTTTCAAAACCTGTCATGAGCATTAGCTCCTCCGCAGAGCTTTACTCCCCATTTTACAGTCCATTCACACAAAGGCAGACTTGGTCACCTGCTCTTCTCTGCTTAGGTGGCATGGCTCGCACACTGCCATTATGGAAGCTGTCTTGAGATTGTCTATAAACCTTCCATCTTTCCGTCCCAAAAGGTGAGTGTGCACAGGCAGATGCCATATTTTGGTCATCTCTGTATACCCCACAGCAGCTAGCCGAGCACCTGACACACACTAAGAAGCCAAATCTTCACTGCTCAATAGAATTATATGCTTTAATATACAGAGTATTTTAAATTTGAGTGCTTCAGAAAACACAATTTGTTTTATTCAATTGATTGGCAAATATTTGTTGAGAATTTAACTTACAGCAGGGAATTTTTGTCTGTCATCTTATTCATTGGCTTGTGTAATCTAGCCTGTTATTCCAGCTTCCATTTTGCAGATGAGCGCCTAAACCTTGTTCGCAGGTAACCAGACATTGCTAGTAACTTTTTTCTCTAAAGTCTTATAATTTTTTTAAAAAAAGCTCATAATTTACTCACCTGTTTTCCTGCCTTATTAAGTATATTCAGCGTAGTTAATTTTTCAGAACTTGGTCAGTGTTCAGGTTTGTTACCAGGTTATTATCTTCTCCTAAAAATACACAGCCCTGAACCTGAGATGGGGGAAAACTTCTGGGAGTTTCCCTTCAATTACTGTTTTAGGTTATCTACTGTAAACCAGCTATTCCCTTTATACTCAGTGGTTGCTCTTCTCTTATTGAAATAATATTCAGACTACTTGAACTTAATTCAGAAAGATCTTGGAAAATTGCCTAAATGTTTCTTTCTAGTAGACATAGGGGAAAATATAAACTTAGTTGGTTTTATAACCTTAATTTGTTTCCAATAATTTGCCAAAAAAAAACAAGTCTTCAACCCATGACCCCGTCCAGAAGCAGAGGAGACTGTGATTTGAGAATTACCAGAAGAAAGTCCTCCTTGTTCAAAATTACCCCCAGTGGGAATGTCTGAAATTCCATCATTAAAGATTCCCTCAAAGAAAGATAGCATTTCCCAAACCTGACTCCTATTAAGTGAAAACTTTATTACAGATCCTATTTGAATAATTCATAAGAATAACACTTAAATATGTTCAAACCTGAAACTAGATATAATCTTCATTTGCTTATAATTTTTATAGAACCATAAAGCTAAAACTTGTTTGAAAATTTAACATAAAACTTAAAAATCAATAAGATTAAAACAATGCTGTCTGTAAGATGGCTAATGCTCTGCTGAAAATAAAATTACTAGTCACAACAAGAATATAGAACTGTTTGCTAATGATGATAATCTTTTTGTTTTAGCATAGCTTTATTACCATCCGATTTGTATTTTACGTGTTATATTCCTATGTGCCATCTGTATACCATCTACGGTATCTAAGACACCATTTGTTTTAAAACATACCATTATTTTATGCATGCTTCTCTCAGCCTATCCCAACTTCAGCCTGCAATGGCTACTAATAAAAAACAATGAGGCTACAACATTTGCATTCTTCCAGGGAGATTTTTTCCACTTCTCTTACATACTGCATCTACCACAGAGAATCTCTTCACTGTTAATCTAGAACTAAGAGATGGTCTATACCATCTTCTTCCTGTTATTTATTCAGCAAACATTCATGGAGTACCTAGAATATGTCAAGCACTGAGCTGGGCACAGGAATCTGAAGGTGGCCAAAGCATAGTCTCTGCCTACAGGAGCTTATGCTCTAATACAGAAAATAGACCTGGACATGGCTGTAAAATGAGAAGTGACAAAGTAGAGATCTCTGTATGGCACAGATACAATTGCAACAAAAATACAGGATTATAGGTATAGCTGTCCATGGTAGAAGAGAGGAACGGTAGGAGAAGGAAACACCAAGCTTAAGCTAGATAGACAAGAAGTGGAACAGCGTTGCAGGCAGGGGAACAGTACACATGAGCAAAGACATGGGTACAGGCAAGAAAAAGCAGAGAAGTTCAAGCTATTTTAAATTATTGATTATGGCAAGAGCCAAAAGACAGGTCGGGGTTACAGATTAAACTGGAGTTAGGCAAAGGTCAATGATATAAGGCCGGGAATGTCCTGGTAAGGAGTTTATACATTTATGCTGTAGAGAAGGAGGAGTGGCTGAGGGGCTTCAGTTAGACAGTCAGTTATATTGAAGAAAAATTGTTTTTATTCCCATTGTTATACACTACCTCAGCAATATGGCAACTTGGTACAAAAAAATTAAATTGTTATTGGTGAAATTCTAGTAAGCCATTTCACCCAGAATAAGCAACCCTCCTTCTTCCCTTATCTTCTTGCTGATTAGAAGAGCTCCTCTGTGGAAGACCACAAAGCACAGAATTTAAAACCAGAAGAAAACAAACATTGTTTTTTCCCAACCTAGTTATTTCCAGGTTAAGGCAAGAGATTTACTTTAGTCCACAGAGCTACTACAGTGAAAAAGAATGATCCAAAATTCATGTCCTTCATTCCAGAATTCTTTCTAGTTGTCCATTTTCCAAACTTTGAGACCTCTGATCTAGACAAAATAAAAGTAGTCATTTATAATGTTAATGCCCATGTTAATGCCACTCTATTGTCAAAAATCAGGTTGTTGGAGGTATTTTAAATCATTTTAAAGGTGCTTGAATTACTTAATAATATCTCTATCCCATTTATTCTGACCTGTGACAAATCTAAAGGGTTAAATTGTCAAAACAGACTAGCCAGAATCACAGATCTTACATAGCACCAAACTTTATTAATGATTCGTTGGCTACAAGCCGCCATCAGGAATAAACAAAACATTCATTTTGGGAAAAACCCCAAACTGTCAGACACAGCATCCAAACAAAACAGACCATTTTTCTCCTGCAGTTGGCACATTTTGGTTTTGCATTTACAAGTAATTTTTGAGCATTGTCTGCAAAAACATTTCTCACAAAAAGAAGGCAGTTTGGTTTGGGGACATCTTCGTTCCACATTCTCTTACAGAGCTTACATAGCACCTCTCTCTCCATTCTCCAGCCAGCCTGCTAAATTCCAGGCTTATTTACAATAAGCAATCTAGACAGACCAGAAATGTCCTGCTAAAAAAGTTTCATAAATAGGGACTCCCTGGTATCTTTCCACTGATAAATACTATGAGATTTATACGAAAGTCTGGTGAGGTCATTTTTTCCTCTGCAGGTCTTAGGAAGGGAAAAAATTAGTCACAGGCTGGCTGTTAACACCTTCCCTTCTTTTGGCTTAGCTTCTATGCTTATACCCAAAGTTCAAAATGTAATCAATTATAGGATTACAGGATTATCTGAAAAGTTCCTAAAATGGCCCTATACATATTTGATAATCTATTCAGAATTATTTCTGAAGCAATAATGGAACCAAAACACCCCCCACCATTTTTTAACAAAAATAAATAGCTTTGTGTTTCCAGGCCATATAAGTCAAATCATGTATTCAATTACGTTATTTATTAGGTAAGTTTATTTTTGATAAAATGGTTGAATCTAAAATTAAAACTTCTAATTTATTTTAAAAATCCATAAGGGAACTGCGATTTTGGTAATATGAAATCTAAATTAAAATGCTTTCTTCATAAATACTTAAAGGCTTTTTTCTGTATTAACTGTAATAAATGTATCTTAAAATACATAACTAGTATCTCAAGGAAATTTCCAGATTGCAAAAATACAGAGGGCAAGAAGTATTTGATGGGTTGACTTAGGCTGCCCTGGGTGTGGGTGTGTACTTTGTTGCATAAAGCCTTTGGTTTTAATTTGAAACTGCAGAAGATAAGTGCTCTCATTAAAAACAAAAACAAAAACAGAACCCCTTTAAAAAAAATCATGCGTCTTTGGTGCACTAAAAATCTCATCCAACAGCATAGAACATCAACTTTGTCTGGGCTCTGGGCAGAGGGGAAAAAAAAGTTCTCTTTAACAAATCTTAGTCTTGTATCTTTGCCTCACACAGGTTTGGGGTCAAAATTGACACACACACACACAAAGAGGCAGAGTAGAATAAGCAGATTTTTTTTTGTTTAGCCATGTGGAAATCAACCACCAGAAGAACAGAAAAAGAAAGCTTAAAAATAGTGGCCTAACATTGCAGGACCAGAGAAGGGGATTTTGAGGAGTGAATGAGTTGCTTCATATCATAAGCCCTCATGGATTTTTAAAAATCATTTCCATATTACTTTGCATAAAGTTAGATAAAGATAAGTAGGTGGGTAATTAGAAGGAAAAAAAAAGAAAGAAACCAATGTGTTGTGTGATCACATTTAAACCATTCAAATCAACTATGAAGCTGTGTTGAATCCTCTACTTCTAAATTATTCACAAGATCATTTTGACTCCCTAAAGTTCAGAAACAGAGTGCAAATCACCCAAGCAGAAGTATTTTGCTGCTTTTAAGCCAAAGCCCTGACTAGCTAAGGAGTTGCCTGTAGGAATTAACCAGAACAAAATCCTGATTAAACAGCTAATTGGCTTGTCTACTAAAGAAAAGGAAAACAAAGTACATTTCTCTACCTTAAGGCACAGTCATAAATACAGAGGGTTTTAAGAACCACCTCAGAGAAGATGTTTAAATCGCTGACAAAAGTCAACAAGGTGAAGCCTATAGGAGAGAACAATGAGAATGAACAAAGTTCTCGTCGGAATGAAGGCTCTCATCCAAGTAATCAGTCTCAGCAAACCACAGCACAGGTATGTCCTCTACATTCCTATGCAAGCCTTGATTTTCATCATTTCTTATCTGGTAATAGCATTTAATCACTGCTACGATATATGATTGTTTAGTAGTTTTAGCTGGCACCATCTGGTACATGTACTGTGTCGGGCTTATCTTCATTAATTTATATATTCTGTATGTATTTGTTCATAAAAAGAATAATAAATGTTTAGGAGACTATACTAGGATTTGGAAAAGCCAAGTAAGACTTCTCATTGCTGATTTTCACTTCTACCATCATCCAAAATGAAATCATTTCTCAAATATTAAATTGGTTACTTGATTGAGTTTCAACAAAGAACATCAAGTATCCTGGTCTTCATAAACCACACGTTAACAATAAATCTCTAGAGCAATAGGAAACCTATTGGCTCTCAATTGAGAGCGATTTTACCACTCAAGGGACATTTGGCAAATCTGGGGACACTTTCAGTTGTCATAGCTCCGGGGTGGGGATGTTACTGGCATCCAGTGGGTAAAGTCTGCAGATGCTGCTCAACATCCTATCATGTACAGGACAGCCCTCCACAACGTAGAAATATACACTACAAAATTTTAATACTGCCAAGGTGGAGGAACTTTAAACAAGTCTTTTCACAAGTTCTAAATATATTTTTCTGCAAAATGTATATGATAATTTCTGCTTTGTTATGAGAACTAGAGACAGTAATATATAAAGCACATGGTAGGTACTTTACAAGTGGCCATTATTATTATTAATAAGAATTTGTGTTTCTGTGACAGGTTTAAGTCCTAAGTGATCATTCCAAGAGCAATATTTACTTAGAACTATCTAGAGAATAATTTTCGTGAATTACTCACTAGAATTCTCTAAAAGAGCTACAGAAGATTTTTAGAGCAGTAGTTATTTTCCCATCTGAAACAGCTGGATGAGAGATGGCAAGTACAAGCAGGAGTGCTCCTCAGGGACTAGGGGAGCATGGTCCAATGGTTCGGGTTTAAATGAGCCTAGAGGATAGACAACACTGAGACTATTTAACATTGGCCGTGGAAAATCTGCCTTCCTTTTCTGATTAATGTTGACTGCTTTGCAGTAGAGAGGAGATGAGGAGGATTGTGTTAGTATTGCTTCGAGAGAGTGCCCTTGACTTCTTTCTAATTCTTATGTCAAAATAAATAATCCCACACTAAGTTATTTATATGTTTAAGAACTCATACAATGCCACAAATATTGAGCTGGTACTTCCCTTCAGCTACTCTTGCTGTGTTTTGCTCTGGGAAAGTCACTACATCCATCTTTAACCCTTGCCTACTGTGATTATTTTCCAAGGGAGCACATAAAAACAGTTAATAGCTAATATGTTATTCTCTTGGAGAACATTGTAACTAACAGCAATTACTATGTGCCAAGCAAGGTGCTAAGCCCTTTTCTAGGGCTACTGTATTTAATCCTCACAACAGTCACAGGTCCTATTACAATCTGCTCCTTACACATAGCTAGCAAATGGCAGAGCCTGGATTGGAACCAAGTCCTATCTGAATTCAGCACCTGAGAGCTAAATCACTAGGCTATACTGCTCAAAACAGGAGGGATATTAGTTGAGTCAACCCTTTAAGATACTTTGCCTGCAGGATAAATGGAAATTAGAGAGAAGGCAAAAAAAGAAGAGAAACTTCTTAAAGAGTTATCTTTCCTTTCAAAACAGGAATATTGGAGAAGTACTTAGATTAGGCACAGGTAGAGCACCCCTTAGGTATATCCCATGCCATTCCAACAGCCATAATTTGTGGAAATTAATCGCGAAGTCTACTGGCATCACATTAGATTTTTTTTGTTTGTTTTTTTTGAGACAGAGTCTCATTCTGTTGCCCAGGCTGGAGTGCAGTGGTGCAATCTTGACTCGCTGCAACCTCTGTGTCCTGGGTTCAAACGATTCTCCTGCCTCAGCCTCCCGAGTAGCTGGGATTACAGGCACATGCCACCACACCTAGCTCATTTTTCTGTATTTTTAGTAGAGACGGGGTTTCACCATGTTGGCCAGGCTGGTCTCAAACTCTCGGCCTCAGGTGTTCCGCCCACCTTGTCCTCTCAAAGTGTTGGGATTACACGCATGAGCCACTGTGCTCAGCCACATTATATCTTAAAAGTCATATTTGGGCAATTATTTGCATCTGTTCTTTCCAAGAACATGTGGGTATGGGAAAAAACAGTTTATCTCCAATTTCAAACATGCTAAATGTTAAAAATGACAGAAAGTTAAAATCCTGTTTTCTTTCACGGAATTCGACCTTTCAAAATGGCATTTAAACAATAAGCCTCTGAACTATGAATGAATGATTAGAGTCTTATAAGCAAATATCTAGGAATAAATATATCAATGTATGTTGTGTTTTTTAAAGAGTCATTTAAAGAGCGCATTTACACACCAAAATGTCATGGGTAATTCTCACCTATCAATAAACAATAATTTAAGAACTGCAAATCAGTCTAATCCAAAGTCTCTCTTACCCCAGAAGAAGACAATCTTCACATAAATCTACATTTGCATACACATAAAGACTATGATATAAATGTTTATGAATAACATCATAATGATGCAAAAGGACTTGATTGAAGTCAGAAGGCTTTTTCACTGTTTATAAATAGTCCTGGACTTATACCTTTCTAGCTATGTTCATATAAACTAGCCACTCAATCAATTTCATATTCAATAATATAATAATATTAATAATAATAGCTGCCTTGCCTAATGTATATGGTTATTGTGAGGCTTAAGTGAAAATCAGCCAATTAATTTATTTTTTAGTTTAAAATGCTTCTATGACACACAAGGCTTATAAATAATGTCAAAACTCTATAGCAGGCACACAAGACTCTCAGTGTCCTTCTGGTCCCTGCCTACTCTCAAGCCTCATCTACTCACCCTTTGTCCCATCCAACCACTCCTACTGTAGTCTCTCCCCACCTATGTACAGTCACGCCTTTGGCTTTTGCTAAACCTGCATCATCTGCCTGGAATATTTTCTAAGTCCTCTCCATGTGGAAAACAAAAATCTTATCTTTATAAAGTCAAGAGTCACTTTCTTTGGAATAGTTTCCTTTCTTTCCCTTCTACTCCAGTAGAATTGACCACTTCCTGTTTATGCCCCATCCTAATCCTCTACAGACATTGATTCGTCACCTACATTTTCTTGCACTTAACATTTTTGTGTGTTTGTTTCCCCTTCTAGACTGTGCATAGCTTGGGAGTCAATCTTTATGTTCTAACCTCATATCTTGTTTCACTCTGCCCCTGTAGAAACATCCTGAGGCACACACTGGCCATGTCTAGTGGGACATAACGGCATTTCAAAGGAAAGCTTAGATGATCAGACAAATGATGAGGTAGAAGCACATGAAATCATGGAGAGAAGAAAGGGAGCTTTGTGTGAATGGGACCAAACTGCCTTCTCTCCACTATTTTAAGTTCTACCACTAAAGACCTAGACTAATGCTAGGCCTATGGCAAGTAAAGACCACAACTGAAGGAATGTGAACAAGAGAAACACAGAATCCACACTGAAAAAACCAGAGGGCAGCTGTGGAGGCTGAGGTTGATTATTCAATAGTAGGCCAAGAATGCCCATTTTAAATGCAAGAATCATTTTTAGTACATCATAAACAGTCAATTTTAATGATCTGATTGACAATTAAGTGGAAAATGGTGTTATGTTTTACATTCAACTTCATTTTTATGTAAATTCATCACATACAATCTCCATGTTTTTTCTCAAAGGAAGAAAACAAAGGTGAAGAGAAATCTCTCAAAACCAAGTCAACTCCAGTCACGTCTGAAGAGCCACACACCAACATACAAGGTCAGAATGCAGTCTGAAAAAAAAAAAAACTAAAAAGTGAAATACATATGTATCTGAAATGTGCTGTCTGATGAAATATTTGTCCTTGACTAGGTAAATTATCTAGGGTCATACTGAGGTTATTTGAAGATCTGAATATTTCAAAAACTTTATATCCTCATTCAGTAACTCATTTGTCCATGCAATAGATGCATTTTCATCACCTGACGTGTGCCAGGCACTGTTCCATGGGCTGGAGGTGCAGTAATGAGCAACATGGGCAGAGTCTGAGGTTACATAGAGCTTGTAGTCTAAAGAATCACATCATAGATAAGTAAGCATATTGTGAACGATGCAATTTCAGACATTGATAAGCAATATGAAGACATTAACATGAATGTGGAATGAACACATTTAAAGGTTTAGCACTCACACCTCTGCTCCCTCCTGCTAAACTCTCTCCATTATAAGGCTCATTTACTCCTAAGGCTACCACACTCGATTCTACAGGGATGATTCTAAATCCGTATCAGGTCAATTTCTTTTTTAAGACTCAATATTTTTCAACTCATCACTAGATGTACACGACGGTATATTCTACTGCATTACAAAGAAAGCATGTCTAAAACTAAATTCCTTATCCTCTCCTACAAATACGCTCCCTCTCCTGATTTACTTCTACCCCTGGTACTATCATTCTTTCAGCCTCCCAAGCTCAAAACCTTACTCAGGTTTTATTCCTTTAACTAGGATGTCCTGTAAAGTAAATTAGTCACCAAATCTCCTTTCATAAGGACCCTGAAACCCACTTCCTTTTTTTTTTTTTTTTTGAGACGGAGTCTCGCTCTGTCGCCCAGGCTGGAGTGCAGTGACGTAATCTCGGCTCACTGCAAGCTCCAACTCCCGGGTTCACGCCATTCTCCTGCCTCAGGCTCCCAGGTAGCTGGGACTACAGGTGCACACCACCACGCCTGGCTAATTTTTTGTATTTTTAGTAGAGACGGGGTTTCACTGTGTTAGCCAGGATGGTCTCGATCTCCTGACCTCGTGATCCTCCCGCCTTGGCCTCCCAAAGTGCTGGGATTACAGGCGTGAGCCACCGCGCCCGGCCCACTTCCTTTCTTTCCAATCTCAGCAATACCATCCTGGCTTGGGCCCTTATTAGTAGCTTATGTCTGCACTACCCCCAGGCCAAGTGGTTGCTTTTGTTTAGAACTCTATGTCACCCATCTCTCCCCTTGTTACCCAGCCCAAACACTGTTAGCAGATTATTTTCCATTAACCACCACTTTGATCTCAACCTTTGCTCAAGAAGCTTAAGTGCTTGCATATTGCCTGCAGGACAAAATCTAAATTCCTCCACCTGACTTTGTAGAACTTAATGTGATCTATTCCCAGACCCCCTTTCTAGACCTTCTCTCCTACTTCTCCCCAGTAGGAACACTACCCCCAACCAAAAAGAATACAAAAATGAAAGGGAAATCACTAGAACAGAATATGTTTTGTTAAATAATAAAAATAAAATTATTGCCATAAAACTAGCACAAATGTTTTGCTTTTCATCTGTTAGACAAAGTCCGTGTATGATAATTGTTAATGACTTCCTATTTGCACTAAAACAAATATTTGAACTGAGGCACAATTGAGCTTTTACTAGCCCAAATGTCTCATCTTCAAGGAACAAAAATAAGAAATGCACAAAAATTACAAGAAGATTATAAATTTAAAAACAAATCACAAGAAATGTTTCAAATACACAAATTGCTGTCAAGGAATATCCCCACAGTTGAAGTACTGAGGCCACTATCCCAAGCAAACTAACTCAGGAACAGAAAACCAAATACCGCATGTTCTCACTTGTGGGAGCTAAACATTGAGTACACATATAAAGATGGGAACAGCAGACACCAGGATCTACTTGAGGGTGGAGGATGGGAGGAGGGTGAGGCTAGAAAAACTACCTATATGGTATCATGCTTATTCCCTTGATGATGAAATAATCTGTATACCAAACCCCCGTGACACAAAATTTACCCATATAATAAACCTGCACATGTACTCCTGAACCTAAAAGGTTTTTTACATTTTTAATTTTTAAATAATTCCAAATTCCAGTACCATCTTATTTAATTTGGAAATGCTACATTAAACCTGTTGTGTAATAAAGAAAAATTTAAAAAAAGGACCGCTCTGAACAAACGGCCCCACTCTCATACTTACTTGTTTCTATTTAGGAGAAAAGGAAAGAACCTATATGAAGAAAATAATTGAATTTTACAGACATATGTAGAATAAACTTAAATAACTGGAGGGAAATATGTGTCCACTTGGGAGGATAATATTATAAAGATGTTGATTTTTTTCCTAAATTAATTCATATTTATACTTTTTACAATCTACTCTCTACCTACTTACAAGAATAAAATTTGTTTAAAAAGGGGAAGAAAATTCACTTTAGTTTTCTTGACTTTATTTACTTATTTTGAAAAACACCTCTGTTTTTTCACTATGCAGATTAGAATGTAGAGGATACTTGTTCTTACACAGACCAGGTGTTTTTGCCACTATCTTTCATCTGTACTTTTATCTCTGCCACAAAGATGGAAAACAGTATCTTCCAAATAGAAAATCAGCATTGACTTATCCGAGGAGAAAGGGGGAAAAAAAGCAAGTGTTCTACAATACATTTTTCAACGTGAATGCAATGTAATACTTCCTAACTCATGACTAAAGCTAGACTGTTCAACCGCTAGATTATCTGATTTTAAATATTTAGGATAATGTGTCACTGAAAGAGGAAAACACTTAATAATCCTAAAACTCTATCTGATCCAAACTCACATATATAAAACTTCCATAAATAGTAAGAATCATAAACCAAGAGGACATTGTAAAAAATGTGGTCTTGCCTTTTTTTTTATCAGTAATTGAAGACCATTATTCCATCTTCAAATTTGTTTAAAAGGAGAAGACCCTTTTGTAGACTATACAACAATCTTGAATGCATACACCAAAATGTGATTAACAAATGGAAGTACCGAGGAAGAGAGAAACATTCTGATAATTCAAACTACAATTCTTTTTTTCTGAGTCACTTTGTAATAGTAATGGTTTAAATCTACACTTCTTTGCACAGAAAAATACAATCTTAATTAGCATAAAACCAAGGATTACACCTTTGAAAAGACAAGTTTATTCTTATCTTTGTCATACTTTTTTGAAAGTGTATTTGTAAGCTTAAATTTTTCATAGCTGGTAATAAAAACTCTTTTGTGGAAGTTTCATTTAACAGAGGAGCTATTTGAGTAGAAGGAAAAAGTAGTTTCATTTAAATCTGCAGACTTAGCATGTCTCCAAAGACTTTAATAGGAATAACAGTTATATTTAAGATATTTTGTCTTGAAAAAGCAAAATTATTAGTGTTTAAAGATAGCCTCTGATATGTGCTTGGTATTTTTGTGTTCACTTCAAAACATGCAGGTGCAATGTCATAAAATCTGCAGATGTTGATTTCTGATTATAGAACTCTTATCTTCTGCAGAACATGGTTTAATTTATATCTGCCATGGAAATGAAGAATGCAACATATTTTGGATTCAAATAAAGATAACTTGCTAAGGTCCTCTTTTGATTATAATCATCTTCCTTAGGCATCTATTTCATTTATATTACGTTAAATGCTTCTTTAAATAAATGTCTTGGTACCAGTAAAGGATATGTAAGTAATTCACCTAGTGGTTTACGATACTTTTAAGTGAACTTATTTGTGTAGAAATGGGTCAAAGTTGAATTCCCATTGCTAGTATGGTGTGGTAAGCCAATTAATGGCTATCCAAAGCTGTCCACACCATAATCTCTAAAATCTATTAATTTGTTAGCTTACATTGAAGAAAATTGCTAATGTTACTAAGGATCTTGCAATAGGAAGATTATCCCAGATTATTCAGGTAATCCCAATGTAATCAAGGGGTCCTTATAAGAGTTGAAGCAGGAGAGTCAAAGGCAAGAGCTGGGACAATGAAAGCAGAGTTGGACTGATGCTCTCTGGAGGTGGAGGAAGGGACCAGGACCCAAGGAGGGCTGTGACCTCTAGAAGCTGGAAAAGACAAAGAAAGGATTCTCTCCTGGAGCTTCCAGGAGGAACACAGCCCGTCAGACACGTTTTAGACTTCTGACTTTCAGAACTGTAAGACAACTGACTGTGTTGCTTTAAGCCATTAAGTTTATGGTGATAGATTACAGCAGCAATGGAAAACTATAATACATACAGCTTTAAGAGAATTCCAACTTGAAATACAAAATACAATCATTTTTCTCCTGGCTAACACGGTGAAACCCCATCTCTACTAAAAATACAAAAAATTAGCCAGGCATGGTGGTGGATGCCTGTAGTCCCACCTACTCGGGAGGCTGAGGCAGGAGAATGGCGTGAACCCGGGAGGCGGAGCTTGCACTGAGCCGAGATTGCGCCACTGCACTCCAGCCTGGGCAACAGAGCAAGACTCTGTCTCAAAAAAAAGCAACCATTTTAAAAATGAAATTGAGTTTTCCTACAATCATGTTGAATTCATAGTAAAGGCAGTATACTATACAAAAAAAAAAAACAAAAAAAAAACCAGCATTTGAGAATTTGACACCCCCAAATTCAAATCACAACTCTGCTACTTTCTAACTCTTTAGTTGAGGCATTTAACATCTTTGAGTGTCATTTTGCTCATGTATAAAATAAGGACAACACTGTTATCAGTGTTGGGTTGTGAGTGAGAATTAAATTAGTTAATATATGTAAAGCATTTAGCATTGAGGTTGGTAAATCCCAACCCTGATACAAGCCAGAGAGCATAAATGAGGAGCATTCATGCCCTGTCTGAAGAGGTCAGAGGCTACTCAGCTCTGCTAGTCACTGTCACATGGGGATGAAGGTCAAGTTCTGCCAGGTGTTACACTTTGTCAAGACAAACTACAAACACAAATGTTAATTTGAAAGATCTCAATTTTTAAATGTTGACTTTTTTAATGTTTAAATATTCCCTTTCTTAAATCACTGGGAACACATAACTGAATTCTTATCAAATTTAGTCCACAAGACCATTCTGTGACCTCTAACCAATCACGTGGTAGACATGTAATGTTGTCTGCATTTGTAAACAGTGAAATCCCTAGACAAAATTCTGAATCTGGCAATGCGTTTAGTGATCCTGTTACTTTTCCATTCCTCTTTACTCATAATCTCCATCCCAGTCTTTTTTTTGTAAACAGACTACAAGTAGGGTGGCCTCCCTGGAACTGCTTTTCAAATAGCTTTCCACAGCCAAGACCCCTAGGTTCCAAGTCTAGCACAATTCCAGATCTACAGAGGTGCCCCCAGCCTTGCCCAGGTCCCTATCATCTCTCCAAACTGACATAGCCTGCATTTCAGCCAACTCTCACTTTGGGCGCAATCTAAAGCTAAAAACTGCCCTGGAGCTAAAACTACTCTAAAAATAATAATAAAGCTGGCCAGGCACGGTGGTTCATGCCTCTAATCCCAGTGCTTTGGGAGCCCAAGACAGGAGGATTTCTTGAGACCAGCCTGGGCAACATAGCGAGACCTGACCTCTATCCCCCCAAATTTTTTAAATTAGCTGAGCATAGTAGCGCCCGCCTGTAGTTCCAGCTACTCAGGAGAATGAGGTGGGAAGATTACTTGAGCCCAGGAGTTTGTGGTTACAGTGAGCTATGGTCATGCCACTGCACTCCAGCCTGCATGACTGAAAGAAACCCTGTCTCTTAAACCATAAATAAATTAAAATATAAAATAAAGTCCAGTTTTTCAGAAAAGGTACTGGATGTTTAAATAGGAAACCACTTTTCAGTCCTTGGCAGTAACAATTAGCATATACAATTTAATGTGTCCTATGTGGAAAAGAAAAATAACTAGGCAATCTACTGAAATTTAGTTTACAAAAAGCAGTAAAGACTTTGCCGTGTATGACCAACCAGTTTGACTCACATGCATAGGAAGTACTACTATGGCTAATTTTAGTTCTGTAGTCCACTCCCTGTAACTTTCAGTCCTATTCACCAGCCAAAGGATAAGGTGGGAAGAGAGACCCTCCTAAAAAATGTATATAACTTTTTATCAAAACTACTCAAGCAGATTTCTCAAAGAACTTAAAACAGAACTACCATTCTGCACCAGCAATCCCATTACTGGGTATATATCCAAAAGAAAATAAATTGTTCTACCCAAAAGACACATGCATTCTTGTATGTTCATCACTGTGCTATTCACAATAGCAAAGACATGAAATCAACTTAAGTGCCCATCAACAGTGGATTGGATAAAGAAAAGGTGGCGCATATATACCATGGAATACCACACACCCATAAAAAAGAATGAAATCATGTCCTTTGCAGCAACATGGATGAAGATGGAGGCCATTATCTTAAACAAATTGACCCAAAAATAGAAAGCCAAACATCACATGTTCTCACTTATAAGTGTAAGCTAAACACTCATGGGCATAAAGATGGGAACAATCGATTCTGCAGGCTACTAGAGGGAGGAAGGTGGGGGAAAGAGTTGAAAAACTAACTTTCACCTTAGAGGAGATATAAAAAATAAAATAATAACAAAAAAAAGAAAAGTTAAATGTTGGGTACTCTGCTCACTGTGTGACAGGATCATTCACATCCCAAACCTCAGCATCATGAAGTATACCCATGTAACAAACACACACATGCATCCCCTGAATCTAAAATAAAAACTGAAATTTAAAAAAAGACTCAAGCATATTTATTTCCTTCATCCAAATAGAAATAGTCTTATGTAGCCAACAATCAGAAGTATTCTTTTAAAATGATACCTGATAGGATGATAAACAAAAGAATTGAGAAATGAATAAAGTTGGCATGACATTTCTGAAAATTTAGTCTAGAAAAAAGATAAATATTACATGCTTTCTAGTTTGAGATTATGAAGAAAATTCCTAATTGTGCTGGTTTGGCAAGAGACAGAGACATAATCAGGACACCTTCAGTGGCAGGGGCTCATTGTAAGAAAAGTTATGGATAACTGGAGCTGAAAAGCCATTCAGGGGAGGCTTTCAGACTGAGGCAGCCTAGGAGCTAATTACTTTTTCTCCTTTTCCCTCAGTGAATATGGCTTCATTTCTCATGAGCGCTGTGTTTTCTCTGCATATCTACTCTGGACTGCTCTCATTTCCATTTACTCGTTTTTCAGTCCAAATTCCAAAGGGAGTAGTCTGACTGACTTAGATAACAACCGTTTTTCCCATTGAGCAGAGCCCTTCAGACCACCATTGAGGTTGCCAGCCAGGTGTGCACAGGCCACCCTCTTGAGATTAGGTGCTCAGCATGTGTGTGATGGGTAACCATTCCTGCATGTAATACAGCAGAAAGCTCCCTCGCTTAAAAGAGCGAAGTTTGGCATGGAAAGCATACCCTGTTTTAAATATTGAATAGAGAACAGATTCTGACTGATAAAATTACTGTCATTACATGTTTTATAAGCTAAAAATTTAAGAGACCCTAACCAATGTGGATAGGATGGATTCTTTTCCTTTAAAAGGCCTTTTATGTTGTAGTTTGCATGATTTAAATATATTTACATAATTCAATTAAACTCTGTGCTTTTAGGCTTCTTTCTGCCAAAGAATATAGCTGACTTATGGAAAATTGCATTACGATTTTCTGGTTCCTGGGCTCTGTTAAGTAAATGGAAGTTTTTGCATCATGCCCCACATACGTCAGTGCTATGAAGACCTGAAAGAGTTAATATACATTTTCTTTTTTTAAGCAATTTATTCCAGTCTGGCTCATGGAACACTTTGTGTTTATATTGCATTTTTCTCAAAGGGAGTCTTTATCTAATCCTCACAGAAATCCCCAGGACAAAAGTATTTTTCATTTTATGGATGAGGAAACTGTTATAGAAAAGAGACTTATCCAGAGTCACCTAGAGAATTAGTTATGTAGGGATTACAGGTCTCTGTTCAGTACCCAGCACTGGTAACTCATCACACTCCTTAATACCTATATATAAAATGTGTTTTCTAGATGAATTAATCTCAGTTTTAAAAAAGTCCCTGAAACCTAGCATGACATTGAGAGAGGACTGGATTCCTCCATCCTGACACAATAACAAAACTAACTTAGATGGATCCACGTTCTTTTTCATTTGGCGATTTGCACATTTCTTTACTTGTGATGATGTATCCTAAAGTCAAAAATCTTCCTAAATACAAAGATCCCTTCAGGACATTATAGGACTTTAAGGCTGCCTAGAGGACACCTTAGTTTTGACCCCATGCAAAGATCCTGTCCTCCCTCAGCACAGGCTCCCTTAGCACAGGCTTCTTAGATTGGCTGGAGGCTCCTGAGTACCACCAGCCAACAGAGCCTTCACTACCTCACAAAGCAGTGCATTTTGTGGTTAGACAAGTTGCTAGAATGTTTGAGGGTTTTGCATGTTTGTTTTGTTAATTCATTGGTAAATCTTTCTTCTGCCTTCTAGACTACATGAAATAAGTCTATTTTCTTTTCTATGTAACAGCATTTCTATGAATTTGAAATAACTATTAGGTCACTAGTTAATCTTAAATACTTTACTAAAAGAGCCTAAATTCCTCACACCATTTCTCATATGAGATGGTTTCCAGAACTCTCATCCCTTCTGAGTCCTTCTCTGGATTTCTTACAGATCACATGTTTTTAATATAAAGTATGTCATTTTTCTGTTCTTCTGAATGCCATTTTAAAACCCTCTTTCAGAATCCATTTTATGTGCACTGCTGTAATGTTGTCAACTTCCTCCATGTTGTTTGACAATCTACAAAGATACAATAAAATTTCAAGTGTGATTAAAGTATTATAGTTAAAATTATTCTAAGTACACTAGATAATCCAGCAACTCTGAAATTAGCCACAAGCTGAGTCAAAAATACAACCTCGGGTGCCAGAAAATAATCATTAATCATATACTTCTTAAAACTGTTAGTCCTTAACTCCAAATGTTCATTTAGATGGAAAATAATAGTATCATTTATGCATCTAATTGAAGTACCCAGACTTAGTCTTTATTAATGCATCTAACATCCAGTTACTCAGGTACTGGTGGCTCCTAATAAAAGGAGATTTATTTTTGAGACAGAACCCACATGTCTTTGATGTCCTAAGACCTAGAAATTTGACCAAAGTAGTACCATCCCCCACACCAAAGATTCTAACCAGTGAAGGCATTGTCAAGTCTTGTGCTTTTCATATCCATCTAAAACAAGCCAACTGAGTGTCTTTTTAATTTACAACCTTATTCCCATATTAGGTTCTTTCTTTGAATCCCTCCTGTCCAGCATTTATGTAATGTCACTGATAAAATGTGGAAGGTTAATGGATTTCCACATCACTTATTTCATCACCTGAAGAGAGAAGCAGATGTTTCACACCTGCTCGTGTCTCCATGTTGTGCTGCTACAAGGGGCCAAGGAGATTGGAAGTATATTACACAGGCTCAGTGTGAGACGCTGCCAGGCTCAGGATGGAATCAGCCTGGTGTGTGGAGAGCAAACTCTACTTACTTTTTGCACATTCAGTAAAGGCAACCATGTCAGAATACTTTGATTCCAGATTTCACTATCTGCCACAGGTACACATTCCAGGGAAGAATTTGACCAAGTGTACTGATGAGCTCTGGCAATTGCTATACAATGTGCAAAGAGCACCATTGGCAGAAAGACTTACACTATTCATTTGGGCAGCTATGAAATCGGGAATCCTGCTGTCCATGTGTGAAGCTGGGAAGAATCACAATGTGCCGTTGACAACATTTCACCCAGATGCCAGAGCAAGATTTGCCTTGTATTTTAGATTTCTCTTTCATGATGAGGATGATGCAAACACTCTGACCATCTGTTTCCACAAACAAATAACATGTTGCATGGATAAAAAGACACCCACACTGAACTATAGTTGACAGGCATTCTTTTGTTTTGAGTCCTCATGGGTTTTTTAAGTTGTTGTTCTGCTTTGAAGCCAAGAATAGGAAATAACTGGTTTCTAATCTTCATCAATAAGCTATTAATGAGGATTTATTTTGTAATTAAATGTTTATCTACAAATCAAATTAGGCTGAAATTAATTTATAAATATCCCAGGCTTGTCAAAATAAAGGCAGGATCAATTTAGAAAGGCTTGGTAATAGCTAGAGAAGATCTGGTAAGTTGCTAAGATCTACCTAGAATTAATTTTATCCAAATGTTATGGTGATAAACAAAAATTCTTATTAGGAATGGACAAAAAGAACTATTGCAGAACAGTTGGTCATTTAATTGGTACTAGCAGAAAAGTTAATACTGAAAATGCAATACATATGCTGTAGCTTGAATGAGAGATGGAGGAGGTATATGATGCAGCTTATATCCATGTGGCTTTATAAGAAATAGCCCACCAGGCACAGTGGCTCACACCAATAATCCCAGCGCTTTGACAGGCACATTGCTTGAGCCCAGGAGTTTGAAACCAGCCTGCACAACATGGCAAAACCCCATCTCGACAAAAAATACAAAAATTAACTGGGTGTGGTGGCTCATGCCTGTAGTTCCAGCGATCCGTGAGGCTGAGGTGGGAGAATCACTTGAGCCCAGGAGGTCAAGGCTGCAATGAGCTGTGATCGTGCCACCGCACTCCAGCCTGGGTGACAGAGTGAGACCATGTCTCAAAACAAAAACCCATAGCCAATAAAAGCCTTTAAGAAATGTTTTACAGTACAGATCCTATTTGTTTTACATTCAGGATTTTTTTCCTGATTTTTACTCATATTTCATGTTCTTTATCAATCCTAATTTTCTTTTAGGGTAAGTACTCCTAGAAACATATGTGAACACAATGATCCATAACATTTTTCTTGGTCCGGACTCCTTTGAGAAGCCCATGATAACTCTAGATCCCCTCCGTGTAATAAAAGGTATATACAACATACGGCTTCAAGGATTTCAAATGAAAAATGCACTAGACATCCATGGCCAGCAATTAAGAATTTTGCTTCTAAATATCATACAGTAATTGTCCAAGTGTTTGTGGATACAAAAAAGGATTAGGCTGCCACTTTCACAGACAGCAATACAAAATGGAAATTTGTCAGAGATCTGATCTATATGATTTTTGTTTTGATTGGGTAAAGAGAAATGGAAAAATATGACTTGACCCAAACACATAAGGAAAACAGATCCTTCTCTCTTATTTTTATCAAAAGCTTGTTAGTACAAAATGACATATTGAAAGTGCAATTTTTTTTACTCTGAAATCTGTTGGATACTGATAAACTCATTAGTGTACCACATGTGCCTGTACAGAAGGGTCCCTATCCTACAACTTTCAATATTTCACCTAAACATAATCTTTACACGCAGGCTTCAAGGATGTGATTATATTGAGACCTTTGTATCCCAAGGAAATTGGAGAATTGTTTTTCTTTCCATTTAAACGTAACAAAAACATAGCTAGTACTGTGTTTTCTATCTTCTAGCCAAAATACTATAATTCCAAAATAAAAGTAGATAGGAGATGCGTAATGAATAAAAGTGTCTTGGGAAATCCGACAATTTAGGCTTTCTTAGTCTTAAACTTTTAAAAATGTTAAGGAGTGACTCAATTTTATGATTTCCTTTATTCCTGAAACTTGTTCCTGAAAAGTTTAGTACCTTGAAAGATTTTTAGATGGATCTTAGAAACGTTCATATTAAAGGACTGGTATGGTGATCATCCCCTGATTTATCACTTTTGTAAATCCAAATTTTCAATACTGGGTTTGCTTATATCTTCAAACTATATGTATTACAAGAAAATAAAATGATGATTTGGGCCTCCATTTTAATATCTTAAGCACAAGACATCCAATTAAAAATGTTAGAAGCTGTGGAAAATGAATAACTATTAAATTGTATTTGTTCTTATTTTTCTTTTCCACTTCTACATTTTCTTTTAATATTAAGTAATTTGCTTTCATTAAAATCTTCTCTATAATCCAAATATTTACCAGTAAGTTGATTATTCTCTGGGTCAATTACAATTTAAACTATATTAATTAGAAATTGTATCTGTAGGCTTGAAGGGAAGAAATTAATTTCTGTACTGAAAATAAAGCTAGTACATATTAGTTTGTATCATTTCTTCAGAAAATACTTCACAACTTAAAGATGGTCAAGCTAAAAACAAAAATTTGATTTCATAAAAATGTAGAATGCAAGTGCTAAATAATGTCAATCACATTTTTTCCTATTTTACTTTTCTGAATTTTATGATGTATCAATTTCAGCCCAAAATTATGAATACTTTAGCAAAACTGGAAATGCCTTCTGAATAATAAATTCTTATTCTCAGCTTTGTCAATATCAAAAAGAAATATATCTTATGAACTCTTTATTACATAATACACCAACTTCAATTACAATCATGTGCTGCATAAAGATATTTTAGTCAATAAAAGACTGCATAAAAGAGGGTAGTCTCATAAGATTATAATAACATATTTCAAACTGTATCTTTTCTATGTTTACATACACAGACTGACCATTGTGTTAGAATGGCTTACAGTATTTATTACAGTAACATGCTGCACAGGTTTGTAGCCTAGGATCAATAGAGTAAACCGTATAGCCTTGGTGTGTGGTAGGCTATAACATCAGGATTTGTATGATATAAGTACACTCTGTGATGTTTGCACAACGACTAAGTCACCTAACAATGCATTTTTCAGAATATATCTCTGTCATTAAATAGCACATGACTGTATTTTTTCATTGGCCTGAAGGTGTCTACCAGTTAATTCTTCCTGCATAAAGTCCTACTTTGTTTAGAAGTCCCAGGGGAGGTGTTCTTGAGAAGACTATTCTAAAAAACAAGCAGCATCTTTGTAGCTCATGTTGCCAAATATAGCTGGGTCAAGAGTGGTGTACATTCTTCTATCTATGTGAATTTTTTTTTCATAGACAAACTCTCCAAGAAAAATTCCTCTGGAGATCTGACCACAAACCCTGACCCTCAAAATGCAGCAGAACCAACTGGAACAGTGCCAGAGCAGAAGGAAATGGACCCTGGGAAAGAAGGTCCAAACAGGTGAGCATTTAATAAAACACACAACATATTTTAGAGATATTGCTCAGCCTGCCCTAAAGAGCTCAAATATCCACTCTCCCCTTTAGCTGAATATAAGGGCAGAAAAAATTCAATAGTCACATAACACAAGAAAACTGTGTCAGAACTAAAAGGTTGGTTCTGTCCAGTTCATCGTACCTCACTGGCCCAGCATGGCCACTAACCAATATCTCTAGGCAGCCATTTGGCTATAGGCCAAATCACAACAAAAATATTGCTGTTACATGTATGAGTCATTGTATCATTATGGAAACAGCCTATATATTTACTAGGCATGAATTTTAAAAAGAAATGATGAAAATTTTCCAAGCTCACAAATAAACAGCTATTCCAATTCTGTGAATATTTTATTGTTTCAAAAGATTAATTATTATTTCCTTTCATCCACTAAAGACAGTGTGACATGCTAACCAGGAATAATTACAGAACTGGAACATCTTTATGCCACTGAAGGAACACAGCTTTATAAGTACTTCCCATAAGAGTTTTGGAAATACTACAAAAGAGATAACAATTTAAATGTGAACCAGTAAATCTGCAATAAATCCCAACAAGGAGGTCCTTCATTTTGCCTCCTCTTGGCATGGTATTATGTACCTGCTGATCCAGTTTAAATGGCTTAACTATAATTGATATAATTGCAATATGTTTATGAAACAATAAAAGCATATTCTTCTTATTTAATAGACAAAAAGAGTTGTCACTTATAAAGAAGTTAAAAGTACCTATTCGTCCATCCCACTCCACCCTACCCCGCCTTCTCTCTCAGCAGCACCTCTACTGTGTTAAACCATCTGCTGTCAGTAGGAGTCATCGTGATTATCTAGGACCCAGGGAATTGCTGAATGAACAATTGGCATCAGAAACAGAGAATGCCTTTTCGATAAACACAAATTTGACTATATGAAAATAAACACAAGCTCACTCTACCACATACATGCACACACATACACACGTGTGCAAATAAACACAATGTTATTTGACAAAAATAAAAGTTGACATATTATTTTGGCAGAGAGATGTTTAAACTCTGAGGTAAGGACTGTAATCTAACAAGAGAACAACTAATTATTCATATTTTCTATAACTGTTGTTGTTTACAGAATTATTTTCAGTCCTATTAGTGGATCATCATTATCTTCACTCAACAGATAAGCAACCAAGATACTGAAAGGTTAATTCATTTGCCTATAGTAATAGGGTCAGCTCTCCTAATATTAGACTACAAAAGATTTGAATTCCCAAAGAGAACTTTTACTTCCTCACACCAATACACTCCCAGCCTTCTAAACTAATCTCCCTTTCTAGCATTAATTTTAATATGTTTATTTTTTACAATAACCCATGGCAATTGATAGATTTTCAAAGGACTGAAGTTGAAGCCATAACTAACATTTTGGGGGATAAATTCTTTTTAATCCGTATTCATTCCTAGTATTTCTTATACTCTTCTGAAATGTGGAAGTGGAAACCTTTCAATTACCCAGGGGTCAATCAGCATAGCTCAAAAACACAAAACTTCTTGACATGACCTCTCAGGCCCTGCCTGGTCTGTCTCTCACCTGTTTTTACTTTGTCCTCTCCCAACACACAACTTTCCCACCTCTCTGCTCCAGTCACACCTGTTCCATTTCAGTCTCTTGTATTTGTCATGTTCCCTCCTGCCGCAGGCTTTTGCACATACTACTTCCTCTGCTTGTTCTATTCTTTCCTCCCCTGATCACCTAATTAACTTCTATTCATTCTTCAGATAACACTATGACCAATACTTCCTTTGTAAGGCTTTCCCTGACATTCCTAACTAGGCTATGTGCCCCTATTATAAGATCTCTTTCACAGCATTTATTGCTGATGCGTTTTATATGATTATCTGCCTGAAAAATCCATCAGTCTCAATCTCTAAATTGTGTGCTTCATGATGGCAGGGGCCATGCCTGTTTTTGTTGATGATTAGTATCCCCAGTACCTACATCAATGTCTGGCACATGGTAAATATTCAATACATATTTAACAAATGAATTGATTGATCCAAACATATTGGATTTGCTTGAACTGCTAGATTTTCAAAACTGTACAGCTTGTCCAGGAGGAGAGAGCAAGACACAAGTGACTCTCCAAGTCTTCCCATTCCTTCCTGCTCAGAATTCTTGATAAAAGCAAGAATAATCAGTAGCATATTGCAAAGATAATGAGGAAAAAACATGAGGCTGTAAAGCTCTCAATTCCTTACTTCTCTTCTAACATGGCTTTTCATCAGTATCACTATCCTGAGATGGCAAAACTGTTAAATCCAGAAGACTTTTTTTAAGTGTTATTTTAGTTTCATGGGTACATATGCAGGTTGATTCTATAGATAAATTTCATGTTGCAAGGGTTTGATGTACATATTATTTCATCAGCCGGGTAATAAGCACAGTACACAATAGGTAGTTTTTTGACCCTCAGCCTCCTCCCTCCGGTCATCCTCAAGTAGGCTCTGATGTCTATTGTTTCCTTCAACGTGTCCTTGTGTGCTCAATGTTTAGCTCCCATTGTAAGTGAGAACATGTGGTGTCTGGTTTTCTGTACCTGTGTTAGTTCACTTAGGATAATGGCCTCAAGCTCCATCCGTGTTGCTGCAAAGGACATGATTTTGTCAGAACACTTTTTAATGTCTTCCTGGCTACAACATAGATAGCACAGTGGTTTGAGAAGTATTAACAAACTAAGTAGACCCAAGTTAGCTTAAAGTTCTTGCTTTGTTATTAGATAGTTGTTCACATGTTTTCTCAGGATTGGGTGAAAACCAGCTGCACTGAAGGAACAACTTGAAAGGGGCATTAGAAGCTCCAGTATCAGCTTTGACTAAAATTAACAGGAATCTTTAAGTTCAATACCATGTAGAACTGACCAAAGCTTTCTGTTCCAATCTCATGGGTGACAACAGTTACCATATCTAGAATCCTAGGGACAGAGTTTTTATACATTATAAGAAAATATCAATGATAAAATAATTATTGAAATTATTACTTCACAATGCTTTTGATGAGTAAAAGATCACCTTTGTATTTTCAGTTGTTAAATATCAGCATCTTCAACCTTGGGCAAGGTCAGGTTTTAAAAAGCTCTTTCTCCTAGAAAAAAATTAAGTATTTGATTGATTGCAGGAACTAAATATAGATGCTGTGTGAGTGACCAGCTGTCACCTCAATTTTTTAAATTTGGAAAATTTGAAAGAAGTTTTCTTATTGTAAGTGCAATTACTTTATCTTCTCACGTAAGCCTTGAGCTGAATAGGGATTATTATGTCTGGACTGATCAATAGGTACTGGGGAGAATGCATAGTGTGGATTTTGCTGTCTGTGTGTAAGAAGTACAGTTTGATATTATTGATTACACCCTTAGTTTCTGCTCTGTTTGGAAGATGGGCAGAAGTGAACACCAAGAGGAATAGAGACATAGAGATTACCATCTGTATCAGTTAGGGTTCTCCACAGAAATAGAACCAACAGGATATATGCATATATAGGGAAATAAATTTATTATAAGGAATTGACTCATGCGATTATGGAGGCTGAGAGTCCCAAGATCTGCAGTCAGTAAGCTAGAGACCCAGGAAAGCCAATGATATAGTTCCAGTACACGTCTGAAAGCCTGAGAACCAGAAGAGCCAATGTTATAAGTTCCAGTCCAAAAAGCCAGCAAACTTGAGACCCAAAAGGAAACAATGTTTCAGTTTGAGTCTGAAGTCAGAAAAAGACCAATGTCCAAGCTTAAACAATCAGGCAGGAGTGCCCTCTTTCTCTCAGGAGAGTCAGCTTCTTTGCTCTATGTAGGCTTTCAACTGACTGAATGAGGTTTACCCACATTAGGGAAACCATTCTGCTTTGCTCAGTCTACTGATTCAAATGTTAATATCATCCAAAATATCCTCAAAGACACAACCAGAATAATGTTTGGCCAAATATCTGGGCATGTTATGGCTCAGTCAAGTTGACACATAACATTAATCATCACGCCATCTCCATTACGTACATAAAGGAATTGAAACTGTATAGGTCCCACTCTTCACCTCCAAAAGCAAACAATTCATTATCTTGTCAAATGAAACACTTACCTTCTGAAAGACACAGGGTTCACCCCTGTGAAGTCCCACTGATGCCATTTGTCCATTACCAAGAAAAACAGCTTATTTCTGGCACTTTATCTCAGTCCAGCCTTATTTTTTAATATAAAAATATATTTTGATGGACACTAATGAATAGCAAGCAAAAGAAGATGTGTTTTGCCTGGAAATGTCAAATAGCTATGTCTGAAAAAGGAGACAGAGTTGAATGGCTGATAGGTTAAGTGGTTAAATGATGAACAAGCAGCGAGTGAGTGAAATGTTCAGTGCCTATGACTAGGGTGTGCTGCAAGACTGACTTTTACACTATAGTATATGGCTTTTCATCACCATTGTTACTCATAATACTGAGAAGGAAGGTTATTTCTATGAATAGTCTTCTTCGTTCATAATAGCAATCAGTCTCTATTTGGGTGGTTTTAAAATAGGCAATCATTTCACAGCAGGAACAATGAGAGCAGAATAGAATTCAGAATCTTATCACCACTCATAAACACTGACGTTTATTGTCTTGTAGCTAGAAAAAGCAAGAATCACTGCAGTAAAGATGCTTAAAAATCCATATGTGACTTCATAGTTGAAATAGAAAAGGAATGTCAGCTATCAAGTTTACAAAAATAAAATGCAATTTATACTTCAATAATTTATAAGCATTTTTTTAAAAAAAGGGAAACCAGCTACACACTTGCCAATTTTGTGGGATGCATAATAAAAATAATGCACTATTACTTTTAGCCCCATATTGAAATTTTCCTCTATGGTAAGCAATACTTTTATAATTAAACATTGCAAACACTTTAAACAACAGATCATCAAATCTGTTTTTATTTATTTTTTATTTCAATAGGTTTTTGGGGAACAGGTGGTGTTTGGTTACATGAGTAAGTCCTTTAGTGATGATTTCTGAGATCATCCTGAGCAGAGAACACTGTACCCAATGTGTAAACTTTTATCCTTCACCCCCTTCCCACTCTTTCCCCATAGTCCCCAAAGTCCATTGTATCATTCTTATGCTTCTGCATAAGAATACTTAGCTCCTACTTATAAGTGAGAATGTACAAAGTTTGGTTTTTCATTCCTGAGTTACTTCACTTAGAATAAGAGTCTCCAATTCTGGCCAGGTGCGGTGGCTCATGCCTGTAATCCCAGTGGAGATTGGCCTTTGGGAGGCCAAGGTGGGTGGATCACTTGAGGTCAGCAATGTGAGACCAACCTGGCCAACATGGTGAAACCCCATCTCTACTAAAAATACAAAAATTAGCTGGGCTGGTGGCGTGCACCTCTAATCCCAGCTACTCAGGAGGCTGAGGCATGAGAATCACTTGAACCCAGGAGATAGAGGTTGCAGTGAGCCAAGATCATGCCACTGCACTTCAGCCTGGACAACAGAGCAAGACTCCGTCTCAAAAAATAATAATAATTATTATTATTACACTCTCCAATTCCATCCAAGCTGCTGAAAATGCCATTATTTTGTTCCTTTTCATGGCTGAGTAGTATTCCATTGTGTGTGTGTGTGTGTGTGTGTGTGTGTGTGTGTGTGTGTGTGTGTGTGTATATATGCCATGGAATATATATATGTAAGTTGTGATATATATCACACTTTATTCACTCATTGATTGACAAGCATTTGGGTTGGTTCCATATTTTTGCAACAGCAAATTGTGCTGCTATAAACATGCATGCGCAAGTACCTTTTTGCTATAATGACTTCTTTTCCTCCGGGTAGATACCTAGTAGTGCGATTGCTGGATCAAACGGTAGATCTACTTTTAGTTCTTTAAGGAATCTCCAAACTGTTTTCCATAGTGATTGTACTAGTTTACATTCCCACCAACAGTGTAAGTGTTCCTTTTTAACCACACCCATGCCAACATCTATTATTTTTTCATTTTTTGATTATGGCCATTATTGCAGGAGTGAGGTGGTATTGCATTGTGGTTTTGATTTGCATTTCCCTGATAATTAGTGATGTTGAGAATTTTTCCATATGCTTGTTGGCCATTTGTATATCTTCTTTTGAGAATTGTCTATTCATGTCCTTAGCCCACTTTTTAATTGGATTGCTTGTTTTTTTTCTTGCTGATGTGTTTGAGTTCCTTGCAGATTCTGGATATTAGTCCTTTGTCAGATATATAGATTGTGAAGATTTTCTCCCACTCTGTGGGTTGTCTGTTAACTCTGCTGATTATTTACTTTGCTGTGCAAAAGCTTTTTAGTTTAATTAAATCCCATCTATGTATCTTTGGTTTTGTTGCATTTGCTTTTGGGTTCTTGGTCATGAAGTCTTTTCCTAGGCCAGTGTCTAGGAGGGTTTTTCTGATGTTATTGTCTAGAATTTTCATGGTTTCAGGTCTTAGATTTAAGTCTTTGATCCAGCTTGAGTTGATTTTTGTATAAGGTGAGAGATCAGGATCCAGTTTCGTTCTTCTACATGTGGCTTGCCAATTATCCCAGCACCATTTGTTGAAAAGGGTGTCCTTTCCCCACTTTACGTTTTTGTTTGCTTTGTCAAAGATCAGTTGGCTCTAAGTATTTGGCTTTATTTCTGGGTTCTCTATTCAGTTCAGTTGGTCTATATGCCTATTTTTATACCAGTAGCATGCTGTTTCGGTGACTATGACCTTATAGCATAGCTTGAAGTTGGGTAATGTGATGCCTCCAGATTTGTTTCTTTTGTTTAGCCTTGCTTTGGCTATGCAGGATCTTTTTTGGTTCCGTATGAATTTTAGAATTGTTTTTTCTAGTTCTGTGAAGAATGATGGTGGTATTTTTGACAGGAATTACACTGAATTTGTAGATTGCTTTTGGCAGTGTGGTCATTTACACAATGGGATTTGTTTCCATGTTTGTGTTGTTTGTGATTTCTTTCAACAGTGTTTTGTAGTTTTCCTTGTAGAGGTCTTTTACCTCCTCATTAGGTATATTCCTAAGTATTTTATTTTACTTTTTGCAGCTACTGTAAAGGGGATCGAGTTCTTGATTTGATTCTCAGCTTGGTCACTGTTGGTGTATAGCAGAGCTACTGATTTATGTATATTAATTTTGTATACTGAAACTTTGCTTAATTCATTTACCAGTTCTAGGACCTTTATGAGTGAGTCTTTAGGGTTTTCCTCCTGTAAGATTATATCATCAGCAAATAGCGACAGTCTGACTTCCTCTTTACTGATATGGATGCCCTTGTTTCTTTCTCTTGTCTGATTGCTCTGGCTATGACTTTCAGTACTATGTTAAATAGAAGTGGTGAAAGTGGACATTTTTGTCTTGTTCCACTTATCAAGGGGAATGCTTTCAACTTTTCCCCATTTAGTATAATGTTGGCTGTGGGTTTATCATAGATGGCTTTTATTACCTTAAGGTATGTACCTTCTATGCCAGTTTTTCTGAGGGTTTTACTCATAAAGCGATTCTGGATTTTGTCAAATGGTTTTTCTGCATCTACTGAGATGACCATGTAGTTTTGTTTTTAATCCTGTTTATGTGATGTATCACATTTATTGACTTATGAATGAAAAGCCATCCCTGCATCCCTGGTATAAATCCCATTTGATCATGGTGGATTATCTTTTTGATATGCTGTTAGGTTTGGTTAGCTAGTATTTTGTTAAGGATTGTTGCATATATGTTCATCAGTGATATTGATCTGTAGTTTTTGTTGTTATTGTTATGTCCTTCCTTGGTTTGGGTGGTAGAGTGTTATTGGCTTCATATAATGATTTAAGGACAATTCCCTTTATCTCTGTCCTGTAGAATAGTGTCAATAGGATTGGTACCAACTCTTCTTTGAATGTCTGATAGGGTTCAGCTGTAAATCCATCTGATCCTGGACTTAATTTTCTTGGCAATTTTTTTATTACCATTTCAAACTCACTGCTTGTTATTGGTCTGTTCAGAGTTTCTATTTCTTCCTGGTTTAATCTAGGAGGGTTGTATATTTCCAGGAATTTATCCATCTTCTCTAAGTTTTCTAGTTTATGTGTGTAAAGGTGTTCATAGTAGCCTTGAAAAACCTTTTGTATTTCTGTGGTATCAGTGGTAATATCTCCTGTTTTATTTCTAACTGAGCTTGTTTGAATCTTCTCTTGTCTTTTCTTGGTTCATCTCACTAATGTTCTGTGAATTTTATTTATCTTTTCAAAGAAACGGTTTTTTGTGTCATCTCTTTTGTATTTTTTGTTTGTTTGTTTCAGGTTCATTTAGTTCTGCTCTGATCTTGCTTATTTCTTTTCTTCTGCTGGGTTTGGGGTTGTTTTTTTTTTGTTTCTCCAGGTCCATGAGGTGTGACCTTAGATTGTCACTTTGTTCTCTTTCTGACTTTTTGATGTACACCTTTAATGCTATGAATGTTGCTCTTCGCACCACTTTTGATATATCCCAGGGGTTTTGATAGGTTGTGTCACTATTATTGTTCAGTTCAAAGAATTTTTTAATTTTCATCTTGATTTCGTTGTTGACCCAGTGATCATTCAGGAACAGGTCATTTAATTTTCGTGTGTTTGCATGGTTTCAAGGGTTCCTTTTGGAGTTGATTTCAAATTTTATTCCACTGTGGTCTGAAAGAGTACTTAATATAATTTCAATTTTCCTAAAATTACTGAGACTTGTTTTGTGGTCTATCATGTGGTCTGTCTTGAAGAATGTTCCAGGTGCTGATGAATAGAATGTATATTCTGCAGTTGTTGGGTAGATAAGTCCATTTGTTGTAGGGTATAGTTTAACTGCATTGTTTCTTTGTTGGTTTTCCGTCTTGATGACCTGTCTAGTTCTGTCAGTAGAGTATTAAAGTCCCTGATTTTTTTTTTTTTTTTTGAGACAGAGTCTCACTCTGTCACCAGGCTGGAGTACAGTTGCACAATCTTGGCTCATGGCAACCTCCACCCCCTGGGTTCAAAAAATTCTCCAGCCTCAGTCTCCCTAGTAGCTGGGATTACAGGCACACACCACCACGCCTGCCTAATTTTTTGTATTTTTAGTAGAGACGGCGTTTCACTATATTGGCCAGGCTGGTCTCAAACTCCTGACCTCAAGTGATCCTCCTGCCTTGGCCTCTCAAAGTGCTGGGATTACAGGCTTGAGCCACCATGCCCAGTCTAAAGTCCCCCACTATTATTGTGTTGCTGTCTATCTCATTTCTTAGGTCTAGTAGTAATTGTTTTATAAATGTAGGAGGAGCTCCAGTCTTAGGTGTATATATATTTAGGATTGTGATATTTTCCTCTTGGACTAGTCCTTCCACCATTATATAATGTTCCTCTTTGTCTTTTTAAACTGCTGTTGCTTTAGTTTGTTTTGTCTGATATAAGAATAGCTTTTCCTGCTCGCTTTTGGTGTCCAGTTGCTGGAATATCTTTTTCCATCCCTTTACCTTAAGTTTATGTGAGTCATTACGTGTTAGGTGAGTCTCCTGAAGACACCAGACACTTTGTTGGTGAGTTATTATCCATTCTGCCATTCTGTATATTTTAAGTGGAGCATTTGGCCATTTACATTCAATATTAGTATTGAGATGTGAGGTACTATGCCATTCATCATGCTATTTGTTGCCTGAATACATTGGCTTTTTTATTGTTATTGTTATATAGACCCCATGAGATTTATGCTTTAAGGAGGTTCTATTTTGGTGTATTTTGAGGTTTTATTTCAAGATTTAGAGCCCCTTTTAGCTGTTCTTTAAGTACTGGCTTGGTAGTGGGAAATTCCCTTAGCATTTGTTTGTCTGGAAAAGACTGTCTCTTTCCTTCTTTCATGATGCTTAGTTTCACTGGATACGAAATTTTTGGCTGCTAATTGTTTTGTTTAAGGAGGCTAAAAATAGGATTCCAATCCCTTCTAGCTTGAAGTGTTTCTGCTGAGAAATCTGCTGTTACTCTAATAGGTTTTCCTTTATAAGTTACTTGATGTTTTTGCCTCAGAGCTCTTGAGATTTTTTCCTTCATCTCGACTTTAGATAACCTGATGACTATGTGCTAGGGGATGATATTTTTGTGATGAATTTCCCAGGTGTTCTTTGAGCTTCTTGTATTTGGATGTCTAGATCTCTGGCAAGGCCAGGGAAGTTTTCCTGAATTATCCCCTCAAATATATTCTCCAAACTTTTAGATTTCTCTTCTTCCCCAGGAACACCAATTATTCTTTGGTTTGGATGCTTAACATAGTCTCAGACTTCTTGGAGGCTTTATTCATTTTTGTATTCTGTTTTCCTTTGTCAGAAGGGTTAATTTGAAAGCCTCGTCTTTGAGCTCTGAAGTTCTTTCTCCTGCTTGTTCGATTCTATTGCTGAGACTTTCTAGTGCATTTTGCTTTTCTCTAAGTGTGTCCTTGATTTTCAGAAGTTGTGATTTTTTAAAATTTATGTTATCTATTTCACTGAATATTTTTATTTTTTAATTTTTATTATTATTATTATACTTTAAGTTTTAGGGTACATGTGCACAATGTGTAGGTTAGTTACATATGTATACATGTGCCATGCTGGTGTGCTGCACCCATTAACTTGTCATTTAGCATTAGGTATATCTCTTAATGCTATCCCTCCCCCCTCCCCCCACCCCACGACAGGTCCCAGTGTGTGATGTTCCCCTTCCTGTGTCCATGTCTTCTCATTGTTTTCCTTTTATATCCTATATCATGTTTTTTATTTCTTTAAGTTGGATTTCACCTTCCTCTGGTGTCTCCTTGATTAGCTTAATAATCAACCTTCTTAATTCTTTTTCTGGCAATTCAGATTTCATCTTGGTTTAGATCCATTGCTGGTGAGCTGGTGAGATCTTTTCTGGTTCCATCTCATTTGCGTAGACTATTTCAGAGGGAAGATCTGGGATCCAAGGGCTGCTGTTCAGATTCTTTTGTACCATGGGGTGCTCCCATGATGTGGTGATTTCCCCCTTTCCCTAGGGATGGGGCTTCTTTAGGGCTGAACTGCAGTGATTGTTTTTGCCCTTCTGGGTCTGGCCACCCAGTGGAGCTACAGGGCTTCAGGGTGGTACTAGGGAGTGTCTGAAAATAGTCCTGTGATGTGATCCATCTTCAGGTCTCTCAGCCATGGATACCAGCACCTGCTCCAGTGGAGATAGCAGGGGAATGAAGTGGACTCTGTGCAGGTCTTTGGTTGTATTTCTTTCAGTTGTGCCAATTTTGTGTTGGTTGGCTTCCAGTCAGGAGGCTGTGCTTTCAAGAGTGCATCAGCTGCAGTACTATAGGGTATAGGGAGGATGTAAACTTGCCCTAGGGTTGCCTGGTTAAGTATTCAGGTTTCTTAGGTGGTGGGCAGGGTTATAGAGCTCCCAAGATATTACGTCTTTTGTCTTCAGCAAACGGAGTGGGTAAAGAAAGACCACCAGGTGGGGGTAGGCGTAGGTGTGTCTGAGCTCAGACTCACCTCTGGTGGGGTTTGCTGTGGCTGTTGTGGGGGATGGGAGTGTGGTTTCCAGGCCAAAGGAGTTATATTCCCAGGGGGATTATGGCTGCCTCTGCTGAGTCATACATGTTGCCAGGGAAGTGGGGGAAAGCAGTCACAGGCCTCACCCGCTCCCACGTAGCATGCAGTCCTAAGGGCTGGTCTCACTCCCACAGTGCCCTACCAGTAGCACTGAGTCTATTTCCAGGCAGCCGGTGACCAGGGCTGAGAACTTGCCCAGACCACTAGTCTCCTCATTGAGAAAGCAAACAGGCTCAGTTTTTCAGCATCTCAGGGAGCCTGCAGCAGTGATCTAGTTCCTTCAAAGGGTCTGTGGATTCTCTCAGTTTTCCTGATATGTTCCTGTGGCAGTTCTTGGAGCAAAAGTTCATTATGTGAGTCTCCATATGCTGTTCTGTCTGTCCTAGCAGGAGCTGCAAACTTTTCCTGCCTCCTATCTCCCATCTTCTCCACAATCCCCGTCAATTCATTTTTAATCATTATTGCTAACATATTTCTAGCAATATGGCAAACTATATGTAGAACATTATTTGGGGTGAATATAATTTAAAATACTAGAATCTCTTGAACCTAGGAGGCAGAGGTCGCAGTGAGCTGAGATTGCACCACTGCACTCCAGCCTGGGTGACAGAGTGAGACTCCATCTCAAAAGAAAAAGAAGCCAATCTGAAAAGGCTACACACTGTACACACTCTATGATTACAGCTATTCTGGAGAAGGCAAAACTGTGAAGACAAGAAAGAAAGAAAAACAGTGGTTGCCTGGGGCTGGGGGGTTAGGAAGACAAATAGTCAGAAAATAGAGGATTTTAGGGCAGTGAAACAACTCAGTGTGATACTATGATGATGGATACATGTCATTATAAATTTGTCCTAACTCATAGAATGTTCAACACCAAGAGTGGACCGTAATGTAAACTATGGAATTTGGGTGATAATGATGTGTCAATGCAGGTTTACCGATTGTCACAAAGGTACCACTCTCTTGGGGGATGTTGATAATGGGGAAGGTTATGCAAGGGTGGGGTCAAAGGTATATGAGAAATCTGTATACCTTCAACTTAATTTTGCTGTGATCCTAAAGCTGCTCTAAACAATGAAGTATATTTTTTTAAGTCCAAAAGAATAAAATGTCTCTTCTAAAGAGGGGTGACAGACATTCAAAAAAATTAAGTTTGATTAATTTTAGAATTTCTTAAGTAAACATGCATGTTAAATATCTTTGAAAAATATGAGATTAAAACAGAATTTTTAACCTCCAAATACTAAACTTATATAGTTTTAATATTGTAAGATCAGAGATGACAGAGAGAGCATGCAATTCTGTCTTTTACAAAATGAAATTGGTAATTCCACACTCATAGGATGGATGATTTTAAAATATTTATCTTCGTTTACGAATGGATCAAGGATTTAAAAATTCATTTAGGATACAGTATATTTGAACATCACAGTAGCTAGTTCCTAAAGAACAGTTGTTTCAAGTTTACATCGAGTATATATAAAAGTTGACTATATACTATGCCCAAAGTGCACTGTAAAATCTCCTAGGAACTCTTTAAAAGTGCAAATGCTTGAGTTCTATCCCCAGCAATACTGATTTAATTGGTCTGGAATGGGTTCTAGGCACGAGCAGATCATAAACCTTCGTAGGTGATTCTAATGTAAATCTAGGCTGGAGAACCATTTTTCTAGAACATAAAGTAGGTCTCAGCAAATTTTAAAGATTGCCCATCATATTGAATATATTCTCTAACCACTATGCAATAAAGAAGTTAATTTTTTAAAACCAAAATTTAGAAAACAACTCCTATAGTTAAAATTTAAAACACCCTTAAGTAACTCTGAGATCAAAACATAAATCAAAGGGAAATTGGAAATACAACAATGAAAATAATGAACATCAAACTTGAGGAATAATATATATACTATCAGGTACTTGTTTTCGCCTTTCTGTTTCAGGAGGTTTTTCCTCTTTCCTTTTTTTCTTTTCTTTTTTCTTTTTTTAAACTAGTTAAGTTGGTTATAAAGTTCATTTGAAAAAAAACAGATGAGCAAAAGTAGCCAGAAAGCCAGGCGCAGTATCACATGCCTGTAATCCTAGCTACTTGGGAGTTTGTAGAGGGAGAATTGCCTGAGCAGAGGAGTTCAAGGCCCGCCTAGGCAACACAGCAAGACCTCATCTAAAAAAAAAAAAAAAAAAAAAAAAAAAAAAATTAAGCCAGGAAAACCCTGAAAAATAAAACTAATAGATATAGTAGTATTCCTACCAGATACTATAACCTATTTAAACTTCTATAATTTAAAAAGTGTGATATTGGCACATGAATCAAACCATAGAACAGAGTAGAAAATACAGAAATATATCTAATTGCATATAAAAATATAGTATATTAAGGTTAACATCTAAAATCTGTAGGAAAAAGGTGGATTTAAGTAAGTAGTGCTGGAGTAACTAAGTAGCCATATGGAAAAATCTAAATTTGAATTTGTCCCTTGTGCCACACACCAGAAAAAATTCCCAATGAGTCAGAGATTTAAATGTAAAATAATAAAACCATACTAATACTAGGGGAAAAATGCTAATTCTTCTACAGCCTAGAAATGTACATTATGTCCTAAAATTCAAAATTCAGAAGCAATAAAAAAGCTTAATAAACTTTACTACCTAAAAAATAAAAAAGACTTTGCATTACAAAACAAATCATAACCAAAATAAAAAAGAAAGAATCAGCAAAGTATCCAGATACAAAAATGCTCATTGCCACTTTCTCTGATGACTGATAATTTTATTTTGGGGTTGATAATGATATTTAAATTTTGTTTTGCTATTAAGGTACTTTAAAATTGTTAATGATTTAATTAAATTGATATCTTTCATATGTTACTACCACAATTTCATTTTCTCTTTTTCAAAATTCAATACCAGAAGCACAGTGTACTTTAATTGATAGCCTAAAGTAACCAATATATCAGGTAATGCCAGAAGTAAAACAGTGATCCTGGTACTCAAAACAGTGCAATCTGCATGTATGGCCTTACTTCAAAAAAAAGTAATTACTCATAGTACATATATAAGTATTTATTATACATAATGTTTATATACTATGTATTATATGTCATAGAGAGAGAGAGAGAGAGAGAGTGGTAAACTACCTGTTAGAGCCTCCATCTGTGCTTTCTATCCTTAAAAGTCATTGATAATGCTGCCAAAAACTAGATGTACCAAGACGAAGCAGGCTAGGATCAGAAACAGCAAGAGTGCTTACAGGTAGGTGGTTAGACATGAGTCAGCAGACAAAAGACAAAAATTTTGTGAGTGTGTGCAGTGGCCCTGAGAGAGGAGCCAGCCTATAGGCAGTTTGTGGTCCTATCAAAAATTGCTTCACTATTTATCATGGAGAGATGACAGCTCAGTTGCCTGTTGCCATAGAAAACCAGAGCTGACAGAACTTCTGAGTCTCCTTCCTTTCTTTTGGCATAGAAAGAAGGAAATTGGACAATTACTATATTGTTTCATGGCACTTAAATTAAGACTTTCAAAAAATGGGTCTTCTTGTGTTCCTAGCAAAGTGAAGAGAGCCATGTGATGAATGATTGGTTGGTTGATTGAAAGTTTTTGAAAATTACAAGAGTGAACAATCTCAGATTTCTATGACGCAGGCAGGCAAAAATCCATGAATAAAGCACATTGGGGATATTAAAACAGCAGAGTTAACCTGATAACAAAAGAGACAGGAGGTAGAAAAGAGAAACGGAGGTGAACTTAAGTGCACCAAGAAGTCCTTCCTTTCGCAAAGAGCCCATGTAGCTGAGGGTTGCCATATGGAAAAGGGGGCCTAGTGATACCATATCATCTTCTTTATTCAAAAAACCTCCAATATCTAGAAGTACATATTTTGCAATACTACCAAAATAACTTAAAATTATTTCAAATGATAGATCCAACAAAACACAGCTATAGGTCACCAGTTTACCATTTCTCCCTTGAAAGAATAGATAAGTTCTAAACAAGTTCACTGTCAAACCAGGTAATTTCATTATAAAATCTGGCATGTGGTCAACAGGAAAAACATTCATTAATGTTGTTTCCAATATAAAGCAGTTACGGAAGAAAGAACCAAAACTATATGAAGAATCACTTTTATATTTTAATTAACTTTATTGCATTTCCTTCCAGCTTATTTTCATAAGTGTTGCTTTTAGGGTTTTGTTTTATAGTGTAATTTTTTAGATGTTTATATCTTAGGTATTTTTTGTCTGACAGTATTTAATAAGCAGTCTTCCATGGTAATAGAATGTTTTTGTAGCCAACCTCTTTAATTCATTCGTAGTAGTCCAAATATGAATCAATTAGAAAAGAGGTCTGGTTGAGTCTATTTGAAAGTTAATTGGTTGATGATGGCTGGAAGAGCTGGCTAACAGGTAAAAGGGAAGCTCCCATGGTGAGAGAATAAATGGATGACTACTGTGTTTCTTAAGATCTTCATCCTCTTGGGAGGAGGAAAGTGATTGCTCTGCCTAGGACTGGCAATTAGCAGGAGACAAGAACAAGGTGAGAGGAAAAGAGTAGAGATGGGGGTGGGGAGTGGGAGATATCTCCCTACCTGGTGGCAATAGCAGACAAAAAAGTTGAGTCATTTGAAAAAGAAAACAGATTTCCACCTAGTGGGAGATAACTTCAGGCATGGGAAATAGCAAAAGTAGTACATTGATTTACAGTGCACAGATTTTCAAGAAGCAGCACAAATACTATGTAGATAAGTTGAGAAAACCACTTACAAGCAACCTAACAGTAAGCTAATCTGTGGTGGCCAGGGTGGAGAATGGCAGTTATAAGAAACCCCCATACTGTCTCCTTCCTTTACAAGAAAGGAAGAGATTTGTGAGTTGGCAAACCAAGGTATGGGGCTTAACTCATTTGCTAGAGTGAAGCAATTCCCAGAGGGACTGACCATTTCATCTCAACTGTTTAGCGCAGGATCTGGCACTTAATACATACTGTTGAAGGCAATCACATTGTGAATAAAACATTATGTGCTTTATTCTAGTAGATTCCTAGAAGAGGAATCACAAAGTGAAAACATATACATATTTTTTAAATTTCTGATGGAAATTTCATGAGTATAGTTTTAGCTTTAAATATTGTTCTTGTTTTAAATATAGGAATTTTTTTCAAATATGGCTGTTTTCATTAGCCATAAAATGTCTTGATCATTCTTCCTTTATGTGAAAGGTAATATTTTCATTTATTTTTTTTTAACTTTTCCAGCATCCCACAGTATCAGGACAGTTTGTTGTACAATGCGGTAAAACATAAAACTGAGAGCTTAAATGTCTAATAATTCCATACCAATAAATGTTAGCCCTGACTCTGCTGAGACAAGTAACAGTCTAGCAACTCGTTTTCATGCCAACAATCAGCTAGGTAAATTGCTTCTACCTAGCCTAATGATTCATTTCACTGCAGCTGTTCATATTGCAACTGTTCACCAATGCTCTTTATGTGGGCAGCAGGCTCACAGAAACAGGGCTGTTTGAGCTCAGCCAAGCGCTGGGGATTGTAAGACATTGACAGACAATAGAGAAACAACTGTGTTACTCTATGCTAGAGGAAAACGTAGCCAGGGGACAAGTTGATAAAATAAGTACAATTAGAGGAAAAAATCCATGTGCTTCCACCAGCAAATGTAACATGTATATGTGTGGGTACCCATTTTATCAGCTTCTACTCCTATAACAATGAATGAACCAAACAAACTTGCATCTAAGGCCACCTCCTTTGTTAGTGTGCTAATCCCTTCCAGCCTAATCATAGACACCACTGTGGCAATTGCACCCTTTCTTTCCCACAACACCTAGCTTGTTCTCTTTGTTGGATCATTTCTATAAGCATGTAAACATGTTGTAGCATTTTCCACATTTAAACAATAGCAACAAAATGCCTCCCTGGGCTGCACATGAGTGACCAGCCACACCCTATTTCTCTATTCCCCACTACAGCAAATTTATTCAAAACAGTTACCTATATTCACTTTTTCTGCTTCCTCTACTCCCGTGTTCTTCTGAATCTGTTTCAGCCAGGATTTTATTCCTTCATTCCACAGCTTCTACTGTTATGAAAGCTTTTATTGGCCAAGGCAAGAGGATCACTTAAGCCCAGGAGTTTGAGACTAGCCTGGGCAACAGGGCAAGACCCCATCTTTACAAAAATAAATAAATAAATTCTTCAGGCATGGTGGCACATGCCTGCAGTCCCAACTACTAGGAGGTCTGAGGCGAGAGGATCACTTGAGCCCAGGAAGTCGAGGCTACAGTGAGCCGTGATCATGCCACTGAACTCCAGCCTGAGTGACAGAGTGAGACCCTGACTCAAAAAAAAAAAAAAAAAAAAAAAAGAAAAGAAAAGAAAGAAAGAAAGTAAAGAAAAAAAGCTTTTATTGGCTTCTGTCCACTTTTCCCAAGGTCAATAATGCCCTCTACTCTGGTAACTATTGCTTCTCAGCCTTTTGGCCAAGATCAAGTGTATACTGATGGCCATTGCTCAGTTCTGCTTTATTCCACCTATCAGCAACTATTTGAAGTTGATCTCCTTCTCCTTTCTCTCTTTATCTGGCTTCCCAGAGCACACTCCTTTGACTGCTACCATCCCTCACTGGCCATTCTCTTCCTCACCATTCATTAATGACTCCTCCTCACCTCCCCAACCTCTAAACTTGAAAGGGCACAAGCACAATCCTCAGACCCCTTCTTTACCTAGATTCTGTTAGCAAGTGATTTTATTCAGTCCCATGGTTGTAAGCAACATTGATACCCTGATGGTTCCCAAATTTATATCTTCAGTTGGTATTTCTGCCCAGAACCCTGGGTTGAATTACAAACTGCCGAGTTAAAATTTCCTCTTGGAGGAATCAGATACGGCAAAATGCATGTGTCCAAAACCAACTCTTAATTTCCCTTACCTCTTTCAAACCTACTCCTCCTGCAGTTTTCCCCATCTCAGTACAAGGAATCTTCATTCTTCTCTTTGCTTAACCCAAAAATGCACCCTATTTTTTCTCTCCTACAATACAGCCAATCCAAAAGCCAATTCTGTCGGCTATTCCTTTGTGTTATATCTAGACTTTGCCGTATCTCAGATCTCCACTGCTACTCTCCTAGTTCATCTCTCTCACGTAGCTATTGCAGTAGCCTTCTAACTGCTCACCTAGCTTCCAATCTTTGCCCTCATATGGTCTATATTCACCAGAGTAGCCTGGATGATCCTGTTGAAGGGCAGATCATCCCTTTCTTCTCTAGATTCTCCAGTGGTTTCCCATCTCCTGCCGAAGTAAAAGCTGAAGTCCTCATGATGGCCCACAGAGCCCCATATTATCTGCCTTCAACTTGCTAACCCCCCACTGCCTCCCTAACCTCAGCTCCTGCCACTGTCATTCTCTCACTCTGACCCAACCACTCTGGAACAGTCTTCCCCCAGATATCTGCATAACTCTTCCCTCACTCCTTTCAAAGCCTCTGCTCAAATGTTATTTTCCTGGAGAGGCCTTTTCTGACTACTCTGTAGAAAATACCAATACCTTTCACTCTTTGTCTTCCTTACTTTGTTTTCCTTCATAGCATTTATCATCACCTGACATATTCTATATTTTTAAAGTTTATATTATCTGTCTCTCTTTATTAAAAAGTAACATATCTTCAAATATAAAGATAGGAGTTTGTTATGCTTATTTCTATATTCTCAATTCCTAAAAGACTTTCTGGCATATAATAGGCCTATGATAAATAAATTCTGAATGAATGTTTGAATGAATGGATGGATGGATGGGAGCCTTTTAACTTTGGAAGGAAGATAATGTTTCTTCCCATAAATGTGTGATTTTATTCTTAAATTATTAAATGTAAAATATCATCAAGTTAATATCTCTTAAGTAACTCTGAGCCTCTTCCATGAATACATTTATTTGATCAAGCTTCATGTCTGATTTTATATTTTTATCACAAAATATCACCAAGTCTTTTTGAATGGTTCATAGAAAATTCACAATTTAATGTACTTTTAAGCTATTTGAGGTCAAGAACAAAATTGAACCCTCAAGCTTTAACTGATTCCACAAGTACAAGAAGTAGAAGTTATGCATTTGACTTCCTCTCTACAATTGTTGGTTTCAACTGCAATTATTCTAATGACTCATATGATAACCAGATTTGGAGAAAGCACTGTAATCAGGGATTGATTGCACTAAGTGTTCACCTCCAGAGTCTAGGACACGATTTAAGACTCAAATGAAAGGAAAACAATGGTTTAAGTCTGGACTTCAGAGGGCATCAGTCCAGGCAACAAAAGTACCAGGCTGAGGGACACAGCAAGCCTTCTATTCAGGGCAAATCTAATTGGAGAAAGGTTTTACTTCCCCCAGGATTAAGATCCAACTGGTGGCCACATGAAAGAGCTCTCAAGGCTGTTGCACTTTTACCTACTTGGAGCTCAATACAGTGCTTTTCTCACACTAATGAGCGATGCATTTACTCACATGCTTTTAAAATTAGAAGCAGAGGGTATTTTTTAAAGTAATGAATGTTTTGCTTAAACCGTACCAACATGTGTTTTGAAAGGAACTGAAAATGTAACATATGGTTCATGTAGACTTAAATAGGTCTTGTTCAGACATTAATCTAAGGGGAAGAGAGGGGCTGTTTGCCTAGTTTGCCTCCTTAGGTACAGCAATCTTTACTCAATCATCAATCTGTTCTTACATCAGCACATTGGGTTTTAATGAGACCTGGAAAAGTACTTCAGTCCCTACTTTATAAATATAATTTTTAAAAGTTCACTAAAGGATATAAACTACATTATGAAAGGAATTGTGTTTTGTTTATTAACAGGTAATTTATATAAGCAACTACAATTAAATTACCACACTTACCTCACTGTCAGTGTAGGACCTCAGTAAAGAAAGTTCTGAAGTTAACAAGTCTTCCTCATCAATGACCAGGTGAAAAGTTATCCAGGTGTAACAGCAGCAGCAAAAAGTTTCTGTCTTGGTTTCTTCAAATGAGCATCTGGTTCTGTATCACCCACTATTCCTAGTCTGTGTCATACTATAATCCACATCATTTAAACTAACTCCATGCATTGGTGCAAATACAAATTTAGAAAGCCCAGCAACTTACTGTCTCACTGCCGACCTAAGGCCAAAGCCTGTGCTGCTATATGTAAACCACCTGCAGCTCCACCCCAGAAGGATATAACTCAGGCTATAACTCCTCTCTGAACCCCCAGCACTCATGTCAGCTGTGTTTCTGATATCCAGCCTGTCTTTGGTATTTGGTGTGACAATGTTTTGTCTGCAGCGTCTCTTCTGCTTGCAGCCAGAGAATATTTTTGGTTTTTAGGGGCTTACATGATTATATTGGGCCCACCCAGATAATCTAGGATAATCTCCCCATGTTAAACTCTGTAACCTGCAACATTCCTTTTGCCATGTAATGTAACATATTCACAAGTTCTAGGAATGGAGTATGGACATTTGCGGGTGGGTTGGGGGCAGCGGGGGCGGGTCGTCTGCCAGCACTTTTTTTTTACTCACACCTGAAGTTTATTTGCTCTGGAGAATTTAAATAGTTTACTGGTGCATAGTACAATTTGGACTGGTGAACACAGTAAAGGACCAAACAAAACTTAAACGATGAAAATGAAAACTTCCAAGACCTTAGGTTTAATTGGTGAAAGAAGAAAGCTGCCTGCTCACTAACAGAAATACATATGAGAATTCAACTTAAAGTGAAATATTGGCAAAGGACTTCAGCAGTTAATTAGAATTCCTAGGCAATTTGCTTCTCCCAAGATGTATTTTGGGAGGTGTGGGGAGTTTATTGACTGTCAGCTTTAAATGCTTAGACATGCTAATTTACATTAATTCTAAATCTAATTTTTAGTGCCAATCAGCCCTCTACTACAGCTTCTAATAGCACATTTCTAGTTCGTGGGTTGCTGGTGACCTCTGAATGAAAGAGACCTACTAGCATTCTGTCATTTGATGACACAGATGTTACTTCAAAAAAAGAAAAAAATAGACGGTATTTTAAAAGTCATTAGTTGTTTGAAACTCCTAATGCATTTTTCCATTGTAACCATGTTAAAAATGACAGTCAGATGAAAAGAGAGCCTAAAGAATTCAATTTAGATTATAATTTATTTAAGACCAGTGCTGTATGAAAAGAACTATGGAATTAATCTGTGAGAAATTGTACTCTTGAGTTCCAGCTTGAAACATATGACTGCTACAGTGCCCTTGACATTGTCTCAGCGTCCCTTGGTGGACCAAGTGTCAATCAGTTAGAGAGAAACCTCCAAGTCCCTGATGTAGCTCCCAAAGCCTGGGCAGAAAGTCCTTCAGAGCATTGCCTTAAGAGAAGTGGGAAAAACAAGATTTTCCATTTCCATTACAGCCATGTTTTTATCATCCCTAGTTAACAGGATAGGAAAATACAGCCTAATGAATTTTTCTTCTCTTTCTGTTCCCATCATAAACACAATCTTTAATTCAGTTGACCCTAGAACAACAAGAATTTGAACTGTGGTAACACTTATCCCTGGATTTTCTTCCTTCTCTGCCATCTGTGAGACAGCAACACGATCTCTCCTCTTCTTGCTCCTCCTCAGCCTACTCAACATGAGGACAACTGGATGCAGACCTTTCTGATGATCCACTTCCACTTAGGCAATAGTAAATATATGGTCTCTTCTTTATGATTTTAATAACATTTTCTCTTCTCTGGCTTGCTTTATTGTAAGAATGCAGTATGTAACACGTATAACATGAAATATGTACCCATCCATATGAACAAGTAAGGCTTCTGGCCAACAGTAGGCTATTAGTAGTTAAGTTTGGGAGGAGTCAAAAGTCATATGCAATTTTCAGCTACACAGGAGGTCCAGTGCCCCTAACCTCTACATCATTTATGGGCCAACTGTAATTTGCAATAAATTTTGACTGCTAGAAATAATAAGAAATATTAGTTTTTATAATATTTATTCTTTCTTATAGTGTAATTTACATGTCCACAATAGTAAATTTGAAAAATATCACAAAATAAAAGTAAAAATGACTTATAATCACTCAGATATAACACCATACCTACTGATTCTTTGTTGAAAAATACAAATCACTGAATGAATAAATTCACAGTATAAGACCCAAATGAGGCTTTACTTGGTTGTACAAGCTCCCTGGCAACATGCAATAGTCTCCCCAGCACTGGCTCCTATTGTACATGCTGCCGAACAAAAGCATGGATTAAGTTAAGAAAAAAGAGGCACAGTAGCAATCAGTTACAACAAAGCTTGAACTCTGCTTAGAACGGCCTTTAACAGTGTCAAGTTTTACACCCATAAACATGCACTCACACTGCCCTCTAGTGCCAGTCCACTAGACATCATGCAGCCACACACAATAATTGCAAAGCTGAAAAAAGATCAAAGGAAAACAATGGCTAAGGGGTAGACGGAAATGAGAAAAAGAATTACATTGTGTGCACCCAGTGAATTCCTATTCTGGGAAAAATAAATTATCATAAAGCACTTATTTTCCTCTCCTCCTCCCACTTCTGTCTTTCTTTACCAACACAATAGACAAACTCTCTTTTTTTCATTTTAACCTTGCCTGTAAGTGGAAGGAAAATAGTCCCTATAATAAAGCTATAAATAAAGAGTTCCATGTTATTATAAATATTTGGATATATGTGAAAAATTAATTAGTCTTGTTTTAAGTAGGAATCTAATTAACAGAAAAAGCACGACGCACTAAAGAAAAATGAAGATGACATTATAAATCACAAGAAAATAAAAGATTATTTTTAAAATGGTGTTAGATGGTAAACTGTATGTAAAAGAAAGAAAATTGTATTTAGCTCCTTATGGCATGCCAAAAACCCAAATAGATTTCATGGATGAAGTTAAAAGTAAAATCAATTTTTAAAAATTATATAAAAATTAATCTTCATCAAATATATGGAGAAATTTCTAAGGTGGAAGAAATAACAAAGGCAAATATGAATAATTAGACTTCATCAAAATAAAAACTCTCCTATTTTAAAAAATAGAAGAAAACATGAAAAACAGAGAAAATACTTAATATATATATTAAAAGCTTACACAAAGAGATTTTTTTTAAAAAGAATATGACTCCAAAACCAAAAATTCAGAAGTTAGAAAAAAGTGACTTATAAGTAAATGTGCAAGCATTCACCTTGAGAGTAACCTAGAAAATGCTCACTAAAATTACATGCCAATTTTTGGCTACCAAAATAGCAGAAATGTTTTTAAAATACTACTGAATGCTAGAGAAGGGGAGATAAAATAAACATTCTCAAATGTTAACGATACTTCTTTAGAAAACCAATGAGTAGGTATCAGGATTCTTAGAAATATCTATATCCAAAAATATTCAATGCTACTATTTGGGGGAATTTATTACAGGGAAATAAATAATCTCAAATATATAAAATCTTCATGGTCAAAGATGACATTAAAACATCTTTGTTGCAGTATCTGTATTAATACAAAATATGTTTGTTCATTACCTATAATAATATAAAATGTGTATTCATCTTAAATGCCCAATGATAGAACAATACAGAATAGCCTTAAGGAGAATTGTCCCACTAGTGGATTCTGCCATGCTGCAGAACAGATTACTGATTCATTGATCTTCCGAGCCCTCAAAAATGATAACAAGATTTGTCTGTGCAGCCAGTGCCACAAGACAGTTGCCTCTAGCCTCAAACAGCTTCATCTGTTTACCTCTTAATGCCTTAAAAACAGTTACTTTCCAATGTGCTATAATGTGAGGAAAAGGTAAAGAACTTTTTATAGCATATATTAAATGTGTTTATTACACAACCATTAAAATATTTACAAAAAGAATACAGGGCTGTCCATATCAACTAATCTCAAAGATATATTTTCAAACTGATAAATAAAACAAAGACTTAAAGAATATGCACCAAAATTTTAATAATAACTTCTTTTGAATAGTAGACTTAAAACTCATATTTTTCTTTTCCTTCACCTTTTTGGTATTTTCTAAGTCCCCAATAATAACTACTCATTTTTGACCATTAAAAAGTAATTTTTAAGGTCTTAAATGGTAAAATTCGTAACAAATGAGTATAAAAATACTTCAGGGGAAGTGACCATTTCCCAGTAGTTATCTATTGAATTATTTACAAAATAAAATCTACCATGAGATAGTATAATAGTGATTGTCCAGTAAGAGAGCTATGTTTTAAATATATTATTGCACTGTTCGGGCTTTCACTGGGAAAGAATTTTAAAAATAATAAACAAATGCATTATTGCATGGTTATCTTTCTGTTTTTCTAATCTTTTAAATTACTTCAAGCAGTCCACAGAGAGCCTGTCTTCAAAAGCTGAGTAATTATTTATCTAGATATGATGTAGAGAGGATTCTTGTTTAAGTGGAATTGAATTAGAAGATTTCTGAGATGTCCTCCAAAGCTTGTCTTCTGTGCCCCACTTCACAAAAGTTATGGCATATTATTGGTGTTAGAGCCCCATATTTATTTCAAGAAATACTTCAACACTGAAAGAAATTAAATTCCATAAATTCTGTAATATTACCAATGTTGACATATTTTGCCAATTTAAACTTAAAATTTTGAAGTTCCAGTTTATACTCTTACCTTTCTGCTTGCCAAAGAGATTTTTCTAAAGCCAAGGAACAGCTGAATCTAAAAGATGGGAGGGATAGGTACTATGTGCATACATTTTAATTGAAAGAATTATGAGCTCATAGCTGTTAAAATAGAAAATAACAGGTTCATTTGCATACCTTCCCAAAGTATAAAAAATTAAAGCATTTGTTCTAGGCTGCGGAGGCAGGGATTTTAGTGGAGCTAGGATTCAATATTTGCAATATTGTTTATATTTTAAACTATATTGACCATGATAATTATCCAGAAACTATTAAGATTGGGAATGATTCAAAAACATTCCTTCCCAGCCAGGCACAGTGGCTCACGCCTGTAATCCCAGCACTTTGGGAGGCTGAGGCTGGCAGATCATTTGAGGCCAGGAGCTCAAGACCAGCCTGGCCAACATGGTAAAACTCCGTCTCTAAATACAAAAATACAAAAATTAGCCAGCATGGTGGCACAGTCTATAATCCCAGCTACTCACAAGGTTGAGGCATTAGAATCGCTTGAACCCGGGAGATCGAGGTTACAGTGAGCCGAGATCATGCCACTGCACTCCAGCCTGGGTGACAGAGCAAGACTCTATCTCAAAAAACAAAAAATAAAAAATAAAATTTCTTCACCTTGGTCTACCAGTCCATCTACTTTCAGTTCAGCCCACTTGTTTTGATTCACACCATAACCTGATGATATTGGAGATGTGAGGAGAAAAGGAAGTAGAATTTAAACAATTTAATCTCGTTAATTGTAACCAAGAGACATTTTGTAAATAGAAAATAACATTAGAAAAAGAAGTCTTACTCTAAGAAAAATTTCCAGAATTTTTACCATGACTATCACTTAAATGCAACTAGTTGAAAGTATTCATTCAAGGAAATGTCCTAGTGGTAAATTTTCATACGTTTAATGGAATGGTTCTTAGTATTAAAAAAATTGAAAATGGCAGGCAATATATTTTAATAATTCCTAAGATGTCACACAAATGCCTCAGATAGAGCTGAGTTTATCACTGACAAATAGAAAGGAAAAAAAGCATAAAAAGATTCAGATGTATGCATTAGTTAACTGAATTAAACCAATTTAAAAAAAACATTGCTTCTCATACAATGTTGCTCTTAATCTGCAGTAATTAGTTTTGGAAATGCTTAGGTCTCATTTCTTTGAAGTTGCAATAAAAAGTTATAACAATTTAGCATCTTTGTATTACTCAAACAAGAAATTGAACATGTTAAACAAAATTTTGTGGGGGTCTTGCCATTTTATTTGGCTTGATTTGGATTGAAAGCAAAAGAAGAAAGAAAGAGAGATTGGATGATAGAGGGAGGAAAGGAAGGGAGGATGGGAAGGAGAAAAAAAGTAGGAAAGGAAATAAACTGTATTTTAGATTCCAATTGTCTCTCCTCTTAGGGAAGCTAAGAAGAAAGATTAAAGAATTCACCACCTGCAGATATTGGAAATTATGAGCATTTTTCAAATACCATACTTGGACAACCCTATAAATTTGGCAAAAGGGATCTAATACAATCAGATTGAAAGTCTGGGCAATTAAATTTCTATCCAAACTAACTGCAGTTTTCAGACAACGAAAAACTTGAAAGCTTTCAGCAGTTTTTCCTTTTATTGATTGTTGTGGATGTCAGGACATTGTCATGAACCACCATCATATATCATATTCAGCAAGAATCCGTAAGTACCAATAAATGGCTCATTGGAAATGGTACTTATATGCAATATATTAACATTCAGTAGTCTTTTTTATGTATTATTTTTGAGAGAGACAGGCAGATGGGGTCTCACTGTGTTGCCCAGGCTGGTCTCAAACTCCTCACCTCAAGCAATCCTCCATCTTGGCCTCCCAAAGTGCTGGGATTACAGGAATGAGCCACTGCACCTGGCCAACATTCAATAGTCTTGATTTTATTGTTTACTTATAAAATTATGGCCAATTAATTTATATCTAAATTATTATTATATAAGATTATAATGAAGAAGATTTAAAAATTCTGTTATAATTTCCAATATGACACTAAGGTGCAATAGATGGAGTTTAAAAAAGAGGTTCAAATTGTAAGGATCTTGAAAACATGCTTTCAGAAGAAAAATCCAGTTGTGGGTGTAACTTTACTATCCTTCAAAATATAAAGGTGTACTCTAATGATCACTTCCTCCATCATTGATTAATAATTGTAAGAAAACTCTCATTAGCTGAAGAAAATAAACCCAGCACCTAGGACAATAAATACATGCCATATACTCCCAAATAGATGACGGGTCTCCGACTCGTTTTCTGCCTCTTAGGAGCTTATAAAGCTAAAGTTCACAATTAATGGGGAAGGGAGGAGACAGATGATCTTCATTGCCTTAGTTATAAACTTGCTTTGGTCTATGGCGATCCTGTGTTAAACTGTGAAATAGAATCTATTATGCTGGCTCTCAGAGGCCCTTGACTTCATCCTTTTAGTGCTTTTCTTACTTATTTTCAAACCTTCACCTCTCTCACATTGAAAATCCCAACTCTTAACACCCTCTCTAACAAACTACCCCTTCCCACCAACCACCACCACCTACCTCACTCTATCATCTAAATCTGTTTCAAGATATAAAAATCTTGGTAATTTATATCTTAACACAAATTACCTACTACCTCTTCAAAAAGCAAGTTAAGCCTGATTCTAATTGTGGGATGAAAAGCTTTTTCCCTATGAAGAAATTTTAAATATCATCACGCATGTGGAGAGGTGCTAGCGAGGGAATGGAGCAAGGAATCAAATTCCATAGGCGATTGTTTTCTCTATCTTTGTATAAAAATGTCCTTGCCCCAATTAAAGCCTCCACCAAGTACAAGCTTGAAATGTGCTTTTTATTCCACTCATTAAAGAGAATTATCTACCCTAGACTATAAAGTCATAATAATATTCATACAAAGGTAGATTCAAATCTGTTATTTGGCCCTGATGAAAATGATACTTATATTTGGTTTTCAAAGACTATCTAAATAACAAATGACATTTAGAAGAATCTTCATTTACTAATAACTTGAATCTGCTGTATACAAATGAACAAATGAATTCATTTTCAAAGAGGGATATGATATAGAATCTGGAAACTATCGGTCACACAGCTTTATCAGATCTTTGGCAGAACACCAGAATCAATGGCTAAATGTGATTTTTGAGCACTTAGAAAATAAAAGGTTCCCAAATGTCCACCAATGATAGACTGGATTAAGAAAACGTGGCACATATACACCATGGAATACTATACAGCCATTAAAAAAGGATGAGTTCACGTCCTTTGTAGAGACATGGATGAAGCTGGAAACCATCATTCTGAGCAAACTATCACAAGGACAGAAAACCAAACACCACATGTTCTCACTCATAGGTGGGAACTGAACAATGAGAACACTTGGACACAGGGTGGGGAACATCACATACCAGGGCCTGTCATGGGGTGGGGGCAGGAGGGAGGGATAGCATTAGGAGATATACTTAATGTAAATGATGAGTTAACGGGTGCAGCACACCAACATGGCACATGTATACATATGTAACAAAACTGCACATTGTGCACATATACCCTAGAACTTAAAGTATAATAAAAAATAAAATAAAATAAGAAAAGGGTTCCTAGATAGCAAATGCGTTTTGCTAAAATTTTTTTAAAGTCCAATTAATATCATTTTAGTAAATAATTTGAAAATGTCTTGTAATATCTTTAATACAGTTGGAAAAGTGTACCAGTGAATTCATAGGAAGCTGAACAATTGTGCCCACTGAATTTTAATAAATGAACCTGATCTCTAATGACATAACTACAGACTCTGTATTAAGAGTGTTAACTTGATCTCTAATGATATAACTACAGAATCTATATTTTGTATTGTGAAGATCAACAATTCTTTGCCAGGACCAAGATAAACTCATAGATTCCAAATCCATAAATAAAATAAGATAGGATAGTTAATATATCTGTGATGGGATAAAGAGTAGTAAATTGAAATAACAGAGTAAAACAAATGCAACCAGATTTTGGAGGCAGTGCAAGGTAGCCAAATAGAAGCCTCCAGCAATCTTACTTCCTACAAGAACACCAACTGAACAACTATCCACCCAAAATATGTTATCATCCATAAATAAGGACTTCGTCTTGCCAGTTTGTTATTTGTTTTCTGGTTGATTTGTGGTCTTCTCTTCCTTCTTTCTTTCCTTCCTTCCTGTCTCCTTTTTAGTGAAGGTGATCTTCTCTGGTGGTATGTTTTAATTCATTTTTTTGCATCTGTTGCATGTTTTTTGATTTGAGCTTATCATGAGGGTTGCAAATAATATACTATAACTCATTATTTTATATTCAATGATAACATTGAAAGTAAATGGACCAAACTCACCAACCAAAAGACATACTGTGGCTGAACGGATTAAAAGATACACACTTCACCTATAAAGACACACAGAGACTGAAAATAAAGAGATGGAAAAAGATATGCCATGCCATTAAAAACCAAAACGAAGCAGGAGTAGCTATGTGTATATAAGGCAAAATAAATTTCAAAACAAAAACTCTAAAAAGAGTCAAAGAAGGTCTTTATATAATGATAAAGGTGTCAATTCAGCAAGAGGATATAACAATCATAGGAAAAATGGTGGATAGAAGACAGGACTAACACGCAGCTCCCATTGGATGGATAGAACAGTGTCTGGACACACACATTATGAACTTTTGCTCCAAGAACCACTGTAGGAACATACTGGAAAAACTGGAAGAATTCACAGACCCTTTGAAAGAAGTGGCTTGTCACTGCAGATGCCAAAAACCAGCCAAAAAACCCTCAAGACAAAAGACATAAGCTCTTGGGATCTCTATGGCCCCACTCATCACCTGAGAAACCTGAGTACTCGTCCTGGCCAACTCAGGGCAAGATTATATCCCCCTTCTACTACTGCAGCTGTACTCTCTTGGAAGCACCACCTCCTGACAGGAGGCCAATCAACTCAAGCCATTACAGCAACTCATAACAGAACAACCCTGCTCTAAAGAAGGAGAAAACAATAGATAACTCGACTGCCTGCAACACCCTGGCTAATCAGAGGTCCTGAGTCCATCCACATGACAACTTGACTGCTAGCATAACCAGCATTCAAGAAAACCAGCACACCAAAAAATAACTACAACCAAGGACTCCCATAGAGTCCCTTTTACTCTCCTGCCACCTCCACCAGAGCAGGTGCTGGAATCCATGGCTGGGAGACCTGAAGATAGATCACATCACAGGACACTTTTCAGACATTCCTCAGCACCAGCCTGGCACCCAGTAGCCCTACTGGGTGGCTGGATTCAGAACAATAACAATCACTGTGGTCTAGCTCTCAGGAAGCCCCATCCCGAAGAGAAGGGGGAGAGCACCAAATCAAGGGATTACTCCATGGGACAAAAGAATCTGAACAGCAGCCCTTGAGTCCAAAATCTTTCCCAAATGAGAAGGAACTAAAAAAGCAGTTCTAGTAATACTATTAAATGAGGTTCTATAACACCCCCAAAAGATCACACTAGCTCTCCAGCAATGGATCCAAACCAAGATGAAATCTCTGAACTGACAGATGAAGAATTCAGAAGGTTGATTATTAAGCTACTCAAGGAGCCACCAGAGAAAGGTGAAAACCAACTTAAAGAAATTAAAAACAAAAAGGAGGATATGAATGAAAAATTCCATAGAAAGATAGATATCATAAAGAAAAGACAATTACAACATCTAGAAATGAAAGACACACTTAGAGAAATGCAAAATACACTGGAAGGTTTCAACAATAGAATTGAACAAGTAGAAGAATGAACTTCAGAGCTCAAAGACAAGGCCTTCAAATTAACCTGATCTGACAAAGAAAAAATAATTTTTAAAAAAATGAACAAAGTTTCCAATAAATTTGAGATTACATTAAACAACAAAACATAATTGTTGTTCCTGAGTAAGAAGAGAAATCCAAAAGTTTGGAAAACTTATATGAGGGCCTAATCAAGGCAAACTTCCTTAGTCTTGCTAGATATCTAGACATCCAAATATAAGAAGCTAAAAGAACACCCAGGAAATTCATAGCAAAAAGATCAACACTTGGGCACACAGTCATCAGGTTATCTAAACTCAAGATGAAGAAAAGCATCTTAAGAGCTATGAGGCAAAAGCATTAGGTAATCTTAAAGGAAAACCTATCAGATTAACAGCAGATTTCTCAGTAGGAACCCTGCAAGCCAGAAGGGATTGGGGTCCTATCTTTAACCTCCTTAAACAAAACAATAATCAGCCAAGAATTTTGCATCCAGTGAAACTATGCTTCATAAATGAAGGAAAGATATAGTCTTTCCCAGACAAACAAATCCTGAGAGAATTCACCACTACCATGCCAGCACTATAAGAACTGCTAAAAGGAGCTCTAAATCTTGAAAGAAAACCTCAAAATACACCAAAATGGAACATCCTTAAAGCAAAAACTTCACAGAATCTATAACAATAACACCATGAAAACAAAAGGTATTTAGGCAACAACTAGCATGATGAATAAAACAGTACCTACCTCACATGTCAATACTAATATTGAATGTAAATGGCCTGAATGCTCCACTTAAAAGATACAGAATGGCAGAATGGATAAAAATCCACCAACCAAGTGTCTGCTGTCTTCAAGAGACTCACCTAACACAAAGGACTCACATAAACTTAAGGTAAAGGGGTGAAAAAAGACATTCCATGCAAATGGACAACAAAGGCAACCAGGAGTAGCTATTATTCTAACAGACAAAAAAGACTTTAAAGCAACACCAGTTAAAAAAGACAAAGAGGGACATTATATAATAATAAAAGGATTAGTCCAACAGGAAAATATCACAATCCTAAATATATATGTACTTAACACTGGAGCTCCCAAACTTATAAAACAATCATTAATAGACCTAAGAAATGAGACACATGGCAACACGATATTAGTGGGGGTCTTCAATACTTTACTGACAGCCCTAGACAGGTCATCACAACTAAAGTCAACAAAGAAACAATGGACTTAAACTATAAACTACAACAAATGGACTTTATAGATATTTACAGAACATTCTACCCAATAACTGCAGACTATACATTCTTTTCATAAGTACATGGACCATTCCCCAAGATTGACCACATGACAGAATACGAAACAAGTCTCAATAAATTTAAGAAAATCAAAATTATAGCAAGTGCTGTCTCAGACCACAGTGGAATAAAATTGAAAATCAATTCCAAAAGGAACCCTCGAAGCCATGCAAATACATGAAAATTAAATAACCTGTTCCTGAATGATCATTTGGTCAACAATGAAATCAAGATGAACATTAAAAAATTATTTGAACTGAACAATAATAGTGACATAACCCACCAAAACCTCTTGGATACAGCAAAAGCAGTGCCAAGAAAAAAATTCACAGCATTAAATACCTACAACAAGAAATCTGAAAGAGCACAAAGAGTCAATCTAAAGTTACACCTCAAGGAGCTAGAGAAACAAAAACAAACCAACCCACAACCCAGCAGAAGAAAAGAAATAACCAAGGTCACAGCAGAACTAAATGAAATTGAAACAAAAAATACAAAAGACAAATGAAACAAAAACACTGGTTCTTTGAAAAGTAAACAAAATAAATACAGCATTAGCAAGATTAACCAAGAAAAGAAGAGAGAAGATCCAAAGAAGCTCAATTAGAAACAAAATGGGAGATACTACAACTGATACCAATTGGCATAGAAGGGCCATAACTTAAGGTAATAAAAGCCATCTATGACAAACCCACAGCCAACATAATACTGAATGGGGAAAAGTTGAAAGCATTTCCCCTGAGAACTGGAACAAGACAAGAATGCCCACTCTCACCACTTCTATTCAACATAGTACTAGAAATCTCAAGCAAAGCAATCAGAAGAGAGAAAGAAATCAATGGCATCCAAATTGGTAAAGAAGAAGTCAATGTTGCTGTTTACCAATGATATGATTGTATACCTAGAAAACCCTAAACACTCATCCAAAAAGCTCCTAGATCTTATAAATGAATTCAGTAAAGTTTCAGATTACAAAATAAATGAACACAAATCAGCAGCACTGCTATACACCAACACCAACCAAGCTGAGAATGAAATCAAGACCTCAACTCCTTTTACAACAGGTGCAAAAACAAAACAAAACAAAACAAAACTTAAAATTATACCAAACCGGAACTGGAAAAAACTACTTTAAAGTTCATATGGAACCAAAAAAGAGCCTGCATTGCCAAGTCAATCCTAAGCCAAAAGAATAAAGCTGAAGGCATCACACTACCTGACTTCAAACTATACTACAAGGCTACAGTAACCAAAACAGCATGGTACTGGTACCAAAACAGAGATATAGACAGATGGAACAGAACAGAGCCCTCAGAAATAATACCACACATCTACAACTACCTGATCTTTGACAAACCTGACAAAAACAAGCAATGGGGAAAGGATTCCCTATTTAATAAATGGTGCTGGGAAAACTGGCTAGCCATATGTAGAAAGCTGAAACTGGATCCCTTCCTTACACCTTATACAAAAATTAATTCAAGATGGATTAAAGACTTAAATGTTAGACCTAAAACCATAAAAACCCTAGAAGAAAACCTAGGCAATACCATTCAGGACATAAAACACCAAAAGCAATGGCAACAAAAGACAAAATTGACAAATGGGATCTAATTAAACTAAAGAGCTTCTGCACAGCAAAAGAAACTACCATCAGAGTGAACAGGCAACCTACAGAATGGGAGAAAATTTTTGCAATCTACTCATCTCACAAAGGGCTAATATCTAGAATCTACAAAGAACTTAAACAAATTTACAAGAAAAAAACAAACAACCCCATCAAAAAGTGGGCAAAGGGTATGAACAGACACTTCTCAAAAGAAGACATTTATGCAGCCAAAAACACATGAAAAAATGCTCATCATCACTGGCCATCAGAGAAATGCAAATCAAAACCACAATGAGATATCATCTCACACCAGTTAGAATGGTGATCATTAAAAAGTCAGGAAACAACAGGTGCTGGAGAGAATGTGGAGAAATAGGAACACTTTCACACTGTTGGTGGGACTGTAAACTAGTTCAACCATTGTGGAAGTCAGTGTGGCAATCCCTCAGGGATCTAGAACTAGAAATACCATTTGACCCAGCCATCCCATTACTGGGTATATACCCAAAGGAATACAAATCATGCTGTTATAAAGACACATGCACACGTATGTTTATTGTGACACTACTCACAATAGCAAAGACTTGGAACCAACCCAAATGTCCAACAATGATAGACTGGATTAAGAAAATGTGGCACATATACACCATGGAATACTATGCAGCCATAAAAAAGGATGAGTTCATGTCCTTTGTAGAGACATGGATGAAGCTGGAAACCATCATGCTCAGCAAACTATCACAAGGACAAAAAGCCAAACACCGCATGTTCTCACACAACAGGTGGGAATTGAACAATGAGTACACTTGGACACAGGAAGGGGAACATCACACACCGGGGCCTGTTGTGGGGTGGGGGGAGGGGGGAGGGATAGCATTAGGAGATATACCTAATATAAATGACAAGTTAGTGGGTGCAGCACATCAACATGGCACATGTATACATATGTAACAAACCTGCACATTGTGCACATGTACTCTAGAACTTAAAGTATAATAAAAAATATATATATAATCTCTAAAAATTAAAAAAAAATTATACCAAACCAAGGAGGTGAAAGATCTCTACAAGGAAAAGGACAAAACACTGCTGAAAGAAATTACAAACACGGAAACACATCCCATGCTCATGGATGGTAGAATCAATATTGTAAAAATGACCACACTGCCAAAAGCAATCTACAAATTCAATGCAATTCCCATCAAAATACCACCACCATTCTTCACAAAACTAGAAAAAACTATCCTAAAATTGACATGAAACCAAAAATGTCTATGCTTTGCATAGACAAAGCAAGACTAAGAAAAAAGAACAAATATGAAGGCATCACATTAACCAACTTCAAACTATACTACAGGGCTATAGTTACTGAAACACCATGGTACTGGCATAAAAACAGGCATGTAGACCAATGGAACAGAGTAATAAAGCTGAGTGCTAACAGCCAACTGACTTTCAACAAAGCCAACAAAAACATAAAATGTGGAAAGGACACCCTATTTAACAAATGGTGCTGGAATAATTTACAACCACATGCAGAAGAATGAAATTTGATCCTTGTCTCTCACCCTGTATAAAAATCCACTCAAGATGGATCAAAGACTTAAATCTAAGACTTGAAATCATAAAAATTCTAGAAAAAATAACATCAGAAAAACTCTTCTAGATATTGGCTTAGGCAAGAATTCATTACCAAGAACCCAAAAGCAAATGCGGCAAAAGCAAAGATAAATAGATGTGACTTAATTAAACTAAAAAGCTTCCGCACAGCAAAAGAAACAATCAGCAGATTAAGCAGACAACCCACAGAGTGGGAGAAAATCTTGGCAAACTACGCCTCCAACAAAGGACTGATATCTGGAATCTACAAGGAACTCAAACAAATTGGCAAGAAAAAAACAAATAATTCCGTCAAAATGTGCACTAAGGACATGAACAGACAATTCTCAAAAGAAGATATAAAAATAGCTAACAGACATATGAAAAAAATGCTCAACATCACTGATTATAAGGAAAATGCAAATTAAAACCACAATGCGATACCACTTTACTCCTGCAAGATTGGCCATAATTAAAAAATCAAAAAATAATAGATGTTGGATGTGGTGAAAAGGGAACACTTTTACACTGCTGATGGGAATGTAAACTAGTACAACCACTATGGAATGCAGCATGGCGATTCCTTAAAGTACTGAAAGTAGAATTACCATTTAATCCAGCAATCCCACTACTGGGTATCTACCCAAAAAAAAATAGGTCATTATGTAAAAAAGACACTTCCACATGCATGCTTATGGCAGCACAATTCACAATTGCAAAACTATGAAACCAGCCTGAATGCCCATCAACCAATGAGTAGATAAAGAAAATGTTTAACATATATACAGATACACACTCATACACACACATATATACACATATGCATACATATGTACATACACCATGGAATACTATTCAACCATAAAAAGGAGCAAAATAATGGCATTCCCAGCAACCTGGGTGGAGTTGGAGACCATTACTCTCAGTGAAGTAACTCAGTAATGGAAAATCAAATATCATATGCGCTCACTTGTAAGTAGGAGCCAAGCTATGAGGATTTAAAGCCATAAGAATAATATAATCGACCCTGGATACTCAGAAGGAAGGGTGAGGGGGTGATGAGGGGTAAAAGACTACACATTGGATTCCGTGGACACTGCTCAGGTGATGGGTGCACCAAAATCTCAGAAATAACCACTAAAGAACTTATCCATGTCCAAATACCACCTGTTCCCCCAAAACTATTAAAATAATAAAAATAACTTGCATTTCTCTGATGGCCAGTGATGATGAGCATTTTTTCATGTGTCTGTTGGCTCCATAAATGTCTTCTTTTGAGAAGTATCTGTTCATATCCTTCGCCCACTTTTTGATGGGGTTGTTTGATTTTTTTCTTGTAAATTTGTTTAAGTTCTTTGTAGATTCTGGATATTAGCCCTTTGTCAGATGGGTAGATTGTAAAAATTTTCTCCCATTCCGTAGGTTGCCTGTTCACTCTGATGGTAGTTTCTTTTGCTGTGCAGAGTTCTTTAGTTTAATTAGATCCCATTTGTCAATTTTGGCTTTTGTTGCCATTGCTTTTGGTGTTTTAGTCATGAAGTCTTTGCCCATGCCTATGTCCTGAACAGTATTGCCTAGGTTTTCTTCTAGGGTTTTTATGGTTTTAGGCCTAACATTTAAGTCTTTAATCCATCTCGAATTAATTTTTGTATAAGGTGTAAGGTGTAAGGAAGGGATAAAATCAAAACCACAATGAGACACCAATTAGAATGGCGATCATTAAAAAGTCAGGAAACAACAGGTGCTGGAGAAGATGTGGAGAAATAGGAACACTTTTACACTGTTGGTGGGACTGTAAACTAGTTCAGTCATTGTGGAAGACAGTGTGGCGATTCTTCAGGGATCTAGAACTAGAAATACCATTTGACCCAGCCTCCCATTACTGGGTATATACCCAAAGGACTATAAATCATGCTGCTATAAAGACACATGCACACGTATGTTTATTGTGGCACTGTTCACAATAGCAAAGACTTGGAACCAACCCAAATGTCCAACAATGATAGACTGCATTAAGAAAATGTGGCACATATACACCATGGAATACTATGCAGCCATAAAAAAGGATGAGTTCATGTCCTTTGTAGGGACATGGATGAAGCTGGAAACCATCATTCTCAGCAAACTATCACAAGGACAGAAAACCAAACACCACATGTTCTCACTCATAGGTGGGAATTGAACAATGAGAACACTTGGACACAGGGTGGGGAACATCACACACTGGGGCCTGTCGTGGGGTAGGGGGAGAGGGGAGGGATAGCATTAGGAGATATACCCAATTTAAATGACGAGTTAAGAGGTGCAGCACACCAACATGGCACATGTATACATATGTAACAAACCTGCACGTTGTGCACATGTACCCTAGAACTTACAGTATAATAAAAAATAAAAATAAAAATAAAAAAAGAAATAATAAAAATAAAAAGTAAAAAAAAAAAAAAATATATAATTGGTTTGTGTGTGTGTATATATATGCATACAACACTGGAGCACCCAGATATATATAGCAAATACTATTAAAGAGAAAGATAGGCCCCAATACAGTAATACCTGGAGACCTCAACACCCCACTTTCAGCATTGGATATATCTTCCAGACGGAAAATCAACAAACAAACATTGGACTTAATCTGCACTACAGACCAAACAGAACTAATGAAATTTTATGGAACAGTTCATCCAATGGCTACAGAGCACACATTCTTCTCCTCAGCAAATGGATCATTCTCAAGGGTAGACCATATGTTAGGCCACAAAACAAGCCCTTAAAAATTGAAAAAAAAAACATGAAATTATATCAATAATCTTCTCTGACCACAATGGAATAAAACTGACAATCAATAACAAGAGGAAATTTGGAAACTATACACACACGGAAATTAAACAAAATGCTCCTGAATGACCCATGGGTTAATAAAAAAAAAATAATTTAAAAATTGCTTGAAGCAAATAATAGAAACACAACATACCAAGACCCGTGGCCTATGGTGAAATCAGTACTAAGACGAAAGTGTATAGCAATAAGCACCTACCTAAAAAAGTAGAAAAACTTCAAGTAAACAACTATATTAAAGAACAAGAGAAGCAAGAGAAAGCAAAACCCAAAATCAGTACAGTAAAACAAACAGAGCAGAAATAAATGAAATAGAATTTTTTAAAAAAAGACCAATGAAATGAAAAGTTGGTTTCTTAAAAAAAGATAAAATCAACAAACCTTTAGCAAGACTAAGAAAAAAATATATCCAAATAAATAAAATAAGAGATGAAAAAAGAGACATTACAACTGATACTGCAGAAATTCAAAGGATCATTAAAGGCTGCCATGAGGAACTATATACCAAGAAATTGGAAAATCTAGAAGAAATTGATAAATTCCAGAAAGAAACTGTCTCAAAAAAATAAAATAAAATCAAGCAGGCCTGTGGTATTCTGTTTCCTACTTGGCATCTTGAAAGGAACTCTGACAAAGGGAGTGCTTCCAGGAAAGGCAACCACAACGATAATGAAGGGGTCTCAATATCATGCTGCATAAAAATATCCTTAGTAACATGGCATCCTGAAAAAAATTAAGGCTCATGATGGGAAAGAAATGATGATTGTCTTCAGGTAATATTTGTCCATTTTATGGAAGAGGGGTTAGATTTGTGCCGTGTAGTTTTAGAGAACAAATTAAGGATCAATGTACAAAATTTATTGAGTATCATCTTAGTTCAGGTTCACAATAAAAATCTTCCCAGTTGAGAGAAAAAGAAAACAAGTACCATGCAAAATATCTCTCTCGTGGTCCTCTCTTAGCTCCCATAAGATCCAAACTTCTTCATACCCTCATGCTTCTGTTCATTTTCATCCCATAGTACTCTCCATTTCTTAAACCCATACACCTTTTGCAATAAGCTGAAGCCCCGTTTGTTTTTTGAAGGTTGCCTGATAATTCCTTTCTTATTACTCACTGTGAATGTCACACAATTCTGTAATTGTGTTTTTCATTTCGATATTGAATTATTTAAGAATAAGTAACGTGATTTACCTTCTTAACATATTTGGATATCTATTTCATAATAGGCACTCTATAAACACTTGATTTGGAACTCAGCATACTACAAGGTTGTCCTATACTGTACTATGCTTCTTGGGGGCAAGGTCTTTATATCTCCAGCTCCCAGTCAAAGGCCTAATACATCAAGAAGTGTTTATTGAGTGGATGAATAATGGTGGATTTTAAAAAAATAATTGATTGAGGGGAAATTCAGATAACACACAATTAACCAAAGTGCACTTATACATTCACAGTAGCATTTAGTACATTCAGTGTTGTGCAACTGCCACCTCTGTCTAGTTCCAAAAAGTTTCCATCACTCTAAAGTAAGATCTTTTACACATTGAACAGTTTCTCCCTATTCTCTGCTCCTCCCAGTTCCTGGTATTCAACATCTGCATTTTGTCTCTATGAACTTGTCTGTTATCATTATCTCATATGAATGAAATCATACCATATATGGCCTTTTGTGTCTAGCTTCTTTCACTTAGCATAATGTTTTCTAGGTTCATCCATATTATAGCATGTGCCAGTACTTCATTCTTTTATATGGCTGAATAATGCTTCATTGTGTATATATTGTATGTTTATCTAATGATGGACACTTGGCTGGTGGCCACCTTTTGGCTACTGTGAATAATGCTATTATGAATATTCTGTGGTTAATTTTTTGAGAAACTGCCAAACTGTTTTTTATAGTTTAACGACTGAACCATCTCATATTCCCAACAAGGTATGAGGGTTCCAGTTACTCCACAAACTCACCAACACTTATTGTCCATTTTTCTTATTATAGCCATCCTAGTGAGTGTGAAGTGGTACTCCTGGATGGTAGGTTTTAAAACACTGTGGTGTTTTGAACAATCTTTAACATCTTCAGAGATGACTTTACTATGAAGCTAATAAAGCTTAAGCTTCAGATTCTTTCAGTGAAGATTCTATGTTGAAATTAGAATTTATAATTTTCTATTGTTTTTCTTTAAAAGAGACATAAAAATTATATAAGTTCCTGGCACTACAAAACTTGAATTTTCCCTGCATACAAGCAAATACAAATATCTAGTGTTCATGAGTATAAAAGCAATATACCTTTCTCCAGCTGTGGTACTGTGATCTCTTACTTCCAATGTCACCATAGTCACACTTAAAGCCTTTATGACAAGTACCTTATCACCTGAGTAAAAAGTTTAAGAACCTAGTACCACAGATAGCACGGTAGGAACCATAGTAATCCCAGCCTCTTATCAATTGCAGAACACCCTGTATTTAGGTTACTGCTAGAAAGCCAAGTACAGATTTCAGTTTCCAAAAGGATTCTTACACAGTTTTGCTTTCAATTATCTCTTCTTCTCAAATATCAAATTAAAAAGAACAGATCCATAGGGTGTCTGCAATACTTTAAGGATGTAATATCTTTTACACTGCTTTTGCAGTTTGTTTGTAGCCAATAGGATGATTCTGTCACATTCACTAAGAGAAATCAAGTTGCAAATGCAAATTTATATGACTGTTGATGTCCTCGATTTATTTAAAAATCTGTGATGCACATCCCAGATCTGTACTGACTACAAATAGATCGAATGGTGAGCTCCATTAACCATGCCCATATGATTTATGAGTAAGTTTTACAGCTATGTGCTGTTATGCCCTTCAGAAACTAGGCTATTTGAATTGAATATTCAGTGTAATACAGTATGTGACAGACCATACAAATTATTTGCACAAGACATGGTAAGTAATTTGGACCGTAAAATTTGATGACAATGTTCATCAGGAGAGTAGCCTGCCTCTCTGAATAGCCTTAGAAATTTATGTTATAGTACCATATGGTGTTCTTCTTTTCTACATTTTCCTCTTGAGGACTCAAAGTGTTTTCCCATGGTTTATTATTAATACATTACTCTCCTCTGTAAAATATTAGCTTTACTTTACATATAAGCAAACTAAGTTTGTGTCATTCAGTTTAAATATTAAAAAATTCACCTTCTGGCACATACTGCTAACATAAAACCCTAATAACTATATTCTTATTTAGTTGTGTTCCATGTATTCTAAATGTTCTCCATTTTTTAAGGAGAAGATATTCATTATAAGACTAGTTCTGCCTCTTAAAATCAAAATACTGACTATTTAAAGCTCAATAAACATTGAGTTCTAATTATTTTCACTTCTCTCTTCTGTTAGCTCAGTCATAATTTGTTTCTAACCTTCTATCACCTATCTGCATATATGACTTTTCAGTAAGATAGACTGGGCTTTAGTTCATTCATCTGAAAGGAACCTAATAAAGCCACTGAGTTTTGCGAGAATCGTTAGTGATATAGACACAGCTAGCATTCCAGAAAACTCAGGACTTTTTACCCTTCTCTCAAGAGAAGAGAAAGGATGTTTAAGCTTTGTGGGGGAGGAAGTGTGGCTCTTGCCAACATTTTACAATATAAAATTGCAAGACTCCTCTTATGAAACAATGTTTCTCAAACGTCGATGTGCATATAAATTAACTGAGGAGCTTGTGAAAACGCAGATTCTGATTCAACAGGCCTAGGAAGGGGCCCAGACAAGTTCTCAGGGGATGCCAATGTGACAGGTCTGTGGACCACTCTGAGTGACAAGGTTATAGAACTCCAGGTTCTGCATAAGTAAGTATGCTCAGCATAACTAAGCAAACAGCCTGCCCTCAGGTTAGTGAGGCCTTTTTTATGAATTAAAAATTTAATTTGGGGATAGATTTGCATGCAGTTGTAAGAAATAATACAGAAATATCCCATATACCCTTTACCCAGTTTCCCCAATTGTAACATCTTGCAAAACTATAGTACAATAATCTCGCAACCAGGATATTGAAAATGATAATTCACAACCAGGATGTTGACAATGATAATCCACTGATCTTATTCATATTTCTCCAGTTTTACTTGTACTCATCCATGCGTGTGTGTTTGCGTATGGCATATTTAGTTTTGTGCAATTTTATTACATGTGCAAGCTCATGTATCCCCCCACCACAGTCAAAATACAAAATTCCATGCTGCAAAGATCCCTCATGTTGCACTGTTATAACCACACCGAAACCTGATCCTTGACAATCGCTATTCTCCATCTCTACAATTTTGTTATTTCAAAAATGTCATATAAATTGAGTCATACAGTACATAGTCTTTAGAGATTGGCTTTTAATCAATATAATTCTCCAGAGATCTTTCTAAATTGTGTGTGCATCAAGAGTTTATTCCTTTTTTTTTTTTTTTTTTTTGGCTAAGTATTCCATGACATGAACTTACCACAGTTTAACCATTCACTTATTGAAAGACATCCAGGTTACTTCCAGTTTGGGGCTATTACAAATAAATCTATGAATATGTGTGCACAAGTTTTTGTGCAAACACAAAGTTTTTATTTCTCCAGGATAAATGCCCAGGAGTACAATTATAGGGGTCATATGATAATTGCATGTTTAGCTTTATAAGAATCTGTCAAACTGTTTTCCAGAGTGACTGCATCATTTTACATTCCAAGCAGCAGTGTATGAGTGATCCAGTTTCTTCCCAGGCTTGCCAGCATTTGGTGTTGTCACTATTTTTATTTTAGCCATTCTGATAGATGTGTAGTTATAGCTCATTGTGGTTATAATTTGCATTTCCCAATAGCTAATGATGTGAGACACCTTTTCATTTACTTATTTGCCATCTGCATATCATCTTCCGTGAAATGTCTGTTCATGTGTTTTACCCACTTCATAATTAGATTGTTTTGGTATTTTGCTGTTGAATTTTGAGAATTCTTTATATCCTAGATACTAGACCTTTGTCAGATAGGTAGTCTGTGAATATTTTCTCCCACTCTGCAACTTGTAGCTTGCCTTTTCATGCTTTTAACATGACAATATCTTTCACAAAGCAAAAGTTTCCCATTTTGATCAAGTGCAATCTGATTGATTTTTGCTTTCATGGACTGTATTTTTAGTGTCCAACTTAAGAACTCTTTGCCAGCCATAGATCCAGAACTTCTCCCTATTGTTTTCTAAAACATATAGTTTTATGTTCTCCACTTAAGTCCATGATCCATTTCGAGTTAATTTTTTGTATAAGGTGTAGGTTTAGGTTGAAGTTCACTTTTCTTGCCTATGGCCGTCCAGTTGCTCCAGCACCATTTGTTGAAAAGGCTATCTTTTCTCCTTTGAATTGCTCTTGCACCTTTGTCAAAAATCACTTGGTAGCTTTTTAATGGTACATGAATATCCTGCAGGTCTGTCCCTAGCAGTAGATAACCAATCAAGACTTATGGCAGTGACCTAATCAGTATAAATGTCTTCATGAAAATATAATTCCTTAAAAAAGAAAAGTTATTACCATCTGTTTGCATCTTAAGGAATGTTTCAATGTACAGTCAGACTACCAGTACAGTTCTCTTGCTGAGTTTCAGCAGTTATCAGCAATTTGTTTAATTTCACCTTAGTCTTTTTTGTTAACCTACTTCTAATAGACATTTCCATTATCCTTCATTTAGTGGTTTGAAGGTCAAAAATCATTTGAATTTCACCCACATACCCAGCCACCTGCTTGGATATGCTTAGTTTGGCTCTTTAGTGCATTCAGACCAACTCAGTGTATCTTCCTGGGTTTTTGTTTAGAAGAAGAAGAAAAAGAACCAGACATTAATTTGGCACTCAGAGTATCTCTTAACTATATGCACTGCATTCTCCTTTATTTCAACATCAAACTGAATATTCATTCTCCATTCTTTCCTTATTAGGTGCTGTTAATTCTTTACCTGAAATAAAAATGATGTCTCTATCTATACTTTCAGAGAAAAAAGCTGTGTAAATATTTTCCAGTCAAGGAAGTATAATCCTGATAATCATTTACTACCCAGTCACTCTTAAAGAAGAATCTGCCCAAGAATTTTCCCAGGCAGGCACTGAACCTCCTAATTTCTAGATGGTCAAAAACTGGGAGCCTGGTGCTCCAGGGCTCTAACAGCTGACCTCAACCACACACGGGTCACCAGAGTTTAGAACTCTGTCTTACAGTCCTGAATCCCAATGTGCAGAAGCAGGACCTTACTCCACATTTCTGTTTATTGGCACCCTGACTTCTTCCCCCTTCCCTACTCTGATTTCCTTCTGTCTGTGCTCTTTCTGGTTTCTCTAAGCCTCACATGCGATTTTGCATTATTGACTCGGATGTTCTTGGTTTCCCTCTTTCTACAAATGTCCTCCGTTTGCATTTACATGATTGAATTGTTTTGAATGGAACCCCTCCCTTCCAGGAGCTCTCCACACATCTCTCCTGGCATCGCTATGAAAGAAGCCAATCTCTGCATCATGTACATCTACTTTCATCTCCAGACCCCAGCCACACATCCTGCTATCGAGGCAATGACAAATCAACCTCAGAAACACTGATATTTGTTTTGGGGAGTTGAAGTACCTCTACAATCCCCCTGTCAAACTGGCCTCTTGCTATCCCCTGTTTCATTCCCAATTTACTCATAGCTGGAGAAGTTGCTGACCTAATTGGTCAGAAGCCAAGATATTCATCCACCCCTCTTTAGTAGTGGTTGGGATTGCTTCACCTCAAAGGCAGGAAATCAGGACTTATTTTTCTCTAGGTGTTTCCTTCTGTCATGCAGCAAGTCCATCTGGGCATGAATTACTTCTTAGAGGAAGTCCTCACTCAAGATAAGTAGGTGGGTAAGTAGGCCCACAGCCTGACCTGTGGAAATAGCATATGTCTCTTCAGCATGTGGTTCCAAAATTTAGATTCAGGGAAAGGTCAGCAGATCTACTTTAGCCTCAAGGCCTATACTAAATATCTCAATAAAACTTTTACAGAGCTCTGCATGCTACACCAAGAAAAATTTCAACTCCTTCATTTGCTTTCTCTTTTTAAACATTTTTACCTTTTACATGATATTCCTAGTGTAAAAGGAAGAAGCCACCACTGAATAGCTGACACAAAAATGGAATTTGCTGCTTTCTTAGCAAGGAAGAGTTGTGCTTGGAAGGTGAAGTCTTCCTGAGAAAAGCAAAGAGATAATCTTATCTAGGGTTTGGCAATATGGAGTTCAAAGAAAATTTATTTTCCCTGGGAAATTTTGAGACATTGCTCCATTAGCTTCTAGTGTTCAGTGTTGTCAATGAGAAATCTGAAGCCAATCTAATGTTTTTATAAGGTTGTTGTTTTTTTCCATCTCTTGAAGCTTTTAGAATTTTTCTTTTTAATTTTAGTGTTCTGAGATTTCTGACAGTGTGCCAGGTTTGAGTTTTCTCTTATTCATTTCACTCACCGCTGGTGACCTCTTTGAATCTGAAGACTTGTACATTTCTTCAGCTCTGCAGAATGTTTCCCTACAGTTTCTTTGACTGATTTATCTTCTCTTTTTCCTCTGTTCTCTCCTTTGGGAATTTATACAGGTGTTGTAACTTCTAGATCTATTCTCCATATGCTTTTCTTACCTGATGTAACTTCAGTCCTGTCATACTTTCCTTGTGTACTTTTACACCTGTTGTCCTGTGCTACACTCTGGGAGAATTCTTCAACTCATTCTCTCCTCTGTTGTGTTCATTCGGCAGTTTAGCTAATCTCAAATCTTTTTTTGTTGTTTATTTTTGTTTTTTGGATAATCAAATTTTTTCTCTTCACATCTCTTATCTATTCCCTTTCGCAATAATCTATCCCAATCAACATATAATAGATATACTTTCTTACCTTTATGAAGATATCAAGCTTTTAAAAAATATCATCAGCTTTGTTATTCTGTTTCTTTAGATACTGGGGTTTTTTTAATTTGTTTTCTTCAGTGCTTCTCATAGTAGTGATTTTGTGCAATCGCTTGGTAACTTGGTGTTTGTGTGATCATCTTTGTACTTGATATTGCCCCTGTAACTTGTGTATATCTGTAGTGGACACAGAGCAAAGAGTAGGAGCCGTTTACCTTGGGGGTAGAAGCATTTTATCAGTGTTTTTAAGAAGTATTAGCACATGGTGATAATAAAAATCAAACCAACTTTTAGTTGCTTTAGGAGTTCTTTTAAAGTTCCTACAGACAATGTCCCCCATTTATTGCCTACACCTGGGGAAGATGAGTCCCACAACTTCCTCTCACTCCACCTCCCCTCCTCACCCCACAACTTGGTATGCCATTGCTGTAGATGATGTTCACTTGACCGTATTCTTTCTACACTATGAGGGAAAACCACTGTCAAGAGTAGTATAAGACCAACTCACTGTCTGGGCATAGAGTCCCCCATTCCTTTTGATTGTTGCCATCCTGCTAAGATACAGCTCTGCTTCTCTACTCCAAATTCCCTCTCACCGCCTAGAGGAAAATGCTTCTGCACTTATCAACTGAATGCAGGTTTGGTCAAAAAGAGAACAACCTACTTCATTACTCTGAATGCAATTGGTGTGGAATCACCCCAATGGTTGACCATGGCCCCTTCTGGCCCCTTGTATTCATTTCCTCCAAGGGTAAAACTCTCTCAGAACCCTCTCACTTTGCAATGAACGTCTCCTGTGACTGTTTGAATGATGGTTTTTTTCATTAACATCAACACTGTTCTGAGCACTTTACAACTGTGAGCATTAAATGAGCTAACATATGAACCCATATGCTTTCTAACTTTCAGAAATGTCTCAAATTTTCTGGCTTACTGGTGGCAATGTCTTGCTTTCCAGCATTATAGAGTTTTCACAACATTTTTTTCTGTCATCTCGGGATGTATGGCATTTGGCCTAATATCTTGATCTAATTTTTCACCTGCTTCTTAAAATAGATTTACCCCTTTTTTCTTGATATGTATGTATTCCAGGTTAGTCCACTTGAGCTTCCATAATGAAATACCACTGACTGAAATATCACAGGCTTAACAAACAGAAATGTATTTTCTCACAGTTCTGGAGGCTAGGAGTCCAAGATCAAGGTGCTGTCAGACTCGGTTCTGGTGAAGCCGCCTCTCTTCCTCGTAGATGGATAGTAGATGGCTGCCTTCTTGCTGTATTTCCATATGGACTTTCCGCTGTGAATGAGATGAAAGAAAGTGCTCTTTAGTGCCTCTTCTTTTTCTTATAAGGACACCAATCCTGACCAGACGCGGTGGCTCATGCCTGTAATCCCAACAATTTTGGAGGCCAAGGTGGGCGGATCACCTGAGGTTAGGTGTTCAAGACCAGCCTGGCCAACATGGCAAATCTCCATCTCTACTAAAAATACAAAAATTAGCCAGGCATGGTGGTGGGCAACTGTAATCCCAGCTACTTGGGAAGCTGAGACAGGAGAATTGCTCGAATCCAGGAGGCAAAGGTTGCAGTGAGCCAAGATTGTGCCACTGCACTCCAGCCTGGGTGACAGAGCAAGACTCCTTTTCAAAAAAAAAGAAAAAGAAAGAAAGAAAGAAAAAGGACACCAATCCTATCAATCCTATCAGATTAGGGCCTTATCCTTATGACTTCATATAACCTTAATTCCTCCCCATAGGTCGTGTCTCCAAATTCAGTCACATTAGGGGTTAGGACTACAACATATGAATTTTGGGGGAACAAAATTTAGCCCATAACACATTCTAATGAAACACGTTTTAAATAAAGAAAACATCAATAAACAAACTAATAAGGAAGAGTATAAACTAACAAATAAATAAACTAATAAATGTAAGAGTGTGTGTAAAATGAAAGAGAGGAATGTTAACTAAAAAATCTTCAAAGTGAATACAGAATATGATGAGCTTTCCTGGTGCAAAATAAGTGCACAATAAATATTAGTTGAATAAATGAATGAGATGTTCAAAATGCACCTCATAGCTTCCCCAAGACACCAATTTTCAGGAACATTGTATCAAACATTCTTTGACTCTTTCAGGCTGCTACTCCACAGAGAAAAAATGGTAAAAACACGGTCACCCTACTTGTTAATTTCCTACTCCCAAAAAAATACCTGAAGCCATTGAGGAATTTTAAATGTTTACTGAAATTAAATATATTAGTATTATGACTATGTTTATGCTGATATGTTTATTCATTCTTTTTCCAATTGCATTTAGATTTTGGAAGGGTTGCCATTGGTTATGTGTGTTGATTTTTGTGTATATAGGCAGGTGTGTGTACATATGGGTGTATAATATAAATTCACAATCTATGAAATTTTTTTTGTTGTTACTTTAGCCTTAAAATGGTTGACTAACTTTAAACAGGGTTAGGTACCATTACATTTTTGGGACAATAGAATATGATTCACTAGTAACAAAAATAAACAACAGAGACATACCTCCAGCACTTCCAGATTAACTAAAGAAATGCTCTAGAGAGTAGACGGCTAACATGGGGTGTGGAAACAAGTGTTGGAACCATACATGCATTGCAGCATATTCTACACAGATCATGAATAAGTTAGGTTAGGAAATTGTGCATCATAACATCCATATGTACACTACCATATGTACAAACTGATGTGTGCAAACAATACCATAATGCACAAGTGAAATGTGATAAACAACTCAAAATCTTCACAGCATTTAGAGGTGAATGTGAAAAGGGAGTGAAGTGAGACTTGGTTGAGTTATATCTATACTTTCCCAAATTTGCCTAAAACGTATAGGCTTTATGGTAGACTGCCACATACTTTGGCAAAAAATCATAATTTTGTGCTATTTTCACTCAGAAGTGTATTCCCACCAAAAATACTCATGGATTTAAAGTGAGATTTTTTTCAGATGTAACTTTTGAGGGCAGCTGTATGAATTTATCATTAATTATTGCCTAAACATGGCAAAAGAAAAAGGACCTGCTCCTTTCTCCCCTAAAAACTTCCCAAATTAGAATACAATACTCTTCGCCTAATTCCTGCCTGTTATTCAACAAGATAGAAATAGTGGGTTTTAAAAAAATTGAACCAACTGGGATTTTTGAGAAATGAGTTAAGTCACTGAAAAATGAATTAATTCTTAATTAAGAATTAAAAGGAACTAGCAAAGTTTGCAAAAGAAAATAATGAATAGAAATTCAAAATACTATTTAGAGAACAAACACAAGAGTCTACATACCTGTTTCACAAAATACTTGTTAAGACTAATGGGGAGAAAATGACAAAATTTGATGGCATTACATATCTCCCTAACCAATGTTCTTAAAGATGACCAGTGAACTCTTACTTGCCCCCATCCTACTCACTTTATGTGCAGCATAAGATGCCACTGACTTCCTTTTTCAAACTCTTACCTTCCCTGATTTTTTGTGGCATTTTTCTCTTTTAGATCTCTCTCTCTAATTGCTACTTCTCAGTTCCTTTTCTTATGCTATGCCGTAAATGTCAGTAAATTCCAAGGTTGTGACTTCCCAATTTTTCTTGTTCTATGCAGGCTTTTACTGGTAATCTCATCCACTATATCATTCCCACCACATCCTCTAGACAGGTGATTTCAACCTAGTTCAATATCTACCACGCAGTCCTCCCTTCCGATTTCCAGACCTAAATTCTCAACTGCTTGCTGTACCAAATGTATTGAAAGAGACCTTGATTCTTAACTTACGACTCAAGTTTCACATTTACTAAACTGAATGTATTGCTATTTCTCTTACAACTTATGCTTCCATATGAGTTGTCCATATGTTATCATAATTATCTGCTTTGCTAACTCTGTTAGTTTCCTAAGACTGCCATAACAAATTACCACAAACTGGGTGGCTTAAAACAACAGATATTTATTTTCTCGCAGTTCTGGAGGCTAGAAGCCTGAATTCAAGTTTGGTCCTTTTGAAAGAGCTGAGGGAGAATTTTTTCCATGCTCGCTCTCCTAGCTTTTGGTGATCACCAACAATCCTTTGTGTTTTCTGACTTAGCAATGTAGTGCTCCAATTTCTGCCACTGTTGTCACATGGCATTCTCCTTGCGTCTCTTCTCTGTCTTCAAGTAGGCTTTTTAAAAAAAAATTCATACTGTTCTGATTTATTCATCATCAGTGTACCTGAGAGACTCGGCAAACATAAATTAACTATATGTAAATTACTATATTCATGAGCAGATGCAAAAATAGGAAAGGCAGCGTTACTGGCTTGTAGTTGATAGGCCACTCCAGCACTTAGGCTTCTTATAGAGACCCCAGTCACTGGATTGAGGGCCCACCCTACTCTGGTATGGCTTCATCTTAACTTAAATAGTTAAATCTATAAAGACTCGATTTTAAAATAAGTTCACATTCTGAGGTTCCAGGTGGACATAAATGTTGGCAGAATATTATTCAATGTAGTACAATGACCAAACATGGAATTCCATACTCTGACATTAACCCACATATTTTAAATTGATTATCTCCCTTCTTCAAGTCACACTTCCTCCTTACTGCAACTAATTATCTTCTTTCTTTTTTCAATTATTTTTCCAAAGCATAGCTAATCATGTCCCTCTTCTGCTTAGAATTCTGCCCTGGTTCCCCATCAACCTCAACTGACCATTCAAGCCAAATTTTAGTTCACTTGGGATCTTACGTTAAAATGTTTGAGCCTTTATTGTATTCTATTAGGCAGCAATGAACACCCCTTTTCTAAAGCTGTTTCCTTTGCCTTGAATACCTTCCCCTTATGTTATCAAAGTGCTGTCCATCCTTCACGATTCAACTAGGAAACCATCTCTGCTGTGAACTCACCGCAGATCACCACCCACTCATGTTACCATGCTCATCAAAATTAGTCATCTCTCCATGTTATACTAAAGCAGCCATCTTAAACTAGAGAATATGTTATCCCTGCGTGCACGTCAAAACTTTCTTAGAGTCCTAACAAATAGAGATAGTTTTAAAAGAGCCAATTTCAAGATCCACATCTTATAAATGTTCTCTTTCTTAAAACTAATAATATTGAGTGCAGCTGCAGACCAGGTGTTTTTCTTTCCTATCTTCCCTTTCACAGTGGACTTCCCCGCAACCCCACCACTTTACCCCAAAAAACAAAAAACTTAACTCGCCTCACCCATTCCAATCTTACTAGCATTGCCCTAGAGGGTAAAAACTTCTGTAACCCTAATTGTTAATTATACAATTTTTTTGGCCTGTGCCTCTGACTGAATTTAAAGAAATAAGGAAACTACTATAGTTCTTTTCTTTTTCATCAGCTTTTTAAAAAATGAGTTTCCCTTGTACCTTTATCAAAAAAAGTCACAAATTTTATTCTAACAATAACCAATCCTTTATTCTTTCATAGAGATATATAAATAAAATTTTAGGCCATCTTTTGTGACTCACATCTGCAATCCCAGTACTTTGGGAGGCTGAGGCAGGAGCTCCTACTTAAAGACCAGCCTGGGCAACAAAGCAAGACCCCATCTCTAGAAAAAATAAATATATTAGCAAGGCATGATGGCACACACCTTTTGCCAGCTACACAGGAGGCTGAGGTGGGAAGATTGCTTGAGCTCAGGAGTTTATGGCCTCAGTAAGCTATGATGGTGACAGAGTGAGTCCCCATCTCTAGAACAGAACAGAACAGAATAGAATAGAATAGGAAGACAACTATCCAATATGAGTTTCCTCCTATGTTTATCAAAATTTGTAGAATTGGCCGGGGACAGTGGCTCACAACAGTAATCCCAGTACTTTGGGAGGCCAAGGCAGGAAGATTGCTTGAGCCCAGGAGTTTGAGACCAGCTTGAGCAACCTGGTGAAACCTCATGTCTACAGACTCACACACAAAAGAAATGCCGGCACTCTGGGAGGCCGAGGAAGGTGGATCATGTGAGGTCAGGAGTTCTAGACCAGCCTAGCCAACATAATGAAACCCTGTGTCTAATTTAAAAAATACAAAAATTAGCCAGGTGTGGTGGTGGGCACTTGTAACCCCAGCTACTTGGGAGGCTGAGGCAGCAGAATTGCTTGAACCTGGAAGGCAGAGGTTGCAGTGAGCCGAGATTGCACCACTGCTTTCCAGCCTGGGTGACAGAGTAAGACCCTGTCTCAACAACAACAACAACAACAACAAAAAAAGAAAGAAAGAAAGAAAGAAAGAAAGAAAGAAAGAAAGAAAGAAAGAAAGAAAGAAAGAAAGAAAGAAATATTAGCCAGGTGTGGTGTTGCACACCTGTAGTCCCAGCAACCCAAGAGGCTGAGGTGGGAGGATGGCTTGAGCCCAGGGAAGTCAAGGCTGCAGTGAGCTATGATTGTACCACTGCACTCCAGCCTGGGCAGCAGAGCAAGACCCTATCTCACACACACACACAAAAGTTAAATTGTAAGATATTTTTACTGTTTACCAAAACTTTCATCATGGAATTAGGAATAATTCTTTAAAAATCATAAAATTGGTAATATAAACAAGAAATAGCAAACAGAGCTCAGATGAAGCATAGTTACATAAGGCAAAACCATTGGTTCTTTCTTTTATCCCTTTTGGGTTTTATCTCATGATGTATGTTTCTTCCTCTCTATTTGCCTTTCCTGTTCCATAACAAAATTACCTAAAGAAAAATACATTCATGGCTTCCATATGTATATAGGCAGAGGAGAATGGCAAGGATCCTAGAAAAGAAGCTGGAGAAAGACAAGAAGATGAAATAAAATGACATCATAATGCTCCAGCTAACATAAAGACAAAAACGCACAGTAGTTAAAATATAGATATGTATTTGATATGGTTGCATTCTTTTTCATGTGAATTTCAGCATTTTAACCATGAGGTGGGTTTGCACACTACAAAGTAATATATCTAAATGGCAATTATATGGTCAATTAGGGCTTATAGATAATTCAGGGAAAGAAAAAATATTCTCCTCAGATCTCAGGACACTGGAGAGTTTGACAGTTTGAATACCTGACTTTATAGTTAATGATTCACCAACATTCAATATAGCTTTTTATATATATTTTAAAGCACTCAGGCACATCAACTAAGGTCAAACAAATTGTTAAAAGTAGTGGGTGTATTTACTCAATAAGCATTTATTAAAACCTACGTTGTGCTGATCTTATGGAGTATGAAGAAAAGACACAGTTCCTTGCTTTGAGAATCTTACAGTCTATGATGGTGTTATACACATAAATCACTTCAAATATTCCATAATCACCGATGAACCCCAAGTTCTTATTGTCAGAACTGTATTTCTGAATGTCTCCTGAATATCACAGACAAGGTTTTATCACACAAGGTCCTACAAACACCTCAAACTGAAGATACACACACAAAAAAATTTTTTCATGCCGCTACTTCATACAAACATCTGCTTCCTGAATTCCTATTTATATTGATGTCATCTTCATGAGTCTAGTCTCTTGTAATAGAAACTTAGTCATTCTTGATTTCTTCTTTGAATTATCCAAAAGCTCCAGTACAGCTCATTAGCCTATCCTCTCACTATTGCTAATTTTCCAAAGTTCAAAGCTGTCTGCTCAGGCCTTTCGTCTGCTTAATACCCTGCATTGGCTCTCTTTGCCCACTGCTTAATGTCTAAACTCCTCAATAGATCACATGGGACCATCATAACCTGACTTCACTCACCTTTCCTTTCCAGACCCAACCACCATCACTCCTGCCACCCTCTGCCACCTGGCCCCCTACACACACACACATATACTCTGTTCCAATCACACCAAAATCTGCTGAACATGACATGTTCTTTCATGCCTTTGAACATATCACTCTCCATGCCTAGAAGACAGTCTATCATTTATCTGTCAAAGATATGCTGGTTCCTTAAGACAGTGTACTTCCTCTACAAAGCCCCTCCTTGACACCCCAGACTAAATTCAGTGTGGAGCAAAGTACTTTGCACATGTTTTTATTATCTACCATTAGCTATGGATTGACATCCTTGTTTCCCCCATTAAACTACGAACAACTATCGGGCCTGACACTGTCTAACTTATATTTCTATTTGCAGTACATAAAGTAGAAACTCAATAACTGCTTGATGGATGAATAAACTTCTAAGCACACCTTTAAGAAGGAATCAGTGAAATTATATCTACGACAAGTCTTAATCAGGAAAAAAGTTATTCTGGCTTTATGGACCTAGTGTCCACCTATTTCTGAACTGTTTAAGATGAATCTGAACTATGTTCACTGCCCCTTGGTCTCTACCATCCTTAAGTAGGCTTTTATATGTCCTAATGTGACATACTTGGAGATCTTGATTCTGAGACAGGACCGTTTACCTTTGAAAGAAGTATAAATTGTACCATGATAATAAGAAGGTAAGAGAGAAAAACATGGATAGTCTGGGAACCTGTAAACATTTATAGATGTAATATATCTGTGGGCCATGTAGGGAAGGGGTTCATGGAGAGGGGCTCATACTCAATACTGAGATTTTCTTAAGTGGAATCTACAAGTTACCCAGATGCGCTGTGAACCCCATGGGCTGCCACTTGGAGGTGAGATGGGAAGGGCAGATATGAGGAGAAGAGTATGGATGGAGCCTACATGGGCTCATGTAGACCCAATGTCAGACATTGGAAGGAAGATAGACACTGAGAGCTCTGAGGGAAATCTGTGAAGAAGCTCAGGTCTTGATGAAGTATCCTAATGTCTACTCTACGCTCCATGCTAGGCTGTTTGTGTATTTTCTCAGAAAGGAAGTTCATTGGCTGGGGACGGAGGCTCAAGCCTGTAATCCTAGCACTTTGGGAGGCCAGGGCAGGCAAACCACCTGAGGTCAGGAGTTCGAGACCAGCCTGGCCAACATGGTGAGACCCAGTCTCTACTAAAACTACAAAAATTAGCTAGGCATGGTGGCACGCACCTGTAGTCCTAGCTACTTGGGAGGCTGCGGCATGAGAATTGCTTGAACCTGGGAGGCAGAGATTGCAGTGAGCCAAGATCACACCACTGCACTCCATCCTGGGCGACAATGTGAGACTCAGTCCAAACAAACAAACGAAAAATCAAAAGGAAGTTCATTGAAGCACAGCAGCTGCATTATTTTTCTATTGCCACATAACAAATTACCACATACTTAAGTGATTTAAAACAACACCCAAAAATAAAAGTTGAAGATATAACAAATAAATAAAATAAAATTAAAAACCACCCAGCTATTAGCAAATGGGTCCAAATCAGAAGTCTGAGTGGGCTCAACCGGGTTCTTGGCTTCAGGTCTCACAAGGCTGAAATCAAGGTGTTGGCCAGGCCAGACTAGGCTCTCACTAGGAGGTTGTGGTGAAGAATCTACTTCCAAGTTCATTCAGGTTATTGGCAAAATCAGTTCCTGCAGTTGTACCTCTGAAGTCCCTGTTTTCTTGTGAACAGCTAGCCAGGAATCACTCTCAGCCTCCTAGAGGCCTCATGGAATTCTAACCAGGTGACCCTCTTCTTCACGATCAGCCATGGAGGATTTCTCTCAAGTAAAATCTCCCTTGTACTTCAAATCTCTGCCTTCTTGCTGTGTCAGCAGCTGGAGAAACTCTACTTTTAAAGGCCTGGTATGATTAGATCAGGCCCACCTATATAATCTCCTTATCAACTGTGCCACATAACATGGACTACTGACGGGAATAAAACCACCATATTTATTGTCCCTGGGATTATGCAGGCACATATACCAAGGGACAGGGAATCTTGGGGCCATCTTAGGCTTCTGCCTGCCCCACCATCTGTAGCTTTACTTGTCCTAGTGATACAATGTAATAACAGAATCACTGTCATCAAGATCCAATATGGTCAAGAGTTACCACTTGCTATTTGAGGATTCTAATTTTTTTAATAACAAATCTGTATTCCACCAGCACTATTTCCATTAAACCTAATGTTTGAATTGTGCTATTCAATCACAAAAAAGGGGAAGTTAATAATCTTGAATATATAAGGAAGGTGAAAAGATTTAATCTTTCCCTTATATCTATTTCTTCATGGGCCCATCTCTATTGCCATTTTTTTTCTCATTTAGCCCACAAAACAAACCGCCTGCAGCTCCTGTTATAAATGAGTATGCTGATGCCCAGCTACACAACCTGGTGAAAAGAATGCGTCAAAGAACAGCCCTCTACAAGAAAAAGTTGGTAGAGGGAGATCTCTCCTCACCCGAAGCCAGCCCACAAACTGGTAAGCATTGCTCCCTCCAAGTACTGGGAAGAAAGAAGTGCTGAGGGGACCTGTGTTTTGCAGATGTTTTAGTTTGGATCTCCCAAAAGCAGACCCTGAGAAAATGATTTACGTACAGTTTATTTTGAGAGTGATCCAGGAAGGTACTAGTGGTGAGACGGAGAACAAAGTTAAGACAGTACACATGGGTTAATAAGAGGATCACTGGCGGGGCGCAGTGGCTCACACCTGGCAGGGTGCAGTGGCTCACACCTGGCAGGGTGCAGTGGCTCACATCTATAATCCCAGCACTTTGGGAGACCAAGACAGGAGGATTGCTTGAGCCTAGGAGTTTGAAACTAGCCTGGGCAGCATAGTGAGGCCCTATCTCTTTTTTTTAATTAAAAAAAAGAAAAAAATAAGAGGATTACTGCTCTGCCATTGGGGCTTTGTCCAGCTGAAAAACTGTGTGGCTCATACTTGAAAATTACTTGAATGGAAGAGGAGGAAACTGGTTGGTGCTGGAGCTTGATACTGTTACCTCCCCAGCACTTTCAGTAAACCTGCTAGAGGAAATCCTCCGACAGATGCAGGGAAGCCTCCTACAGGTGACCTCCAGGCTCAGGATATATGTGTAGGACACAAACAGTATCTTCTATAACAAATTTTATTGTAAATATTTAAAATACCCATATTATGCACAGTACATATTATAAAAACACAGGAATATTACCTGGGTATCCAAGAGAGCAAAGGACATCAACAAACCAATCAAGTAAAGGGAGGAACTATTATCAACCACGCTAATAACTACAAAAATGTGTGTATGAAAAATTAATTGGCCAGGCGTAGTGGCTCATGCCTGTAATCCTTGCCCTTTGGGAGGCCGAGGCAGGCGGATCACGAGGTCAGGAGATCAAGACCATCCTGGCCAACATGGTGAAACCCTGTCTCTACTAAAATACAAAAAATCAGAAAGGCGTGGTGGCGCATGCCTGTAGTACCAGCTACTCGGGAGGTGAGGCAGGGGAATTGCTTGAACCCAGGAGGCAGAGGTTGCAGTGAGCCAAGATTGCGCCACTGCACTCCAGCCTGGCAACAGAGCAAGACTCCGAAAAAAAAAAATCAATATGATAATATACAGCACAAAAGTAACACATACTGTGATTACATCTATGTAAAATATTTATATATATACAGGAAAAGAATAGAACAAAGCTTTGTTGTTTAACACATAAATGCAAATCAAGTTGATAATTACATGGGATGGAGTTGAGATTCCTTGTAGTTCTGTATAAGAGAATGTGGGTTTTCAAAATAAACTGTGTATTGTATAACAGTTTCTTTTTAAACAGAAGAGGCTAAAAGAAATCATAGTTATTATACTTTGATAAAGATATATTGAAAAGAATATTGTGTGTGACATGTGTGAGGGTAAAGAAGCACCAAACCAAAACCTGTGGAATGACGTACATTTGCAGTGTTTCGGATCTCTGGCTTTATTAATGCTCCAAAGTATGTGAAAATCAAGCTTGTATTTAAAATACTCTATTTGTAACACCTTTGTGACACCTTATTTGTGAGCTTTAAACCTGTTACATATTTCCAAATTTCAGTGTTTTCATTACCTGTATATTTTCATAAATGTTACTATTTTATTTTGTTTTTATTGTATACTTTAAGATATACAACATGATTTGTTTTCTTTTTTAATGTGAGAATGTCTTTATTTTATACTCTACATTTTTATTTGAGACATAGTTTAAAAACTGTAAAATCCACAAATATTAAGTGTACAGCTCAATTATTTTAACATATTCTTTTTTCATTTTTTAAAACTTATTTCCTGTAACATTGGAGTTACAATGAGTTTTTAAAGCAAATTCCAGACACTATATTTCATCCATAAATATTTCAGTGTAGACAAACATTTTATTTATATATTTATTTAATCTTATTTTATTCTTTTAATGGCAGGGTCTTGCTCTGTCACCCAGGCTGGAGTGCAGTGGCACAGTAGTCATAGCTGACCGCCGCCTCTAACTCTTGGGCCTAAATGATCCTCTTGCCTCAGCCTTCAGAGGAGCTGGGACTACAGGCGTGCACCACCATGCCTGGATAATTTTTACACATGAATAGTCTTGTTGCATCACCATCACCACCCTCCAAGATAAAGGACATTTCCCTCACTAGAGAAAACTTCCGGTCTACCCAGGTGACAAAGCCCCCTTGCCAAGGTAAACACTATCCTGAATTTTGTCATCATTTAGTAGTTTTTCCTGTTCTTTTTTTTTTTTTTTGTAAAAATTTATTAACATTTATTTATTTTAAAAATTGTTTTTCCTTTAATTTTTTACATTGACATATTTTTTCTTTATACAAACACACACACAGTGAAATAAATGTCACTATTTTAAATGTCATGAAGGTTTTGTTTCATCTGTCTGTATCAAAAGAGGAAGATTCATAAATGTTCCGACTTTAAGAAATTCAAGTTTTTTGGATTTTTTTATACTTTAAGTTCTGGGATACATGTGCAGAACATGCAGGTTTGCTACATAGGTATATATGGGCTATGGTGGTTTGCTGCACCCATCATCCCATCATCTACATTAGGTATTTTTCCTAATGCTATCCCTCCCCTTGTCCCCCACCCCCCGATAGACCCCAGTGTGTGATGTTCCCCTCCCTGTGCCCATATGTTCTCATTGTTCAACTCCCACTTATGAGTGAGAACATGCGGTGTTTGGTTAAGAAATTCAAGTTTTTAACTAAACTAACTTAACCTCTTCAAATGTTTCATCTTTTTTTTTTTTCCTATGAAGCAAAGCCCACGGCTGTACCACCAGTAAAAGAAAGCGATGATAAGCCAACAGAAGAACATTACTACAGGCTGTTGTGGTTCAAAGTCAAGAAGATGCCTTTAACAGAGTACTTAAAGCGACTTAAACTTCCAAACAGCATAGATTCATACACAGGTATTATCAAAGGGTGAATTATCATAGTGGGAGGGCTGGCTATCACCAAGAAACCCTGTGACTCAAAGTCACAGATAGCTTCTATTTTCCTTACTTCATATTCTCAATCTAACTAGGAAGCAGAATTTAAATTATATAACCTGCAAAGGATCATTTGCCCATCTTTGGTGAAGACAAGAAATACAATATTCTTGCCTATATTTAAAAGGCAGTCCAGATCCTCTCCTGCCCCTAATTACCTTTGAAAAGAAGGCCCAAAGCACTCCACAATATGTGCACTGACACACTCACACATCATTATAAAGTGTCAGTCTTCTTCCATGGCTTCACATTGTTGATTATTCTAATTGAACAAATCCTTTCCTGCAGCCTCCCAGAGGCAGAGAAGGGCTATGTGTGAAGGGACATGGACTACGTTAATGGGCTGACCCTCTGCCCTCCCATTCAGTGCCATATTCCTTCTGGCAGGATGTGGCCTTTCTGCCACCTGCCCTGGGCAATCAATCCTGCAACTTAACTACTGAGGAACTAAAGATCTGTGGCTGCAGTGATGTCTGTGCAAAGTCCTTCCAACTTTTCTTGAAATTCTCGTTTCCTGATCCAAATAGTACAGCTACCTGTGTGGACAGACTCAGAGGGGCCACTTCTTAAGGAGACTGGAAGGAAACTCTCCACTTTCGGAAGAGGTGATAAGATCATTTAACATCTCTTGTAAAGCCCGGAGCCTCACAGTCCAGAGGCAGAATGGTGTTGAATGTTTAATAGAGCCTTCTATGGCAAATTGCTCTCTAGAGGGTAGTGCCCCAACCACCCCAAACTAAGCAACAGAATTCTTTCTGTGTTTGTTCTATGTCATTTGGATTGCACCACTTGCTGTTTTTCCAGATCGACTCTATCTCCTGTGGCTCTTGCTTGTCACTCTTGCCTATAACTGGAACTGCTGGTTTATACCACTGCGCCTCGTCTTCCCATATCAAACCGCAGACAACATACACTACTGGCTTATTGCGGACATCATATGTGATATCATCTACCTTTATGATATGCTATTTATCCAGCCCAGACTCCAGTTTGTAAGAGGAGGAGACATAATAGTAAGTGGGGTTCGGGAAAGGCAGAAACTGAAACGTGAATAACATCTAATTGGGCTACAGAAAGTAACAGCATTGTTTTATTTAATGTTTGACTGGCTATCTGCATGGATAATTGCAAGAAGTCATGAGCAATAATAACAAGAAAACAATTATAAAACAGCCATTGAGTGTTCACAATGTGCTGGAGAACATGCATCTCCCTGTACCTTAGTTTCCTCATATTTAAAGTGAAAATAACAAAAACACCATCATAATATTGATGGAAAGATTAAATAAGTTGAGGCCTTTGAAGTGCCTAGATTGTGTCTGGTGCCTAGTGAATGAGTATTAAATGTCAGCTAGCATTATTGTTCTAGTTAACTTATTTATAATACTTCCCTTAATCCTTTCAATGACACTATGAAAAAGATGTAATTAGCCCCATTTACAAATGAGGAAACTGAGGTTTAGAGAGGGAGGTTATTTGCTCAAAGCCCAAAGCTGGATAGTAGCTGAGCCAGGATCCTAACCCAGGCCTTGCCTCTACAATCACGCAGGTTCAGGTTAGTAAGTGTTTCAGAATTTGACAATACTTGAGCATACAAAGAGAGTGCCAAGTCTGAAATGTTGAAACTATCCACATATTTTACCTAAATAATGTTTTTTAAATGGATCAATTATCAACACCAAAAGAAGAAACCATTTAATATATATTCCTCTGGTAATCAAGCCTCAAACAGTCTGTGAAGCAGTTGTTTTCTATCACATTACAGTCTACCATTCACCTCAATACTTTAAAAAATAAGATAGGTATTCTTTCACTCATTAGAACCTACTCAACCTTCTTAGGAGACAGCCTGGTGTTGTGAGAAAGTACTAGGCTGTAATATTTTAGGACACGGACTGTGCCTTGTTTATCTTTGTGTAGTAGGAACCAGGTGAAGTGCCTCCATGTAGTAGAGAAATCAAGCACAGGGTTTTAGGCCTGGACAGTTTGGGAAAACCTAACTTAGGAAGCAAAGCTTTCATTACCCTTTTTTTCCCCCAATTTTTATTTTATATTCAGGAGATACACATACAGGTTTGTTACCTGGGTATCTTGGGTGATGCTGAGGTTTGGGGTACGATTGGCCCAGGTACTGGACATAGTACCCAATAATTAGGTTTTCTGCCCTCCCCCACTTCCTCCCTGCATTCCTCCTCCCTGTAGTCATCCCCAGTTTCTATTGCTCTGATCTTTATGTCCGTAAGTATCCAATGTTTCGCTTATGAGGGAAAACATGCTGTATTTGTTTTTCTGTTTCTGCATTAATTTGCTTAAGATAAGGGCCTCCAGCTGCATCCATGTTCCTGCAAAGGACATGATCTCGTTCCATGTTGTATATGTGCCACATTCTCTTTATTCAGTCCACTGTTAGTGGGTACTTAGAATGATTTCATGTCTTTGCTATTGTGAATAATGCTGCGATGAGCATGCAGGTGCATGTGTCTTTTTGTTAGAAAGATTTGTCTTCTTTTGGATATATACCCAGTAATGGGATTGCTGGGTCAAATGGTAGGTCTGTTTTAAGTTTTTTGAGAAATCTCCAAGTTGATTTCCACAGTGGCTGAACTAATTTACCCTCCTACCAACAGTTTATAAGTGCTGCCTTTTCTCTGCAGCCTTTGCCAGCATCAGCTGTTTTTTGACTTTTTAGTAATAGCCATTCTGACTTGCATGAGATGGTATCTCACTGTGGTTTTGATTTGCATTCCTCTGATGATTAGTGATGTGGAGCATTTTTTCACTTGTTTTTTGGCCATTATATGGTCATGACCATTTTAATCAATATAGACTCACCGCACTGTCCAATATGGTGACCACTAGGCAAATACGTCCATTCAAATTTAAATTTGAATTAGTTACAATTAAATACCATTAAAAATTCAGGTTTCTCAGCCACATTGTTCATATTTTCAGAACTCAACAACCATGTGTCTGGTGGACAGCACAGAAGATTTCCACCATTGCAAAATATACTATTATTCAGTGTGGTAAGAGAATGAAAGAGCAATGAGCCATCCAGATCTCCATCAATACAGCCAAACCACAGAGAGGTAGCCACACCCCTCACAGATAGATAGGGCAAATCACCAGTACGTAGAACACCTCCACTGGTGTTTTGTTTTTTAATGAATATGGCATCTACAGGTCTATCTTTTTATTCTTTACTTGCCAAATTCATCACATCCTATTTCTCATGATCAAATGCAGTGCCCTTCCTAAGAAATTAGCATTCTTACCCTTAGGAGAAATTATCTTCTCCTGGATTTATTCTCAGTGTTGAGGGAAGTTTATTGTCAATCCAATCAATCTAAGAAACAGAAAAATGTGTTTTCACAAGCACAAACCCAAGTCTTATAACCACTACCCCAAGCCCCTTCCCCAGCTAACTAGAAGGATGCTACATTTCCAACTGTGGCCAATGTGCCATCCTCCTCCCAAGGCTCAGCAAGGGCTGCACAGAACATGTCCTCCAATATCACAATAGGAAGAGCAGACTGACTGCCTATATGGCATCTTAGGTCCATGTAGAATTTTGAAGAAGATAGTTAGGTCGCTTAATCTCCTTAATATTTTCTGTTGAATCTTCAGAAGGTCTTAAATTATCAAAAAGCTGAAAGGAATAGCTTTGAATATTTTTTTCTTCCTTAAAATAATTGTCATTTTCTGGGAAGTGTTTTCTATATTTGAAATCTTTCCTAGAAAGAAATACTAAAGGCAAAAGCCAAAGCTGTGCCAAAAGTCTATTCAAAAAATTCCTTGTGCAGACTTTAGAGCATTAGTTAAATCACCAGCACCATCCCCAGAGCAACCTGGCAGCTTGATGAATGGTGATGACGGTGTACAAATAAGAAGTAAACAACAACAAAAGGAACACTAATTTCAACCTCCATTAGACTCACAAGGGGGGAGAAAATCAATGTTTGACAAATGGAAAATGACAAAATCAGTAAAGGGAGACTTTTATTTTCAATTTTCTAAGAGGCTTTTGCACACAATGAAGTGTTAAAACCAAGAAAAATAACTGGTAAAAAACACACTCAACAGGCTCTATTTAAAATGCATTATCATAAGCTACAAATATAGAGCAGGAAATAATTGCTTTGTTTGTTCAAAAGAAGTTTAATGGTTTCTTTAATTTAGAGTAAGTAGCTGCAGCCTTTGAAACTTGATTACATTTTGGTAAGAAGACTATGCACATTGAGTACCCAACCCGAAGGTCTCACATTTAGCTATCCATGCTACCATTGGTAACACCACTGAATCATTCATTCAAGAGACATTTATTAAATACTTACAGTTGCTAGGTAGATACATCTACTTAATTTATTAAATAAATGCACCATAACTGGAGGATGGAAATATGAATTCCCCAAGGCCTTGAAGGAAAATAAGCAAGTAACAGACAACAGATTGAGGTGCTAACAGCTACAATAGAAACCAGGAGGCCTTACAAGATTTTCACAGCATTTATTTATAAAATCTTTCTCCTAAAAGTGGTGCTACAAAGATAACAGAATTTTGAAATGCAGTCAAACAAAAAGTCTGTTGTATGTAATTTCCTTTATAGATAGCAGAAATTGAGTTGGAGATGACAGTGAAGATTATTTAGATAAGAGACACTCACATCCACAACTCTTTGCTAAACCTACCAATCACAAAATTCACAGAAATCCTCAGTGTCATCTAGTTACAATGTCAATTAGGCCTTCCTTTATAATCAACTGCTTTTGGTACTTAATCCTCTCAATTGCTCTTTATAAACCAATCTGAAGAAAACCACTCCCTTCTCTGTGCTTCCTACACTTTACTCATAATTCTGTTATTTAATTGTATTAAATATTTATTAGGCTAATTATGAAGTAGTAGAAACCAACAGTCTGGGGTCAAATTTCACTTCTGAAATTTGCTAATAGCATTAACTTGAAGAAACTAAACTTACCCTTTATTTGAATACAATCTTTTTCATCCCCCAAAATGGGAATAGTCGTACTGTTGCAGGACTTTTCCTTAGTTCAGCTAAAGACAGGGTCCTTGGCTCTCCCATGGCCATGAAAATTTAGGCTCGGAGACAGTTTGAAGGGTGACTGAAGCAGGGCTTTATTGTGTGAAAAGGTTTAAAAAGGGGGGGAAACAGGGATCCTCCACAAGGCCAGAGCCCCATGCTAGAGTGCTTCGTGCCCACTGTTCGAATTCCAGGTTCCACACAGGAAGAGGAGGGACCAGGCTCCTCCCTACTGCAAATGTAGCAAACTTTCCAAGGCTCCACCTCAGTGGGCAGGCTGGTTGGAGTTTCTCCAGCAACCCCCTCCCACCTGGCTATCTCAGTACCCACCTCATAAACCTATTATGAAGATTGAATAAGATACCTAGCTCAGGGTCTGGCATATAGAAAATACAAATGAATTAAATGTATTGTCAAATGAATTAAATGAATGGTTGTCCACACACTTCACTTTTCCCTCTTGTCTCCTATTTGTCTATGTATCTCTCTTTCTTAACTGAGGATAAGTTTCTTGAGAGTAGGGACAGTATTCGATTCACTTATTTATCTATCCTAGGAACTTAGAGTATACTCAAGAAATGTTTGAAGGAGTGAATGAATGATAATCTCAGTTCGAGGATTTTATTTCCTTGAATAATTATTTAATCTGCATTATAATTGTTTCAGGTAATATTCTTTTAAAATACTTCTTCCATCTGTCCTGTGTAAAATTATGAAGTTTCTATGAATTGTTTATCAGAAGGAGTGAATACGGGTTGCGGTGTGCGGCTTGGCGCAGGCTCACAAAGAGCTGCAGTGGCGCCCCATGCTCAGCCTTGCGGACTGAGTTGCCGGCGGCGGGACGGGGACAGCAGCGCACCCTCGCAGCCCTGCACCTGGGCCAGTCTCCTGAATATTTACACATTGCCGAATCTCCTGTGGACAAGACACCACGGAGGGCAGGACTGTTCCATGATGGGTTGAGCCTCTTCTCGTGCCTAGAGATTCCAAGAATCCTATCCATCTTTTTCACCAATATGGTTTGTGGACTGTGATGACCCAAATCTGACATCAGTTCTGGAACGTCCAGAAGATACTAAGAACAACAATTACCTTCGTCAGCAATTGAAGTGGTTGATATGCGAACTCTGCAGATTATATAACCTTCCTAAGCACTTGGATGTTTGAGATGCTAGATCAACCACTACCCATGGGTCAGAATGGGAAAATAGAAGTGACTTCAGAAGAAGAGGAAGAAGAGATGGCTGGAGATATAAAATACTTAAATCACTGTAAGATGAAGGAAGAAGAACTTATTAGTGGGAAAAAGTTGGAGGATGAAGGAATTGAAAAAGAAAATTTGGCAACATTAGAGAAAATTAGGAAGACTCAAAGTCAAGGCCATTTAAATGTGATGTGGTGTTTGGGTCAGTGCAAGTTTCAGATAGACTTATGAAAGAGCTCAGGGACGTATGCAGATCGTGGAGTTATAAAACATAAAACAGGTCTGCTGGAATTTTTTTGTCCTCTTCCTGACAGAGAATTAACTCTTACATGATTTTTATCTTCTGGCAAAAGCATAAGCAATATTGCTTGAAAAGGATTTATTCAGTGGAACTCATAAATGACAGTACATTACTGGCATGTTAAACTGCAGAAGGTCGACCGTGATAGTCTTTTGCACAATGATCTTCAGATCATAAAAGAAAAAGAAAGCATAGAATATATTTTGTTTAACATGTCTTTTAAGAAACTGTTGTGGTTGTCAACTGGGTTGTCGTCCTAAAGTATGAATCTGTTATATATTAACTGAAGTTGCTAATGGCTACATTTTTACTGACTCATATGGGGGAACGAATGAAGAACCAAGGCCAAACACAAAACACAAAAAAACCCAGGAAAGTAGAACTTTAGGGAGGAGGCGATCTGAGAGGTAAATGGCTGAAATTCTATTGGATTTGTGTTTCTGGACCATGGCTCCTAACACCAGAAAGAAGGGCCTTTTCTGGGGTAGGAGTATTTCTTAAGAGGCCTGGGAAGAATGTTATTGCCTTGAGCTAACTGGCCTTATGAAGAGGACCTTAAACTGAATTGCCAAGTTATTAGTATTGGTATTCATAGACTTTGGAGGGTAGCAGGACAATTTTCCATTTTATCCTCCATTTGTTCGAGTGGTGTTACCTGTTCTCTCAGGAGGATATGTATTGGATGGGGGAGCACTGTGTATGGAACTTCTCACAAAACAGGGCTGTAGCTGTGCCTACACAAAAGAATTGGTCATTATGCAAATAAATGCCATCTTAGTCAGAGGCAAAGCCAGAGTCCAGTTTGGAGCTAATAAGAATCAATATAATCTAGCAAGAGCCCAACAATCCTATAATTCCATTGTACAGATGCATGAGAAAAATCGTCCCTCTGGACATGCTGCCACCTGGCCATGCTTCCTTTCCCTTTCATCTTTCTCATTGACCAATGGGCTTGGAGCATTGAGGACACACCCTATTCTGCGTTCTAGTGTGGCCCTGGTTAACTCTCCTCTGGATCAGTTGCACATCTGCCCGGTAGATGACCGGATGTGTTTAGCAGTGGTTGCCAGGATAGTGCTGATATGGCCCCAACCCCACCTCCCACCCTGCCTGTGATGTCAGAAGAAACCCTACAGAGCAAACTGGCTGTGGCCAAGAAAACCTTGAGAGAATATCAGCATATAAACAACTCTGGTGTAGGTACAAGAACAAAAAAGGAGAAAATGAAAAATGGCAGCAATCCTGAGACAACCACTTCTGGTGGTTGCCATTCACCTGAGGATACGTGCAAAGACCATGCTTTCTCCCCTACAACTGTCTGCTCATGACACCATGTTAGCTGGTGGTGTCTCTTCCCCTGGTGCCAGTCTCACTAGCATGGCAGCACCTCAGAATCATGATGCTGACATTGGTCCCAATCTCATGGATGAAACCAAGACTTTCTCATTGATCAAGAGCCCAGGACAACTCTTCAACAGCTCAATGGTCTTGCCTCTGAGTCTACATCCTTTGTCAATGGGGAGGGCCCTGCATCATCTGCTAACCTGAAGGATCTGGAGAAACAACAAAACCAAGAAATTCTGGATCAACTGGAAGAGAAAAGAAAGCAAGCAACTGAAAGCAGGGAGCCAAAGGGAGTGGTTACAGGTTCAAATTCAGACCATAGGGATCCTCATGTCCGAGAAGGCAGAGTTATGGACAGCCCTGTATTACACTCAGCATGCTGCCAGGCAGTTTGAAGGAGAGTCAAAGGATCTGGCCAGCTGCCTGCAGTATTCCTGGCGCATGTGGGAGAGTTGGAGTGGGCTCTCTCTGCTGTCTCTACATAGCAGAAGAAGACAGACAAGTACAACAAAGAGTTAATCAAAGAGAGAGATGCCCTCAGGCTGGAGTTATATGAGGATCTGAAGCCACAGAACTCAGAATTAGAAGAGAAATTTGAGTCCTAGTGACAGAGGAGTCAGGAATCCAGCTCAACTTGGAGGATCTGCAAAAGAAGCTGGAGAGGGCCAAGCTCCTGCTTCAATAGTCCTCAAGCCAGTGTGAACCCCCTGATGCTAACCAGCAGTTACAGCAGGCCATGGAGGAGCAGGCACAGCTGGAAGCACACCTGGGGCAGGTTATGGAGTTGCTGAAACAGCTACAGATGGAGAAAGATCAATATACTGAAAATCTGAAAGGAGGGAGTGCCATGTGGTAGCAGAGGATACAGCCGATGTCAGAGGAGGTGCACACATTGAGGGAGGAGAAGGAGCACAGCATGACTTGGGTACAGGAGCTGGAGACCAGCTTGGCCAAACTGAGGGAGCAGATCGCTGAACCCCTGCTCCTGGAGCCCCCAGCAGGGCCCTCTGAGGTGGAGCAGCAGCTATAATTGGAGGCCGAGCACCTGCGGAAGGAGCTGGAGGGTCTGGCAGGACAGCTCCAAGCCCAGGTGCAAGACAATGAGGGCTTGAGTCGCCTGAACCTAGAGCAGGAGGAGAGGCTGCTGGAGCTAGAGCAGAAGGCTGAGCTCTGGGAGGAGCAGGTGGAGGTGCACAGGCAAACCCTGGAGACCATGCAGAATGACCTCACCACCATCAGTCATGCAGTCTTCCAGAACGGTGAGCTCAAAGAGCAGCTGGCCAAGTTGCAGACTGGCTTCATGAAGCTGAACAATGAGAACATGGAGATCACCAGCACACCACAGTCGGAGCAGCACATCAAGAAGGAGCCAAGTGAGAAGCTGGGCGAGCTGAAGGAGATGGTAGAGCTGAAGAGCCAAGAGGTTCAGAGTCTACAGCAGTAGTGAGATCAGTACCTGGGTCACCTGCAGCAGTACGTGGCCACCTATCAGCAGGTGCCCTATGAGAAGGAGCTCCACAAGCAGTTACTGCTGCAGACCCAGCTCATAGACCAGCTGCAGCAGGAGGAAGCTCAGGGCAAAGTCGTGGCCAAGATGGCCTGCCAAGTGTTGCAGGAGACCCAGGAGCACCTGGAAGCTACCAGCCAGCAGAAGTAGCAGCTACAGGCCCAGCTGACCCTCATGGCTCTCCATGGGGAAGGAGATGGACTGGACAGTGAGGAGGAGGCGCTTCTGCTCATGCCAAGCATCCTGGAGGAACTGGAGAGTCGGGAGGCCATGGTGGCATTTTTAAACTCAGCTGTGGCCAGTGCCGAGGAGGAGCAGGCATGGCCACGTGGGCAGCTGAAGGAGCAAAGGGTGAGCTGTCACTGTCTGGCTCACCTGGTGGCCTCAGTCCAGAAGGAGCCAGAGGCAGCAGCCCTAGTCCCAGGGACTGGAGGCGATTCTGTGTGTTGGGAGGCCCACCGGGCCCTGCAGGGGGCCATGGAGAAGCTGCAGAGCCACTTTATGGAGCTTATGCAGGAGAAGGTGGACCTGAAGGAGCAGATGGAAAAACTGGAAGGTCGCTGCATCCAGCTGTCTGGAGAGACAGACATCATCAGTGAGTGGGAGGCCAGGGCATGGCAGGGGGAGCTGCACGGTGGTCAGAGGGGTCCCAGCGTCTGAACCCTGTCCTCCCGCAGGAAAGTACATCACACTGTACCAGAGCTAGAGGGCAGTGCTGAAGACATGGCACCAGAAGGAATACATCAGCAGCCTGGCCCAGGACAAGGAGGAGATGAAGGTGAAGCTGCTGGAGCTGCTGGAGCTGCAGGAGCTGGTGTTGCGGCTTGTGGGCAACCACAACAAGTGGCATGGCAAATTCCTGGCAGCTGCCAAGAACCCTGTTGATGAGCCCGCTCCAGGTGCCCCAGCTCCCACAGGAGCTCGGGGCTGCCAACAAACAGGGTGATCTTTGCAAGATGAGCCTCGTCCACAGCGTGGAGCCTGCACAAGAAGAGGCCAGGGAGGGTTCTCCCCATGACAATCCCACTGCACAGCAGATTATGCAACTGCTTCCTGAGATGCAGAACCCCCAGGAGCACCCAGGCTTGGGCAGCAACCCCTGCATTCCATTTTTCTATCATGCTGACAAGAAATGAGGTGAAGATCACCGTTATCTAAAAGCCGGCCACTGTCAGCAAAGCTTGGAGAAATGGGGCCAGAGGCTCCATCCCCACCAGGTCCTTACCACCCCTTCCCAGTTACCCTGTTATCCTTAGAGGAGCAAGGTAAGACCCCTGTGTGATGGGGGGAGACAAACAAGTGCACACCCTTTGCCACCTTGGCCAAGGCTGAGTCCTTAATTTCTGGATGATTATTGTTGTTATTTAAGAGCCAGAGGCTCATAGAGTTGATTTATTTGGAGGAGGCCTGGTGGCCTCCCTGATGGCCTGACTCACTAAAGCAACTTTTCCCTCACGGGGGCTCCCATCTTCTTACTCAGAGAGGCAGCTGAGGCAGGACAATGGGGCTAAATGTAGACCAGGCAAGAGAACAGGCTGCTGGGGGTGGCTCCCCTTCCCCAGTGTACATATTCTATCTGTGTAACATTTTGTATATTCCAGGGTAGGGCCACCCCCTGTATCACACATAGAGGAGGTTGAAGCTGGTACATGCGGAGGAGGTTCTAGTAATTATTTGGGGCTGGGAAACTTCTTTATTGATAGTACAGGACAGAGAAAGGAGGCAAGGATGGGGTCCTGGCGCCCTGGTGATGCAACTTCTGTTTATTTTGCTTTTTATTTTGGAATAAATGGATTTAGCCATTTTGGTTGGGGGGGTGGGAGCAGAAAGAAGAGGTGAATACTAAGTAAATATACTAACACCTGAGTAGATCTTCTTCAAAAGCTATCTATTGGAAAAGGATTTAGGTGCAATTAGCATATCCTTCCTAAAGTAAGCCTTCCCTGAAGAAATGTCGCTGGTATAATCGTGAGGCTTAAAAGAGGGAGAGAGAATTAAGTGGGGTGACATTTTAAAAATAAGTACCTAATTGTTACCGGTAAGCATGCTGATCCTCATAAGGCTAACGATGCCAAGTTTATTTACTGCTCTAAAGAAGATAGATTTTAAAATCACTAAATCACATTTCATTTAATCTAGCAAGTTTTAGTTGCATTTACATTTATTCAATCATAGAATCATAGACAACCTTGAAAGTAAACAGACAAATATGCTAAGAACATTCTTCCTGAGTGCAGGGTGGAGGTAGTATTTTAACTTAACTGTCTAGCACTTGATATCTATCTGGCTGTCCCATATAAACTTTGAGGGAAGTGACTGATTTTACTCTTGTGGTGCATGATTTATAACACTATTTATTTGAAGCTGTATCTATGTCTACCCGTGGCTCAGTAAGCCATTTTGTTTCACAGTAAAAATCATTAAATGAGCATGTCATATATTTTCTAATATATTTCTGTAAAATTTAGTACATGTATATGAGTAAAAATTATAGCCAAAAAAGTCAGTAGTGTGGGGAGTAACTAGGGAGTTGACTAACCAATCTTTAACATTGCTCAAGCAGCAGTTTAAAACTTCCAGACAGCCTGAATGATAATTGTTAGAAGACACTACTTCCATGTGTCCAAGTTATAATGCTTTGGTCAACTAATTAAGAGCCCTTAGAAAATCCTTTACTACATATAAGTGAAACATAAAAGTCCAATATTCACATTAATTATTTTAGGTCTGAATATTAACAAATGCCACTCTAGTCATCTATCACTCGTCACACATTTATTGAACACCTACTGTGTGTTAGACACTGTGTTAGGAACTGAGGAAATAGAGGACAAAGATTGGACCCTACTGTCTTACATAGCTCAGAATGTCTAGGACAGACCAACAAAAGAAAAATGGTGGGATTTTATGTTGTGAGTCATGAAAAGGCATGCCCAGGGTGCTATAAGGCTCAGAGAAAACCATCTGACAGAGAAGACCCTTAGTCCAAATCTTGATGGATGAGTTGGAGTTACCTGCACCTTTTTCCTCCACAAGAAAAAAAGAAAAACATGTTCTGAGCTCTGGGACAGCATGGGCAAAGGCATCACTCTGATGCATTTGAGGAAATGCTGAACAGAGTGGGTTCTGTTTCTGGGATGCTCCAGGAAGTGAGTGGAAAACAGAAAGTAGAGCTTTGTATACCCTGAAAAGGTGCTTGCACTTTTTTCCTTAAAATCATGTGGAGTTGCAGGATTTGACATAAATGAGGATTTTAAGTGATCTGATTTAGAGATCATCTGGCGGCCACTGTAGAATGGATCAAGGGGAACAAGACTAAAGGCAGAGACAGCAGTGCCAGAAAGCAGAGAATGGCCATGAGAAAATTTTAGGAAGAATGAGTGGAACTTGGCTATTGGTTGTATGAGGGCTGAGGGAGAATGCGCAGTGTAGGACCACTAAGCAGTGCAGATGAGATTGCTCATAGGATACTCGGAAGCAAGAGGAGCAGCAGTTTGGCTCAAGGAGAATGAAGAATGATGATGAATTCAGGTTTGGTGCAGTGGATCTGCTAAGTGAAGAGGACAATGGGCAGTTGCTTACCCATCAACAGCTCAAGAAAGTGATATTAGGTGGAAGTAGAGATTTGGTAGCATCAACCCGCACGGTAATCTCTGAAACTATAAACGTGGGTGAGATTTCCCAGGAAGCAAGTATGAAGAGAAAAGAGAAGAGAGCTAAATCCTGGGGAATGTTGACTTTTAAATGACTAGCCCAAGAATCCAAGAAGAACACTGAAAAGTAGGAGTGAAGATATAAGTAAACTAAGAGTGGGATTACAGATTCTTTGAAAAGAAAAAGTTTCATGGAAAAAAATTGTCCAAAAAATTTTTAATGCTTCAGAGGTTTTATTCATCTCTCCATTTCTTTATTCATTCAGTTAATAAATATTTATTGGGCTTTTAGTATATTCTAGGCACTAGTTAAATTTAGTTGCTAAACAAAATCAAACCTGTCCTCAGATAGATTACCGTTTAATGGAGTAGACTAATTTTAAATAAATGAGCCAAGCTATATATGTGTCATTTCAAATCATGATGAATGCCATAACAGGATGCTAAGTGCCATAAAGGACATCCTGGGTATGATCATTAGGAGATCATTGGTGACCTTTGCACTGTTAGCCTTGATGAAATGAGAGAAGCAGGAAGAAGCCAAATTGCCACCAAATTGCCATGAGTTAAGGATGAATGTGAGGGAAGGATATAGAGTAAAGCAGGTAGGCAACTCTCTTGAGAAGCTTGATTGTGGCAAACAATAGGGCAATAGTAAGAAGAAAACTAAAGCCAAACATTTTTTGTTTTAATACCTGGGAATATGGAGGATGTTTATTGGCTGAGATTGGAAGGAACCAACCAAGAGAAACAGTTATAAATTTAAAAGTGAGAAAAAAATAATTGATGAAATTGGCTAAAATTAATGAAAATACAAATATCTTTCAGGTGGATTCAAATGAGCTAAGGAAGCACTACAGGACTTCTACAAAATTTCAGGTAGGTGACTCAAACAATTTCAAAGTTGCTCACGTGATCTATTACCATTTTGACTTTAAATCCCATCTATAGATTTCTATAAACAAAGTTTATACATACGAAGTTTTATTAGACAACGATAAGCCTGAAGTTTCTGCCTCTCAATAATTACCTGATATATTTCCTTATATGTGCAAGTGGGTAATTCAACATATAAGCCCTTATTAAGCAGACCAAAATAAGTTAGTGCCCACATTTGAATTCTGATTTACACATCAGTAAAGGAATATGGGTTGTATACTTTGTCTTGTCTACAAAATTCTAGCCCCCAATTCATGTAGCATGATGTTGTAAAGGTTTGCAAAATTGTTTTTACTCCTGCTTCTTTCTTGTTCTCATATATTCAAAATAAAAATTATTAATAGAAGAGAAGCAATTGTTTAGATAACATGGAACCTTCCTTTCCTAAAACATACATTTTATTGCCCATAATTATTTTCTAAGTACTTTGTTCTCTGAGAAATAGGCAGAGGTCAGGGGTTATTTAGGTTTACCCAATTGGAGTGAACTCTAGCCTCTCACTTCAAAGACAATTCTTTAGTGGCCTCAGAGTTTGTTTAAAAATACAAATCTGGGTTTAGGTCTCAGACTATCCCTGTTGGAAATCTACAATGATTAACATCCCTTTCAATTGTTTTTTTTTTAATCTCTGACTAATTTTCTTTATTAAATATTGCCACATACTTAGGCATGTTCATAAAAGATCTCTATGCTGCTTTGATGAATTCTACAAAGAGGATAAATACTTTTGTAATGCCATAAAGCTTATTCCAAACTCTTACTTTCCTGAGTTTGAATAAGGACTAAATTAATTTATATATTTAATATGTGTTAGCATAATGACATTTCAGTCAATGACAGACCACATATATGGTGATGGTCCCATAAGATTATAAGGGAGCCGAAAAATTCCTATTGCCTAGTGACATCACAGCCATCATAACATTACAGTGCAATGTGTTATTCACCTGTTTGCAGTGATGCTGGTGTAAACAAACCTACTGGGCTGCCAGTCATATAAAAGTATAGTACATACAAATATGTATGGTACACAATATTGGGGATAATGGCAATAAACAACTATGTTACTAGCTTATGTATTTACTATACTATACTCTTTATTGTTATTTTGGAATGTACTCCTATGAATTTTTTTAAAAGTTAATTGTAAAACAGCCTCAGGCAAATCTTTCAGGAGGCATTCCAGAAGAAGGCATTGTTATTATAGGAAATGACAGCTCCACCCATGTTATGGAGCCTGAACACCTTCCAGTGGGGCAAGATGTGGATGTGGAAGACAGTGATATAGATGATCCTGACCCTGTGTAAGCCTAGGCTAATTTGTGTGCTTGTGTCTTGGTTTTTAACAAAAAAGCTTAAAAGTAAAAATAAAAACATTTTAAAATAGAAAAAAGCTTATATAATACATAATGAAAATACTTTTGTATAGCTGCACAATTAGTGTTTTAAGCTAAGTGTTATTACAAAAGAGTAAAAAAGTTTTTAAAAATTCAAAAGCTTATAAAGTAAAATAGTTACAGTGAGCTAGGGTTACTTTATTATTAAAGAAAAAATTGTTAAATAAATTTAGTGTAGCCTAACTCTACAGTGTTTATAAAGTCTACAGTAGTGTACAGTAATGTCCTAGGCCTTCAGTCACTCACTACTCGCTCATTGACTCACCCAGAGCAAGTTCCAGTCCTGCAAGGTCCATTCATGGTAAGTATACTATACGGGTGTACCATTTTTTATCTTTCGTATCATATTTTTAACTGTACCTTTTCAATGTTTAGATGTGTTTAGATGCAAAGATATTTACCATTGTGTTACAATTCCCTACAGTACTCAGTACAGTAACATGCTGTACAGTAACATACAATAATATACTGTAATATACAGAGCATGCTGTACAGTAACATGCTCCTAGGCCTGTAGCCTAGAAGCCTAGGCTTGTATGTCTATACCATACCACCTACGTGTGTAGTAGGCAATACATCTAGGTTTATGTAAGTACATGCTATGATATTCACATGATGAAATCACCTAACAATGCATTTCTCAGAATATGTCCCTGTTGTTAAGTGACAAATGACTGTATTTTTGTACCTGATCATTCACTATTAGCTTGTTAACTTCTTGTGAATAGAAACAATATCTTACTCCTATTTCAACCCCAACATGCTTTGCAAATTGTCTTGCACAGGGTTTAGTGCTGGTCAATACTTCAATTCAATTTTCTACAGTTCAATGAGAAATAAATTATCTCTGTCTACACAAATCTGTGCCAATGTGTTAATATTAAAATGGCCAATGATTAATGACTGTCTGCCTAGAGAAGTTGAGAGGGGAGTTGAGCAATTGAATAGAAAGCAAGCAAAAAGATCGTTATGATTTAAGCCAAAAACTATAAGTTTTAGGGTAGCACTATGTCAACAGTGTATCTGCTTTTTTATTTTAAATACATTATTTTAATTACGTTCTGTACACTTAACTTGTTACAAAGATTGATACCTCTACAGTGAAATCAATGAGGTTTGATGATATGATGCAATTTCTAAACCAATACTTTTAGTAAGTAATTTGTTTATAATAGCTAATCTGGTTAATTCAAACCAGAAGTTCTATTCTTGTTCAATATCGGCAGGCTTTGAAATTGTTAGGCAATTAATTATCTCAACTCTATGCTTTTGGGGTACAAGTGGTTTTTGGTTACATGGATGAATTATATAGTGGTAAATTATGAGATTTCAGTGCACCCATCACCAGAGTAGTGTACATTGTATCCAGTATGCAGTTTTTTTGTCCCACCCCAAACGCACCCCCCCTTCTGGTCTTCAAAGTCCATTATATCACTCTGTATGCCTTTGCATACTCAGAGCTTAGCTCCCACTTATAAGTGAGAACATATAGTGTTTGGTTTTCCATTCCTGAGTTACTTCACTTAGAATAATGGCCTCCAGCTCCATCCAAGTTGCTGCAAAAGACATTGATTACTTTTTATGTCTAAATATTATTCCATGGTGTACATATACCAAATTTTCTTTATCCACTCATTGGTCAATGGCCACTTAGGTTAGTTCCATATTTTTGCAGTTATGAATTGGGCTGAAATAAACCTATATGTGCGTGTGTCTTTTTCATATAATGACTTCTTTTCCTTTGGGTAGATAGCCAGTAGTGGGATTGCTGGATCAAATGGTAGATCTACTTTTAGTTGTTTAAGGAATGTCCATACTGTTTTCCATAGAAGTTTTACATATTTACATTCCCACCAGCAGTGCATACACACTCCCCTTTTACCACATCCATGCAAACATCTATTGTTTTTTGGCTTTTTAATATGGCCACTTTCAGGAATAAGGTGGCATCTCATTGTGGTTTTAATTTGCATTTCCTTAATGACTAGACAGGTCACTAAAAAGCAGACAGTGTGTCTGCTTTTTTATTTTTAATACATTATTTTAATTACTGTTCTGTACAAATCTTGTTACAAAGATCGGTTGGTTCCATATTTTTTGCAATTATGAATTGGGCTGAAATAAACCTATATGTGCATGTGTCTTTTTCATATAATGACTCTTTTCCTTTTGGTAGATACCCAGTAGTGGGATTGCTGGATCAGATGGTTGATCTACAGAAATCTGTGCCAATGTGTTAATATTAAAATGGCTAATGACTAATGACTGTAATCATAGAGGAGTTGAGAGGGGAGTTGAGCAATTGAATAGAAAGCAAGTAAAAAAATTATTATGATTTGAGCTGAAAACTATAGGTTTTAGAGTAGCACTAGACAGGTCAACAGTGTGCCTGCTTTTTCATTTTAAATACATTATTTTAATTACTGTTCTGTACACTTCTTAACTTGTTACAAAGATCAATACCTGTAGAGTAAAATCAATGAGGTTTGATGATATGATGCAATTTGGGCGGGGGGGCATTTTTTTCATGTTTTTTGGCCATTTGTATAACTTCTTTTGAAAAATACCTATTCATAGCATTTGCCAACTTTCTGAAGAGATTATTTGTTTTTTTCTTGCTGATTTGTTTGAGTTCCTTGTAGATTCTGGATACTAGTCCTTTGTCAGATGCAACGTTTGCAAATATTTCCTCCCATTCTGTGAGTTGTCTGTTTTTTCTGATGATTATTTCTTTTTATATGAAGAAACATTTTTAATCAGGTCCCATTTATTATTTTTATTTTTGTTGCATTTGCTTTTGGGGCTTTAGTCATAAATTCTTTGCCTAGGCCAATGTCCAGAAGAGTTTTTCCAAGGTTATCTTCAACAATTTTTATGGTTTCAGGTCTTAGATTGAAGTATTTGATTTATCTTGGGTTGATTTCTGTATAAAGTGAGAGATAGGGATCTAGTTTCACTCTTCCACATGTGGCTTGCCAGTTTTCCCAGCACCATTTATTAAACAAGATGTCCTTTCCCCAATTTATGTTTTAGTATGCTTTGTTCAATACCAGTTGGCTATAAGTATTTGACTTTATTTCTGGGTTCTCTATTCTCTTCCTTTGGTCTATGTACTACTTTTATACCAGTACCATGCTGTTTTGCTAACTATAAGTCTGGTAGTGTAATGCCTTCAGATTTGTGCTTTTTGCTTAGGGTTGCCTGGGCTGTGAGGGCTCTTTTTTAGTTCCATATGAATTTTAGAATTGTTTTTTCTAATTCTGTGAAAAAAAAGTTGGTATTTTGATGGGAATTGCATTGGATCTGTAGATTGCTTTTGGCAGTATCGTCATTTTTACAATATTGATCCTTCCAATCCATAAGCATGAGATGTGTTTCCATTTGTTTGTGTCATCTGTGATTTCTCTCAGCAGTGTTTTGTAGTTCTCTTTGTAGAGATCTTTAACCTCATTGGTTAAGTATATTCCTAGGGATTTGTTGTTGTTGTTTTACAGTTGTTGTAAAGGGATTGAGTTCCTGATTTGCTTCTCAGCTTGGTCATTTTTGTATGTGTATTGGTGTATAGCAGTGCTACTGATTTGTGTACACTGATTTCACAACCTGAGACTTTACTGAATTTGTTTATCAAATCTAGGAGGCTTTTGGAGATGTCTTTGGGTTTTCTAGGTATATGATCATATCATCAGCGAACAGTGATATTTTGATTTCCTCTTTTTTGATGTGAATGCCCTTTATTTCTTTCTCTTGCTGGATTCCTCTGTCTAGGACTTCCTCAGCTCTCTATTTTATATGTGTGGCCTTACAATATGTTCTTAACTGCTCTTAATTGTCTTAAAATGTCTTAAAGTTTTTCACATACCCTATTAAGACCATGTAAAATTTAATAAAAATGAATAATTATTTTACACAAAAGAATTTCTTATTGTTGTTGCCATCAAGAAAGTATGAAGTATGACATTGTCATTTCATAATGACCAGGGTAACAGAAGGCCAAAATAATTTTAATACATGACAATTTTTGAAAATTTCTTAGCTATAATAATATTTTCAATACCTTCTCCCATCAGAGCTGCTGATTAATTGCAAACATTATTGATTTCTTTGCTCTCCTCTCTCAGCCTGCACAGGCTCTGATAGATACTTTTAAAGCAGTTTATTGGTAGCAAAATGGTTCAAAGTAGACAAGAGTAGAAAGTATTGAAGAGCCTAAATGAACCACAATATAATCAACTGTGAACACAGGAGAATTGGCTGAAACATAAAAATATATCACTACAATGAAAGTACAATGCTTTCAAATAAAATCAAGAATGGACTTGATTTTTGGTCGAAGAGCCCCATGTTAAAAACACTGTTAAAACGTATTTTAACATTAGCAACTATGCCCATTGTATATGTGACAGCTCAATAAAAATCCCAGTAAATGCAATGCCTAAGGAGAGATCAGATGCACGGAGGTGGAAATGAAATATGTTGGAAGGAGGCTACAAAATAGTTTTCATGGTGCTAATACACCTTAAAAAGTCCCATGCATAGTTAATTGAAAGCAGTTTTGGATTAAACAACAAATAATATATTGTGATTGGTCAACTTTTACAGACATCAATGTAAATCCATCCATTCCCAGAAAGGCATGTAAACACAACATATTTGTGAATGTGTTCTTTCAACAGTTGGATGTCGCATCAATAATACCATTTGATATTTGCTACCTCTTCTTTGGGTTTAATCCAATATTTAGAGCAAATAGGATGTTAAAGGTAAGATAACTATATTTAATTGTCTTTTCCCTTATAATGGAAATATTTCTATTTCCCTATAATGGAAATCTTGAAACAATTTAAAGTATCTTAAAATTATCAATATTCTTAATTTTTCCCAAACTCTTCTCCATCTTTCTGCCCTCATCAATGCTATAATTTTTTTTAATGAATGAAGAAAAAAAATGTCTACTGGTGAAAGTTGCTCCTGGTTTTTATTTCATGTCTCATAACAGATGTTTTTATAATCTAAAATAGGGATGCTTTGTCTTTCTAAATTTAGCTATAATTACAAATGAGTATTTTATACTTTTTGTTTTTTTCTATTTGTCCTTTTTCAGTTGCTGAATGCATGGTGTATGGGATGTAAAATTAAGGGGTTAGGTTAGATTACCCTAAATTATCTTACTCATCTTAAATTTTGTAATTCTAAAAAAAATGTAAACATACTTTTACATCACAGACATGCTTTCACAAGTATGTGAGCACATACTTTCACATCACATTTACTTACATACTTGAATATAACTCAAATGTTTCTCAAGAGGGAATTAGTTAAATATACTGAAATATATTTATATAATTTATATAGTAGAACATTTTGTAGCTTTAAAACAAAGAAGAGGAAGCTTTTTATGTACTGATATGGAAAAAACTTCAAGATAAATTGCTAAGTAAAAAAGCTAGTTACAGAACAGTTTATAGAACAATACTACCTTCTGTATAACAAAAAAGGAAAAATATTCAATTTTTGTGTATTTACATAAACACTGAAAAGCTACAAAAAGAAACTCATCAAAGTGGTTACCTGAGATGGCAAGGGAAAGCAGGAAGGAAAATCAGGACGGATAGGGGCAAGAGTAAGAGTGAGACTGTTGGAGGTATATATTTCATATTGTTTTTGAACTATGTGAATGTATTACCTATTCAAAATGGTTATAAAACATAAATACTTTATAACTCATAGCTTCATTTGATACCTAAAAAGAATTTGAGGAGAGTCAGAAATTGAAATTTCATGTAAATCTTTAACAATAGCAACAATATTTTTCCAAAAACAACCTTCTTAAAGGGATCACAAAAGACTTTATAAATTGTAGATAATTATCTATTTTGCATCTTGGGAAGACGAGATAACATAACCTGGTAACACCAGCAGATCCTGACAACAACAACGACAATAATAGTTGCAGCTGTCTGTTGAATACACACTTGAGGCTACACACTTTGCTAAAACTTTATATTCATTATCTCACTGATTCCTCCCAACAACTTCATTTTAGAGATGAAGAAAATGAGAATTAGCATGGTGGAAAAATCTGTCCAGACACACTGCATATGAGGGGCAGTGTCTGAACTCTATTACATTTATCTAACTCCAAATTCTTTATTATAATCAGATTGACTGGGTAGGCCTCAAGCTGAAAGGTTTTTTTTTCTCTGCTCTGATATTTAAACTTCAGAGGTTCTTTATCCCTTATTTCCAAACATCCGAGACAACTCTAGAGACTTCTGGTTTGACCATGGAATGTGAGAATAAATGGAGGTGGAACACAATAATGTTCCAAGCAATCTAGTGGTCAGGCCATCCCTTATCAAATTTTCAGTCTCACATGGAAATTTCAGAAGGTACCTGCTTGGACATAAACAATTTTCAGAAATTCTCAGGTTTCTATAGATTTAGGAGTTTATCTGGCATTATGATAAAAGCTTATAAAATGCCAACTCTTCATTCCCCATCTCTGTAACCTAAAATGTCCAAAAGCCCTCTCTATCCATTAGATGTTTAAATATAGGAGATCCTGACAGTCAACATTAATCTTCTTTTCAAAGCCCCATAGTCCATTCATATAACTTATTTATAAGGGTGTCATCTTAATGCACAATTCCCTAGGATAAATATTTATCATCTATATGTCTCCAAGTTATAAATGAGAAAACAAATGAATATACATTTTATTTTTAGTGAACACTTAAGCTAAATTTAAAATCATGCCTTTGTGCAAACTTGTATTAAGAGCACAATAAACAAATTACCACACATTTAAATTATAATCTGAGTGTTTAAGAAGTTTTTTCCTACTTAGGAACTCTGGAAAAACAAATCATTTGTGTATATTTCTAGTTAAATAGTCATTACTATTACATATAATATTTTTAATTCTAAACGTTCTATTGCAGTCATATCTACGTTGGGCAAAATTTTGAACTAAGTAATCTCTGCAGTCCCTTCTATCTGTAAGAGTCTATGATTTGAAGCACATTAAATATATTAACTCATGAATGCACACAACCCTTTTGGGGGGCATCTTTTCTTATTGATCTCATTTTAAAGATGAGGAGACCAAGACACGGAAATAGCAAAAGACTTTTCCACGGTTACACAGTAGTAAGTGGTAGAGACAGAACTGGCATTTGGCTCTGGATTCCATACTTTACTGCCTATAGAAACAAAAGAGGAAGTAGGAAATAGGAAGTAGGAGTGCATGCAGGCAGAAAAGGTTGAGATAAAAGTAGAAGTAAGCAAGAAAAAACCTTGAGGGAAATAGTAACTCTGCTTGTATCAGATGCACATAAACTCTTTGTATCTTTGAATAATGTCAAGAATGGCCAACGCTAATACTTACTGAACTTTAAATTTTGTTTAAACAAATACACATTTAATGCAATTCACTGGAAAATAATGCTAGTGTTGAGCAACAAGACTTAACATCTATTTATAACTTTAATGTGCCGGGCGCGGTGGCTCACGCTTGTAATCCCAGCACTTTGGGAGGCCGAGGCGGGCGGATCACGAGGTCAGGAGTTCGAGACCACGGTGAAACCCCGTCTCTACTAAAAAATACAAAAAATTAGCCGGGCGTGGTGGCGGGCGCCTGTAGTCCCAGCTACTCGGAGAGGCTGAGGCAGGAGAATGGCGTGAACCTGGGAGGCGGAGCTTGCAGTGAGCCGAGGTCGAGCCACTGCACTCCAGCCTGGGTGACAAAGCGAGACTCTGTCTCAAAAAAAAAAAAAAAAAAAAAAACTTTAATGTATTATACTTTTCCTCTTTTATGTATGTTTTTGGAGAGTGTGACTTTAATTGTTGGGAAATAGAGTTCTACTACATGCTTTCAAAACAAAAAGGAAAACAATGTTTTTTAAGTTTCATTTTCAACAAACATTAAAAATAAGACTATAACTACAGGGTAGCAATAAAATAAAGCAAAATAAAGCTCTGGAAGTATAATACCATGCTATAAAATGTACTGTCCAGAGGAAAATATCACTAAACAGGATCTTGGTTTTTTTAAAAAGACATATGAATAAAATTATTTTCAGTAATAAATTTCATATAGTTTTATTTAAATATATATATTTAAGACTAACATGCTTTTGGATTTCTTTTGCTTTCCTATATAGTACACTTCATTTTTTGAATTTAATCATCACCTAGAGTCTATAATGGACAAAGCATATATCTACAGGTAAAGTATAACTCAGTATACTTGGGGGAAGGGGAAAAAGCAATGGTACAACATTTTAGACAGAATTTGGCAGGGATATGACCTCCCTCTTCAAAAAAAGGATATAATTTCAGCTCTGGCTATATAAAATATAGGACTATGTTCTAGAACAGATGTGGATATTTTAAGTGAAATAAGAGTATGAAAATCATATCAGATTTTAGAAGAATACTGGACTAAGAAAACAGGACTTATTATCTGCCTCTGTCAAAACAAGTACAGAAAAACATACTCTTTTGCAAGTTAACTTTAAACCTTTCTCATGATAATTCATTCCTAATCTGAATTTCATTCGTTTGTTGTTCTAAATTTTACTTGCACCGAAACCTCTAGTTGCCATTCATCGTAGCATAAAGTCTCATGAGCTTTTCAGAGATATCCAGTTAAATTAACATAGTGTATTTTATGGGACTTAAACTGAAGAAGTGACCCTTGAGGCATGTCTTTCATGGAGTTGACTCACAACATCTGTGAAAAGAGAGGAAGTTTTCTTTTTCTTTTTTTTTTCTTTACACTCTGTCAATCCCAGTCAAGACATTGCCATCAGAAAACATGCAATGGCACCATCACTTTGTACTGTACTAATGAGAGTTAACAGTTCACAAATCCAAAGTAAGGGGTTCGCTGGTGACTTTAAGGAAAAGAAAATGTTAAAATAGGCTGTATTTCAGAAACAACATGAATCTTACTTTGCATCTATTCTCTCTGACAGAGTTATTCGAACAACTGGATACTTGCTGTTTATTCTGCACATTAATGCCTGTGTTTATTACTGGGCTTCAAACTATGAAGGAATTGGCACTACTAGATGGGTGTATGATGGGGAAGGAAACGAGTAAGTTCTGATTTTGAAAGAAACCTTTATTGATTATTTTTAACATTCTGTTTCATTGCATGAATTTATGAGGGCTAGTGTTTTTGAAGCTGTCATAACCCGTTCAATGGCTGGTAAATACTATTTGGCCATAAAAGAGGATAAAATCATGTCATTTGCACCAAAATGGATGGGACTAAAGGTCATTATCTTAGTGAAATAAGCCAGACCCAAAACGATAAATATCACATGTTCTCACATATATGTGGGAGCTAAAAATTTTGATCACATAGAGACAGAGCGTGGAAAGATAAGAGAGACTGGGAAGGGTGAGTTGTGGGGAGAGGAGCGCATAAAGAAAAGTGGATTAAAGGATACAAACATACAGTAAGAATATATTCAATGTTTGCAACAGAGTAGGGTGACTATAGTTTCAAAACATGTATTGTACTCGAGTAATAAACACCCTAAACACCCTGACTTGATCACTATGCATTGTATACATGTAACAAAATTGCACGAGTACCCCATGAATTGGTCTAAATAAAAATTTTTAAGCTGAAAAACCTATTTAGTAAGTCAATACATTTTTAAGTGAAAGAAGGTAGAGAATAATAGAATAGAAAATATCAGAGTCTGATAGATAGTAGGGGAGTGTGTGTGTGTGTGTGTGTGTGTGTGTGTGTGTGTGTATCCTGAGTTGGCCTGTGAAATGCATTTTTTACTCTGGATCATGATCAAAAAAGTTTGAAAGCCTCTAGACAACTGAGCAGTAAGGTAACTTTTAATAACTCCGATGCTGATTGTTAGTAATGAACAATGTTAATTATTTAAAGGGCAGGTGCAGTGGCTAATTAGTTTACCAGTGAAGGGTTTTATGGGTTTATGAGTCAGCTATAACCACTAACTCAATTAAACACTTAGAGAGTAACGAGGATCATAAATTAAACTTGACAATTAGGTATGCAAGTGTCCCAGAAATAAAAAAAGATCACTTGAAAAATTTAGAACAGTAGAATCAGGACTCAGAAATGGCAACTGGGTTATTTAATAGTGAAATTTCCTTTTGGTAAAATACAAAGACCTCGCATAAAGTTGACTTCACTAACTTTCTGCTCCAGTGAAATGACATTGAACATATAATAAGGCAATGTCCAAACTGGAAAAAAAGCAGGTCCCAGCATTACTTTGAAGGGCAACTCACGGCAGCCTTGGGATGGAGAGCAATTATAGGATAGAACAAAGACAGAGAAAATAACTTACAAAATTACACACTACCTAGAGTGAGTTGGATATGCATAAGGGATTATAACAACCAGAACCGATTTTAAAGAATTTAAAGTCAGAAGGACCACTGATTGGGAAACATACACACACAGACACTCTATTTCCAGAAAAATTACTAAATAAATAATTCCCTTTAGAATGTGAATTATTTACTTTGATATAAACAACTAATTTATATAAAAATTGACTAAAATACCAGCTACAGTAAAATTGCCTCAAAGTGAATATGTAATCCAACATCATTAGATGACTGTGGCTGATAGCTGTTTTTTTCAAATTAGCAAAATAATATAGGATCGCATCAGAATGCCTTCCAGAAAGTGAAGCTATTTCTCCTTTTACACCTAGACGCCTCTCTGTGGAGTTTCTAGGGACTATATCTTGTTCCCAGTGTCAAGCTCAGTATATTAAGTATATAATAATAGACAATATATAGCTATATAAAAGCAGGAAGAGAGAGGGGGAGTAAGGAAAAACGAAAGGAATGGCCAAATCTGCATTGTAACAAGAAGAAAGAAATCTCAGCTTCAGCCCATAAGAAACTTCAAGTGTGCTAGTGTTTTGGATTTCTAATTCCAGCTACATCATAGACCAGGTAGCCAAGATACTCTCTCTAAAATGCAAGATAAATTACCTGTTGTAATTTTGTTAAGTTACTTATTATAATTATTTGTTATAAGTTTCTAAATGAATACAATTACAACAGTTTTCAGTGATTGCTGAGTTCCCTAGAAAGTAAGAAGTATCTCCAAAGGCTAAAACACAAACATATGTACCAAACCTGGAGTACAGTAGAAAATGAGTGTGAGTAACCACTAAAGAACAGAAATAGAGAGAATAACTTCTAAATTAGTATAAGGGGAAAAAAATGAATAAGGAAATTTAAAAAGCAAACCAGTCCAAAAAAAGACACAAAGATAAGGAGTGGCAGTTTTGGGGAGAAGTACAGGAAAGGCAGGACAATAGAAGACACAACATAAGATGGTAAGGACAATTTAAAATAGATCAGTATGTTACCAGAAAGGGGTCCTGATCCAGACCCCAAGAGAGGGTTCTTGGACCTTGTGCAAGAAAGAATTTGGGGCAAGTCCATGGAATAAAGTGAAAGCAAATTTATTAAGAAAGTAAGAAATAAAAAAATAGCTACTGCATAGGCAGAGCCGTGGCATGGGCTGCTTGACTAAGAATACCTACAATTATTTCTTGATTATATGCTAAACAAGGAGTGGATTATTCATGAATTTTCAGGGAAAGGGGTAGGCAATTCCCAGAATTGAGGGTTCCTCCCCTTTTTAGACTATATAGGGTAACTTCTGGATATTGCCATGGCATTTGTAAACTGTCATGGTGCTGGTGGGAGTGTCTTTTAGCATGCTAATGAATTATAATTAGCATATAATGAGCAATGAGGATGACAAGAGTTCACTTTCATCTCCATCTTGGTTGTGGTGGATTTGGGCCAGTTTCTTGACTGAAACCTAATTTATCAGCAAGCTCTCTGTTACCTGTATCTTGTGCCAACCTCCTGTTTCATCCTGTGACTTAGGATGCTTAACCTCCTGGGAAGGCAGCCCAGTAGGTCGCAGCCTTATTTTACCCAGCCCCTTTTCAAGAGGGAGTCACTCTGGTTCGAACACCTCTGACAAACATGTGCAGTAAATTAATGTGAACTAAACTCACATGCTAATAGAGATTGTCAATTAACATTAGTCAAAATAAGCTTTAAAACAAAAGACATTTTAGAGAAAAAGTTCACCATATAATGATAAAAGTTTTGATTCATGATTGTCAAAAGACAAAATTACAACAAATTTATTTTAGTGATCTTAATTGGCTTTTATTTGCAATTCTAGAATCACGCAACACCTCAATTCTATAAAATAAAATGAGTGTTCTGATGAGCTGAGCAAAGGAGGTTGGCTTCATAGGCAGAAAAGGGCTGAAGAAAGCAGAAACAGAGAACAAAAACGGATTGGTCATTTCAAAGTTACTTTCCCTGTAAAGGTTAAAGTAGAGGGGACTTCCTTACCATGCTGGATAAAACTGGCTTGTTTGGGGATTTAGCTATCTCTCTTTCTCTCTCTCCTGATTTCTTGGAATGGCAGATAAACAACTTAGTTTCAGTTTGGTGACATAGAACTTCAGCATGAGTAATTCCATTTTGCTTTGGTCTGTTTGGCCTAGTGCAAGAGTTTAGTCCAAACCAATGGCCTCCTATAAATTTTATTTACTACCATCAAGATATTCCAATTCTAAATGTGTATGCACCCAATAAAATACTCACAATCATTCAAAGAAAACCATAAAGCAAAAATTGATAGAAGGAGGAGAAATTGGCCAATATATCATCAAAGTGTGAGACACCAAACATAATTATTGACCGGTCAAGTAAGCAGAAACAATAAACATATAAAAGATTTGATAACCCAAATAACAAGCTTGATTTCATGGGTACAAATAGAATCTTGCACCCAAGGATTAGAAACTACCCATTTTTCTTAATCACTCACAGAAAAACTACTAAAAGTGATCATTTTCTAGGCCCCGAACTAGTTTTGATAAATTCCACAGCCTTGTTATCATACAACTCACATTCTCTGACTATAAATATTACCCCATCAACTCTGCTCTGCTCATTTAGACTGAAGCATTCTCACTCAAAACCAAAGCTCCAACAATCCTGTTACCAACTGTCAGGGACACAGGTTGCCACCCTTGCAATGAAAATGCTTTTAAAAGCAGCCTCTTTACTTATCTTTTTAGATAATTTGCATATGTCAGTTACTAGTATACTTATCCTAACAGTTTTTTTAACATCGATTTCTCCTTCTATTGCTTCATGTTACCCTTTGATCTTGTAAGCCAAGTTTTTGCAATAATTACCTATTTTTTAACTTAAGCCTTGTGATGGTCCTGGTGACCTATAAATTGAAGGTTGCTCATTAGGCCTTTGGATTTGCAAATTTTGCCCTAGTTAGAATTAGGCAGCAGACTGTGGGGCATAAATGGAACACTGTGAACATTTAAAATAAGTCAAGTTTATTATGATTCCATTAATTCTCATCAGAACAGCAATTTCTATTCACATCAATAGAAGGCATTTTTATTTATATTGAGTGAATAACATCCTTCTTTAGACTGTAAAATGTGAGAAAGAATGCAAATATTTAGTTCAAAAGGAGAACACAAGTAAGTACCTAAGATTATGTGATACTTAAAAATGTTCCCAATGTATTTTTGTCCACATATATCCCAATTTTATGTATTTTCTGACATAAATTTCCCACTGTGCACAAATTTTTTAACAAATCCACAGTCCCAGTCCCTAATGTATCTTTTCTTTGAAAAAAAGAGAAGTAAACAAGGCATCATGGGAATTATTGACTTTAGTTGAGGTAAGGAAGGAATCAGAATTACTATACCATAGTGCTAGAAAAATTTAGGTAATCCACCTTCTTAATTTTACAGATAAACATGATGAGACTTAGGTAGATGAAAATATTTATTCAGGATGTCCTAGATACCTCATAGCTGAGATCAGACAATGGCAGAGAGAGAGAAGGAAAGGGAGGAGGGGGGAGAGGGAGAGGGAGAGGGAGGATATTTATATTACAATTCCTAGAGGGTCACCCTTGGAATATAACAAAAACAAACAAACAAACAAAACAAAAAAAACCCAGAGCAAAGAATCAGTGGATCAGAAGGAAGTGAAGGTCAGTGAGAAGCATGACAAGGGAGAATTCAGAAGGAGATTCAACAGATGTGTTCACAGATACAGTCTTCCTACATTCTCATTTCAGTAAGTCTAGGTATGCATTCACTCATCCATTCCAGTCATTCAACAAATATTAGTGAATTCCTATTGTGTGCTACTAGGCCCATAAACACCTACCTTTGTAGCACTTACATTCTAATAAGACCGTTCTCCCTCATAGCCATTGCTTCCAGTAATAAGTTTACAGAAACTAGGGACTAAGATGGATTGAGGTAGTTAGGAAGGTCCACACAGAAAGATAAGTATAGAAGGGGTACTTTTAAAAATTGCATGTCCCACTACAGATTTACCACAATGGCTAAAATTTAAAAGACTGACAATACCAAGTGCTGGAATAATGACAATGCCAGGTGTTAGGATAACATGGGGTTACTGGAACTCTCACATATTGTTAGAGGGAATGTGAAATGATAAAACCATATTGGAAAAAGATCTGACAGTTTATTTTACAACTAAACACAACTACCTTACAACTCAAAAATTCCAATGTAGGTATTTTACCCAAAAGTAATGAAAATATATGTTCACAGAATAAAACTTGTTCAAGAATTTTCACAGAAGCTCTATTCATCAAAACCAAAAACTTGAGGCAGGCTAGGTATTCATCCGTAGGTGAATAAATAAACAAACTGTGGTATAAAGATACAATGAATACTATGCAGCAATAAAAAGGAATAAATTACCAATACACAACATAAATAACTCTCAAAACCATACTGAGTAAAAGACATCTTATACAGAAGCATATATACTGTACGATTTCATTTATGTGAAATTCTAAAACAGGCAAACTTATCCACGGTAGAAAAAAATTAGAACAGGTGATTGCCTCTGGCACATTTGAGTAAGGATTGACTGGGAAAAGAATTGAGAGAACTTTCTAAAGTGATGGCAAGGCTCTATGTCTTAACATGTGTTTTGTTACACAGGTATATGCATTTGTCAAAATTTATTAAATGATACAAAAATCAGTAGCATTTCTACACACTAACAATAAACTATCTGAAAAGGAAATTAAGCATCAAAAAGAATAAAATATTTGGAACAAACTTAACCAAAGGGGTGTGAGACTTGTACACTGAAAACTGCAAAATGCTGATAAAAAAATTAAAGTAGAAACTAATAAATTGAAAGACATCTGTATTCAAGGGCTAGAATAATTAATATTGTTAAAATGTCCCAACTACTCACAATGATCTATAAATTCAATGCAATCCCTATCAAAATCTCAATGATTTTTTTACAGGAACAGAAAAAAATCCAAAAATTTGTATGGAACCACAAAAGACCCCGAATAGCTTAAGTAATTTTGAGCAAAAAGGACAAAGCCAAAGGCATCCCACTTCCTGATTTCAAAATATATCACAGAGCTACCATAATCAAAACAGTATGAAACTGGCATAAAAACACACATACGGTCCAATGAAACAGAATAGAGAGCCCAGAAATAAATGAATACATAGATGGTCAACTGCCTGTCCAAGGGTGCTAAGGATATGCAATGAGGAAAGATAGTCTCTCCAATAAATTGTACTGGGAAAGCTGGATATCCACAAACAAAAGAACAAAATAACTACCATATGACCCAGCAATGCCACTTCTGTGAATATATCCAAAGGTATTGAAATCTGTATCTCAAAGAGATATCTGCACTCCCATGTTCATTGCAGCATTGCAGCATTATTCGCAATAGCCAAAATATGGAAGGAACCTAAATTTATCTCAACTAATGAAAGGATAAAGATAATATGGCAGATATGCACATATATAATAGAACATCATTCAGCCTTAAAATGAAAGAAATTCTGCCATTTGTGACAATATAGATAGTGCTGGAGGACATTATGCCTAGCAAAATAAACAAGACACAGAAAGAGAAATACCGTCTGACCTCATATGACCTCACTTGTATGTGGAATCTAAAAGAGTCAATTTCGTAGTAGTAGAGAGTAGGATGGGGGTTACCAGGGGCTGGAGGAAAGGGATAATGGGGAAGTGTAAGTCAAGGAGTACAAAGCTTCCATTATGCAAAATGAGTAAGTCCTAGAAATCTACTGTATGGCATAATGCCTATAGATAATACTGTACTTTCTTTAAATTCACCAAATGGTCCTACTTAACATTAGTGCCTTTTTTTTTTTTTTTTTATGGGACAGAGTCTCCCTCTGTCGCCCCGGCTAGAGTGCAGTGGCACCATCTCAGCTCACTGTAACCTCCGCCTCCCGGGTTCAAGCGATTCTCCTGCCTCAGCCTTCCTAAGTAGCTGGGATTACAGGCACCCACCACCATACCTGGCTACTTTTTGTATTTTAAGTAGATACGGGGTTTCACCATGTTGGCCAGACTGGTCTCAAACTCCCAACCTCAAGTGATCCACCCGCCTCAGCCTACCAAAGCGCTGGGATTACAGGTGTGAGCCGCCACGCCCGGCCTCATTAGTGCTTTAACTGTATATTCAAAATAAAACATAACTCTAAACAAATACTGAACTCCAGTTAACATATATATTCTGAAGTACTGTTTTTAGGAGAAAGTTTATGGCTGTCTAGAAATTATTTTGAAATACATCCAAAAATAAGAAGGTTTTATTGATAAATAAGTGGAGGAATATGTGACGAAGCAAGCATAGTAAAATGTTAATGATAGAATCCAGGCAGTGGGCATATGAGTGTTCACTGTAAAATTCTTTTAATTTTTCTGTTTGTTTAAAATGTTTCATAAAAATATATTGGGGGAAATTGCATGTTATGTTTGTTTCACAGAGAAAGGCTTTCTATTTTCATACTAAATATTTTTATGGCTTTATGTCAAATTCTGCCTTACTGCTTTAACCTGAAGTATGCCTAAGTATATGTATATATATATATATATATATCATGTGTTATACAGTTGATGCATTGTATAGCTAATAATTAGATACTTCTTGTGTTAATCCAGCCAGATAGAATCTCTTTGAAAAGATCTATCTGACTGGGATGTAGATATTAGAGATGGACACACTTGACTAATTAAGCTAATCTTAGGAAATCAATAAGAGGTCATCTAATTAAATTACAAATCTTACCTTTGGTTATGCGTGTCTAGGTGTAAGATGTGACTGAGAAAAGAATCCTAAAATAAATCTCAAAGCATCAGGGCAGAAAACTTCCAATTAACATAGCAGACTATTTAATATACAAAAAAATAGTTCAAGCCAAACCCTTGAGATTTGGAAAATCCATGCCAAAATTTCACATTTGATTGTTATTTTTTTAAATCATAAAAAAGAAAATGGGAGAAAGTAATTCTTATGTTTGTTCCTGTTAAAGTAGGACAAACTTTTGAGTGACTTTGGAGGGGAAGTAATCCCAACACTTATCATGGAATTGACCATGTTGGGAGAGAATCTTTTTTCTCTTCACTCTTGGGTAATGTCAGGTTTAATAAATTTCCTTAATTTAAAGAGACCCACAGGTCCAAAACCTGTGACCAAAATAAATGAGGTAATAGGAAATTACAAATTGGAATTTGAAAAGTTAAAATGCAATCCATAAAATTAATTCCAGACTTCTTCAAGGTGGTTCTCTTTGACATCAAGTTCACTATGATATTAGTAAGTCCAAGGAAGACTGCTAGAAAAAAATTATACAGTGGTAACATTTTTATTCTCTTGGCATAGTGGTTTTCAAGCCCTATCAAAGAGTTCATTATTTTTTCTGTTCCTATAACAAGGAACTAGGTTAAAAAAAAAAAAAAGAGTCCTATGTCCTTCAAAAGGTATTGAATTTCAAAATGAGTAATTTCTTTCTAGATCTGTTTTTATTTGAATATTAACTTCAACTGCAGTTTCTTTCTTTCTTTGTAAACCTCAACTTCTTACTATTTGAAGATCTTAAAATCTCAAACTATTTTTACAAGAAAAGACCACTCTTGTTCAAAGATTAGTGCCCAGTTACCCAAAGTGCTAATGTTATATGTGGCATACCTAGATAAGAAATAAAAGCTCAACTAGGGCAGGATTCCGTAAAAAGTACTCCTTTTCTGTGTCTGTACAAGATGCTGAAATAGCTAGTTGGGACACACAAAATCTTAATGTCCCTCTGTAACAAAACCTGGAGACGTTCTTTATATAAATGACATTTTTAAAGGATTCAGTGGAAATGCTTGATACAGACCAAGTTATCAGAGCTATGTAGAATTACCAAATAGTATGCCTAGGTGCACAAGAATTATGAAATATATATACAGATGTCTTCGACTTCTGATGAGGTTACATCACAATAAACCTATCGGGAAAATATTGCAAGCCAAAAATGCAGTTAATACACCTAACCTACCAAACATCATAGCTTAGCCTAACCTAACTTAAATGTGCACAGAACACTTATGTTAGTCTACAGTTCAGCTAAATCATCTACCACAAAGCCTAGTTTCTAATAAATTGTTGAATATCTCATGTAATTTATTGAATACCATACTAAAAGTGAAAAACAATGGTTGTATGAGTATGCAAAGTATGGTTTCTACTGAATGGATATTGCTTTTATGCCATCATAAAATCAAACCATAGTATGTTAAGGACTCTCTGGATAGCTAAGTAAATGTTATATGTTCTTTACTGATCCTTATCATATTCTTTTCTCGTCCTGTTCCTATCTGGTCTCTAATGACCTCAGCCTCTTCATTTGCAATTGTTCAAGTACAGAAATTTTATCAAGTACATTTCTGAGCATACTTGATTTTCTTCAATACCAAATTTCTAGATCAGTTGCCCATTACAATCAACAGTAATTTCCCTATTAAGATGGAGCTCAGCTCTCCTCTGTCTCTGCCATGGTTTACGTATTCAATAATATAATAATATGTGGGTGAAAAATAGAAGAGATATTCATCTGTTCTGTTTTCCATTAGTAAAAACAATTGGATCTAAACTATAGAAGATTCTCTCATCTGCATAAATACATTTGATCTCTATAATATTCCCACAAATCAATAGTGTAGTAGTTTAAAAACAGCCTCAAATTTTTTGCTGCTTCTCTCATTGAGAGGTGGATTCAAATGTCTCTTCCCTTGAACCTGGGTTGGCCTTAGTGACTTGCCTGACAAATACAATGTGACAACTATAAGATGATATAGGGCTTCTCAGTTATAGGAAACCTGGCAGCTACCACCTGGGCTGCTATTGCTCTGGGGGAAAACAGCTCTCATGTAAAAATCCATCTACCTTAGACATCCATGCTATGAGGAAGCCCAAGCTAGTCACATTGAGAGGCTGAATGAAAAAAGATACCCAGCCACCCTCTACTGTTCCAATCTTCCCAGCTCAGGATCAGACATGTGAGGTAAGGAGCTACCTTGGGCATTCCAAAAGGACATAATGTGGAAAGGAACAGGGGAACCCAGCCAGCAGTCAGAATCAAGGTTTCAGACATTTGGTCTCAATCGAATCTTTCCAGATATCTCCAGCCATTCAACTCCTACCAGCTGAGGGCCCAGTCATCATGGAACATAAATGAGTCATCTCTGTTGGGCTTTGCACAAAATTCTGACCCATAAAACTATAAGCCTAATAAAAATGGTGGTTATTTAGACCACCAAATTTTGGTAACGGCTAGTAAACACCCTCCTTGGGCTTGTTTCATCATTTCACAGTGTTTATTAAGAAGTTTACATTAGCAGACATGGTGTTTGCCAGTGCTGTCTAGAGAAAGAAAATCTTGATTAGTAGGAAATTTGTTATAATTTAATAGTACTATATTCTCCCAAGAATAGTGGTCTTTTGATGATATAGAAAAAAAGCAAAATGTATATCTTCTGTTTTCACAGGTATCTGAGATGTTATTATTGGGCAGTTCGAACTTTAATTACCATTGGTGGCCTTCCAGAACCACAAACTTTATTTGAAATTGTTTTTCAACTCTTGAATTTTTTTTCTGGAGTTTTTGTGTTCTCCAGTTTAATTGGTCAGGTAAGCTGAGTATGAATCACTGGATACACAGTGCTGTCATTTTGAAAGACTAACAAGTCTTCGTAAACTTTATGGAGGAAAAATTAAAATCTGTCTGGTTCTTCTTTTTTTGAACTAACTTTCTTCTATTTTAATGAGTTGAAGGAGGATGTGATTAGATCAACAGTGCTGTTCCATTTTTAAGCCATTAAATCTATCAAAAGACCTGTCAGCAAATAGCAGTAGTTTGAACTCTCAGAGAAAGCTGTTTCTAAGTTCACTTTTTACTTGGACCCTAATGAAAACCATTAAAATCTCTTTTATTTACTTAAATTTCAAATATTGTTATAAAATCACTGGGTTATTATCGACTTCAGAGGTCATTTAAACCAGAGGCTACAAAATGCCATATAAAATAATTAATAAGTTATTGTTTCACAAATGTTTACTATAGCATCTCCTTGTATTTATTCTCAAAAAAGTCAGTCTAGTAAGAAATTAAATACATAAATTATTATATTGAAGATAGTTGGCACTTACAAAGGATAGAGCCCCCTTTTTTTTTTTTTGAGACAGGGTCTTGCTCTGTCACCCAAGCTGGGGAGCAGTGGCACAAACATGGCTCACTGCAGCCTCAGCCTCCTGGGCTCAAGGGATCTACCCACCCCAGCCCCGCAAGTAGCTGGAACTACAGTTGCACCACACCACGCCAAGCTAATTTTTTTGTAGGACAGGTGGATAGTGGCCTGAATATAGGAGCCCATGGAAGAACCTGATACAGAAGGCAGTTGGGATATGGGTTCCAGATTAGTTAGTTTAAGCATGGAAGACACACTCTCAGGAGATTTGGCCACCATCTCTAACCGTGGGAGAAGCAAGCAAGGCCTCAGTCAGCAAAGTTCCTGATATTAACATATCAAAACATAGAAAATAAAACAGGTTAATACAGATACACGGGGATATGGCAGCTCCAGCTCTATTAAATCTCCCAAGCCCTCTCCTAACATACCAAGTCTCCCAGCCTTAGGTGACTAGGTAATGTAAGTTATCAGTCAAGAACAGCATGGAAAAGTGAGATCTAGGAATTGAGGTTGTTGAGGAATATTTGGAAGAGCCACTGAGGAGTAAGAGACTCAAAAAGATATATACAGTTGGACTAGCTGCATAGCTCCTCTGCAGATAGTTTTAATATGTAGAAGAATTTTTTGGCTCTAAAAATGGAAACTGAGGAAGGCATCACAATTAAAAAGAGCCATTTGAGCTAGACTTCAAAGAATGAGTCGTTTTTCCTTAAGCAGAAAAGACTCAACAGCTACTAAAATGAATGAGCAAAGTCTTAGGAGTGTGAAAGTGAGGCCCTGGTTTTCCTCCCTATTATAAACCCACAGTCAAAGCATATTTACAGCCACTTGCCTCCCTCTATGTGAGAGGAAGAGTCGAGCTATATATCTTTTTTGTGCTGAGATCTTAAAGATCAGCTTTTAACCTAGAGTGGGTTTTTATGGGTGAGTTATAAACATCCAAGAACTAAAACCTGACAGTTTCTTAAGAATTGTCACAGCAGTAGATGATGCTTCAGTAATTTCAGCACATTTCAACTTCTGCTGAATACTGTGCCTTAAGCATGATGAGATTTGATTTTATCTGTCTAAACAACACAAAGGGAAGTACAGAGGTTGCAATTTCATGATGAATTGAGTCTATATAGCCACACTGGATAATCTATGAAGGATGCATTCAAAGTAAGACTCACCAAAATGGACTAGCCATTCTGCCAGACAATTGCTCAACTTTTATTGCACACTCCTTGCATAAGCACAGCTGTATAATTTTTTCAATGTATACTAACATTTCTGCAGTAAAATACAAGTTTCCAAAGAAGATTATGTGTAGTCCTATGCATTACATGGCTGAATTCTCACTTGGTTTGTCCTACAGGTCTTATTGTTGTCCTTATTGGATCAGAGAGAGAATATAATTTGCCCAATATTTTATGGAAGTGGGTGATATTAGGACCCAATATCAGTATGTTTAAAATCAAGTGAGCCACTGCTGAAAAGTTGTCTGGGCAAGAATAAATAAAATAAAAATGAATGAATGAATAAAATCAAGTAATCAGGGCATTAGAAGGAAGTATATCATGTGGAAAACATGTAATTTGACTTTTATTAACTCATTTCCTCTGCTGGGCGTGGAGTGACCATATTTGTGGTTTTAGATGAGAGATGTGATTGGAGCAGCTACAGCCAATCAGAACTACTTCCGCGCCTGCATGGATGATACCATTGCCTACATGAACAATTACTCCATTCCTAAACTTGTGCAAAAGCGAGTTCGGACTTGGTATGAATATACATGGGACTCTCAACGAATGCTAGGTAAGCATGGCAGATTACCGATTAAATTCCTGTAAACCTTGTCATATGATGAAAATTCTGTAAGGTAGCAGAGACTAATTGGATTTGAACAAAAGGTTGAAAAACAACTAAATGATCCTTAAAGCATTCGTTTAATGCTACAGTTTTTTTTTTCCTGAAATATAAATATCTTACTGGTTTTGAAAACCTTGGAAGAGAAAAGGCTAAATTTTAATCAGCATCTTCTGTATGTTCAGTATTACACACATTGTCTCATATAGTCACACATACAAAAAAGGAAGTGGGAAAATTAGGCATTGTCTATCCCTTTGAAGGGAAGAAAATGGAGGCTCCTAACTGAGAAATTTGGGTGAAGACACAGAGCCAGCACACAGTCTAACTAGAACTCAGACCTGCATCTCTTCTCTTCCAAACTCTTGCTCTTACTTCAGTATCAGTCTCCTACCCAGAACACAGTACAGTTGACCCTTGAACAAGTGGGGGTTAACAATGCCAACCCTCACTCCACAGTCAGAAATCCACATATAACTTTTGAGGCTGGGCATGGTGGCTCACTCCTGTAATCTCAGCATTTTGGGAGGCTGAGGCAGGGAGATCACTTGAGGTCAGGAGTTCAAGACCAGCCTGGCCAACATGGCAAAACTCCATCTCTACTAGAAATACAAAAATTAGCAGAATGTGGTGACGCACCACTACACTCCAGCCTAGGCAACAGAGCCAGATTCTGTCTCAAAATAACAGAAAGAAATCCACATATAACTTTTGACTCCCCCAAAACTGAACTACTAATAGGCTACTGTTGACTGGAAGCCTTACTATTAACACAAATTTTGTATGTTATCTGTATTATATACCATATTCGTACAATAAACTAGAGAAAAGAAAATGTTATTAAGAAAATTATAAGGAAAAGAACTATAGTTACTAGTAATTAAGTGAGACTAGATCATCATAAAGGTCTTCATCCTCCTCATCTTCACTGTTGAGTAGGCTGAGGAGAAGGAGAAAAAGGAGTTGGTTTTGCTCTCAGGTGTAGCACAGGCGGAAGAAAATTCTGGTATAAGTGGACCTGTGTAGTTCAAACACGTGTTGTTCAAGGGTCAACTGTACTAATAGAAAGCAGCAACCTTTCAGGCCACTCCCATCCCGCCTCAGGGCACACAATTGCTTCCATGAGGTGCTAAATAATTAATGGTGTCTACAACTATACCACTATACTACTGCAGTTAAAAATAATTGTTACTGAGGGATATAAAATAAGTCGAAGATAATGCACTGCTAGTTGACAATAATGAAACTCAACTTTTAGTTTGTTCTTACCATATGAAATAGGAATTAGTGCCACTAAGAAGCCAAAAATGCTCCAGAGTGCAAATTACAATGAAATTCTCAAATCACAAAGGTTCCTAAGAGCAGACAGAAACCACTGGTTATTATGGTAGGGTCTTTTCTTCACCTTTCTGACACTTTTAAGCCTCTTAAAACTCCAGCCTCGTGTTTAGAATCTCTTCCTGAATGACCAAAACAACATGCCTCTCTCTAGAACATCTGCAGCTACTTGAGGGCATCTGAAGTGGGCAGGCAGAGCAACAAAAGGAGTGGTGCCAGGCTTCTTGCCTCGCACCCCTTAGCGAAGGTAGATAATGATTCAACTCCTTGGCTTAGGAGGTAACTAGAGACAGCCCTTGGAAACAATAAACTGTGTTTATATATGAAGGATTTTCATATTTAGAATCTATATTTGAATCAAAATAGGGATGTAATACAGCAATTTCTCTCTTTTCTAAATAATATAAGAAAACATTAAAAAAAATCAACTCTCAGAAACTCTTGGAATTCTAACCATTAAGAATAGGGAATATTCTGGAGGGGAACAAACAGACCCTTGGCCTACTGGAGGGTGGAGGGTGGGTAGAGGGACAGGATCAGGAAAAACGATGAATAGGTACTAAACTTAATACCTGGGTGATGAAATAATCTCTATAACAAATCCCCATGACATGAGTTTACCATATAACAAACTTGCACATGTACCCCAGAACTTAAAATACAAGGTTTTAAAAAAAGAAAAAAAAAAGAATAGGCAATTTTGTTTACGGAACATTTTATCAGCCTGAAGCCCATCATTTAATTCACATGTAGAAAAATCTGTAATGTATTCACATTCTTCATTGAGTTAATAAGCAAGTAAATAACAATAATTTGAATTTACTCTCTTAGCACATTTTTTCTTTAGATTCCATCCCAGCTGAGCCACCTACTAATTATGCACAATGGAGCAAGTCACTTACAGCTTCTCAGGGCTTCAGTTCTTTTTGTTTTTCTTCTTTCTGCAAAGTAGGAATGAGAACATTTACCCTTGGGGTTGTCACAAGGGTCAAATAAGATAATGGGTGTGACAGAGCTCTGTACGCTCTCCAGTGCCACATGGTGCTCATTATTATTTGCCATCCCTTGAATGCTAAGGCTGGAATCAATAGAATCAGAAAATAAGAACTAGATCCTTCAGCCATGCTAGCTTGTTCACTAGCCTTTGTGCTATGATCATTACGTTTCATAGCTAAAGTTTCAGCAAGCATAATGTTCTGGAATTATTCAGTATGTCATCCAGGGTTAAAAATACTTCTTTTATTGCATAAGCATAATAGTGTTATTTAATAGGTATGCAGGTCCAATAGAAGTAATGAAAATATAGAATCTGATGCATTTAATTATGTATAAAAAGTGTTTGCATTTTGTTTCCTTTATTTTTAAAATTTTTCTACTTGTACCTTGGTAACTTATTTCATTAATTATTCTGCATCGGGGTTTGATGTGTTTATCTTTATAAAGATGAGTCTGATTTGCTTAAGACCCTGCCAACTACGGTCCAGTTAGCCCTCGCCATTGATGTGAACTTCAGCATCATCAGCAAAGTAGATTTGTTCAAGGCAAGTGCTTTTACAATTAATAGACTCTGTATCTATTTCTCTATGGAATCTAAGCTCTTGATTTATACAGCATTTATGAGTTTTTTTGCCTTATGTTTTAACAAAGTCAAAATAACCTAGAGAAATTATGTGGAATTAAAGAGTCAAATAAATTACAGGTCTCTCTTCAGCAGATGGCTTATTCTTTAGAACCCTCTTTCTCTTCTAATTGGTGTCAAAAAAGAAGAGTTCTTCAGACTCTTCTTGCATTAATTTAAATATAATTTAAATTATATGGCTCTATGTCTTTGCTAGTACATGTATCACCTCCCATCTATAAATGTGCCTTGGCAATTCACAACAAATCAGGCTCCAGAATAGCTCTGTAATGGCCTGACAATCAGAGAATTATACCTAATCATGTCTTCTATTACAAATACTTTGGATTTAGACTCTTAAAATGGCCAAATTTTAATTTAGAAGCTTTTTGTTTCAGGAAAAAAAAATTATAACAAAGAAATTTTTAACTTTTTGAATGTTTTAAGTATTACTACTCTTTTTATGCATTATATCACATATAAATTTTTCTCACCTAATATTTCCTTCTGGGTATAGCATTCACCAACTCATCCATTCAATTAATTCATTCAACAAGTATTTATGAAGTTCCCACCATGTTTCAGGCACCACTTTAGCCACTGGGAATATAATAGTTGAAAACAAATACTTACTCAAGTGGAGCTTAAATTCCAGAAGAAGGGAATGAAAAATAAACGCATAAAATGTGTGGAGGTGATAACACCATGAACAAAGTTAAGCAGGTTGTATAGGTTGTTCTCACATTGCTATTAAAAAAAAATACCTGAGACTGGGTAATTTATAAAGAAAATATGTTTATTTGGTCATGGTTCTGCAGGCTGTACAGGAAGCACAGCAGCATCTGCTTCTGGGGAGGCTTCAGGGAGCTTTTGATCATGGCAAAGGGCAAAGCAGGGGCAGGCATCTTATATAGCAGGAGCAGGACCAAGGCAGGCGTGGTCAGTGTCACACACTTTTAAGCAGCCAGATATTATGAGAACTCACTCACTGTCATGAGGACAGTACCAAAGGGGATGGTGCTAAACCATTCATAGGAAATCCGCCCCTGTGATTTAATCACCTCCCACCAGGCTCCACGTCCAACATTGGGGATTGCAATTCGACAAAAGATTTGGTGGAGACACAGATCCCAGCCACGTCACAGGTTAAGAAGGATGAGGGTGGTACTGGCAAGAAAGGCCTCTCTGATTAAATGCATTTGAGCACTTAAGCAGAGGACTGCAAGAAGCAAGGGAGTGAGCTACGCAGATGGGAGAGGAGAGAGAGGAATGAGGACAGGAGGGAATATTACGGGAGGATGGATGACACGATGCCCTGAGCTGGAAACACACTGCAAGGAAGCCAGAGTGGCTGGAGCAAAGGCAGAGTGGTGGAAGCAAGAGTAGTCAGAGAAGAGTGAAAAAAAAGGGAGGCTGAGGCAGTCGGCAGTTAATGGAGGGGCTTGGAGGATCTGTAGACTTTATTTATTTATTTATTTATTTAGAGACAGAGTCTTGCTCTGTTGTCCAGGATGGAGTACAGTGACACAATCCCAGCCCACTGCAACCTCTGCCTCCCGGGTTCAAGTGATTCTCCTGCCTCAGCCTCCCAAGTAGCTGGGATTACAGGCATGCACCACCACACCCAGCTAATTTTTGTATTTTTAGTAGAGACGGGGTTTCGCCATGTTGGCCAGGCTGGTCTTGAACTCCTGACTTCAAGTGATCTGCCCCCCTCAGCCTCCCGAAGTGCTGGAATTACAGGCATGAGCCACTGCGCCCAGTCATCTATAGACTGTAAATTATACTCTGAGTTGCAAAGACACTGAGGCTCTTGAGCAGAAAATGACCTATTCAAGACCAGTTTGAACAGGATCTTTCCTGCTGTGTGAAGAAAAGGACTTAGGAAGTAAATGTGGAAGGCAGGGAGGCCAAATGGAAGTTATCACAACCATCTGTGGAAGAGATGATGGTGAACAGACCCAGGGTTATTGAAGCAGAGTTTTTGAGAAGTGGCGAAATATTGGGTATATTCAAACCCAAAAAGCCCATAGTTTTTCCTGTTTGATTACATGAAGAGGGTAAGAGACAGAAAGGGACCAAAAATGACTCCAAGGATTTAGGCCTGAGGAACAAGAAGAACAAAGATATCATTTGCAAAATAGGAAACTTTAAAGTAAGTGTAGGTTGGGTGGGCTGGAAACCAACTCTTTGTTTTTGGATGTTGCTATGATTTGGATAATGGTGTCCTCTTCAAAAATCATGTGGAAACTCAATCCCTAATGCAACAGCATGAAGACATGTGGCCTTTTGGGAAGTGATTGAGTCTTGAGGGTTCCACCCTCATGAATGGGTTTAGCACCATTACAAAAGGTCTCAAGGGGAAGGAAGAACTCTCTTGCCCTCCTAGTCTTCCACTATGTAAGGACACAGTGTTCCTCCCATCTGGAGGATGCAGCAACAAGGCGCCATCTTGGAAGAAAGAGCAGCCCTCACCAGACACCAAACCCGATAATGCCTTGATCTTGGACTTCTCGGTCTTCAGAACTGTGAGAAATAAATTTCTATTATTTATAAATTACCCAGTCTGTGGTGTTCTTTTAATATCAGCACAAAAACAGATGTGTTTGTTTGATGAGGTGACTGTTAGATTCCAGTTGAAAATTTCATGTAGGCAGTTTGGTTTATAAATCTGAGTTCGGGGGAGACGTCCAAGCTGGAGCAATACATTTGGACCTGTCAGCATATTGGTGTATTTCAAGCCAAAGGACTCAATGCGATCACTTAAGATGTAAGTATGGAAAGAAGAAAAAATGTAATCCAGACAGAAGGATATGTCTTAAAATTATATAATCAATAATATTAGAAACAAGATGAAGAAGCAGAAGCTGTATAGTAGAATGGTTAGGCATAGTCACTCCCAGCATTAGGTTAACCCATGACTCTAAGTTATTAGAGTTAGGTCAGTATTCTAGGACTCTTTTCTTAGCTATGGCCTGTGCTAGATTTCCATCAATATTTTGATGATCATATAAAAGATGTGGTTTTCAAATTGGCAGATGACACAAAGAAAGAAGGAATATAATAAAATTTATTACAAAATTTAAAATTACTGAATACTTTGAAACAACAAGCAAAGCCAACAAGATCAACGTCAACAAGCATAAAAGTAAAATTCTAAACCTAGGTCCAAAAGGAAAATATTGCAGGCCAGGTTCCATGGCTTATGCCAGTAATCCCAGGACTTTGGGAGGTGGAGGCAGGATGATAGCTTGAGGCCAGGAGTTCAAGATCAGCCTGGGCAACATAAATTATTCCGTAATGGTGGAAGTCAGATTAATGACTGCTTCTGGTGGTGAATGGGGACGAGGAGATTGATTAGGAAGAAGCATAAGGGAACTTTGTAGGGTGATGGAAATGTTTTTTGTCTTGCCGGGGAAGGTACATAAGTGTATACATTTATCAAAATTGATCCAACTGTCCCTTAAGATCTGTATATTTCATTTTACATAAATTATTACTCCATTTTCAAAAAAAAAAAAAGAAGAAGAATGGCCCCAAAAGAAAATGTGTAGATGCTGAGGATGTTTAGTTGTGAGAAAAATAAATAAATTCAAGGGCAGCAGAAGTTTCATATACTAAAGTCTGTTATATGAACAAGGAATGAGACTTACTCTACATTGTTCTGCAAAATAACACTCAACTGTAAACTCCATTTCTAAGTTGCAGACACCTCTACTACATATTGATGTATTTGTATATACACACCAATATACCACGGAATACCCATCAGCCATAAAAAGGAACAAAATAATGGCATTTGCAGCAACTTGGAGTTGGAGACCATTATTCCTTTTTTTGTTGTTTTTTGTTTTTTAAACAATGTCTCGCTCGGTCACCCAGGCTGTAGTGCAGTGGCACAATCTCGGCTCACTGCAACCTGTGCCTCCCGGGTTCAAGCGATTCTCCTGCCTCAGCCTCCTGAGTAGTGCCACCATGCCCAGCTAATTTTTGTATTTTTAGCAGAGACAGGGTTTCACCATGTTGGCCAGGATGGTCTTAATCTCTTGACCTCCTGATCTGCCCATCTCAGCCTCCCAAAGTGCTGGGATTACAGGCGTGAGCCACCATGCCTGGCTGGAGACAATTATTCTAAGTGAAGTAACTCAGGAATAGAAAATCAAATATTGTATATACTCAAGTGGGAGCTAAGCTATGAGGATGCAGGGGCATAAGAATAATATAATGGACTTTGGAGACTCAGGGAGAAGGGTGGGAAGGGGGGTGAAGGATAAAAGCCTACACAATGGGTATAGTGTATACACAATGGGTACACTGCTTCGGTGACAGGTGCACCAAAATCTCAGAAATCACCACTAAAGAACGTATCTGTGTAACCAAAAACCACTTGTTCCCCAAAAACTATTGAAATTATATAAAAATTAAAAAGTAAATAAAAAATTTTAAAAACAAAATAGCAGAGTGCCTCATACATAAGAGTAGGTATTATAAAATTTTTGTATGTTTTATTTTTAAAATCACATATACATATTTATGTGTGTACTAAGCACAATGAAAATGTATGTCTTATTATAGGTATGGTCAGAAATGTATGAAAGTCACTAAGCTAAATTATCTTAACAGTGTTTTAAAATATTATAAAACTCGTTATACCTGAATGACGAACTTAATTGAGAATAAGTGACAGTAAGTAACTCTTTTCTAAAGGAAAACAAATGCTTTAAATTAGATACCAATGACTTTTATGGGATCATCTCCTATTTGGGAAGATATCAGTTTTTTGCCTCATAGTTTTTTTTCTTTCTATATGTACTTTTTGGTACTCCACCAAATCAGCAACATCTGATTGAGAAAAAAGGTTAAATCTTCACATCTTGCTAATGTTGTATATAACTTAGATTCATTCTTTCCTGACATTTCTGTTAAAGATACAGTTCTTTCCAGAAAGAACCCATTTACATTTATATTTCTGTTACATGAAAAAGTTTTTTTTTTGTAAAGCCAAGTGAAGTAGAAAATATGTAGGTATGGAATCTTTCTAAATTTATTTTCACAGAGATAGTCTTAGCAATTTACACAAATTTATTTTCTTAGGAAGGAAATAGGATGAATAGTGATCCTCCACCCTACATCTCATAATTTATACCTGACTGATCCTTGCACTGCTTCTGAACCAGTCTCCTCCCTTCACTGAAAGCCACCTCTGCACCCAGGGAGCTGAGTGCACAAAGGAGGGAATGGTCCAGGTGTGGGACCTAGAAGGACGCGTAGGAGCCTATGGAGTGAGAAACTAGAGGCACCTGGGTGAAAGCTCATAAGCATGTAAAAGTATTAACCTGTTTACTGAAACAGGTGATTCAGTTAAAATGAGGCTAGGAGGATGGGTCCTAATTCAATTTGACTGGTGTCTTTATAAGAAGGGGATATTTGGACACACAGAGACACCACGGGTGCAAGTGCACAGAGGAAAAGCCATGTAACGACACAGTGAGAAGGTAGCCATCTGCAAGCCAAGCAGAGAGGCCACAGAAGAAACCAGACCTGCTGATGCCTTGATCTTAAGCCTTTAGCCTCCAGAACTGTGAGAAAATAATTTCTGTTGTTTAAAGCACACACAGCCTGTATAACTTTGTTATGGCAGCCCTAACAAACTAATACACTTCCAATGAAAGCTTTGTTACTATCCCATTTTACGGAGAGCAAACAACTTACCTGACTGAGGTCATTGAGCTCTAAGCATTGGGACAGTTTGAGCACGGCTTTCTTCACACCACTCTATCATTCTTACCTTCAGTTCTCTACCAAACCTATCCGGATCACTGATAAGGTGGGAAGGAACTGGAAAAGTTTCACTAGAGTCAAAAGTCAAGCTGGCCCAGTGCGGTAGCTCATGGCTGTTATCCCAGCACTTTGGGAGGTTGAGGCAAGAGGATTGCCTGAGCCCAGGAGCTCAAAACCAGCCTGGCAACATAGTGAGACCTCATCTTTACAAATAATAGAAAATTTAGCCAGGTGCCTGTAGTCCCTACTACTCAGGAGGCCAAGGCAAGAGTATCACCTGAGCCCAGGAGGTTGAAGCTGCAGTGAGCCATGATTGTGCCTCTGTATTCCAGCCTGGGCAACAGAGCGAGACCCTGCCTCAAAAAAAAAAAAAAAAAAAAGGTCAAGATCAAGGCAGTCCTTTCGCGATATTCACAGACTAAGACTTGGCACATCAGATAGATACCTACAGTCACATACACTTTTCTACTTTCCTGCTAAGAAAAGCCTCTGAATCTCATGTAGGTTTTTTCGCCTCTTAATCAAAGCAGGTGGAATTAGAGTCACAGATTTTCACCAAAACTTTGCTTCAATAAATTGTGGTTAATTAGTAAGATTTGCTGCTTCAACATGGGTGATCAGAGATTTGAAATAGCTCAGAGATGAATAGTCAAATTATATATATATATTAATTTTTCACAAAAATGATTCCTCTTCCTTGCAGATTTCACGTTATTCCAGGCCCAAGCACAAGTATTAAGCTAATAAGGAGCGATTCATTTCTATGAGATGGGCAATTTCCCCTCATTTCTGATGATTTATTATTTCTATCTCGATTTTTAAATATATGTTATCATATTAAATGCTGGGGAAATCACATTTTGCCTCTACTACTGCATTACCAGAAACGGGAGAAACTTTAATAAAAGTTCTGTTGCGCCACCTAGTGGCGTGCATTAGAATCGCATCCTTTAGAAACAGCCCGCAGTTCAGCAGGAAACCAGAGACCCAGAGATAACAAAATTGAAATGTAGGTACTACAGTCCGACAAGGAAGGCACAATATGTCTATTTGCTGCCATGGTAATTATGCAGAACCCATCCCAACAGGACACCTCACTGGGATCTTTGACTCATTGTTTGCGATTCTGTGGCAAAGAGAGCCTGCAAAGGCTGTGACTTCTGTGGACGGAAGGATGAGAAGGAACTGTTTTGTGTGTGAGTGACAGACTGAGCCAGGAAGAGAACCGGAATGGCAGCATGCTTTCTAGCACTCACATGCAGATCCCCAGCAGTGACATCCTACTTATCTGATATGTCATCACATATTTACTCCACAGGGCCTGAAATCAGAACGTGAGAGTGAGACTACAGTGAGACTTGTGTTTCATTTCTACCAACTTTATTTTTACCCTAATGGTATTAGAAATGAAGTATTGTTGCTAGACTTTTAAAAAATATTTTGAATAGTGAGTTTATAATCTAAATGAACTCCATTCAACTATACATCCTCAGCAGTTGGCCTGTCTAAAGCACTGAGCCAGACATGGAGGGCTACTGCCCAGCTACTGCAGCCATGTTGTTTCTGCCCTCTGGAGCCCTCCGATAGGGAGGGGAGATACTAAATAAATGAGATAACATACTTGGTTGTAAGGGACTCAAAACATATGAAGCACTTATATCAGTACCTGGCATATAGTAAATTACATAGTTATTATTAAATGGAGAAATAAAACTGATGCAAACATGTGGGAGTTTCTACACAGGTAAAATCAGATTCTTCCTGTGGCCCTGCCTGATCATAGAAAAATTGATTAGATCAGAGGTCCCCACCCCAGGGCCACAGATCAGTGCCAGTCGGTGGCCTGTTGGGAACTGGGCAGCAAAGAAGGAGTTGAGTGGTGGGTCAGTGAGAGCAGCTTCATCTGTATTTACAACCACTGCTCATTGCTGGCATTACTACCCAAGCTCCGCCTCCTGTCAGATCAGCAGTGGCATTGGATTCTTATAGGAGCAGAACCCTATTGTGAACTATGCATGCGGGGATCTAGGTTGCACTTGCCTTATGAGAATCTAATGCCTGGTAATTCCTCACTGTCTCCCATCACCCCCAGATAGGACTGTCTAGTTGCAGGTAAACAAGCTCAGGGCTCCCACTGATTCTACATTATGGTGAGATGTATAATCGTTTTGTTATATATTACAATGTAATAATAAATAGAAAGAAAATGCACAATAAATGTAATGTGCTTGAATCATCCCGAAACCATCCCCACAACTGCCCATCAGTGAAAAAATTGTCTTCCACAAAACTGGTCCCTGGTGCCAAAAAGATTGGGGACTGCTGGATTAGTTTCATCCTCAGAGTTCCGTCTAACTCATGACTTCCCACTTTGACCCAAACTCCTAGAAAAGTAGAACTATTGCCAATTTTCAGAGAAAGTTTGACGAAGATGATTTTTACTAGTGTTGCAAATATTGACTGTAAGTTTAGGTCTAATATTACTTAGAAGTAATATTAAAAATTATGACATCACAGCACTTTGCAAATTTTTTATCACATTTGACTTTGCTGGTCCCAACAGCTACCAATCAGTATCATGCCTCGCATAGTCGATGGCATGAAGAACTGAATTCAGAATTCCCTGCCCTAGTCATATCACCTATAACTTACTTGTTTAATGAGAATGGGGTTTAAGATAGAACAAAGCACGTCTTTTTGTAATAAGCAGGCTGAGATGGAAAAAGCCCTGAAGACCATTGCTTATACTTGAGAGTGACTTAAATTCACAGTGAGTTATAAAATACTGATGATATCTTAAGTTCTGTTTCAAAGAAAGCAGAAATGAGCCTAGAAATGGAGAAATTCTATAGGACTAAGAGGGTACGCATTCCAAGGAAACATTTTACCAACTTCACAATTGTATTCGGAGCTTGCCATTATTAAAAGTGGAATTTCCTGGGTACAAGAACCACCATCTAACCTATGGCTCTCTTGTGAATCAAAATAACATTTCTCCCAACTCCATTCAAATCTCCAATATCCTCATTCAAATCTGTAACACAGCTATACAGCACTGAATTTCTCATTGTCCAAAATGGAATAATTTCTAACAGCTTCATTCTATATGTCAGCCCATTTTTATTTAGCATCCAACATGCCCTAAACCCTGATGAGACACTAAGGATACAAGAGTGAATAATACAAACCTTTGATCTCAAGTTGCTCCAAGTGTAGATAAAAACACACACTCTGGTGATACTCTTCCTCCAATACCTACCGCATGTGTGACCTTAGAGAAAGTCGACAGGCTTCCTGGGACTCCAGTTCTTATCTAAAAGCCAGGAGTGATGACCATATATTCATTAATGCCAGGCATCAATGGGAGGCTGGAAGAATTAAACAGGTAAGGATAAGACAGTAAAACATAATATAAATATTATGTACTAATATAATGTTAATGTTGATACTTTCTCAGTTACTCTCACTTTATAGAAAAAAGAGACATTTACAAAGCAATCCTGTCTTTTCATACATCAGAAAATTTCCTAACTGTAAACAAAATGGAGCTGGGTTACCGAGAGAAAAAGCCCCAGGATGTAATTCTTTTTAATCACACAATAATGAAGCAATGTATATCTCAAGAAAATAATCATTTTCTGGAGAAAAAAAAGAATAATAATAGTTCTCAAACACATTATAAAATATAATGACATCATAATGCAAACTTTATTTCACTAGGCCTAAATCCAAATAAGAAAGATTTAGTCCTAAACCAAAGCTGCCCCAAAGCTAGTGGCATCTTTTCATAAAGTAATCATTAGGGGACAGGATCACTTAATTGGTGAAAGTTAAATTCTAAGTTTTTACTATATACAGCTGCTAGATTCAGTTTGCATGACTTGATCCATGTGCTATCCAAGTATGTTAATAAAAAGTCATATTTAGATTGGTTCAAATGTTTTTCTCTGAGAAAACCCAAGCTGTCAGCTGAAAGCTATCGACGTAAGTGCTTGTGTGTATTCCTGCCAAGAAAAGTGCTAATTGTTTGCTTATCTATGTTCAGGCTTGTCTCCTAGGTTGGTCTCACGCTTCCCATTGATCCGATTTCCTTCACTGCTGCTATCTGTCCCTGAGCCCACCTAAAGGATAAAAGGGGAAAGAAGACTAAACACATTTCTCCACAAAGGGAGACACTTATTTTCTTAAAATTTAAAATTAATAAAAATGAAAGTTGAAGTTTCATCAGTTCTCCCCAAACCCATTCTCCTTCCTCCCTCCCTAAGGTGGCCACTAAGATGACCCTCATCTGAGGATATCCTGCCACTCCTCATCTTTATCATTTTACTTTATAGCCATATAAACATAAACTGGTAGTAGTGTGTTTAGATTTTTATAGGTGGAATCATACTGAATATATTCTATATTCAGACCACACTATTGGTTGAGTTTAATCATACATTTAAATATATATAGTTTATTTTATTTTTATCTTTATTTTCATTTTTTAGTCAATTAATTTATTTTTTTAAGACAGGGTCTCACTCTGTCACCCAGGCTAGAGAGTAGTGGTGCAATCTTGGCTTACTGCAACCTCCGCCTCCCAGGTTCTAGCGATCTTGCCACCTCAGCCTCCCAAGTAGCTGGGATTACAGGCATGTGTCACCATGCCCAGCTAATTTTTGTATTTTTAGTAGAGATGGGGTTTTGCCATGTTGGCCAAGCTGGTCTCAAACTCCTGAGCTCAAGCAATCCGCCCACCTCAGCCTCCAAAATCTGGGATTACAGGTGTGAGCTACCGCACCCGGCCAATCTGTAGTTTATTTTAACCACTTTGTGATATTCCAACCTACAAATATTCAATATTTTATCTGCCCATAGATTGACAGTATGTTGTTTCCAATTTTTTCAGTATTGAAAAAAATATAGTCTACCCCATGGTATCCACAGGGGATTGGTTCCAGGACCCCTGAGGAAACCAAAATCTGTGGCATAGTATTTGCATATCACCTACCCACATCCTCCTGTATACTTTAATTCATCTATAGATTACTTATAGTACCAAATGCAATGTAAATAGTAGTTATACCGTATTTTTTGTTTGTATTTTTTTATTGTGGTATTGCTATTTTTTTTTCTGAATATTCTCCATCCACAGTTGTTCGAACCCGTGGAGGTGGAATCCATGGATACGGAGGCCAACTGTGCTGCCACATTTTTAGGATTTCCTCTCATTTGGTCTTGGGTTCTGTCTTGGGAGAGTGGCCATAAACTCCAGCCTTGCCCTCACGGGGTTCCAGAGGATGGGTGGTGGCTGTTCACAGTGTGCCTTTCATGGGATACTTCTTGATCCCGGTTGACGACCTCATGCCTAGGCGGTCGACCATGAACAGACATTTCTTTCACAGGGAATTTGTTTATATTGGCCGATGCCCTTGTGGCTTTCGTCTGACCCGTGTCCAGTTTATTCCTATAAGATAGCCACTCCCTAGGAAAACCCTCTACTGGAAAAAAAAGTTAGGTTTGGATATGTCAGTCAGGCGAGAGACACAGAAGCAGCAGCACAACAAAACCCATGAAGTAATAGAAGCATTTTTATTACCTACAGATCCCAGACAGAAAAGGTCAGCACGCCTCACAGGGCCAATGGGAAGGGGTAACACTCGTGCTCAACCAGTGGGGAGAGAGAGAGAATGGGCCAAAGCCTTTTTGGGATCCAGGGTGTTACCCAGGGAGGTTTCCCAAGGGAAGTTCTAACAGGTTGGTTTACAGCAAGCAGACATGAGTTCCATGGGACCTTGCTGTGACTGACAGGTAGTCACTGTGGAATATCTGCTCGTCTACATGAGCTCCGGGAGTCAGTGGGGCAATTCTAGTCAATTGCATCCAGCTGTACCATAGAGAGGTGGTCACCAGGAGGCAGTGGTATAAAGCAGGTATCTGGATCAACCACATTGAGGAACTGAGAAGAGGTAGAGAACTGGAAACCTTGTCAAGTGTGACTGATCCCGCTTCCAGTATGAGAAAGTTAAACTTATATTCAAAATTGGTGCCAAGGCAACATAAAATTATAAGAACTTACTATACACACACATATTTGTGTATGTGTATATATACATATATTCTGATTACTGTGGCAGTATTTCTATTTTATATGTATATAATTATATATAATTAAAATGTATATAATTTTTATAATATATATTTTATATTATATAGTATATGTACATATTATATATACATATATAATTTTTATATATGTACTTATATGAAATCAGAATTACTGCCACAGGAAAACAATATTTAAAATCACTAATATTTCCCATGAATATAACTTAATATAGTTGGGAGTTTTCATCAAAATACATTCTGATAGGAATTGTTCAAGGAATAAAAATTTCATTTTTGATTTACAAATTATAATTACAACCTTAAAAATTAGTGCCAAAAATTCAAATTATTTATATGAAAACAAATATAAGTGGGTCTTTTGAGATCTTCTATTTGTGATCATTTACAATGTAAATCTTCTCCATGGACATGAGTGACTGAGAGTTACCTTCATTGCAGAAATATTCCAGACATGTACATGTTCAAGAACTTCCAAGCATATTTCAAGTGGATTTTCTTTACCATATCAAAGACACAAATTTTCTTTAGTGGAGAATATCCAAAAATCAATCCAAAGTCTATTTGCCTTTTTCTAAGTGAGTTTTAAATGGATTGGAATATCAATTTCTGAAGTGAAATTATTCCGAAATGATGACAACATTTAAAGAAATTAAGCACTTGGGACATTTATTTAATTCTTACTAAAAACAAAAGAACCATGCCTTTTAGAAAAAAAATTATGTTTGTAATTTGCTTTAGCAAATATGGTAACCTATCAGACATAGTAGGACTAAAACAAATATAAATAAAACGTGTATACTTTGCACAAAGCAAATACATAACAACCAAAGAAAAGGTAAATTTCCCTCTGCATAAAAGGGGCTTTGTGCATCTTTGCAAATACAAATCATCCTCATCCTCAAATGATTCAAATTTTGTTACCCAAATGAGCACTTTCCTGGTGCTTCCCATCTCTCCCATCCCACTCCCAAGCAAAATTAACTCTCTTTATCTTATAAGTTTTATGGATATTTGTGGAATGTTTTATGACATGATTATCTTCTACCATCGATTACAGCTTTTCTGCTTACTTACAAGATCACCCCAACTAGACTTACTTTCTTTCATCTTTAATTCCTCCAAGGTTATCATACAAAGCCTTGCTCAAAACAGCTTCTCATCAGTATTTGTTAGACTGTATTAAGAAGATATGTCTTCTGGCCTTGGCCTTTTTTTCTATCCTAGAGAACCAAAAGCTATACTTTCTGAAGTGATTTTTAAAAATTCTAACAGCACATTCATCTGAATGCTTCTCACCAATGGCTACTTGGAGATACTTCAATCATAAATCATTAGCTTGCCTTATCTGTCAAGCAACCCTGAAGTCTAAATTTCATATGGATCTAGGTCAAGTGTCTGCTACTGAAGCTATTACAGAAAACTGGTGATTGCTAAAGGAATGATTGTCTGATCCACAAATTGGAAGCAGACCCTTTGCTTCTCCTTTCTCTGCCACTGACTCTACAATTAGTTCACAGCAAAATCATAATTCCCTCAAGGGGTGGACAGGACCACCCACAAGAGGAAAGCTGTTACATGTTAGCAGCTCTGAGAGAAAATGAAAAAATATATATTTGTTGAAAGCAAAAGATTCAAAACTACTATGTAAGTGAGTTTTTTGTAGCACCTAAAGATTTTTTTAGCTCATATAGATATAGTTATTTAAACAGATGACAAATATAGACCTATAGCCAAACAGTGTTTCTTACACTATTAAAGTGAATATGAACAATCATTCACTCAACAGATATTGCTTTTGTATCTATTGTGTACTTTTTTTTTTCCCTGCCTTAAGATAATTGAGTTGGAGAAGAAAGATAGACCAGCCTGCAAGGTTAAATAATAATATCTAACAATGGTGTGAAACATGTTCTAAGAAAGAAAAATATCTAGCAAAGATTTTGATCTATGTTGGTCCTAATATACTAACAATCTATTATTAGTATATTATCATTAATAGCTATTATTAAGTACCACATTAAGTTTTTGTTATAAGTACCATTTTTATCCCCATTTTACAGGTTAGGAAACTGAGGATGAGAGGTTATGTAGCAATGTGTAATAGAGACAGGATTCACACCCAAGTCTATCTGAGCAAGATCTAAATTCTTGCCATAATACTATAGGTATTTTTTTTCTAAATTTTGAGTCATGACATGTCCATAGCCATTGGCAGTTAATATTTTTATGCTAATGCAGACAATATATATTACTGTTTATTTTCATTGAGTTTTGAATTCATTTGGAATATTGGCCTTTAGTTGTTTCTATAAGAATTATTTTTCTTTTTATATAGGGTTGTGATACACAGATGATTTATGACATGTTGCTAAGATTGAAATCCGTTCTCTATTTGCCTGGTGACTTTGTCTGCAAAAAGGTGAGTGCATGCTATTTTTCAAATGCACAACTAATAAATGCATTTGAGGATTTCGGACATAAGTCAAGAGCATTGTTTAAACAAAATTTGTTCAGGGTGAATTCCATAGTATAGAAATAATTATGATATATAGCTCTGTACAGCAATAACGTGCTCTCAGAGTTCACAAAGGAACAAGACAATATGGATTTCATTACTTATATTATAGGATAGAAGTGTGGGTAGTCTGAAAAACTGCTCTGTTTAAATGTTAATTATCAATCATCACAGCTTATTAATTTCAAATATTTAAAGTGGAGGAAAAAGTTACAGAAGCGATAGGTGGTTCAGCCTTTTTTATGTCTTCGGCAAAATATCAGTTACCTTCATTTTGCTCTCCCAAGTAGTGAATAATCAATGCCACATTTTAAAAAACTGTACTGTGCTTTTTATGATTACAAAATAATGCATGTTCATTATTTTAAAATAGAAAACACATAAAAACATAAGGACATAAATACCACCATCCAATAATAACCACTCTTCATATATTTTGGCCTATCTTTTTATACTGACTGATGGATAGATAAAGCTTGTGCTATAAAAGTGGCATCATACTGTACATATGTTCTGAAACATGCTTTGTCGTGTAACAATATATCATATGAACACTATGTATTAAGTAATCTACAATATGATTTTTTAAAGCTGCATGATGTTTCAGTCTATGGATGTATCAGGATCAATTTTCAAATGTTTGCTATTATAAATAAAAAGAACATCCCCTCAGATAAATATCTTTGCATATTTCTGATCACTAACTTAAGGGAGAGGAAAGGAATGATGACCCTGGGATTTATATCGTGACAGACTCAACCAAAGATAAACTCAATAATCAAAATTTAAAAAGAAAAATGAGTAGTTCAAAAAATGCAAGATGATCCAACACCTTGGTGAGTTCACAAGCGAACAAAGATGAGAGGCACTTTTATCATTTCAAAATAATGTGTTAAATGCTATGGTCAAAGCAAGCACACGCTGTTGTAAGACACAAAGGAGGGGCACCTGTCCTTCCTGGTTACAGTAAGATGTCCTAGAGAAGATGATGTCTGAGCTAAGTCTTGAAAAATGAATTGGAGTACACCAAGTAAAAGAGGAAATAGGCGTTCTGGGTAGAGGAAAGAAATGTGAGCTAAGGCAAAAAGGAAGGAACTGTGTCTATAGAGGGAGTGCAGAGAACTATAATAAGGTAAATGTTAGAACAATTTTAGAATGATTTATTCCACAAAACTCAGTAAATACTTCTCAATATGATAAGCCAGAAACAGTGGAGGGCACTGAGCAAAAAAAAGATGGTTCTTGTCCTTTAGGGGCCTACCTTTCTAGTGCTGTGGTATTCAATTCACAGTGCACATCAGAATCACCTGAATGAAGATGTCTGGGCTCCACCCCTCAGTGATTGATTTGGTCTAGATGGAGGCCATATACCAGTATTATTTAAAACTCCTATATCATTCTAAAATGCAGCCAAAACTGAGAACCACTGGCTTCATGGGAGAGACAAGCTATAAACAAGTGAAATTAAGTCAATACATAATTCCAAAATGTGCTAAGTTGTATAAAGGGAAAATAGAAGTTGCCAGAAGAGTATGTAGTAGCAAAGACACTTAATTTAGATCCAGGGTTGGGAGATGGGGAGGTTATTAGGTTGTCAGGAGTGACCTTTGAAAAATCTAAAGATAAATAGTTCTTTAGTTTAAAAAAAAAAAAGTGGACAGGATGGCATTTTTTATGAAGACTTGGAGCCATGAGCTGAGAGGCAAGATGGAGCTTGGCATATCCAAGGAACGGAAGCAAGTGAGTGATGGAGACTGTGGTGAACGACAAAGTCAAATGGAGTATGAGGTACTTCAAGGCATCAGGTGGAGATGCCAAGTACACAGTGAAAATCAGTCTGAGAGAGGATGGAACTGGGGTTTACTGGGAACTGTAATATAAAGGAAGCAGACTTCAAGAAAAGCTCAAGGAAAGGTCAGAGAAGAGGGCCTTGCCTCTAACTTTGAAGAGCTCTAGTGTTTGAAGAGATCAATGAAGAAAAGTCAGAGAGAGCAACTGAGAATGAGCTTTCAGAGATGAAGGGGGAAAATGGAAGAGAGATTATGATAAAATGGGAAGCAAGAATATACAATCCCACACAAATTAGTCCAAGTTAAAAGAAGGCAGATTGGTGATATGAAATCAATTTTATTGAAATGGGAAATACAAGCCATAGTGCAGTCCAAGAACCCCTTGGGGGCAGTGGTGTACTGAAATGACATGACTTTAATGCACCACAACATGTCCTTTCATTTGGGGCCAGTAGCAACAGAGATTGAAAACTGTGATAACTCACATAAACTCTAGCACCTGTGCCCCTAAGCAGTGCAAATTTGTTTAACAAAGTATGAAATGCAGAGTAGATGCAGCCTTTTCATTTCTAATTTCTTCTTCACATCACATTCATCACTCAATAACAAAAACATCAGTGGAGACAAATAAGGCAGGAAAAGGAATTAAGTAGGTGGGAGAGTGCAGGGACCAGCCCCACAGGGTCAGTGGGCTTCTCCCTGTGTGCGGCGATGAGAAAGTGTAGAAATAAAGACACAAGACTAGGAGATAGAAGAAAAGACAGCTGGGCCCGGGGGACCACTACCACCAATGCGCGGAGACCGGTAGTGGCCCCAAATGTCTGGCTGTGCTGTTATTTATTGGATACAAAGCAAAAGGGGCAGGGTAAAGAGTGTGAGTCATCTCCAATGATAGGTAAGGTCACGTGGGTCACGTGTCCACTGGACAGGGGTCCCTTCCCTGCCTAGCTGCCGAGGCAGAGAGGGAGAGGAGACAGAGAGAAAGACAGCTTATGCTATTATTTCTGCATATCAGAGACTTTTAGTACTGTCACTAATTTACTACTGCTATTTAGAAGGCAGAGCCAGGTGTACAGGATGGAACATGAAGGCAGACTAGGAGCGTGACCACTGAAGCACAGCATCACAGGGAGACGGTTAGGCCTCCGGATAACTGCGGGTGAGCCTGACTGATGTCAGGTCCTCCACAAGAGGTGGAGGAGCAGAGTCTTCTCTAAACTCCCCCAGGGAAAAGGAGACTCCCTTTCCCAGTCTGCTAAGTAGCGGGTGTTGTTCCTTGACACTTTTCGCTACGGCTAGACCACGGTCCACCTGGCCACGGGTGTCTTCCCAGACGCTGGCGTCACCGTTAGACCAAGGAGCCCTTCTGGTGGCCCTGTCTGGGCATAACAGAAGGCTCGCACTCTTGTCTTCTGGTCACTTCTCACTGTGTCCCCTCAGCTCCTATGTCTGCATGGCCTGGTTTTCCCTAGGTTATGATTATAGAGCGAGGATTCTTATAATATTGGAATAAAGAGTAATTGCTACAAACTCATGACTAATGATATTCATATATAATCATATCTAAGATCTATATCTGGTATAACTATTCTTATTTTATATTTTATTATACTGGAACAGCTTGTGTCCTCGGTCTCTTGCCTCGGCACCTGGGTGGCTTGCCGCCCACAGGAGAGTAGAAACAAGGAGACACTAGAATGACAAGTCACATTTCTTTAAGAGTGGATTTACCTGATAGTAGATATTGACAGAGAAGAAAGGCTGTTACTTGACAGGACTTGAGACAGCTGAAGTCAGCTTTGTTTTGCTTATCGTTTTCACAAAATATTGAAGGCAAGGGGAAGGAAAAAAATACATTCAATTTGAGGTTATCTATATAATTTAAGAGATGACTGCATTTGGGGCCAAGTTTGCTGACCTACTTAATCCCCAGGATGGTTCAGAAATTGACTGAGTGGTAGCTTGGGCTGGTTGAAAGAGTGGGAGTTTTCTTCAGATGCTCTATGGCAGGGCAGAAATCACCTAGAGCTCTTGTTAAAGCACCAATTTCTGGGACCTCATTCCCAAAAATTCTGATTCATATTTCTGCAGTAAGAACTCTCAGTAAACTGAGAATTTGCACCTCTAAACAAGCTCCTAGTGATGCTGATGCTGCTGACCCAGGAACCACACTTTGAGTAGCACTGCTCTTTTCTGTTGGGGTGCCCTTGAGTGTCATAAAGCCCTCATGAGCCTTAGAAATAGCTTCCTACACAGAAACCCTGAAATTTTGAAGGGCGCTATCTCCAGGGGTTACCTCACTCTACATGAAGCTCTTGTTTTTTCATACTTTCTCCAAATTAGTCCACACGCTAACAACCAGAGCTTGGTTCAATCTTATTTTGCACATGCTGTCAGCCCTTATTCTCTGAGGAATGTCTACTTAATTTGAATGCTAATTAAACTTGCAGAAAAGGCTTAAATTAGCCTAGAAATATGCAAGAAATAGTGGAAGTTTTGGTTCGTTGATTATGCCAGATCTCCTTGGAAAATTATTGAAATGATCATTAAAAAATAATTAAAAGAGCTGAACTGTATTTAAGTACCCACTATGTACTTCTACCTCCAGTCAGTTGTAATAACTGCCTTTGAAAAATCATTCCAGTTCCTTGAGAATTACTTCACGCAAAGAATAAGGAATATGACCCTGTCCTCATCATTACTTCCTAAAGTATCTCTTGGAAAACTAATTTTCAGATATCTTGCCTTATTTTTTAATTCATTCATGGCTATTTCATTGGTTTTTAAGAGATCATTTCTGATATTGGAGTCACCGTCAGATGTGGTCTGTCTTCATGTATTATATAGAGTCAGATGACATAGGTGCTGCTAGTTCTGGCGCTGTCACCTGCGAGCCTTATAAGTTTGCTCAAGACACTTAATTTTTTAAACCTCGACTGCCAATTGTTAAATAAGAGTAATGATACGTTTCCTACTTGACTTCACTCGGATTTTTGCAAGAATTAGAAGAATTAATATCTATGAAATGCTTTACAGCTATAAAGTAGCATGTTCTGCTAGAACAAATATAGGAATTAAAATAAGGAGCTATGTAAATGTCAGATAATGTAATGATTTTTTAAAGTAATATGCAAAGACATGATATTGTTCTTAGCATTAATAGTATGTAAATAAATATAAGATCCATCTATATTGGAATTTCTACTTTTATCTGTTTTTGAGTATAAATATATGCTTAATATTTTGCACAGGCCAGGTGCAGTGGCTCACGACTGTAATTCCAACACTTTGGGAGGCCAAGGTGGCAGGATCACATAAGTCCAGGAGTTCAAGACAAGCCTGGACAACATGGCAAAACCCTGTCTCTACAGTAAATACAAAAATTAGCCAGGCATGGTGGCTTATGCGTGTGGTCCCAGCTACTCAGGAGGCTGAGGTGGGAGGATCACTTGAACCCAGGAAGCAGAGGTTGCAGTGAGCTGAGATCATGCCCACTGCACTCTAGCCTGGGGAACAGAGCAAGACCCTGTCTCAAAAAAAAAAAAAAAAAAAAAACCAACCCCAAAATTTTAATTTAAAAATGTATTTTGCACAATGCAAAACTTAAACGTATTTCTTGCATTGCTCAGTTAGGAGATGTGGGTTCTAGGCTTCCTTCGCTTCTAATTACCGAGTTATATAACTTTAGCTAATTGGCTAAGCCAATCTGTGCCTTTGTTTTAATTTTTGTAAAAAGGAAATAATACTACTTACTCTACCTTCCTTATAAGAGTAACGGGGAGATAAAATAAGAATTTCAGCTTCCTGGATGTTAACTAAAAGGTGGAGTCTGATAACTTTAAACACAACCCAGCAATTATAAAGCAACAATAGTTGATGTTCAGGAAAATAAACCTAGGTGTAAGGAAAGACTTTAGAATCTCCCAGAGAATAGTTAAGTTATATTTTCCTCATTCATAAATGAATGTCTCCTATATGTCAAGCCTGCGTTCAGCACTGCAACAAAGTAGACATTCTCTCAGCCATCTCAGAGAGTAAACTACAATCAATATTTTTTTCTTCCAAAGAATGATGTAGGCTAAATATTTTTAAAAATAAAAAATAAATCTTTTAATCTCGAGTTGATTTTAGTGTATTCTAATTCTTTCGAAGTATGGTTAATGAGAATATTTGATTAACTCAAATAACCCAGTCCCCTCCTAAGCCAAGTAAGTGAATTTATTGTATTAATGCTATTTTTTTTTATAGCTCAAGGTGATCAAGGCACTACTCATTCAGACATGTAGGTACTACTAGCCAAATAGTTTGCCTAGTGTTATGCAATCTGGCCTATTTAGAGTTTAACAGCCTTTCTTGACCTAAGTGCCATTTAGGTCTCTTGTAAGACATCTATTCTTTTTGGAAGTTAGAGAAGATGTGTTCCAAGGGCCTCATAACCACCCACTAGTTTGGTGATTTACTTGTAAGAACTCATATAATTCAACATAAAGTTATATTTATGGCTTAAGATTTATTATAGCAAAGGATAAAATGCAGGAATAGCAAGAAAAAGATATACATGGGCAAACACGAGAGAAATCAGACACAGGCTTACTAGGTCCTATTTCTATGAGGGTCACATGGATGCATTTTTCTCTCCAGTGGACTACAGAAACATGAGCAAAATATCTCCACCGGTGGAAGCTCATATTAGTCTTGGGTCCAATGTTCTTAAATGGCGCATATAGCTGCATGACCAGACATGATTCAGACTTTCAAACTATGTACAAGGTACACATCATAAATCTTTGTGATTATATTAAATAGTGTTGACAGCCTGATACATCCTGCTATACTGGCTCAGGAATATAGAATAACACCATTAACCAGTGGCTATGTGAACATTCCAGGAGTTTAATTCTTAGGGCTTGAACAAAGATCATTGCTCTGGTCCCAAGAGTCCCCAAAGATAGGCAAGAACTGAGTAAAACAACCTGCTGTATTAATACTTTATCTCAGTATGGAATACTAATAATAACTCAAAGATCTCCTATGCCGCAATTCCCCAAATCAGACCTCAATGCCATGGGTAGATGAATAGAATTGACCTTTGAAAGGCTGCAGTCTATGCTCTTTGGCTAGACCAAGCAACTTCTTCCAAGCATAGTGGTGGCCATCAAAGCCAGGTTCGACCATGCTTAAAATCAATTACTTCCTCTACCCAGGGTCCTTCCTAAAGCAATGTGCTAACTGAAATATCTTCATGTATCCAAGGGAGGCAAACAGTACTCACGTGTTGAGAAGTATCATCTTCCTAATCATTTTCTTTCACATGATATGTTCAACCCATGTCTGTAAATACTTTAGGTCTTAAGATAATTAATTTTACACTAATGTTCTTTGCTTCCTTCATTTATATTTACTCCTCTAAAAGAGTTTATATTTCTTAATTTACAGCATAATTATCAAGAATAAAGTAACTACCATTTCCTCTTTATATTTAAAATGTAGGGAGAAATTGGCAAGGAAATGTATATCATCAAGCATGGAGAAGTCCAAGTTCTTGGAGGCCCTGATGGTACTAAAGTTCTGGTTACTCTGAAAGCTGGGTCAGTGTTTGGAGAAATCAGGTATCTGAAAGATACTTCATAAATATTGAAGTCCATCATTTGTCATAAAAGAAAAGTCTTAGGTAGTAAAATAAGTTCCCGCTCAGATTTATCAAAGGTTTGATTGTGCTGAGAGCATTCATAAAATAAGGATTTTCATATTTTTATTCATCCCTTCACCAAAGAGACCTAAGGAAAAGAACTGGGTCATTCAGCTCTTTAGTCCAGGACCTAGAGCAGTGCCTGGCGTAAAGCAGGTTCCCAGTATATGTTGAATGGATGTGCAAATGAATTAATAAATGAGAGAAGAGGTTTGGAGGGTTCATTGTTACCAGATTGTTGGAAAACTTGAAAGCCTTGCTAACAAGGGGGTCTTGCGTAGGCTAGTGATGTGATCATAGCTGTGGGACCAAATTTCCTGAGTTTAAACTCCAGTTTCACCACTACTGGCTTTTTTCCTCTGTTACTTGTCCCCACTGTTCCTCAGTTTCCTCACCTTAATAATTAGGATAATAATAGAACATATCTTAAAGTGTTGGTAAATGAGTTAATTCACTAAAAGCACTTAGAACACTGCCTGGCATCTATTAAGAACTCAATAAATATCAATTATTTTTACCATTGTTTCTTATTGGCCAGGAAAAGTTTATCCTAGAACAAGAAACTCCCCAAGAGGAAAAATATAGACAGCAAATTTAAGCATTTTGTGAGCTAAACACTTCTATATGCATTATCACATTTATTCATTATTCAACCAAAAAATATTTATTGAGTTCCTGGTATGTGCTAGATTGTCAGGAATAAACTATATAAAAATATTAGACAAGATATGGCCCCTAACAGAGCTTATAGTCCAGTCAGGGAAAACTGATAATAAATAATTAATTAGCTAGACAAGATGAATTCACATCGTAATAACTACTATGAAGGAAAAAATGGTTAGAAAGTAACAGGACACAACTTAGACGCAGTGGTCAGGAATGACCTCTCTAGGGAGATAATATTTGACCTGAGATTTGAAAGAGAAAAGGATCAGCCATTCAGAATTGGGTGAACAGCCTGATTACCAAAGGGCTAGAGGTAAAGCAAGTTTGTCTGGTCAAGGGGTAGAAAGGTCAATATGGCTGGAGTACAGTGAATAAGAACACTGAGGAGATGAGGCCAAATAGGTGAGCAAGACCCAGATAACATGGTCTTTTACTCCATGATAGGAATTTATGTCTTTTTCTAAATATGAATGAATGCCAGTAGAGGGTTTTAGGCAAAAGAATGACACACTCTGAATTATTATTTTAAAAGACGACTTCAACAGCTATGTGGAAAAGATACAGTAGAGGAGCAAGAATGAATAGAGTCCAGTTAGAAGTCAACTGTGGTGGCTCAAGTGAAAGATGATGGTGTCTGGAACTGGGATACTGGCACATATGATGAATAGAAGAGTACCCTGTCAGGCAGTTATTAATATATTCATTTCATAACTGAGAAAATTGCTATCCCAAGATGCCAAGTACTATATCTTTCCCAGGACACCATTGCTAATGAATTATAGGGACAACATTCAAACCTGGGTCTCCACGGATCGGGGTCCAGTGATCTTTATACCACGTCACAGAAGAAATTTCCAGTCTCTAATTTCATAGCTGCTAAGAAGTTATCTTTGTGTTCTGGAAATATGGATAATTTTAGATGACTTCATATTAGCATTGTTAGGGTTTCTTTGGAATGTTGAAACATGTTATTTCTCTGTTGTTAATGTGGCTTCTCTTTTTAATTTTTTTCTCCTTGTTTAACGACTGATTATTTGTTAAGGTGATCCTCTGAGGATCTTGCTCTTGGGCAGTGGTGGAAACACTTCTCAGAACATACAAGACCTGAGTTCTTTGCCTGTTTTCTATCATTTCCTTCCTGGGAGTCCTTGCAAAAGTGATTTAATATTTTCTGACTTAATAATCACTGTAATCTTCAAGATCATAAAACATGCAACAGTTTAATCTGAAACACTGCAGAAATTAATTAGCTGACCTTTCCCAAGGGTTGAGTACTCCCTGAAGAATAAGCTTTATAAATACAAGTATGTTAATTGCTGATATTATCATCACAGGAGGAAATACCCTAGGAATTGAATCCAGGTGTTTCTGAGTTGCAACTGAAAGTAATCCTAGATTCCTGACAGCAGCTTCTCAAATAAATCTCCTATTACCCATTTGGTTTCTAAGGCCAAATTGAAACCAGTAGAACAGACAAACTTTAAACTTGCTCAGTAGTTTGGTTGATTCAAGTAAAAGGGAGCTTTTTGCCTTGGTTCTCTTTTTGGCTGTGGTTATGGGGAAACAGGATGCATCTGCCTCTTTCCAGATACCCACAGGCTTCACAGGCCCACAGCTGTCATATGCCGCTGAAGCTCTAGTCATTTATTCCAGAGCTGGAGGTATGCCTGCCAAACATCCAGATACTGGAAAGATCTAGTAATAGTGTTTACTACTCAAAAATGCTGTGACCTTTGTTAAAATGAGCTAAATCCAGCACTATCATGTAGCCTTTAAAAGAGTTCTTTTTCCTCAGGAAAAAAAAAAAAGAAAGAAAAACATTAAGGGCTTTCAAGGACATTATATATTAATCCAAAAGAGCAAAACCCTGACTAAAATATAGATTAACAGCCTGTCATTGAGAAAACCCAGAACACATTTCCAATTATCATCTGAAGAGTGCAGATACCCCATTTCTAAAAGAGAGACCCAGGGTCTGCTGAGAGATGGCCTTGTGGTGGTTCCAGCTCCATCATTTTCCTTACACGTACATTTAGTCCCAAGTCTTATTCACTGAATGTATTTAACCACTTCCTGTCTGCATTCTGTTTCTGTTAAAATGTCATTTTTCTTAAAACACATCTGAGTTTTTATTCTTGTGTTGCCATTATGATTTCAATAGGATTTTCTATTGGTTTCATCTCTCTTCGGAATATCCTCCCCTGGAAATTTTTCATTCCTCCTTCAAATGCCACCTTTTTGAAGCCATCTTTAACCCCTAAAACAACTAGTTACTCTTTATTCTATGCTTCCATAGCATTTCATTCATGCATTTATTGCAGTAATTACTACTGATTTATAATTAATTTGTTCAGACAGGTCTCTCCAACAGACTGAGCTACTAAAATGTAAGAACTAGAGGCTGGGCGTGGTGGCTCATGCCTGTAATCCCAACACGTTGGGAGGCTGAGGCAGGTAGATCACAAGGCCTGGAGATCAAGACCGTCCCAGCTAACACTGTGAAACCCCATCTCTACTAAAAATTAAAAAAATTTAAAAAATAAAAAAAATAGCCGAGCGTGGTGGTGGGCACCTGTAGTCCCAGCTACTCGGGAGGCTGAGGCAGGAGAATAGCATGAACCCAGGAGGCAGAGCTTGCAGTGAGCCGAGATCGTGCCACTGCACTCCAGCCTGGGTGACAGGGCGAGACTCTGTCACAAAAAAAAAAAAAAGAAAAAAAGGAACTAGAATTTATCCATCTTCATATCACCAGCAGCTACGTAAACACTATATACTAAGTGGTGATTTTTACTTGTATCCTGCCTCCATTCAAAAATAATTTGCAACAGCTCTTCAGCAATTTTTAATTAATTAAGTACTTAATTGTGATTTGATAGAAACAAAAGAAAATTATATTTGGGTCCCCTTATGGCATAGTGTGAAAGTGACTCAAAGAAGGCCATGTATTCCTTCTTTGCCAGGCACAGTGCCAGTCATGAGGGTACAAAGGAGAACAAGAAACAATCACTGTCCTCCAGGGCCTTAGAAGAGACTTCAATACCAGGTGATTAAATGTATGAATTGTGTCCCAGGAAGATAGTGTGTACAGGATGCTTTGGGGACAAAGTTTTCACAAGGACCAGTGCATCCTTTGGATCTGGCAATTACTAGAGGTTATTTGGGAACCAAAAGCTGAACGTTTATCGGGCAAAATCCACCCCCGATATTTCATGTAGGTTCTTTTCTATTTTCCCTAAGTGTTGGCTGGTCTGAGAAATAAAGGAACAGAGTACAAGAGAGAGAAATTTTAAAGCTGGGTGTCCAGGGGAGACATCACATGTCACCAGGTTCCGTGATGTCCCACAAGCCACAAAACCAGCAAGTTTTTATTAGTCATTTTCAAAAGGGGAGGGAGTGTATGAACAGGGTGTGGGTCACAGAGATCACATGCTTCGCAAGGTAATAGAATATCACAAGCCAAATGGAGGCAGGGCAAGATCACAGGACCACAGGACTGGGGCGAAATTAAAATTGCTAATGAAGTTTCAGGCACACATGATCATTGATAACATCTTATCAGGAGACAGGGTTTGAGAGCAGACAACCGGTCTGACCAAAATTTATTAGGTGGGAATTTCCTCGTCCTAATAAGCCTGGGAGTGCTATAGGAGACTGGGGCTTATTTCAACCCTACAGCTGTGACCGTAAAAGACAGCCGCCCCCAAGGTGGCCATTTTAAAGGCCTACCCTCAGGGACACATTCTCTTTCTCAGGGATGTTCCTTGCTGAGAAAAAGAATTCATCAATATTTCTCCCATTTGCTTTTGAAAGAAGAGAAATATGGCTCTGTTCCACCCGGCTCACTGGCAGTCAGAGTTTAAGGTTATCTCTCTTGTTCCCTGAACATTGCTGTTATCCTGTTCTTTTTTCAAGGTGCCCAGATTTCATATTGTTCAAATACACATGCTCTACAACAATTTGTGCAGTTAATGCAATCATCCCAGGGTCCTGAGGCAACATACATCCTCCTCAGTTTACGAAGATGATGAGATTAAGAGATTAAAGTAAAGACAAGCATAGGAAATCACAAGGGTATTGATTGGGGAAGTGATAAGTGTCCATGAAATCTTCACAATTTATGTTCAGAGACTGCAGTAGAGACAGGCATAAGAAATTATAAAAGTATTAATTTGGGGAACTAATAAATGTCCATGAAATCTTCACAATCCACGTTCTTCTGCCATGGCTTCAGCTGGTCCCTCCGTTTGG